>NC_086447.1:419950300-420550300 GCF_028390025.1 Pseudophryne corroboree | reverse complement strand
ACGCAATTTGCATCATTTTAACCCCTTCTCCACCCGACGGACCCGCGAATGCGGGAGGTTATCTCTCCATCCTGCTCGCATCACTAGGGTGCGAGCAGGATGCGGGAGACTTGCCCACTCTTCCGGGGGTGCGGGGGGCTACCCCAAAAAACGGGAGCCTCCCGCAGCTTCCGGGAGAGTAGGTAAGTATGTTGCAAGAAGAAAAAAAAACTTTATTGCACCAGGCTCACCCTTTTAGCAAGCACTGCAGGCAGCACTCAAAGCCTAACCTGGTCTCTATGTTTTCCTGAGTGGCCGTGGCACCTCAGTTTCTCGGGCCTGGTACACCTGTCAACCTAGTATCCTTCTGTTGCTGAACCTGCCCCCATTCAGCCATCACCTGGTCCATTTACATAGAAGTTTTTTGTATGCATCTTTCCTACTATCTACATTAAATGCACAAATTATTCCATGTCTAAAATCAGGCCTGTGGTCATTAGTTTCTGAGAGTTGTAGCTGGCAATTACACCATGTTCTCTGCAAAGCCCTTAAATTTGGTGGAATTATCTTAATCCAGCACATTAATGCAGACAAAGCACATCCCATCCTCCCAGACCTAATCAGAGTCACCCAATCTAATAAGCAAATATTTGTTCATTTTTCAATAGCCATCTCTTCTCTGCTTATTCATCCTCTGCACTATCAAACAAATGTAAGACAGAAACAGTTATGTATTGTTATCATAATAGCACTTAGGTCCGTCCTGACCTGATCTTTTATGAAGAACTTAGTAATGTAATGTCTATAAAAACATATAAATATAACACAAACAGATAAGTAGTTTTTTTGGTATAGTCTTTAATGCAACCATTTAGTGTTTTATTAACAGTTATTTAAACCCATTCACATTGCATTTACCTTCTGCTCATGAGCATCTTTGTATTTAAATGGATAAATTACTTTGAAAAAGAGAAAATCATCTGGGGGATATGTATAAAAAAGCGAGATGCTGCTGTTTAAGGGAACAGTTTAAATAGATAGATCTCAGAAAGACTGTGCATACTGTGATTGACTTGACAGTGTTTAATTTACCATAATCAGATTACAGTTATTGTAACTCAGAAATGCATCAGGAATAAAGAAAAATCAATCTGTTAATGGACTTTTTTTTAAAGATAAATCTGTTGTGAATGTTATCTGATAGGTATTTTCAAATATTTCAGACTTGTAATAGGTACAAAAATAGAATAAATCAGAGCACAAAAGCTAGACCAAATGATCTGGCTTTGGGGAAGGTCATTTAACAGAGAGTGAACAGAAAGACCAAATGTTTGTAGACTCATAGGGGCCCATTTATCGTTAAATACCTATATTTGCGGCTTAATTCCCAAAGACACCCATTTTAGGGTGTAACCACAAATATTTTGTATTACTTTAATGTATGACAGAGGAGATATCTGCTGCCATCCCTCCATTCCCACCTGCAGCTGCAGTCCACATATTATTCTATGGGGAATACGATGCTGTGAGATTTACCAAGCTTGGCTCCCACATATAACGCCATCTGACATACTTGCCTACTTTTGAAAACTAGTTTCAGGGAGACTATAGTTTGTAGTATTATGTGCTGCAGAAGCATACAGTAGAGGGGGTGTGCCAGGCTCTGTCCAAAGGGTGTGTCTATGGCAGGGACGTGCGGTGAGCTAAATGGCTCAGGAGGCACTGGCTAGCCCCAGAGCCAGATTTACATGCAATATATGAGCCAAAGGGTACATCTGCACATTATACACATGTGCAGCAGTATAAACTCCTGGAAATTTGGTAAGGTTTGTTCAGAGATGTGCTGAAAAGATACACAGGTGAGGCACTGCCTCACCTGCCATAGACTTTTTACTCCAGAGTTTTGGCTATAAAAATTATTAGAATAATGCAAAGAAGATATTTCAAACAAATTATTTCTATTTTTCGTATATTTTATTCAGTCAAAACTCTGGCACAAACGTTAGTATGACAGGAAAGGCTCTTCCTCACCTGCCTCACCCCACCACATGTCACTGGTCTATGGTCACTCAGGGGTATTTTTAGTGTATTATGCTGGTTGCTGTGATTTTATATTAATGCTATTAAAAGCCTTTCCCCTGGTGTACAAGCAATACACAAGGGCTGGGACAAACACTTTTAGCCCCTTCAGTCGCAACCATGTGACGCACAATCTTTTAACAGCCCTATGCTAGGTGCAGAATCTGTCGGAGTATGGCCTCCAGTGTGCATGGTTAGACGTCAGACTCTGAAACTACGCCTGCTACACTCCAATAACTTGCTCATCAGACTGAATATCTTTGTGCGTCTGTTTAGCCACCTCCCGGGAATGCCCAATACATTCTAGTCAGTGTAGTGCAATCGGTCATGCATCTTTGTGCACACACACCATGGGATGCATATGCTATACAACTTTTTAAGATATATAGGGGGAGATGTACTAAGCAGTGGTGAAAGTGGAGAAGTGAGCAGTGGAGAAGTTGCCCATGGTAACCAATCAGCACTGACGTAACATTTATAATTTGCATACTATAAAAGTATACAGAGCAGCTGATTGGTTGCCATGGGCAACTTCTCCACTGGCTCACTTCTCCACTTTTATCACTGCTTAGTACATGTCCCCTATAGATTGGTAGTTGCAAAAAAAAAAAAAGTTAATGTATGTGATCACTGGCATTGCATGTGACACTGAATCAGTACCAGTATAATGTAACACTGATTGACTCAACCAAAATGAGTCATCTGACAAATCACTTTTACAACCTGCACTGTTTGGGCTGTGTAAGCAGGCCCGGCGCTATCCGCTCAGCAAAGGGATCCAAAACAGGTAGGCGCCAGGCTGGAGAGCTGCTCTCCCCACTCTGCATCCCTGTGCTGCACCTGGGCCCCCTGCTGCTGCAGGCTGCTGTGCCTGCCTCTACCCCCCTGCAGTGTCTGTATCCTGGATGAAAAGGGGGTGGGGCTAAATGGAGCCGAGGGAGCTACACAGGACCAGGCTGCAGAGCCTGAGAAGTACAGAAACTGCAGTCATGCAGATGGTATGTGGAGGGAGAGTGAGAAAGTGTATGTGTGTATCTGTGTGTGTGTGTGTGTGTGTGTATCTATGTGTATGTATGTATGTGTGTGTATCTACAGTATGTGTGTGTATCTGTCTATGTGTGTGTGTGTGTGGGGGGGGGCATAATTTGTATAAGTGGCACTTCTGAGGGCATTATATGCAACTGGCACTACTACAGGGGCTATTGTGTGTATAAGCAGCACTACTACAGGGGCTATTATGTGTATAACCGGCGCTACTACAGGGGCTATTATGTGTATAAGCAGCACTACTACAGGGGCTATTATGTGTATAACCGGCACTACTACAGGGGCTATTATGTGTATAAGTGGCGCTACTACAGGGGTTATTATGTGTATAACTGGTGCTACTACAAGGTTTATTATGTGTATAGGCAGCGCTACTACAGCTGCTATTATGTGTATAGGCGGTGCTACTACAGGGGCTATTATGTGCATAAGCTGCACTACTACAGGGGCTATTATGTGTATAAACGGCGCTACTACAGGGGCTATTATGTGTATAGGCAGCGCTACTACAGGGGCTATTATGTGTATAAGTGGCGCTAGTACAGGAGCTGTTATGTATATAGGCGGCGCTACTACAGGGGCTATTATGTGTATATGTGGCGCTACTACAGGGGCTATTATGTGTATAAGCAGCGCTACTACAGGGGCTATTACATGTATAGGTGGCACTACTGAGATTATTATGTGTATAGGCGTCGCTACTACAGGGACTATTATGTGTATAAGCGGCACTAATACATGGGCTATTATGTGTATAAGCGGCGCTACTACAGGGACTATTATGTGTATGAGCGGCACTAATACAGGGGCTATTATGTGTATAATCTGCGCTACTATAGGGGGTATTATGTGTATAAGCGGCGCCACTACTGGGCACATTATGTGTATAAACAGCACTACTATGCGCGGGGCAATGTGAATAAAATTGTGCTTATGTGTGGCGTAATTTTAAATGGGGATACAATTGTGTGGCCACACCACTTCCTTGTGAAATCACACCCCTTTTTGCCGCGCGCTGCCCCTTTGTAAAATATGGGTGGGCGCAAATTTCTAGTTTGCAAGGGGGCGCCAAACACCCTAGCACCGGCCTTGTGTGTAAGTATTTGGGAAATATTAACCAGATAATTTGAAACAAGGGGCCTAATTCAGACTAGATCGCTGCAGTGGCAGTCTGAATCCCTATGTGGAGTGCGCTTGCGCACCCCGGGAGCCCAGTGAGATGCTAAAAGCATCTCAGGGCTGCGATCGCCTCTGCTTGATTGACAGGCAAAGGCGGTCGCGAGGCGGGAGGGGGCATGCCAACGGCGTTCAGACGCCCTTGGCGGGTAGCGGTCCGGACCATTCTGGGGGTGGGCCGCGGCAGCTGCGTGATGTCACACGCAGCCGCTGCGCCCGGGACGCAACGAGTAGCGGCCTGCTAGTGCGTAGGAGCTGCGCTGGCAGGGAACTACTCAGCGGGTGCAAAAGCATCGCCGCTGTGCGATGCTTTTGCACCCTTGCTGGGGGGAGGTAGGGCCTGACATTCTGGGCGTCCCCCCGCATGTCTGAGAAACTGATCGTAGATAGATCTGAATTACCCCCAAAATACAGAGAAATTGCAGACTGTAGAGTATTGATAATTGTAAACCAATTCCAGTGACACAGAAATAGCAGTGCAGCCAATACATGGACATTATGCATACTATGCATGGACCTGCTCTCCTGTGGGCTGACTGTAGAAACTGCAACTCTCCAAGTCCTTCATAGATGCGCTACATGCTGCTGTGCTGTGTAACAGCTCCACAGGATGAAGCTCTGGTCTCAGTCCCACCCCCTCTACACTCCACTTCCTCATTCCAGCAGCAGCAGCCTAGCCCGGAGCCTGCACTGTGCTGCTGCCTGATGTTGCCATTGATAAGAAAGCTTGCCTGTTGTACTCTAGGGACAGAGGAAACAGATTAGCGACTGAATGATGATGTGCCTGTCTTTCACAGGGAAACACACCCTACCCAGGAGTCTTCTTTCTTTAACTGGGCATTTAAATAGTCCCCATCATCTTACCTTTTTCAGCACTTTGCTATGGATAGCTTTATTGCTGACTATTAGAGGACGCTGTCTTGCTGCTACAAGCCACACACTTACTGCTTCATCACTGCTAGGAGACACAGTCACAGCCACCCACAATCAGAATCAGCTTTATTGGCCAGGCATACTTGAATATACTAGGAATTTGTCTTCGGTTTGCTATACAACAGCCAAGTAGGTAACAGATAAGCAGGTGGGGGAGGGGGGAGTGAAGTCATACAGATAGGTATACCGTAGGGACACAAGTGAGTTACATGTACATCTAGTCAGTCAATGTTCAGGAGTTCAGCAGGCAGACCGCTTGGGGAAAGAAACATTTGAGTCTTCTGGTGGTCCGGTGGGGACAGCCCTGTAACGCCTACCTGAAAGAACCAAGTTAAACATGCTATGGCCGGGGTGTAGCTGGTCCTTTACTATCTTCGTTGCCTGCTTTTTAGCTTTGGACAGGTACAGGTCCTGGACTGAGGGAAGGTCGGCCCTGATGATCTTCTCTGTGGTTCTGACCACCTTTTGGAGCCTGCATCTGTCCCTCGCGCTGGTGGAGCCGTACCATACCAGTATCGAGGAGCACAGTACCAACTCCACAATTGCGGAGTAGAAGAGGAGCAGGAGCTTCTGTGGGATGTTGAACTGCCTTAGTTGCCTGAGGAAGAAAACCTCTGCTGCGCTTTCCCAATAGTGGCGTCAGCATTGGACCCCCCTTTAAGGTCCAGGGAGATTGTGGTCCCTAGGAACTTGAAGGAGTCCACTAGCGATACCACACTGTCAGCAATCATTAGCGGAGGTGCACTAGCTGACTTCTTCCTAAAGTCCACTATAATCTCAACAGTTTTGAGGGGGTTGAGCTCAAGGTTGTTGTGGCTGCAACACTGGGCCAACTGGTCTACTTCCCATCTATAGGCCGATTCGTCCCCGTCCTTGATGAGGCTGATGACGGTGGTGTCGTCGGCGAATTTGATGATCTTTACTGATTGTGCCTCTGAGGTGCAGTCATTTGTGTACCTGCTTTCACCACCTGTGTCCTATCTGTCAGGAAATCTACTATCCAGGAACAGGTAGCTTCTGGGACCCGTAGGCGAAGTAATTTGGGGTGGAGGATGCTGGTGACGATTGTATTGAAGGCCAAGCTGAAATCGACAAACAGGACCCTCGTGTAGGTACCGGGAATATCTAGGTGCTGTAGAATGTAGTGCAGGCCCAGGTTGACTGCATCCCCAACACACCAATTTGATCGATAGGCAAACAGTAGTGGGTCCAGCTGGGGTCCAGTCACTGTTTTCAGGTGATTCAAAACCAGATGCTCTAACGTTTTCATGACCACAAACATCAGTGCTATCAGCCTGTAGTTGTTCAGGTTCGTGATAGAGAGTTTCTTGGGGACCGGGACGATAGTGGACCTTTTGAGACATGAAGGGACTTTCTGTAGATTCAGCGATTTGTTGAAGATCTTGGTGAATATGGGGGCGAGCTGGGCGTTGAACCAGGGCTTGTTGTTGTTGTAAATGTGGTAAGTCTTGGTAGGTACACACATGTCCTCACAGTAGCTGATGTAGGAAGTGACAGTGTCTGTCAGGTTGTTCAGGTCGGTTGCCGAGGCTTCAAAGACCCCCATTCCGTGCAGTCGAAGCAGGCCTAGAGCTTCATCTTAGCCTTGTTGGTCCATTTCTTAACAGTCTTGATGACAGGCTTAACCGCTCTCAGCTTCTGTGTATAGGTAGGGAGTAGGTGGACGAGGCAGTGGTCAGATAGGCTGGAATAGACCGGAAGGCAGACTTGAGGGTAGTGTAGCAGTGGTCAAGGGTGCACCTTTCCCTTGTGGAACATGTGACTTGTTGTTTGTACTTAGGTAGCTCCTTGCTCAGGTTAGTTCTGTTGAAGTCACCCAGCAGCAGGCGAGGGGGGTGTGGATGTACACTCCCACAAGGACAATTGAGGCAAATTTCTGGGGGAAATGGAAGGGGTTGCAGTTGATACTTAGCATCTCCAGGTGAGGGCTACATGATTTGCCTAGGATCGTGACATTGGTGCACCATCTGTCATTGATGTAGAAGCAGATGCCACCATCCTTCGTTTTTCCTGAGAGAACCTTGGAGTGATCGGCCCTGAAGACACCGAAGCCCGGCAGAGACATTGGGTTGTCCGCAATATGGTCGTCCAGCCACATCTCCGTAAAGCAGAAAATGGACAACCCTGTAATACCTGACCCTGCGCTGCCAGAAGGAGGGACAGTTTGTCTAACTTGTTTGTCAGTGAGCGCACGTTCGAGAGCAAGCTCGCGGGAAGTGCAGACCAGTGCCCTCACCGCCGCCACCTAATTAGGGCGCCTGCATGACAGCCTCTCCTCTGAGCCCATGAGGGCCTCCATCATTCTCTTTCTGGGGCCGCCCATGCCAGTCGCCGCCCGGGCTGTGGGGGACCGCGGCTGTTTGGTCATCCACTTCGGCATACACAATGTCTGCATCCCTGCCACACAGGGCAGCGAGGGCTGCAAGGACCGCTGATCGGCCCGAAAGTGGGGTAAGCACCGCGAGAGTTCTCCAACTTACGAGGGCTTCCGTGCTGTATTTGATCACCAGTGGCGGAGACAAGAGCAGGGGAAAACAGGGGGAAACAGGTATTTTGGCTGAGCTGCATAGCTCCGAGGCAGCCATCTGCGGCACCATCTTGGATTGAAATCGCTATAATCATTATTGCTATAACCTATTACTGCTCTTTAATCCAATGGGTATATTTGAAACAAGTGATAAATAAAATAACTTTGCTTTTTCTGTTGCTGATTTAGTTAATTATTCCAGGACAAAGCAGGTTTGCGGAAAGGTGTGAAAAATGTCAGTGTGAGAGCCTTTGAAGTAGATTTCTTGTGGGGGTAGTGATAACGTGTCCTGGGGAATGGCTCCTGCAACTTGAAATGAACAGTGACCCTTCAGCTAAACAGAGCCTGACTATACTGTATATTAGTTGATTAATGCAAGAAGTCAGAGTTATTTGTTGCTCAGAGAACAGAGGTGAATGATGTCTAAGTGAGGGGCTGGATGGAGCCAAAGATAGGTTGTAGTCCACAGTACCATGTCTGGGATGTCCAATGCAGAGTATAGTAGATTATAAACTGAAGGACTTCTCAGTGGAGAGATGCAGAGGTTTCAATCCAGTGTGTATCCCATCCGTTGGTTTTGATGAGATGTCCATGTAGCTCCAGCTCCAGAGTGATCGGACTCCTCTTCAGTAACAGTGATACATCTGGACTTACGCATTCTTTTCCCTTTTTGTGGCAGCGGGAGACTCTACCCAGAACCGGGAGTCTCCCACATTATGTGGGAGGGTAGGCTACTATGAATCTAAAGATGGCGCTAGCCCATTGTAGCCTATGGGGTATACTTTTCATAATTAGCCGGCAGAGGGAATGGCCGCAATGCATGTGCAAGAGTCCCGTTTTTACTCCAAGCACATTGCAGGGACAGGCTCTGAAGATTAGTCAGTAATAAATAAACTTGTCCAGTATAATCGCATACTGCAATGCGATTTTGGGCACCCAGATCACATTGAGTATGTGAGTAATGATAAATAGACTCCATAGGGACTATAATAAAGCTATATTGTAGAAAACTTCAGTTAGTAGGACATGAATTTGTGCATAAACCCTACCAGTGTTGGGCACACTTCTCATCCATTGCACAAACTACTATTGCAACAATATTTGTATATTGTCAGTATATTTATTATTAGTTCCACCAACAAGTCAGAAACCACTCATGTAAATATAGACAGCTAGTCAGTATGAATTCCAGAAGCCGGCTTTTATGAGATTCACTTTACCTATTTTAGGCACATAACGCAAGTATTAGTCTCTAATACAGAAATAACATCACAGATATATCTTCATACATCTTGGAGCCTCAATACCCCACGCAGCAGGAGATGAATTGCCAGGCCCATGCAACTCTATTAATGTCTGGCGTCGTTTTTCCCCCCAGAAAATGCGCCTTATTCTCATCGCTATCTGAATAAGGTGTACAAGCAGCCTCTGTTGATTCAAATATGTGGCATGCCTATATTCTGTGTACTACCACACCTGTATCTGCATGCAAAATGCTACATTACTGTGTTTTCTAGAAAATCACTGTAGCGTAGCATTTCGGATGCAGATACACCCACAGTCGCACACAGAATATTGTCATACCGCATATCATTTTAATCAGCATAAGCTGCTTGTGCCTGCCTATTCTCAACGTTTTGTAAGTAAGTCACTATTAAATGGAAAAAGTTGCATGAAAAGATGCTTGGTGCTACCAGGTCATGCCGTGGCATAACAGGACTAGAAGGGCAGTTTAAAGTCTAGATGTAAGTGGACACACTTTATGTACTAAAGTGCAGGTTTTTGGAAGTGGAGTTGTTGCCCATAGCAAACAACCAGATCCTACTCATCTATCTAGCACCTTCTAGAATATAATAGCTACAATATGATTGGTTGCTATAGGCAACATCTCCACTTATAAAAACTCTCATTTTAGTAAATATACCCCTATGGGTGAATAAAGTGTGAGAAAATGTATGTAAATGTTTTTTGTTTGTTTAAAAAGGAAAATGTTTTTACAAATGTGCCACATGTGCCTTTATGCAATAGTCAAGTCAACCTTTTTATTAATGTTAATCATATTTCACAAAATTGGTACGAAAAAAACAAAAGTATATTTGACCTAGCGCCAGTTAGTAATTAAAATACCGGCTGTTTTTAAGTGGGTATACTCACCCAACTCTCAACTCAACTTTCAATATACTGTAATAATCTTACCTTTTTAGCAAGAAACATCATATTTAAGGTGTTTATTATGAATCATTATTTCCTACAAACTGTCATCACTGCAGATTGGTGTACTGTACTTTTGGTAACTGTACTTTTCGTTCCAGCCCTGGACACTGCTGTAGCTATTCTCTGGGACAGGGGCAAAGGTCATTTGTCAACTACAAAACAGTTTTCTTTGAAATTCAATGCATTTCCAAGAGTTCATCCAAGTGGTGACTTTTAGTAGAAGTGTAAGTAATGGTAAATAAATAGAATACTGTGTTAAATTCTGGAGGCTGTATCTTCAGAAGGATATTAATACATTAGAGACTGTACAAAGAAGGGCAACTAAAATGGCGCATGGCCTACTTCACAAAACTTACCTGGAAAGACTAAGGGGGTATTCAATTATGTGCCATTTATTGGACTGGTCGAAAAAACGGCACAAATTCGACACTGGTATTCAATAGTGGACATTTTCAGCTGTTTTTTAATCCATTTAACTTTTTTTTTTCGAATCGGCATGAGCCAAAATTGTGCCAAAAACAGGCAAAACCGCCTGTGAAATCGCCAAAATACCCAAAATACGCGTATCAGCATCGAATTCGCTGATACGCGTGGTTTTCGCCACTGTCAGATTTTTCGACTAGTCGAAAAAACCTCACGGGCATTCATTAGGTCGTATGTAAATTCAACCTATAAACGGGCGAAAAGTTACCTTTTTTATTCAGCTGGTCAAAAAATGGCACTAATTGAATACCTCCCTAAAAGATCTTAACATGTATAGTATGGAGCAGAGATGGGAAGGGGGGACATGATAACCTTCAAATATATCAATGGTTTTAACAAGGTACAAGAGGAAGACATTTTTCAAAGGAAGAGAAGTATTAGAACACCAGGATATGCACTGAAACTGGAGGGAGATAGGTTCGGGAAAATTTACTTAACAGAAAGGGTAGTGGACAAGTGGAATAGCTTCCCAGTAGAGGTGGTAGAGGCTAAGGCAGCAGGGCAGCCATCAGGGGGGGACTGTGGGGACTGGTGTCCTGGGCCCTTATAAAGATGAGGGCCCACCTCTGGCTCCTACCGCCAATACCAGGAGAGTTGCAGCAGGCTGTGAAACAATAGCGGGCTGATACACAAGGAGGACTTCTTAAAACAAGCTTTCCCTGCATATCAGCTCTCTGTGAACTGTTCCTGTAAGTCCGCAAAGCTCCATCTATATGTAACGTCACAATGTATGACATCACATAGGGATGGAGTGGTGCGGCAGAATATATATATTTTTTTTTGGGGGGGAGGGGCCTTGTCTATTTTGTCAGTCCAGGTCCCCTCAATTTCCTTGTAAGGCAGTATAGCAATTTAAACATGTATAGGATAGACATAAGGATATCCTTACAAAGAATAAGGATCAAATATGATTTGAGGTAACAATATGGTTAAAAAAGGGGCAGACTAGATGGGCCAAGTGATTCTTATCTGCCTTCAAATTCTCTGTATAGATTCTAGTATATATTTACATAGCAGAGAAGCATCCCACTAATATTCAGATGTTATCTGCGAAAGACATCCTGTAAACCATACAGCAATGGCTGGCAATGTCTTTCTTTTCAGGTTACTGTAGGGTGTTCATTTGTAGCCTGGAGACAAAGACACGCTTCCAACTGTTGTAGTGTTATTTGAGTGTGAGCAGAAAACTCTGTGGCATGGTCGCTTATTAGAAGCCCTAGCTTTACTGGTATGAAGGCCACAGTTGGTTTCCCTGCTTCACAGAGGGTCTAGCTGGGGTAAAAGCGGTCTGAAGTAGAAGTAGGTGGAGTGGGAGAGAAGGAGCAGTGAGCCTAATAGGAAAAGATCAACTCCTGTGGTGCCACTGAAAAAATCATTGAGTGCCAACTTGTGCCACTAGTGCTTATGCTTGCTTCACCTGCCCCAGGTTTTTAGATGTGTGTTTTGAGTAACAGAGACACCAGCAGAGATGCCAAAGGTGTTTGAATCTTTCAAGCCAGAGTCATACAGACAGGTTGCCAAATGCATCCACACTACTGAGCCAAGAAAACACACTGCAGAACATAGGATGCATCACTATGCCTACTCTTAAGCGGGAAGCCCATCCTTACAAACCAGGCAGCACATCTCTCTTACAGGGCTGGATTAACCATTAAGCAAAACAAGCATGTGCTCAGGCATCAAGGGAAGGGGGGCACCAAAGAAATTTTTCCATTGCTGGATTTACCATGGACCACATGGTGCAAAACTGTAAATAGTGCATCTGAACCAGGTTCCACAAAAAGGGGCTACCACAATAAATGAAAAAAATAAAAATAATAATGTATAGATAGATAGATAGATAGATAGATAGATAATAAAATATCATTATTAGAGGTTAATGATATACATAAGTAAGATTCATTTTGATTTTGAGGATCTGTTCAGACTTTACAATTAGGAAAAGTAAGAGAAAACTTCAAATCTAAATGAAATGGAAGTACTGTATACAAAAATAAACATTACTCTCTATCTCAAGGTGCCCACACATGAAGTGACGCGTGCGGCCGATGTGACGAAGCGTCCGAGGGCCGATATATCGGGCGGTCCCCACACACGGGGCGATCCGGTGCCCAACCGCCCGCTATGCTGGCCCTCCTACACATAGCGCTCCATGGGATTGGCAGCCTGCATCGCTGATCTTTTGAACATGCTGAAATACCAACGATGCAGGCGGACGCCCCAAACGGATGTGCGCAATGGACAACATTATTGCCACACATGGAACGATATAGATGCTATATTGTTCCAATTTGTCGGATCAGCAGCTATATCGTGCCGTGTGTGCACACCCTTACTGTATGTTTTGTTTCATTTTGAAAAAGAAACTTTTTGGTTTTATGGTTTATTATTGTTTAGAATCTGAATTAGATATATATGGGAGCACCAAAATCATTTAAGTGCTTAGGGCAGTGGTTCTGAAACTGTGTGCTGTGGCACCCCAGACACTTACTGGGGTGCCTCGGGTTGGTAGTCCAGGACCAATTAAAATAATTTTTGGTCAATGTAATAGGCAAAACCAGTGCTTGTGGCTGCCAATCATAAAATATGTGTACGCAAATATGTGTAAGCAAATCTTATCCCTCACCACAGAATTGACCCTAAGGATGACATATTATAAACACAATTTACTTAATTGAATTTCTCTGACGTCCTAGTGGATGCTGGGGACTCCGTAAGGACCATGGGGAATAGACGGCTCCGCAGGAGACTGGGCACACTAAAAGAAAGATTTGGTACTACCTGGTGTGCACTGGCTCCTCCCTCTATGCCCCTCCTCCAGACCTCAGTTAGATTTCTGTGCCCGGCCGAGCTGGATGCACACTAGGGGCTCTCCTGAGCTCCTAGAAAGAAAGTATATATTAGGTTTTTTATTTTACAGTGAGACCTGCTGGCAACAGGCTCACTGCAACGAGGGACTAAGGGGAGAAGAAGCGAACCTACCTGCTTGCAGCTAGCTTGGGCTTCTTAGGCTACTGGACACCATTAGCTCCAGAGGGATCGACCGCAAGACCCGTCCTTGGTGTTCGTTCCCGGAGCCGCGCCGCCGTCCCCCTTACAGAGCCAGAAGCAAGAAGATGGTCCGGAAAATCGGCGGCAGAAGACTTCAGTCTTCACCAAGGTAGCGCACAGCACTGCAGCTGTGCGCCATTGCTCCTCATACACACTTCACACTCCGGTCACTGAGGGTGCAGGGCGCTGGGGGGGAGGCGCCCTGAGCAGCAATAATATCACCTTGGCTGGCAAAATAACCACAATATATAGCCCCAGAGGTTATATATGTGGTAATTACCCCTGCCAGAATACAGAAAAAAGCGGGAGAAAAGTCAGCCGAAAAAGGGGCGGAGCCATCTCCCTCAGCACACTGGCGCCATTTTCCCTCACAGTTCCGCTGGAAGGAAGCTCCCTGACTCTCCCCTGCAGTCTACACTACAGAAAAGGGTAAAAAAGAGAGGGGGGGGGGCACAGATTTGAGGCGCAGTAAATATTACAGCAGCTATAGGGGACATAATTCAGTTAGTCCCTGCATTATATAGCGCTCTGGTGTGTGCTGGCATACTCTCTCTCTGTCTCCCCAAAGGGCTTTTGTGGGGTCCTGTGTGTGTGTGCGGTGTGTCGGTACGGCTGTGTCGACATGTTTGATGAGGAGACTTATGTGGAGGCGGAGCAGATGCCTATAAATGTGATGTCACCCCCTGCGGGGCAGACACCTGAGTGGATGGACTTATGGAAGGAATTACGTGCAAGTGTCGACTCCTTACATAAAAAATTTGACGACATGCCAAATGCGGGACAGCCGGCTTCTCAGCTCGTGCCTGCCCAGGCAATTCAAAGGCCATCAGGGGCTCTAAAACGCCCACTACCTCAGATGGCAGACACAGATGTCGACACGGATACTGATACCAGTGTCGACGACGATGAGTCAAATTTAATGTCCACTAGGGCCATTCGTGGCATGATTGAGGCAATGAAAGAGGTTTTACAGCTTTCTGATATAAACCCAGGTACCTCAAAGAAGGGTATTATGTTTGGGGAGAAAAAACTACCAATAGTTTTTCCCCCATCTGAAGAATTAAATGAAGTGTGTGAAGAAGCGTGGGCTTTCCCTGATAAGAAATTGGTGATTTCAAAAAAATTACTAATGGCGTTCCCTTTCTCGCCAGAGGATAGGTCACGTTGGGAAACTCCCCCTAGGGTGGATAAAGCGCTCACACGTTTGTCTAAAAAGGTGGCACTACCGTCTCCGGATACGGCCGCCCTAAAGGAACCTGCTGATAGAAAGCAGGAGGCTATCCTAAAGTCTATATATACACACACTGGTGTTATACTGAGACCAGCTATTGCTTCAGCGTGGATGTGCAGTGCTGCTGCTGCTTGGTCAGATTCCCTGTCGGAAAATATTGACACCCTGGACAGGGACACTATATTGCTAACCGTAGAGCAGGGGTGGCCAACCAGTCAGACACAAAGAGACAAAAAATCTTGTTAGGCATGTCAAAGAGCCGACATCAAGCCACAGGCGCACATGCAAAAATGGGGTGTGGCCTTGTGCCTGCTAGGCCACGCCTTTGGTATAAAATACATTTAAAAATCCAGATCCACATAAAATAATTTTTTAAAGCCAGATTGAACATAAAATACATTTAAAGAGCCACTTCCACATACCCTACTGTGTCACTTCAGCCAGCTACCTCATGTGTCACTCCTGCTAGCACACTCCTACAGTATGTCACTACAGCCAGCTCCCCCATGATTCACTCCTGCCAGCACTCTCCTGTGTCACTCCTGCCAGGACCCTCATGTGTCACTACAGCCCCTCCGAAAATACACCTCGTGCCATTGCAGCAGCCCCTTATGTGTCCTCTGTTTGCCAGTGGGTGTCTCACCTCTAGTATCTGGCTATCTCAGTTCTCAGTCTCCGTAGTGCTGCTGCTGCCTGTCTGGCTGGAGTGCAGCAGTTTCCAGATCTGTTGTGGTCACGTGACTTCGAGTGTCGGGAGCCACATTTGAATAAACAAAGAGCCACATGAGGCTCAAGAGCCACAGGTTGGCCACCGCTGCCGTAGAACATATAAAAGACTCAGTCTTGTACATGAGAGATGCACAGAGGGAGATCTGCCGGCTGGCATCTAGAATAAGTGCATTGTCCATTTCTGCTAGGAGAGGCTTATGGACTCGGCAGTGGACAGGGGATGCAGATTCTAAAAGGCACATGGAAGTTTTGCCTTATAAGGGTGAGGAGTTATTCGGGGATGGTCTCTCAGACCTTGTTTCCACAGCAACAGCTGGGAAGTCAGCATTTTTACCCCATGTCCCCTCACAGCCTAAGAAAGCGCCGTACTATCAGGTACAGTCCTTTCGACCCCAGAAAAACAGGCGGGGAAAAGGCGGGTCCTTTCTGTCTAGAGGCAGAGGAAGGGGAAAAAAGCTGCACCACGCAGCAGGTTCCCAGGAACAAAAGTCCTCCCCCGCTTCTTCCAAATCCGCCGCATGACGGTGGGGCTCCACAGGCGGAGCCAGGTATGGTGGGGGGCCGCCTCAAAAATTTCAGCGATCAGTGGGTTCGCTCACGGGTGGATCCCTGGATCCTTCAAGTAGTATCTCAGGGGTACAAGCTGGAATTCGAGGCGCCTCCCCCCCGCCGTTTCCTCAAATCGGCCTTACCGACAACTCCCTCGGGCTCCCTGCTGCTGTACTAGAGGCAATTCACAAGCTGTATTCCCAGCAGGTGATAGTCAAGGTACCCCTACTTCAACAAGGACGGGGTTACTATTCCACACTGTTTGTGGTACCGAAACCGGACGGTTCGGTGAGACCCATTTTAAATTTGAAATCCTTGAACACATACATAAAAAAATTCAAGTTCAAGATGGAATCGCTCAGGGCGGTTATTTCAAGCCTGGACGAGGGGGATTACATGGTATCCCTGGACATCAAGGATGCTTACCTGCATGTCCCAATTTACCTTCCTCACCAGGAGTACCTCAGATTTGTGGTACAGGATTGTCATTACCAATTCCAGACACTACCGTTTGGACTGTCCACGGCACCGAGGGTGTTTACCAAGGTAATGGCAGAAATGATGATACTCCTTCGAAAAAAGGGAGTTTTAATTATCCCGTACTTGGACGATCTCCTAATAAAGGCGAGGTCCAGGGAGCAGTTACTGGTCGGAGTAGCACTATCTCGGGAAGTGCTACAACAGCATGGCTGGATTCTAAACATTCCAAAGTCACAACTGGTTCCTTCCACACGCTTACTGTTCCTGGGGATGATTCTGGACACAGAACAGAAAAAAGTGTTTCTCCCGCAGGAGAAAGCCAAGGAGCTGTCATCTCTAGTCAGAGACCTCCTAAAACCAAAACGGGTATCGGTGCATCACTGCACACGAGTCCTGGGAAAAATGGTGGCTTCATACGAAGCAATTCCATTCGGCAGGTTCCATGCAAGGACCTTCCAGTGGGACCTCTTGGACAAGTGGTCGGGATCGCATCTTCAGATGCATCAACTGATAACCCTGTCTCCAAGGACCAGGGTGTCTCTACTGTGGTGGCTGCAGAGTGCTCATCTTCTAGTGGGCCGCAGATTTGGCATACAGGACTGGGTCCTGGTGACCACGGATGCCAGCCTTCGGGGCTGGGGCGCAGTCACGCAGGGAAGAAATTTCCAGGGACTTTGGTCAAGTCAGGAGTCGTCCCTGCACATAAACATTCTGGAACTGAGGGCCATTTATAATGCCCTAAGTCAGGCAAGGCCCCTGCTTCAAAACCAGCCGGTTCTGATCCAATCAGACAACATCACGGCAGTCGCCCATGTAAACCGACAGGGCGGCACAAGAAGCAGGGTGGCCATGGCAGAAGCCACAAGGATTCTCCGATGGGCGGAAAATCACGTACTAGCACTGTCAGCAGTGTTCATTCCGGGAGTGGACAACTGGGAAGCAGACTTCCTCAGCAGACACGACCTACACCCGGGAGAGTGGGGACATCATCCAGAAGTCTTCCTACTGTTGGTAAACCGCTGGGAAAGGCCACAGGTGGACATGATGGCGTCCCGCCTCAACACAAGCTAAAGAGATATTGCGCCAGGTCAAGGGACCCTCAGGCGATAGCTGTGGACGCTCTAGTGACACCGTGGGTGTACCAGTCGGTCTATGTGTTCCCTCCTCTGCCCCTCATACCAATGGTACTGAGAATAATAAGAAGGCGAGGAGTAAGAACGATACTCGTGGTTCCGGATTGGCCAAGAAGAGCTTGGTACCCGGAACTTCAAGAAATGTTATCAGAGGACCCATGGCCTCTACCGCTCAGACAGGATCTGCTACAGCAGGGGCCCTGTCTGTTCCAAGACTTACCACGGCTGCGTTTGACGGCATGGCGGTTGAATTCCGGATCCTAAAGGAAAAGGGCATTCCGGAGGAAGTCATTCCTACGCTGATAAAAGCCAGGAAAGAAGTAACCGCAAACCATTATCACCGCATTTGGCGAAAATATGTTGCGTGGTGTGAGGCCAGGAAGGCCCCTACAGAGGAATTTCAGCTTGGTCGTTTTCTGCACTTCCTACAGTCAGGAGTGACTATGGGCCTAAAATTGGGTTCCATTAAGGTCCAGATTTCGGCTCTGTCGATTTTCTTCCAGAAAGAACTGGCTTCACTGCCTGAAGTTCAGACTTTTGTAAAGGGAGTGCTTCATATTCAGCCCCCTTTTGTGCCTCCTGTGGCACCTTGGGATCTCAATGTGGTGTTGAGTTTCCTAAAGTCACATTGGTTTGAACCACTTAAAACCGTGGATCTCAAATATCTCACGTGGAAAGTGGTCATGTTATTGGCCTTGGCTTCGGCCAGGCGTGTGTCAGAATTGGCGGCTTTGTCATGTAAAAGCCCTTATCTGATTTTCCATATGGATAGGGCAGAATTGAGGACTCGTCCCCAGTTTCTCCCTAAGGTGGTATCAGCTTTTCACTTGAACCAACCTATTGTGGTGCCTGCGGCTACTAAGGACTTGGAGGATTCCAAGTTACTGGACGTAGTCAGGGCCTTGAAAATTTATGTTTCCAGGACGGCTGGAGTCAGGAAAACTGACTCGCTTTTTATCCTGTATGCACCCAACAAAATAGGTGCTCCTGCTTTGACAATGCTAAATTCCCTTGTCGTATAAACAACCCTTTATGAAGCTAAGAACACTGTACGCTGTTTACTTAAGAAGTACCGTAATGGTACGCTAGTTGCGTAACGATCGCTCAGCCGTAGGCGAGACGCTCAAGCGTCACGTTCGCTCACGGCCCAGCGATCACAGGACACGTTATTGGCTATGACTAGAGTAATGATTCGCTATGGCGTAGCGGACGCTCGAGACCACGAGGAGATCACCAGCGGCGCAGACGCTCACAACGCTATACCTTTATGTCTAAACCTTATACCAAAGAAATACACAGAATACCTTAATGTGAATACAGGGTGTAAGTGCAACCTTGTGTAACCTGACTAACTACAAAGCTGCTTGAGCGTCACCGACGCTCAAGTGAACACTTAACACTATAGAAAATACACAGATACTGGTTTAGGTTCCAAAGCCTATTAACTGTATTATATCTAGTATACTTGTAAAAAGGGGATAACAGTACAAATGATACACTACAATATAACAGAGACTTCCTAACCACAGAACTAAACAATACTATCTAATACAATACAATACTAGTCTAGGGGAGATACGAGAGAGAGAGAGAAGGGAAAGAGAGAGAGAGGGAGACGGAGAGAGATGAGAGAAATTGGCTCACAGAAAGACAATGATAACGGAGAGAAACTTACGCACAAGGGTAAACGATCGCATGCGCCTGGACATCCAGCACCCGATTTTCAGCAATGAGAACCGTTGAAGAGTGAGAGCTGGATGTGGTCGGCCTGCCTATTTATGCCCCACACACAATGCAATCCTACAGTCCCTACAATCCCATTGTCCATTGGATGAAGGAATTCGACCCTGTATCACAACAAAAGGTCATAGGGTGATTCATACAGGTGGGCTGTGACGATTTCAAACAGCTCAGGTGGGTGGGGAACTAGGTTTCCCGCCGCATACCTGAGTATGAGTAAATAGTAGAAATGGACATAAACTTCTTATGTCCATAACTATTCGCACGAGCGATTAATACGCTCCAAACCAACACCGGAATATTGCTAATTAAATACTCTTCCGATGGGTACCAAACACTGCTGTATGATTCCTGTTAGACCCTTCGTACGATACAAAGAGGGATTCCTTAGCTCAGGGACCTTCTATATTAACCAAACTTTCAGAAACTATCAAAGGGACCATGATCTATAAACTACATTAATTGTGAAAATATGTAACGAATGAGTCGCACGCTACGACTACATAAACTCTACCGTAAATACGCATACCGCGCCTGCGAGTGCACGCTATTGCGGGTATGCGCCTTCACGGGAGAGCGTACGCATGCGCAGCACGGACCAGTGTGCGGTGCAAATATGGCAACGTGCATAGAGACATTTTTCTGACTTTGACAGTCCACCCTTTGGCAGTCAATAATAACTGCCACAAAACATTTAAGGAGAAAAATGCAAGTCAGGGGTTAATTGATTTCCATGGTTGGGTAAGGGAGGAGAGAGGAGAAGGTGTGAAGAGGGTATGACCTAGTGAGATAGCAGAAGCATGTGTGTATGAATCCATGTTTGGGGGGTCATGTATCATCGTGCCGTACGTGTTGTAAATCAAGCTTCGAGGTATTGCGAAGTATACATTTGAATTCCTTCTTATCCTGTGGTACAGGTCTGTGGATGGGCTGTCAAACTTTACCGAGCTCTTTTCGGATTTTGAACAAAATGGGGAGCACATTTTAGTTGATGATACATGAATGGGGGAGGTATGTGGTTGCTGATATCTGTGCCTGTATTCCCTATCGTCTATGTGTGTCATTACCTGAGGGTTGTAGAGATGAAGATAAAGAACACTTATGGAAAATGCAATGATATTCTATGTCAGGGAAATGTACATCTGTCGTCGAAGTTGTGTTCGGTATCTGTTGAGAGTCGTCTTCTTTGCGCTGTATTGCTCCTTGGGCATGAGCAAATAGCTTTGTCTGAGCCATTAGATTTACAAAAAAAGTTGGGCTAGCGTGAGTTTAAAAGTACTAGGGAAACTGGGGATCCATGGCAAAGTTCATCAAGTGTCCATATTTAAAGTTGTCAAATCTTCTTCTTTGGTCAATCCGTTGTCTGTATACATCTCGTCTCGTCAGCTTCCTCGTCCAAGGGGGTCTTTGTATCTTGGAGAAAAGCAGAAAAACAGGTGAAAGAAACGGACCGTATAATCGCATTTTCATCACATCCTGGTTTCTATCATTGGGTCATAAATCAAATCCAGGTTAATTACGGTTTCCTCACTCCTCAAGCTCATCACTTTTGTACTTTGTTTGCACCTCATTAAAGCCTGCCCGCATCTAAATATCAATCCAATCGATATAACGACACCCAAGATACATAGTAGAAACTTTCCAACATCCATTATGACTCCTTGAGCCCAGTCCCCCAAACCGGAGAACCAATTTCGCGGGTTCAACCATGACACCCAACCAGTCAGCTCATTACCTACAGCAGCAAGGGTGAGATTGTGTTTTCGACGAAATTCCCACTTCAATTGGAGAATATCATCCATCTTTTGGTCTATGACCTCTACCGGATCCTCGGTGCTATTTGTGATATACGTGCAACACTTTATGCCGTACTGTGTTGCTAATGTAACACAATATCCGCCTGTTACTGCTGTAAGATAATTAAGAACCATCCTATGCTGAACTAGTTCTGTTTTATAAGCTTGAAGCTCTCTTCCAGTGTATCTAAACGTGTCATCATACATTTCAGTGATATTATCTAACAAATTGGCGAGTGCGGAAATGTATCTATAATTCATCACTCCCCGAGCGGTACGAGTGAAATCTAACGCTACCAGAACCTGAATCCCGGTGGATTCATGGATAAGATCAGAGGCCGGATGCTCTAACCTTTCTGACAGTTGTCTTTTAACTCGGTGCTCGTAATGAGTGTGAGTATAAGGAGCTTGGGCACCACGGTGTATGTCCTTCATTTTGTCATGTGTAACAGTCATCACTTCAGGCAATACTTTTCCAATATAACACAATCCTTCAGAGTTTGGGGCAAGCCACTTGTACGCCTTTCTCCCGCATATGAAATATGCGTCATCGGGGAGAACATATGGGACGGAGAAGGACATGATCATGTTACAAACCTTCCAGGTGAAATCTCCTGACCCTAATTCTTCCATCTGCTTAATGCACGTATCAGTTTGTACGATATGTGCACAGTATCCTGGTGATACCTCTCCAACTCTAGTAATCCTATTTCCTAAGGTATATCGATACCGAAAAGATTTTCCTCTACTGGCTATGTGGCGTACCAGCTCTGTATCTGTAGGCATTCTATCTGCTCTGTGTGAAAAGGTCATGGTAAGGTTGCTCCATGACACTTCCCAATTTCCCGGTTTTCTGGGATTGGAGATATTGAAACATAAGAGGGACCTATCCACATGGTATTGGTGGAGCTTCAAACTAGGAGGGCTGGAGATATTAAACCTCCGGTCCACCGGTCTCCCACCACTTAGCTCAAGTACCTCCCCTAACGTTAAAGGAAATGGTACTAGCCCTGATTTGCTGTGACCCTGAGGTACTTGAGAGCATACCCAACAATCTGTTTGGTTTAACACGTTACCCACTAAGGAGTGATAGTCACTCAATGGATGCCGGTCTATATGGATATTAAAACTAGATTGGCATTTCTTTATGCATCCATCTTCAACCAGATTATCACAGAGCCTACAGATACAATTTTCTTCAGCTAACAATCCATCACAATTTCTTCTATCGGATCGTTTTCTGATACTCGCCTTTGCTTGTTGGTTTGGTTGATCTTGGAAAACTACGCCTCCATCATCATAATCGGAACCCATTCCAGAACCTCTCTCGACCTCTATGGTACTCTCGCCGGAACAGACTGCTCTGGTCAACATCATGGTTAACATCAAAATCCGGATCACAGTCTCTTGGGGCAAGTCCATCTTTGAGGAGGAAATAGAGAAGAATGAGAAGGGGGAAAAAGAAATTTCAAGGAAGAGGGGATGGGAAGTGGGGAAAAACAATAAAAGGGAGAAGGGAGTCGACAACTGCTTTCTGTCTTCAAGGCTCAGGTGCCGCCTCAGTCCTCCTGGAACAGACACTCCAGTGATACAACCTCTACCGTCTGTTCCTTATCACGGGACTTCTCTGGATCAGCAACCTTTTTGCAGTGGGATGAATGGACCCAAGTCTCTCTCTCAGCCACCTTCAATGCTGTGGTGCTAGTCAATAAGACCAGGTATGGTCCTTCCCATCTATCAATAAGACAACCTGAGCGTAGAAAATTTCGTATCATTACATAATCCCCAGGTTCAATGTCATGACAATTACTATCTGGTAAATCAGGAATCATCAACTTCAGATTATCATTTTGATTCCTCAACTGCTTACTCATGTTAATCAAGTACTTTACAGTTACTTCATTGTTACATTTCAAATCATCCTGAGGGTTAATCATGACATGCGGTTGTCGACCAAACAAGATTTCAAAAGGAGACAGATTAAGAGGGGACCTGGGAGTGGTTCTGATGCTATACAAAACAATGGGTAAAGCTTCTGGCCACGTCAATCCTGTCTCTGCCATTACTTTACTCAATTTATTTTTAATAGTGCTGTTCACTCTTTCGACCTTCGCGCTCGCCTGTGGACGGTACGGAGTGTGCAGCTTGCTATCAATTCCCATCAACTTACACATTCCTTGAAAGACATCACCTGTAAAATGGGTACCCCTATCACTTTCAATGATTCTAGGGATACCATATCTACATACAAATTCCTGCACAATTTTCTTAGCTGTAAACATAGCGGTATTTGTAGCTGCTGGGAAAGCTTCGACCCAATTCGAGAAAACATCTATACAAACAAGTACATATTTCAAATTTCGACATGGGGGTAATTGAATGAAGTCAATTTGTATTACCTGGAAAGGGCCGCCGGCAGGTGGGATATGGGATGGTTCTGTAGGTATTGCTTTTCCAATATTCTTTCTCAGACAGGTAAGGCATGACATTGCTCTTTTACTCGCATGAGAGGAGAATCCTGGGGCGCACCAGTATGCTCTTACCAATTTGCACATCCCCTCCTTGCCTAGATGAGTCAGCCCGTGAGCTGCTTCAGCCAGACATGGAAGGTATGCCCTGGGGGCCACTGGTTTACCATGTCCATCCGTCCAGAGCCCTGAGGACTCCTGGCCATATCCCTTTGCCTTCCAGACTGCTCTTTCCTGTGTGGAACACAAATTCTGCATCTCACACAACTTTTGTGTGTTGATGGTATTAAATACCATCAGTTGTGTGGTGTCTGTCTGTATGGGGGTAGCAGCTGCAAGCTTTGCGGCTTCGTCTGCTCGGCTGTTACCAAGGGATACTGGGTCTTGGCTATATGTATGTGCTTTACATTTGATAACAGCCACTCTGTCGGGTTCCTGTATCGCTGTTAGAAGCCTTTTTATGTGAGCTGCATGCGCTATCGGTGTACCAGCCGCCGTCATGAAATTTCTGAGCCGCCATAGGGCTCCGAAATCATGTACTACCCCGAAGGCGTATCTAGAATCGGTGTAGATATTGGCTGACTTACCCTTAGCCAATTCACATGCTCTGGTTAGGGCGACCAGTTCAGCAACCTGGGCTGAGTGAGGTGGGCCTAGCGGTTCCGCTTCTATGGTGCCTTGGTCATCTACGACTGCGTATCCAGTACACAA
Organism: Pseudophryne corroboree; assembly: GCF_028390025.1. NCBI lineage: Eukaryota > Metazoa > Chordata > Amphibia > Anura > Myobatrachidae > Pseudophryne > Pseudophryne corroboree. The sequence goes on along the minus strand of NC_086447.1, from coordinate 420,525,953 downwards.
GTCTCCCGAGTCTGACTGTCTATGACAACTACCGTCCGTGTAGAACGTTAGTTCTGCATCTTCCAGTGGATTGTCACTGATGTCAGGCCTTGCGGTAAAATTTTGGGTCAAATATTCCATACAATCATGTGTACCTCCCTTTGCATTAAATCCTCCTTCCCCATCACTCTCACCTTCCACCCTTTGTGCCTGACCAGGCACACCTGGGAGAAATGTTGCAGGATTTAATGCACTGCATCTCCTTATGGTGATGTTTACTGGGGCCATTAATGCCAATTCCCATCTTGTAAACCTTGCTGATGAGACGTGTCTGGTTTGGGCAGAATTCAATAAGGCAGATACCGCATGTGGTGTATGGATTGTGAGGTTGTGGCCTAGCACGACATCTTCGCTTTTCGTCACTAGCAATGCTATCGCCGCAACGCTACGCAAGCATGTGGGGAGGGATCGCGCTACCGTGTCTAGCTGGGCGCTGTAGTATGCGACTGGCCTGCTGGCGTCACCGTGTTTTTGGGTTAGTACACCTGCTGCGCACCCAGCACTTTCTGTTCCGTATAGTTCAAAGGGTTTCCCATAGTCTGGCATACCTAATGCTGGTGCCTGCGTTAGGCACTGTTTGAGTCTCTCAAATGCTGTTTCGGATTCGTCTGTATGCGAAATCCGATCAGGTTTGTTTGAAGAGACCATTTCCTGCAAAGGTAACGCCAATATGGAAAACCCTGGGATCCAGTTACGGCAATACCCACACATTCCTAAAAACGTCCTGATCTGTTGCTGGGTTTGTGGCAGTGTCATGTCTCTAATGGCTTGGATTCTATCAGCGGTCAGGTGTCTCAGTCCTTGTGTTAGACAGTGTCCCAAATATTTTACCTTAGTTTGGCATAATTGTAACTTGTCTTTGGAAACCTTGTGACCTGTGTCTGAAAGATGAAACAGGAGCTGTTTCGTATCCTTCAGAGATGTTTCCAGTGAATCTGAACACAGTAATAAATCGTCCACATACTGTATCAATACTGATCCACTGTCTGGTTGGAAAGACTGTAAACAATCATGCAAAGCCTGAGAAAATATACTTGGACTATCTATGAAACCTTGGGGTAACCGAGTCCACGTGTATTGGACTCCTCTGTATGTGAATGCAAACAAATATTGGCTGTCAGGGTGCAGAGGTACCGAAAAGAAAGCGGAGCAGAGGTCAATAACAGTGAAAAATTTGGCAGTGGGAGGAATTTGCATTAGGATGACAGCTGGATTAGGCACTACGGGGAACTGACTCTCAACTATTTTGTTAATCCCCCTTAGATCCTGCACTAGCCTGTAACCCCTCCCCCCACTCTTTTTAACAGGGAAGATGGGACTATTGGCTGTGCTGGACGTTCTTACCAGAATGCCCTGTTGCAGCAAGCGTTCTATTACTGGGAAAACTCCTAACTCCACCTCTGGCTTCAGAGGATACTGTGGGATTTTTGGAGCTATCCTACCATCTTTTACTTGTACAACTACTGGAGCTACGTTTGCCATTAATCCAGTGTCCTGTCCATCTTTTGTCCAAAGTGACTCTGGTATCTGAGATGTCATCTCTTCTACTTGGGATGGATTCCTATTTGTCATAATGGAATGTGACATTAATTTTGATGGGGAGTCTAACATGTCTCGTACCTCCTGAGCGTGATTCTCAGGAATGTCCAAGAATACACCTTCAGGAGTACAATAAATGACGCAACCCATTTTACATAGTAAGTCTCTCCCCAGGAGATTAGTTGGTGCCGATGCAGCCAGCAAAAAGGAATGCTTGGTATGCAAAGGCCCTATTGTAATCTCGGCTGGTTTGCTAACAGGGTAGTGCTGGACTACTCCTGTTACTCCCATGGCTGGAATTGTCCTACCAGTGGTTCTCATGCCCACTGTCGAATTTATCACTGACTTGGCCGCCCCTGTGTCTACAAGAAAGTTTAAAGTTTTACCAGCTACATTGATTGCAATCTCTGGTTCGCTTCCAAGACTGGCAATCAATTTAACTGGCTGCAGATTACAGGTGTGGCCACACCCCTATTGGGTATGCTGACCTCCCTGAATCCCATTGGCAGCAACTACTTGTGGGGGAGTTAGCTGGGAACTACCAGAGGCCTGCCAGTCTCTGTTCGGGGGATATCTTTTTGTTTCCCCTGTATGTGGCTCAAAACTCCGCCTCTGTGGACCCTGCTCCCAATGTCGTGTGTTGTGTTGTTGTCTAGGGGGTTGAAAAGATCTTTGTACATTCTTTGTTCTACATTCTCGTGCAAAGTGTCCCGGTCTGTTACAAGAAAAACATGTTATTACACTTGCCTTACCCACAGGATTCGGTGGTACATACGCAGGCTGCCTTGTGGTCAGCGCCTGTATACTTACGGACATCAACTTATCACTTTGCGACTCCCTGTGTCTAGTGATGTTTTTGTCGTGATCAACAGCAGCCTCTCTCAAGGTGGACACTGACAGACCTCGCCAACATGGTTGTGTGGTCTGTACCCTAGCTTTTAATGTTTCTTTCAAACCATCCATCAGTACAGATACTGCTACTTCTCGATGGTTTGGGTTGGTCTTAATGTCTTCTATACCAGTGTATTTTGCCATTTCTGATAGTGCCCGGTGGAAATATTCTGCTGCCGTTTCGGACTCCTTTTGCTTAATGGAAAATATTTTATTCCATTTAACAACGGCTGGGAAATACTCCTTTAGCTGTAAATTTATCCTTTTTACATTATCCTGGTCGTACACATCTGTAAGCGGTACATCTTTATCTAGTCCACAATCAGCCAAGAATTTAACTGAGTCGACATTGGAAGGTAAGCAAGCTCTTAGCACTATCTGCCAATCCTTATTATTGGGCTCTAAAGTGTTTCCTAGATCCCTGATGTATTTTTGGCTTGCCACTAAATCTTTTCTGGGGTCTGGGAATTCAGACACTATGGTCCTCAATTCCATTCTAGTGAACGGGCAATACATGGCAATGTTCCTGACGGGTGTGGCTCCTGATGCATCTGTTTTCCCATTGGGAACTACTATCACCTTTACAGGAGCAATTCTAACAGCCTCATTCTGCGTAGATTCTACAACTTGTGGTACAATTGTTTCAGTGTAATGCATGGTGCCGTACTTACCCGTTGACACGACCTCACCTATCCCTCCGCTAGGGGCCTTAACTAATCTCGTGGGTGGTGCAGTTCCTACTGTGGTTTCTGATATGGTGGCCGCTAGAGAGAGCGCTGAAATTGTTGCCGAATCTTCTTCTTGATCACACTCCTGAGGAAGGTTCAAAACAGGGTACATCTTGCACGGGTTAATACTTGCATGAGTTATTTGGTTAACATCATTAACATTTACAGGGTTACTAAGAGTTTGTGTTTTACAACCCAGTGCGTTTCTCTCCGTAATCAGCTTCTCTCCTGCAATGTATGGTGGAGGTGGAGCTGTGGCTATCAGCTTCCTGACTGCCCCAGATCCCGCCGCCAGAGCCAAACCTCTCTGTATCTCACCTTCCTGGTGCCATAACTGTAAGTAATCATGATGCTGAATTCGTCTCTTTGTTGATTTTACGAGACATATCCTCCTCCTTAAATTTTGTAACACGTCTGGACTGAAGCTACCTATTCTTGGGAATTTGTCCCTGTCTTGTACAGTCATTCTCTCCCATTCATCACATAAAGATTCGGTGTGACTTCCATATTTTTCACACATTACATATCGTGCCGACCCAACTGGTCGGTTCACAGAATCAACCTGAACCAGGGTTGATCGCCCCCTACCTGAGCAACTGGCCCCCATAGTCTGCAGGTGTTGCTTAGTCCTCCTTGGATTTCTGTATCAAGGTTTTCAGCAAGCCTTTACAGACAACCAAATTACTCCACAGTAGGCCGGCGGTGGCGGTTTACCGAGTACCCCACTCACTCGCCCACCTCGACCAATACGACCTGATCACACCGATATGGTGCTGGCGTACTCGATACAGGGCCCCTATGGAACCTTCAGTTTACTGGAACATATGAGGGTTACCCGCAGGACACTTACTCTTTCCAGTAAAGGTGGGGTTGTTAGATAGTTCCTGAGTGACCAGCGAACTTCCCTTCCAAAAATAAAAAATTACACAAATCACGTTAGAATGTACAGATAGCGTTTGTGACCACTTTACTCTAATGGTATTAGGTCAGATTACTAACTACTGCACACAATTACGTGTGGTCCAATCGTTCAGTACACAAGCACTACTTGTCATGTACTGAAAGATCAATGGAATCGATGTTTCCGGCCGCGATTCCTTCAGCAAGAGCTTATGGCCTATATGGGTTCTGCACCAACACCCCAGGCGTTGTGCCACTGGACTTTTATAGCGGACCTCTTTAGTACCTTACGACCTCCTGGTCTTGTTACCTTCTGTTAATGACCTCCTGGTCTTGTTACCTTATGGTCCGCTATACTCTAATGCTCAAATATTATTTAACCAGGGATGCCTCCCTAGCCACCGTATATGTCACTTACACGTGTGTCCCTTGACGAGTACCCGACTTTCCTTTTGGTTCCACCTTAAAGTTATATAAACTTTTGTATACAAAACCACACTCACTCAACACATGTACACTTTTGTTTCTATATCTATTTCTGCGCAGAAATTGTCTTCAGTCCAACAGTGTTACTAATTAGGAGCAGGATCTGTTAAACTAAATTTCAGATTTTCCAAAAATAGATTTGCGTTATTTACCGCGTCGCGTTATTTACCGCTGTGCGTTACTTATCGCCTTTGCGCTAATTATCGCTTTGCGCTAATTCAACTTTTCGTGACTTGAGCTACGTGGGCGTAACCAGACGCTACGTTGCGTAATGTACGCTGCGTGCGTCTGCCGTTTGGATTGCGTACGCAAGTCTTTTGTTAGGGACACGTGTACGCAAAACAAAGATCCACCGTAACACAATTTCTACCTTTATCAATGTAGATGATCCCTGATCATCTACCGCACACCACACTGACTGTCTTATCTACCAGACAAGCCGTGTGTTGGTCTATACTTTAACTATTACCTCTACTATGAAATAACAGCAAATCTCTTTTTGCACTTTCTATCAACTATAAAACTTGGCAAACAGGAATAGTGATATACGAAATTTGAAAAAGAAATGCAGATAAATGTATGCGTGCGTGTATACGCAAGACAGAAGAGAAATAAAACAGTTTTAAAAGACACAAGCGTTTTGTTCTTACTTCCGGTTCCCGGATTCCTTCAGCACTCTTTATCTAAGCGAAGCAGACGCTTATCCAATCAGCACTGCAAGGAGTATGATCCCGCCCTTTGCTGATGGATAATGTCTGCTGATCTACCTAGTGCAGATATGAGAAGGATAGGACGAGTCCCCAATTGACAATGCTAAATTCCCTTGTCGTATAAACAACCCTTTATGAAGCTAAGAACACTGTACGCTGTTTACTTAAGAAGTACCGTAATGGTACGCTAGTTGCGTAACGATCGCTCAGCCGTAGGCGAGACGCTCAAGCGTCACGTTCGCTCACGGCCCAGCGATCACAGGACACGTTATTGGCTATGACTAGAGTAATGATTCGCTATGGCGTAGCGGACGCTCGAGACCACGAGGAGATCACCAGCGGCGCAGACGCTCACAACGCTATACCTTTATGTCTAAACCTTATACCAAAGAAATACACAGAATACCTTAATGTGAATACAGGGTGTAAGTGCAACCTTGTGTAACCTGACTAACTACAAAGCTGCTTGAGCGTCACCGACGCTCAAGTGAACACTTAACACTATAGAAAATACACAGATACTGGTTTAGGTTCCAAAGCCTATTAACTGTATTATATCTAGTATACTTGTAAAAAGGGGATAACAGTACAAATGATACACTACAATATAACAGAGACTTCCTAACCACAGAACTAAACAATACTATCTAATACAATACAATACTAGTCTAGGGGAGATACGAGAGAGAGAGAGAAGGGAAAGAGAGAGAGAGGGAGACGGAGAGAGATGAGAGAAATTGGCTCACAGAAAGACAATGATAACGGAGAGAAACTTACGCACAAGGGTAAACGATCGCATGCGCCTGGACATCCAGCACCCGATTTTCAGCAATGAGAACCGTTGAAGAGTGAGAGCTGGATGTGGTCGGCCTGCCTATTTATGCCCCACACACAATGCAATCCTACAGTCCCTACAATCCCATTGTCCATTGGATGAAGGAATTCGACCCTGTATCACAACAAAAGGTCATAGGGTGATTCATACAGGTGGGCTGTGACGATTTCAAACAGCTCAGGTGGGTGGGGAACTAGGTTTCCCGCCGCATACCTGAGTATGAGTAAATAGTAGAAATGGACATAAACTTCTTATGTCCATAACTATTCGCACGAGCGATTAATACGCTCCAAACCAACACCGGAATATTGCTAATTAAATACTCTTCCGATGGGTACCAAACACTGCTGTATGATTCCTGTTAGACCCTTCGTACGATACAAAGAGGGATTCCTTAGCTCAGGGACCTTCTATATTAACCAAACTTTCAGAAACTATCAAAGGGACCATGATCTATAAACTACATTAATTGTGAAAATATGTAACGAATGAGTCGCACGCTACGACTACATAAACTCTACCGTAAATACGCATACCGCGCCTGCGAGTGCACGCTATTGCGGGTATGCGCCTTCACGGGAGAGCGTACGCATGCGCAGCACGGACCAGTGTGCGGTGCAAATATGGCAACGTGCATAGAGACATTTTTCTGACTTTGACAGTTTCTAAGCAGACTATTGCTCGCTGGATTTGTAGCACAATTCAGCTGGCGCATTCTGCGGCTGGATTGCCGCATCCTAAATCAGTGAAAGCCCATTCCACGAGGAAGGTGGGCTCATCTTGGGCGGCTGCCCGAGGGGTCTCGGCTTTACAACTTTGCCGAGCTGCTACTTGGTCAGGGGCAAACACGTTTGCTAAATTCTACAAATTTGATACCCTGGCTGAGGAGGACCTTGAGTTCTCTCATTCGGTGCTGCAGAGTCATCCGCACTCTCCCGCCCGTTTGGGAGCTTTGGTATAATCCCCATGGTCCTTACGGAGTCCCCAGCATCCACTAGGACGTCAGAGAAAATAAGAATTTACTCACCGGTAATTCTATTTCTCGTAGTCCGTAGTGGATGCTGGGCGCCCATCCCAAGTGCGGATTGTCTGCAATACTTGTATATAGTTATTGCCTAACTAAAGGGTTATTGTTGAGCCATCTGTTGAGAGGCTCAGTTGTATTTCATACTGTTAACTGGGTTAAATATCACGAGTTATACGGTGTGATTGGTGTGGCTGGTATGAGTCTTACCCGGGATTCAAAATCCTTCCTTATTGTGTCAGCTCTTCCGGGCACAGTATCCTAACTGAGGTCTGGAGGAGGGGCATAGAGGGAGGAGCCAGTGCACACCAGGTAGTACCAAATCTTTCTTTTAGTGTGCCCAGTCTCCTGCGGAGCCGTCTATTCCCCATGGTCCTTACGGAGTCCCCAGCATCCACTACGGACTACGAGAAATAGAATTACCGGTGAGTAAATTCTTATTATTTCTTTCTAAATTTCTCAATAACAAACTTTTGCCTAGGGGTGCAGTGACATTTTTTTTATACTCCAGGTTGCCATGATTCAAAAAAGTTTGAGATCTACTGGCTTAGGACTTTAATGGTCTTAAACCGGCGCTGCTCCCTTATATTCTGAATACAACTGAAACAGGCTTTGGTATAGTAATGTATAAAGTCTATGGGATGTTTATCAAATAGTTCTGAAAAGTTATATTTTCTATGGCCACCTATCGCGCTGCAACTGGATCTGGTCTTGAGCTTCGAGGTGCAGATTCGATCAAAACTATAAATATAAATAAAAAATAATTGTTCAAAAATAGAAATATAAACTTTTATTATTATATTTACTAGAATAAATGCATTACTTAGATAATAATCATTTTTTTCTCTGTATCACATCTGCTATCACCAAGTACCACAGCTGTCCACCATAAATATGAGCTAACTAGCTTCTCATGCTTTGACATCACATCCAAGCCTTAATCTAGAAAATACGTGTATGTTTTTGGTGGTGTTCAAGGTGGTTTTGCAAACCCCAAATTTACTAAAGCCTAACTGCCGTAGAAAATGCTACTATACACATTGCCATCTTCATTTCATTACATGCGTTGTAAACCTCTGGAAAACTGCCACCAAAACCACCATAGAAAAAAGTTAGGTGGTTGTGATAGATAAGGTAGCTTACAATATTGCTGTGTGAGCTACAGTATCTAGTCATTCATAATGAAAGTTATTTGTGTTAAACATGTTTTATGGCTATATAAATACATCATAGAATAGTAGATACTGCTCAAGTCATAAAAAAGATTTTTAACACCAATTCAATTGCTACCATCTTTAACTGTAACTGCTCTCCAGTGTCCCCTAGTGGATGAAGGAGAAATAATATTTTCATCATGATGACAATTAGCAGTGTTATCTGCCTCTTTAGTGTCACGATCCGGGTATCTGGACGCCATTATTTACCTTTCAGGTGTCTCCTGAGGCTGGCTCAGCGTCCTAGGCCCGGTTCCCAGCTGTGTTGCTAGCATTCATATGTCATTTCTCATCTCTGCTGGTCCGTGGATGTTGTCCTTCCAGTGCCCGGGCGACTGGCATGGCGTCACCAGCCGGCGGGGCCTCGGGCATCGTCTTTGTATTCTCAATGCATTACAGGTTATGTGGCACTCCTCATCTACTGCGGCAGCGGCCGTCCGCGCTGGAGGTCTGAGATGCAAGTCGGCGTTCTCTGTGTTCACCTCCGCCATTACAGAGGAATCTCCATGTAGTGTTACAAACAAGGTTTCCCTCCACTGGCCGGTATGGGCGCAGCCATCTTAGTTCTAGTCACATGATCCTGTCCTCCAATCCATAGCTCAGCTGAAGTCTGCCTAATTGCTCATCCAATCCCTGCATACATAAGGGTATAAAGGGATTGAGCCTGAACCAGGAAATCATCAGTGCTTTGGTTGTCAAACCTTGTTTCCAGTCTCTCTCTCCTGTGGTTGTTTCCATTTCAGGTTTCCAGCTCCTGTTTCCAGATTCCACTAAGAGACCCGCACCAGCCTACCATCTTGCGGTGCAGCCTGACTCTATAGTCTCCTGTGTTTGCTCCAGTCTCCGGCTACAGTCTCATCTGCTTCCAGCGGTCAGCTTCCAGCAGTGATCAGCTTTCTTAAAGAGCCGGTGCTTTTCCATCGGTTACCTGCATACCATCGGTTACCTGCATACCATCGGTTACCTGCATACCATCGGTACCTGCAAACCATCGGTTTCTACATCTTCGCTCCCTAGCTTCATTCTACTATCTGGCTGGTTCCATCCAGCATCTACTCTATGTTTTAACACCTGGCTGGTTCCATCCAGCGTCCTCAGCAGCTATCTCAACTACAGTGCTACCGGCTTCCAGTGAAACATCTGCTGGTGTGTTCCTTGGCTTTACCTTATACTACGGACGGGTCTGGTAAGGACATTCCATCTTTGGGACATTAAGAACTGTACCTACTGCTACCAGTACCCTGTGGCCGTTGCCAACTCGTAGTTCTCCAGGAACGGTTTTTATCAAATCTGCTGTATATCTTCATTGACTTATTACTGCTGTGATTACATGGAGTTCTGTTAATAAATACTTATTGATTATTAATCCTGGTTGTCATGGTCACGCCTTCGGGCAACCTTTCTACATCCTACTCGTATGTCCAGGGGTCTGATAAAACCTCCGAAGTTTAGCTTCACCCCAGCCCCTACAACTGAGGCTTCCTCCTGTCAGCTCAGGCCCTCAGTTGTGACATTTAGTACATATAAATTGCCATCATTATAAAATGTGATTCCTCTCTTTTTGATTGGCTAGATAGATGTATCTGTATTACAGCACTCTTGTGGAGTTTTTTTCCATGGACTTTGACCAATTCTGCAGTGGTTTGGTCATTTGTAAACAGATGGACATCGACGGTGCACAAAAACTGACGCTTTAAACTGCATTGATGTCCAACTACACTGCTCAAAAAAATAAAGGGACACTAAAATAACACATCCTAGATCTGAATGAATGAAATATTCTTATTAAATACTTTGTTCTTTACATAGTTGAATGTGCTGACAACAAAATCACACAAAAATGGTCAATGGAAATCAAATTTATTAACCCATGGAGGTCTGGATTTGGAGTCACACTCAAAATTTAAAGTGGAAAAACACACTACAGGCTAATCCAACTTTGATGTAATGACCTTAAAACAAGTCAAAATGAGGCTCAGTAGTGTGTGTGGCCTCCACGTGCCTGTATGACCTCCCTACAACGCCTGGGCATGCTCCTGATGAGGCGGTGGATGGTCTCCTGAGGGATCTCCTCCCAGACCTGGACTAAAGCATCCGCCAACTCCTGGACAGTCTGTGGTGCAACGTGGCATTGGTGGATGGAGCAAGACATGATGTCCCAGATGTGCTCAATTGGATTCAGGTCTGGGGAACGGGCGGGCCAGCCCATAGCATCAATGCCTTCGTCTTGCAAGAACTGCTGACACACTCCAGCCACATGAGGTCTAACATTGTCTTGCATTAGGAGGAACCCAGGGCCAACCGCACCAGCATATGGTCTCACAAGGGGTCTGAGGATCTCATCTCGGTACCTAACAGCAGTCAGGCTACCTCTGGCGAGCACATGGAGGGCTGTGCGGCCCCCCAAAGAAATGCAACCCCACACCATTACTGACCCACTGCCAAACCGGTCATGCTGGAGGATGTTGCAGGCAGCAGAACGTTCTCCTTGGCGTCTCCAGACTCTGTCACATCTGTCACATGTGCTCAGTGAGAACCTGCTTTCATCTGTGAAGAGCACAGGGCGCCAGTGGCGAATTTGCCAATTTTGGTGTTCTCTGGCAAAAGCCAAACGTCCTGCACGGTGTTGGGCTGTAAGCACAACCCCCACCTGTGGACGTCGGGCCCTCATACCACCCTCATGGAGTCTGTTTCTGATCGTTTGAGTAGACTCATGCACATTTTTGGCTTGCTGGAGGTAATTTTGCAGGGCTCTGGCAGTGCTCCTCCTGTTCCTCCTTGCACAAAGGCGGAGGTAGCGGTCCTGCTGCTGGATTGTTGCCCTCCTACGGCCTCCTCCACGTCTCCTGATGTACTGGCCTGTCTCCTGGTAGCGCCTCCATGCACTGGACACTACGCTGACAGACACAGCAAACCTTCTTGCCACAGCTCGCATTTATGTGCCATCCTGGATGAGCTGCACTACCTGAGCCCCTTGTGTGGGTTGTAGACTCTGTCTCATGCTACCACTAGAGTGAAAGCACCACCAGCTTTCAAAAGTGACCAAAACATCAGCCAGAAAGCATAGGAGCTGAGAAGTGGTCTGTGGTCACCACCTGCAGAACAACTCCTTTATTGGGGGTGTCTTGCTAATTGCCTATAATTCCCACCTGTTGTCTATTCCATTTGCACAACAGCGTGTGAAATTGATTGTCAATCAGTGTTGCTTCCTAAGTGGACAGTTTGATTTCACAGAAGTGTGATTGACTTGGAGTTACATTGTGTTGTTTAAGTGTTCCCTTTATTTTTTTTAGCAGTGTATTTCAAAGGGATGCGGTTAATATGCCGACACCCATCAGAATCCCGATGCCAGAATCCAGAAAGAATCAGGAGACCAATGCCGGAATCCCAACAGCCGGCATACCTACCATAGTAAGTGTACTGTGGGTAGGGTTAAGGCCGGGGGTAGGGGGTTAGTTTGTCCACTCCCTGGGGGGTTAGGCAGCTGCACAGGAGATGTAAGGGTTAGACTGCGGGGAGGGGGTTTAGGGTTTGGCACCCCCTGGGATTGATAGGCTGTGGGGAAGGGAGGGTTAGGCTGTGGGGTGGGGGGGTTATGGTTAGGCACCCCCTGGGATTGATAGGCTGTGGGGGAGGGAGGGTTAGGTTTAGGCACCACCACAGGGAGGTTAGGGGGTAGGAGAGAGGGGAGGTTATCCCTTACTCACCCCTGTCAGGATTTCAGTCTTTAGGATCCCGTTGTCGGTATTATGACTGCCAGGATCCCAGCTGCCGTTAAATCATACCTAACCCATTTCAAACCTCCAGTAATCTTACTGGCATTTACATTGTTCGATTATTTTACTAATAAATATAATACTCAAACTTAATCTCAAATATTCCTGTATCCAGAGCCGGTTTAACGGCGGGGTGGAAGGGGCGGTCGTCCCGGGGGCCCCCACACACTGTCCTCCCAACTGCAAAAAAACATCAGAGTAGGAGTACAGCATTTATTCCATTACAGCTGTGGCCTCCGAGGAGCTTCACTCACTGCACTGTGAAGTCTCGCGAGATTTGACACCTTCTTGCAAGACTTCACACTGCAGTGAATGAAGCTCCTCAGCGGCCGCAGCTGTCATGGAATGACAGCTGCCGAGGAGGACGGAGAGGAGACTCCGGTGTACTCCTACTCCGATGTTTATTTGCAGTTGTGAGGACAGTGTGTGGGGGCCCCACAAATTTGTTGCCCAGGGCCCCCACAGACCTTAATCCGGCCCTGCCTGTATCATATTTTACGATATAACTATTGTATGATCTAATGTTACTTTTATCATACTGCACATATTGTTATTGGCAAGAAATTATCCCTCACGGCACAGATATTATTTGTTTTTATTGTTAAAGTAATTTTTTATTCCTGTACGCCAATGAAAATGTTATCGGGGAAAAAAGTTCTATAACACAAAAGCATTTCTTCTGGCCATCATTTGCAATAAATTACAATGGAGATTTTGGGACCATGAAAAACACACTTTTCATAGTACATGGTAAACATTATAATTGATTATGAAAGTCTTCAGGGCTATAACCTTAAATACTTAATCAATCATGTTCTCTAGGATCGTTCATTCAAAATCTTCCTCTAATCTCCTTCTCTTGTTCCTTATAACCTCCCCTCAGCAAACTGCATATTGGCTGAGTTGTGATAAAACATTCTTTTGTCTTTAGTCATCCTGGCACGGATATACTTCTGGCTGCTCTTCCAGTGATGTAATGCTGAAACTGCATCACCTGCAAAGGAAACTGATCTGCAAGCAATAAAGAACACAGTTGCTTTAAAGTAAAATTGTGTAATTGATGTAAGCAGGCTTAAGGCTTGTTCTGTGTTTGTTGTATGAGCCCATCTAGCTTCCTTTTAGAGGGGAAAAAAAACCCAGAACAAAACTGAGGTATAACTCGTCCATAGTTTGCTAAGTTTCAAAACCTTTCAGAATTTCCCCATGCAGATGCTACTTCAGTGTTGCGTTATGTGCACAGTCAGTGTATGGATGCATATACTCTCAATTTGGAAACCTATTACAAAAACATTCTGCTAATTAACAAACAGAGAGGGAGATGTACTAAGCAGTGAAAACTGTGGAGAAATGTGCCAGTGGAGATGTTGTCCATGGCAACCAATCAGCATTGACGTAACATTTATAATTTGCACACTATAAAATAATACAAAAGGGGCTGATTGTTTGCCATGGGCAACTTCTCCACTCTTTTCACTGCTTAGTACATCTCCCCCTCAATCTAAAGGCCCGTACACACTGGCCGATATATCGGCCGTTCTCTTGAACGGCCGATATATCGCGGGTCCGTCGGCCAGTGTGTACGGCCGATTCATCTGTGAACTCCGTCGTTCACAGATGTATTGCGTCGGCCCCGCAGCACAGCCGACGGCCAATATATCTACCGATATATTGGCGCGTCGCTGTGTGTGTACGGCGGTCGGCCGACCGCCCGTACACATGCTGCGGCAGCCGGCGGTGATTGAAAGCTGAACTGGGCGGGCGTGTGTACACGCCCGGCCAGTTCATGACGTCAGTCCCCGACGGATCGGGCAGTGTGTATGCACAGCACACTGCCCGATCCGTCCATAGATATATCTGCAGATCAATTGATCTGCAGATATATCTTTCCAGTGTGTACCCACCTTAAGGCCCAGATTAGCTCCTAACTGTCATTTTTCAAACACAGCCTGTGACATGGAAGTTAGGAGCTGATTGGTTGGTACTTTATCACCGTGCTATTTATCACTCTCCAAGGCTTGATAAATATGTGCCTAAATCCTTATTTATGAATGAATAAAACTAGTGATGAGCGGGTTCGGTTCCTCGGAAACCGAACCCCCCCCAACCTTACCCATTTTACACAGGTCCGAGGCATACTTGGATTCTCCCGTATGGCTCGGTTAACCCGAGCGCGCCGAACGTCATCATCCCGCTGTCGGATTCTCGCGAGATTCGGATTCTATATAAGCAGCCGCGCATTGCCGCCATTTTCACTCGTGCATTGGAAATGTTAGGGAGAGGACGTGGCTGGTCGTCCTCTCCGTTTATTCATTGTTGATGCAAATATTTGTGCTTGCGTATATCTTAATTGTGGGGACTGGCTCCCCAGTCCCCACAATTAAGATATAAGCAAGCACAAATATTGTATTAATATAGGAGGAGTACAGTGCAGAGTTTTGATGATCAGTGACCACCAGTTTTATCCGTTCTCTGCCTGAAAAAAATGCTCCTTATCCGTTATCTGTGCTCAGTGTGCTGCATATATCTGTGCTCACACTGCTTAATTGTGGGGACTGGGGAGCAGCAGTATTATATAGGAGGAGTACAGTGCAGAGTTTTGCTGACAGTGACCACCAGTATACGTTGTCTGCCTGAAAAACACTCCATATCTGTGCTCAGTGTGCTGCATATATCTGTGCTCACACTGCTTTATTGTGGGGACTGGGGACCACCAGTATAAAATATAGGAGGAGTACAGTGCAGAGTTTTGCTGACCAGTGACCACCAGTATACGTTGTCTGCCTGAAAAACACTCCATATCTGTGCTGCATTGTAGTATATAGTAGGAGTACAGTGCATAATTTTGCTGACCACCAGTATATAATATATAGGAGTACGGTACAGTAGGCCACTGCTGTACCTACCTCTGTGTCGTCAAGTATACTATCCATCCATACCTGTGGTGCATTTCAGTTTTGTACAGTTTGCTGACCACCAGTATATAATATATAGCATTACGGTACAGTAGGCCACTGCTGTACCTACCTCTGTGTCGTCAAGTATACTATCCATCCATACCTGTGGTGCATTTCAGTTTTGTACAGTTTGCTGACCACCAGTATATAATATATAGCATTACGGTACAGTAGGCCACTGCTGTAACTAACTACCTCTGTGTCGTCAAGTATACTATCCATCCATACCTGTGGTGCATTTCAGTTTTGCACAGTTTGCTGACCACCAGTATATAATATATAGCATTACGGTACAGTAGGCCACTGCTGTACCTACCTCTGTGTCGTCAAGTATACTATCCATCCATACCTGTGGTGCATTTCAGTTTTGCACAGTTTGCTGACCACCAGTATATAATATATAGCATTACGGTACTGTAGGCCACTGCTGTACCTACCTCTGTGTCATCAAGTATACTATCCATCCATACATACCTGTGGTGCATTTCAGTTTTGCACAGTTTGCTGACCACCAGTATATAATATATAGCATTACGGTACAGTAGGCCACTGCTGTACCTACCTCTGTGTCGTCAAGTTTACTATCCATCCATACCTGTGGTGCATTTCAGTTGTGCGCAGTATATATAGTAGTAGGCCATTGCTATTGATACTGGCATATAATTCCACACATTAAAAAATGGAGAACAAAAATGAAAAGGTTAAAATAGGGAAAGATCAAGATCCACTTCCACCTCGTGCTGAAGCTGCTGCCACTAGTCATGGCCGAGACGATGAAATGCCATCAACGTCGTCTGCCAAGGCCGATGCCCAATGTCATAGTAGAGAGCATGTAAAATCCAAAAAACAAAAGTTCAGTAAAATGACCCAAAAATCAAAATTGAAAGTGTCTGATGAGAAGCGTAAACTTGCCAATATGCCATTTACGACACGGAGTGGCAAGGAACGGCTGAGGCCCTGGCCTATGTTCATGGCTAGTGGTTCAGCTTCACATGAGGATGGAAGCACTCATCCTCTCGCTAGAAAAATGAAAAGACTTAAGCTGGCAAAAGCACAGCAAAGAACTCTGCGTTCTTCTAAATCACAAATCCCCAAGGAGAGTCCAATTGTGTCGGTTGCGATGCCTGACCTACCCAACACTGGACGGGAAGAGCTTGCGCCTTCCACCATTTGCACGCCCCCTGCACCCTGCAAGTGCTGGAAGGAGCACCCGCAGTCCAGTTCCTGATAGTCAAATTGAAGATGTCACTGTTGAAGTACACCAGGATGAGGATATGGGTGTTGCTGGTGCTGGGGAGGAAATTGACAAGGAGGATTCTGATGGTGAGGTGGTTTGTTTAAGTCAGGCACCCGGGGAGACACCTGTTGTCCGTGGGACGAATATGGCCATTGACATGCCTGGTCAAAATACAAAAAAAATCACCTCTTCGGTGTGGAATTATTTCAACACAAATGCGGACAACAGGTGTCAAGCCGTGTGTTGCCTTTGTCAAGCTGTAATAAGTAGGGGTAAGGACGTTAACCACCTAGGAACAACCTCCCTTATACGTCACCTGGACCGCATTCATCAGAAGTCAGTGACAAGTTCAAAAACTTTGGGTGACAGCGGAAGCAGTCCACTGACAACTAAATCCCTTCCTCTTGTAACCAAGCTCCTGCAAACCACACCACCAACTCCCTCAGTGTCAATTTCCTCCTTACACAGGAAAGCCAATAGTCCTGCAGGCCATGTCACTGGCAAGTCTGACGAGTCCTCTCCTGCCTGGGATTCCTCCGATGCATCCTTGAGTGTAACGCCTACTGCTGCTGGCGCTGCTGTTGTTGCTGCTGGGAGTCGATCGTCATCCCAGAGGGGAAGTCGGAAGACCACTTGTACTACTTCCAGTAAGCAATTGACTGTCCAACAGTCCTTTGCGAGGAAGATGAAATATCACAGCAGTCAGCCTGCTGCAAAGCGGATAACTCAGGCCTTGGCAGTCTGGGCGGTGAGAAACGTGGTTCCGGTATCCACCGTTAATTCAGAGGCAACTAGAGACTTGATTGAGGTACTGTGTCCCCGGTAGTCCTGAGTCTGCCATCTAGGTTCCATTTCTCTAGGCAGGCGATACCGAAAATGTACACAGACCTCAGAAAAAGAGTCACCAGTGTCCTAAAAAATGCAGTTGTACCCAATGTCCACTTAACCACGGACATGTGGACACGGGTATCCGGACTCCAGGTCGACAGCACAAAGGTCAACACACCTTAGGTCGACGCCAATTGGTTGACACACCTTATGTCGACATGGACAAAAGGTCGACATGGACAAAAGGTCGACAGGAACAAGGTCTACATGGAAAAAGGTCGACATGAGTTTTTCACGATTTGTTTCTTTTTTTTAACCTTTTCATACTTAAAGATCCACGTGGACTACGATTGGAACGGTAAAGTGTGCCGAGCGAAGCGGTAGCGGAGCGAAGGCACCATGCCCGAAGTATGGCGAGCGAAGCGAGCCATGCGAGGGGACGCGGTGCACTAATTGGGGTTCCGGTCACTCTACGAAGAAAACGACACCAAAAAAACAAAAACTCATGTCGACCTTTTTCCATGTCGACCTTGTTCCTGTCGACCTTTTGTTTATGTCGACCTTTTGTTTACGTCGACCTAAGGTATGTCGACCAATTGGCGTCGACCTAAGGTGTGTCGACCTTTGTGCTGTCGACCCTCAGTCCCAGACCCGTGGACAAGTGGAGCAGGGCAGACTCAGGACTATATGACTGTGACAGCCCACTGGGTAGATGTATTGCCTCCCGCAGCAAGAACAGCAGCAGCAGCACCAGTAGCAGCATCTCGCAAACGCCAACTCGTTCCTAGGCAGGCTACGCTTTGTATCACCGCTTTCCAGAAGAGGCACACAGCTGACAACCTCTTACGGAAACTGAGGAACATCAACGCAGAATGGCTTACCCCAATTGAACTCTCCTGGGGATTTGTGACATCGGATAACGCCAGCAATATTGTGCGTGCATTACATCTGGGCAAATTCCAGCACGTCCCATGTTTTGCACATACATTGAATTTGGTGGTGCAGAATTATTTAAAAAACGACAGGGGCGTGCAAGAGATGCTGTCGGTGGCCCGAAGAATTGCGGGCCACTTTCGGCATTTAGCCACCGCGTGCCGAAGACTGGAGCACCACCAAACATTCCTGAACCTGCCCTGCCATCATCTGAAGCAAGAGGTGGTAACGAGGTGGAATTCAACCCTCTATATGCTTCAGAGGATGGAGGAGCAGCAAAAGGCCATTCAAGCCTATACATCTGCTCACGATATAGGCAAAGGAGGGGGAATGCACCTGAATCAAGCGCAGTGGAGAATGATTTCAACGTTGTGCAAGGTTCTGCAACCCTTTGAACTTGCCACACGTGAAGTCAGTTCAGACACTGCCAGCCTGAGTCAGGTCATTCCCCTCATCAGGCTTTTGCAGAAGAAGCTGGAGACATTGAAGGAGGAGCTAAAACAGAGCGATTCCGCTAGGCTTGTGGGACTTGTGTATGGAGCCCTTAATTCGCTTAACCAGGATTCACGGGTGGTCATTCTGTTGAAATCAGAGCACTACATTTTGGCCACCATGCTCGATCCTAGATTTAAAACCTACGTTGTATCTCTCTTTCCGGCAGACACAAGTCTGCAGAGGTTCAAAGACTGGCTGGTGAGAAAATTGTCAAGTCAAGCGGAACGTGACCCGTCAACATCTCCTCCTTCACATTCTCCCGCAACTGGGGGTGCGAGGAAAAGGCTAAGAATTCCGAACCCACCCGCTGGCGGTGATGCAGGGCAGTCTGGAGCGAGTGCTGACATCTGGTCCGGACTGAAGGACCTGCCGACGATTACTGACATGTCGTCTACTGTCACTGCATATGATTCTCTCACCATTGAAAGAATGGTGGAGGATTATATGAGTGACCGCATCCAAGTAGGCACGTCAGACAGTCCGTACGTATACTGGCAGGAAAAAGAGGCAATTTGGAGGCCCTTGCACAAACTGGCTTTATTCTACCTAAGTTGCCCTCCCTCCAGTGTGTACTCCGAAAGAGTGTTTAGTGCAGCCGCTCACCTTGTTAGCAATCGGCGTACGAGGTTACTTCCAGAAAATGTGGAGATGATGTTCATCAAAATGAATTATAATCAATTCCTCCGTGGAGACATTCACCAGCAGCAATTGCCTCCAGAAAGTACACAGGGACCTGAGATGGTGGATTCCAGTGGGGACAAATTAATAATCTGTGAGGATGGGGATGTACACAGTGAAAGGGGTGAGGAATCGGAGGATGATGATGAGGTGGACATCTCGCCTCTGTAGAGCCAGTTTGTGCAAGGAGAGATTGATTGCTTCTTTTTTTGGTGGGGGCCCAAACCAACCAGTCATTTCAGTCACAGTCGTGTGGCAGACCCTGTCGCTGAAATGATGGGTTCGTTAAAGTGTGCATGTCATGTTTATACAACATAAGGGTGGGTGGGAGGGCCCAAGGGCCCAAGGACAATTCCATCTTGCACCTCTTTTTTCTTCATTTTTTTTTTGCATCATGTGCTGTTTGGGGACAATTTTTTTGAAGTGCCATCCTGCCTGACACTGCAGTGCCACTCCTAGATGGGCCAGGTGTTTGTGTCGGCCACTTGTGTCGCTTAGCTTAGTCACACAGCGACCTTGGTGCGCCTCTTTTTTTCTTTGCATCATGTGCTGTTTGGGGACTATTTTTTTGAAGTGCCATTCTGCCTGACACTGCAGTGCCACACCTAGATGGGCCAGGTGTTTGTGTTGGCCACTTGGGTCGCTTAGCTTAGCCATCCAGCGACCTCGGTGCAAATTTTAAGACTAAAAATAATATTGTGAGGTGTGAGGTGTTCAGAATAGACTGAAAATGAGTGTAAATTATGGTTATTGAGGTTAATAATACTATGGGATCAAAATGACCCCCAAATTCTATGATTTAAGCTGTTTTTGAGGGTATTTTGTAAAAAAACACCCGAATCCAAAACACACCCGAATCCGACAAAAAAATGTCAGGGAGGTTTTGCCAAAACGCGTCCGAATCCAAAACACGGCCGCAGAACCGAATCCAAAACCAAAACACAAAACCCGAAAAATGTCCGGTGCACATCACTAAATAAAACACATAGTGCAGATATACTAAGCCTTGTAGAATAATAAAGTGGAGAGAGATAAGTACCAGCCAACCAGCTCCTTATTGTCATTCTTCAAACACAACCTGTAACATGGCAGTTAGGAGCTGACTGGCTAGTACTGTATCTCTCTCCACTTTATCACTCTCTAAAGGCCCGTACACACTGGTCGATATATCGGCCATTCTCTTGAACGGCCGATATATCGCTGGACCGTCGGCCAGTGTGTACGGCCGATACGTCTGTGAACTCCGTCGTTCACAGACGTATCGCGTCGGCCGCGCAGCACAGCCGACGGCCAATATATCTACCGATATATTGGCGCGTCGCTGTGTGTGTACGGGGCGGTCGGGCAACCGCCCGTACACATGCTGCGGCGGCCGGCGGTGATTGACAGCTGAACTGGGCGGGCGTGTGTACACGCCCGCCCAGTTCATGACGTCAGTCCCCGACGGATCGGGCAGTGTGTATGCACAGCGCACTGCCCGATCCGTCCATAGATATATCTGCAGATCAATTGATCTGCAGATATATCTACTAGTGTGTACCCACCTTAAGGCTTAGCACATCTGCCCAATAGTATACTAAACATGAGGGAGTTGGTTTATAAACATGCATTTGTAAATTTAACTCCTGAGCATAACGATCTAGATACGTCAGCTCACCTCAAAGTGCACCCAACTCTGCGCTCTCATGAGGCACTGCCATAAACTGTGTAAGGGTGGAAATGTGACAGGTTTCAGTCAAGAAAAAGCGTTCAGAATATGAAATTGTCCATGTGTCCTGAATGCCAACATTCAGGATGTCGCCCTGTTTAGAATGTAGACAGAAAAACATACACCATGTGCAAAATTATAAATAAAGTTGACATGTTCAAAATTAGGATTAGAGTTAGACTACAATTCGGGTTAAACCGCAATGTCATCATTGTGTCAGTGTAGAAATAGTGGATGTCAACATGTCCTCTCAACATTTCGACATTGTGTTAACATAATGAATGTCGATATTAATGGCTGCATATTTATTATACGACACCCAATACAGGGTCATACGCATGTGAAGTCATTCGATAATCGGCCGCTGTGTGAAATCGCACAACAGCGAGCAGGTCTGAATTAGACCCCAAGTTCGCTGTTTCCTTAGCACCCAATGAGGATGGCAGTAAGCAGTACAAAATGGGTTGCCATCATAGCAATCCGTGATTTATCCAGGGTCAAGCTCTTCAGAAATTGTGTGAAAAGCAGTAATGTTTGACAGAGTTTAGGCTTCTCACCATTTCAAAGTTCTGCAGTGGGCTAATGCCAACAAAGCAAAAGGGTCCCATACCTGAAGGAGTGTTTACACTAGTGATGAGCACCGGAAATTTTTCGGGTTTTGTGTTTTGGTTTTGGGTTCGGTTCCACGGCCGTGTTTTGGGTTCGAACGCGTTTTGGCAAAACCTCACCGAATTTTTTTTTGTCGGATTCGGGTGTGTTTTGGATTCGGGTGTTTTTTTCAAAAAACCCTCAAAAACAGCTTAAATCATAGAATTTGGGGGTCATTTTGATCCCAAAGTATTATTAACCTCAATAACCATAATTTCCACTCATTTTCAGTCTATTCTGAACACCTCACACCTCACAATATTATTTTTAGTCCTAAAATTTGCACCGAGGTCACTGGATGGCTAAGCTAAGCGACCCAAGTGGCCGACACAAACACCTGGCCCATCTAGGAGTGGCACTGCAGTGTCACGCAGGATGGCCCTTCCAAAAAACACTCCCCAAACAGCACATGACGCAAAGAAAAAAAGAGGCGCAATGAGGTAGCTGTGTGAGTAAGCTAAGCGACCCTAGTGGCCGACACAAACACCTGGCCCATCTAGGAGTGGCACTGCAGTGTCACGCAGGATGGCCCTTCCAAAAAACACTCCCCAAACAGCACATGACGCAAAGAAAAAAAGAGGCGCAATGAGGTAGCTGTGTGAGTAAGCTAAGCGACCCTAGTGGCCGACACAAACACCTGGCTCATCTAGGAGTGGCACTGCAGTGTCACGCAGGATGGCCCTTCCAAAAAACACTCCCCAAACAGCACATGACGCAAAGAAAAAAAGAGGCGCAATGAGGTAGCTGTGTGAGTAAGCTAAGCGACCCTAGTGACCGACACAAACACCTGGCCCATCTAGGAGTGGCACTGCAGTGTCATGCAGGATGGCCCTTCCAAAAAACACCCCCCAAACAGCACATGACGCAAAGAAAAATGAAAGAAAAAAGAGGTGCAAGATGGAATTGTCCTTGGACCCTCCCACCCACCCTTATGTTGTATAAACAGGACATGCACACTTTAACCAACCCATCATTTCAGTGACAGGGTCTGCCACACGACTGTGACTGAAATGACGGGTTGGTTTGGACCCCCACCAAAAAAGAAGCAATTAATCTCTCCTTGCACAAACTGGCTCTACAGAGGCGAGATGTCCACCTCATCATCATCCTCCGATATATCACCGTGTGCATCCCCCTCCTCACAGATTATCAATTCGTCCCCACTGGAATCCACCATCTCAGCTCCCTGTGTACTTTGTGGAGGCAATTGCTGCTGGTCAATGTCTCCACGGAGGAATTGATTATAATTCATTTTAATGAACGACATCTTCTCCACATTTTCTGGATGTAACCTCGTACGCCGATTGCTGACAAGGTGAGCGGCGGCACTAAACACTCTTTCGGAGTACACACTTGTGGGAGGGCAACTTAGGTAGAATAAAGCCAGTTTGTGCAAGGGCCTCCAAATTGCCTCTTTTTCCTGCCAGTATAAGTACGGACTGTCTGACGTGCCTACTTGGATGCGGTCACTCATATAATCCTCCACCATTCTTTCAATGGGGAGAGAATCATATGCAGTGACAGTAGACGACATGTCCGTAATCGTTGGCAGGTCCTTCAGTCCGGACCAGATGTCAGCATCAGCAGTCGCTCCAGACTGCCCTGCATCACCGCCAGCGGGTGGGCTCGGAATTCTGAGCCTTTTCCTCGCACCCCCAGTTGCGGGAGAATGTGAAGGAGGAGATGTTGACAGGTCGCGTTCCGCTTGACTTGACAATTTTGTCACCAGCAGTTCTTTGAACCCCAGCAGACTTGTGTCTGCCGGAAAGAGAGATCCAAGGTAGGTTTTAAATCTAGGATCGAGCACGGTGGCCAAAATGTAGTGCTCTGATTTCAACAGATTGACCACCCGTGAATCCTTGTTAAGCGAATTAAGGGCTCCATTCACAAGTCCCACATGCCTAGCGGAATCGCTCTGTGTTAGCTCCTCCTTCAATGTCTCCAGCTTCTTCTGCAAAAGCCTGATGAGGGGAATGACCTGACTCAGGCTGGCAGTGTCTGAACTGACTTCACGTGTGGCAAGTTCAAAAGGTTGCAGAACCTTGCACAACGTTGAAATCATTCTCCACTGCGCTTGAGACAGGTGCATTCCACCTCCTATATCGTGCTCAGTTGTATAGGCTTGAATGGCCTTTTGCTGCTCCTCCAACCTCTGAAGCATATAGAGGGTTGAATTCCACCTCGTTACCACTTCTTGCTTCAGATGATGGCAGGGCAGGTTCAGGCGTTTTTGGTGGTGCTCCAGTCTTCTGTACGTGGTGCCTGTACGCCGAAAGTGTCCCGCAATTCTTCTGGCCACCGACAGCATCTCTTGCACGCCCCTCTCGTTTTTTAAATAATTCTGCACCACCAAATTCAAGGTATGTGCAAAACATGGGACGTGCTGGAATTTGCCCAGATTTAATGCACACACAATATTGCTGGCGTTGTCCGATGCCACAAATCCACAGGAGAGTCCAATTGGGGTAAGCCATTCTGCGATGATCTTCCTCAGTTGCCGTAAGAGGTTTTTAGCTGTGTGCGTATTCTGGAAAGCGGTGATACAAAGCGTAGCCTGCCTAGGAAAGAGTTGGCGTTTGCGAGATGCTGCTACTGGTGCCGCCGCTGCTGTTCTTGCGGCGGGAGTCCATACATCTACCCAGTGGGCTGTCACAGTCATATAGTCCTGAGTCTGCCCTGCTCCACTTGTCCACATGTCCGTGGTTAAGTGGACATTGGGTACAACTGCATTTTTTAGGACACTGGTGAGTCTTTTTCTGAGGTCTGTGTACATTTTCGGTATCGCCTGCCTAGAGAAATGGAACCTAGATGGTATTTGGTACCGGGGACACAGTACCTCCAACAAGTCTCTAGTTGCCTCTGCAGTAATGATGGATACCGGAACCACGTTTCTCACCGCCCAGGATGCCAAGGCCTCAGTTACCCGCTTTGCAGCAGGATGACTGCTGTGATATTTCATCTTCCTCGCAAAGGACTGTTGGACAGTCAATTGCTTGGTGGAAGTAGTAAAAGTGGTCTTACGAGTACGACTTCCCCTCTGGGATGACCATCAACTCCCAGCAGCAACAACAGCAGCGCCAGCAGCAGTAGGCGTTACACGCAAGGATGCATCGGAGGAATCCCAGGCAGGAGAGGACTCGTCAGAATTGCCAGTGACATGGCCTGCAGGACTATTGGCATTCCTGGGGAAGGAGGAAATTGACACTGAGGGAGTTGGTGGGGTGGTTTGCGTGAGCTTGGTTACAAGAGGAAGGGATTTACTGGTCAGTGGACTGCTTCCGCTGTCGCCCAAAGTTTTTGAACTTGTCACTGACTTATGATGAATGCGCTGCAGGTGACGTATAAGGGAGGATGTCCCGAGGTGGTTAACGTCCTTACCCCTACTTATTACAGCTTGACAAAGGCAACACACGGCTTGACAAATGTTGTCCGCATTTCTGTTGAAATACTTCCACACCGAAGAGCTGATTTTTTTGGTATTTTCACCAGGCATGTCAATGGCCCTATTCCTCCCACGGACAACAGGTGTCTCCCCGGGTGCCTGACTTAAACAAGCCACCTCACCATCAGAATCCTCCTGGTCAATTTCCTCCCCAGCGCCAGCAACACCCATATCCTCCTCATCCTGGTGTACTTCAACACTGACATCTTCAATCTGACTATCAGGAACTGGA
The DNA here is from genome assembly GCF_028390025.1 of Pseudophryne corroboree. Lineage (NCBI taxonomy): Eukaryota > Metazoa > Chordata > Amphibia > Anura > Myobatrachidae > Pseudophryne > Pseudophryne corroboree. The sequence goes on along the minus strand of NC_086447.1, from coordinate 420,500,656 downwards.
CTGCGGGTGCTCCTTCCAGCACTTGCAGGGGGCGTGCAAATGGTGGAAGGCGCATGCTCTTCACGTCCAGTGTTGGGAAGGTCAGGCATCGCAAACGACACAATTGGACTCTCCTTGTGGATTTGGGATTTCGAAGAACGCACAGTTCTTTGCTGTGCTTTTGCCAGCTTGAGTCTTTTCATTTTTCTAGCGAGAGGCTGAGTGCTTCCATCCTCATGTGAAGCTGAACCACTAGCCATGAACATAGGCCAGGGCCTCAGCCGTTCCTTGCCACTCCGTGTGGTAAATGGCATATTGGCAAGTTTACGCTTCTCCTCCGACAATTTTATTTTAGATTTTTGAGTCCTTTTTTTACTGATATTTGGTGTTTTGGATTTTACATGCTCTGTACTATGACATTGGGCATCGGCCTTGGCAGACGACGTTGCTGGCATTTCATCGTCTCGGCCATGACTAGTGGCAGCAGCTTCAGCACGAGGTGGAAGTCGATCTTGATCTTTCCCTATTTTTGGAACCTCAACATTTTTGTTCTCCATATTTTAATAGGCACAACTAAAAGGCACCTCAGGTAAACAATGGAGATGGATGGATACTAGTATACTTATGGATTGACGAGCGACTGCCGACGCAGAGGTAGCTACAGCCGTGGACTACCGTACTGCGTCTGCTGCTAATATAGACTGGATGATAATGATATAAAAAAAATATATATATATCACTACTGCAGCCGGACAGGTATATATTATATAATGACGGACCTGCTGGACACTGTCAGCTCAGCACTGCAGACTCCTAAAGTAAGCTACTAGTAGTATCAAGAAGATAGAAAAAAAAAAACACCACAGGTAGGTGGTATACAATTATGGATGGACTAGCGACTGCCGACACAGAGATAGCTACAGCCGTGGACTACCGTACTGCGTCTGCTGCTAATATAGACTGGATGATAATGAGATATAAAATATATATATATCACTACTGCAGCCGGACAGGTATATATTATATAATGACGGACCTGCTGGACACTGTCAGCTCAGCACTGCAGACTCCTAAAGTAAGCTACTAGTAGTATCAAGAAGATAGAAAAAAAAAACACCACAGGTAGGTGGTATACAATTATGGATGGACTAGCGACTGCCGACACAGAGGTAGCTACAGCCGTGGACTACCGTACTGCGTCTGCTGCTAATATAGACTGGATGATAATGAGATATAAAATATATATATATCACTACTGCAGCCGGACAGGTATATATTATATAATGACGGACCTGCTGGACACTGTCAGCTCAGCACTGCAGACTCCTAAAGTAAGCTACTAGTATCAAGAAGATAGAAAAAAAAAACACCACAGGTAGGTGGTATACAATTATGGATGGACGAGCGACTGCCGACACAGAGGTAGCTACAGCCGTGGACTACCGTACTGCGTCTGCTGCTAATATAGACTGGATGATAATGATGTAAAAAATATATATATATCACTACTGCAGCCGGACAGGTATATATTATATAATGACGGACCTGCTGGACACTGTCAGCTCAGCACTGCAGACTCCTAAAGTAAGCTACTAGTAGTATCAAGAAGATAGAAAAAAAAAAAACACCACAGGTAGGTGGTATACAATTATGGATGGACTAGCGACTGCCGACACAGAGGTAGCTACAGCCGTGGACTACCGTACTGCGTCTGCTGCTAATATAGACTGGATGATAATGATATAAAAAAATATATATATATCACTACTGCAGCCGGACAGGTATATATTATATAATGACGGACCTGCTGGACACTGTCAGCTCAGCACTGCAGACTCCTAAAGTAAGCTACTAGTAGTATCAAGAAGATAGAAAAAAAAAACACCACAGGTAGGTGGTATACAATTATGGATGGACTAGCGACTGCCGACACAGAGATAGCTACAGCCGTGGACTACCGTACTGCGTCTGCTGCTAATATAGACTGGATGATAATGAGATATAAAATATATATATATCACTACTGCAGCCGGACAGGTATATATTATATAATGACGGACCTGCTGGACACTGTCAGCTCAGCACTGCAGACTCCTAAAGTAAGCTACTAGTAGTATCAAGAAGATAGAAAAAAAAAAACACCACAGGTAGGTGGTATACAATTATGGATGGACTAGCGACTGCCGACACAGAGGTAGCTACAGCCGTGGACTACTGTACTGCGTCTGCTGCTAATATAGACTGGATGATAATGAGATATAAAATATATATATATCACTACTGCAGCCGGACAGGTATATATTATATAATGACGGACCTGCTGGACACTGTCAGCTCAGCACTGCAGACTCCTAAAGTAAGCTACTAGTATCAAGAAGATAGAAAAAAAAAAACACCACAGGTAGGTGGTATACAATTATGGATGGACGAGCGACTGCCGACACAGAGGTAGCTACAGCCGTGGACTACCGTACTGCGTCTGCTGCTAATATAGACTGGATGATAATGATGTAAAAAATATATATATATATCACTACTGCAGCCGGACAGGTATATATTATATAATGACGGACCTGCTGGACACTGTCAGCTCAGCACTGCAGACTCCTAAAGTAAGCTACTAGTAGTATCAAGAAGATAGAAAAAAAAAAAAACACCACAGGTAGGTGGTATACAATTATGGATGGACTAGCGACTGCCGACACAGAGGTAGCTACAGCCGTGGACTACCGTACTGCGTCTGCTGCTAATATAGACTGGATGATAATGAGATATAAAATATATATATATCACTACTGCAGCCGGACAGGTGTATATTATATAATGACGGACCTGCTGGACACTGTCAGCTCAGCACTGCAGACTCCTAAAGTAAGCTACTAGTATCAAGAAGATAGGAAAAAAAACCACCACGGGTAGGTGGTATACAATTATGGATGGACGAGCGACTGCCGACACAGAGGTAGCTACAGCCGTGGACTACCGTACTGCGTCTGCTGCTAATATAGACTGGATGATAATGATATAAAAAATATATATATATATCACTACTGCAGCCGGACAGGTATATATTATATAATGACGGACCTGCTGGACACTGTCAGCTCAGCACTGCAGACTCCTAAAGTAAGCTACTAGTATCAAGAAGATAGAAAAAAAAAAAACACCACGGGTAGGTGGTATACAATTATGGATGGACGAGCGACTGCCGACACAGAGGTAGCTACAGCCGTGGACTACCGTACTGCGTCTGCTGCAGTGCTAATATAGACTGGATGATAATGATATAAAAAATATATATATATCACTACTGCAGCCGGACAGGTATATATTATATAATGACGGACCTGCTGGACACTGTCAGCAGAATGCGTTTATAGAATAAAAACACCACACGACGAGTGTTTAACTTTTTCAGGCAGACAATCACAATATACTGGTGGTCAGTGGTCACTGGTCAGTCACACTGGCACTGGCAGTGGCACTCTGGCAGCAAAAGTGTGCACTGTTAAAATATGTACTCCTGCTATAACTGCTCCCCAGTCTCCCCCACAATTAAGCTGTGTGAGCAGTGAGCACTCAGCACAGTCAGATATACAGTATTACATAGATGATGCAGCACACTGAGGGCACACTGAGGCTGAGCACAGATATGGTATGTGACTGTGTCACACTGTGTATCGTTTTTTTTCAGGCAGAGAACGGATTAATTAAACTGGTGGTCACTGGTCACACTATCAGCAAGTAGTACTCTGTCCTAATATGCTCCCCAAAATTAGTAAATCAAGTGTCTCTACTCTCTACTACTCTCTAGTCTACTCTAAACGGAGAGGACGCCAGCCACGTCCTCTCCCTATCAATCTCAATGCACGTGTGAAAATGGCGGCGACGCGCGGCTCCTTATATAGAATCCGAGTCTCGCGATAGAATACGAGCCTCGCGAGAATCCGACAGCGGGATGATGATGTTCGGGCGCGCTCAGGTTAGCCGAGCAAGGCGGGAAGATCCGAGTCTGCCTCGGACCCGTGTAAAAAGCGTGAAGTTCGGGGGGGTTCGGTTTCCGAGAAACCGAACCCGCTCATCACTAGTTTACACTTCAAAATGCATTGCACGGACTGCACACTTTGTTGTTATGTTTAACCATTATTGTCAATCAATTATGTACCATTTTAATTAGTCTCAGTCATTCGGGTATTTTATTTGGTCACTATTGGTAATATCCTTTGGCCAAAATAGCACCAATCCACTTCGCTATTTGAGTACTGGCTCATGGCATTTGAAGTAGGTGTTTCCTTCTATTGGTGGAGGAAGAGGATACTTTCATTTGCCTACACCTGCGCAAAACAAGGTATCATTTACTTCTCTCTTCCAGAGTTTAGGCTTGTCATTGCTTGATATACAGATCCCTTCAACTACAAAGTGTCACATGGGCAGAGTTTATTTTCTGACAGCTGTTAATAAGATGCTGGGGGTTATTCAGAGATAAACGCAGATTGCTACATATGCAACTAGATCTGCGTTCATCTCCTCACATGCTGGGGGCCGCCCAGCACAAGGCAAGGCCACCCAGCATGTGTGAGGCTGCCTCCCGATGCATCCACAATTAGATTGTGGACCCATCACAACTAAGGTTGACCCCTGGCGGTGCAGCCTAGCTGTGCTGTCAGTCAACTTGCAGCCATTTTTTTTATGGAGCGGCTGCGTCATGCCCCAAAAACAGTCCCGGACCATCACCCAGACCCCCCAATGCCGCGACAACGCCCCCCCCCCCCCTCCTGACTGCCGCCGCTGTCAATCACACTACGGACGCATCCTTCCTGGATACGGCCAAAATGTGTAAGGTTGCGCACGCACACAACAGTCAGTGCGCGTGTGCAGACCACCTGGATGCGCTCGCTGCGGGCGACCGCGTGGATGAGTCCAGGTCTGAATTAGGCCTGCTACCAGCAATTAGAATCAGCAAGATATCAGCTAAAGGAAAGTACTTTATAGAAGTATGTAATTAACCTGGCATCTGTCATGCAAGAGATTGATACAGCTGCTGAAAACCTGCTTATAATAATAATAATGTGTATGTATATATATATATATATATATATATATATGTATATATCATAGCAGGCAATTTCAAGAACTTGCAAGACAACTATATGAGCTGGGTCCAGGGCCCCCTAAGCCTCTGGGTTTCATAGTAATGGCGCCCTTTGTACCCACTATAGCTATGCCCATGACTTATGGTAGTAGACATACCTTGTAGATTTTTCTGCCTTTCTTCAGAACATGTAAAAATGCTTGATAACTCATAGCCCAACAAGCTCTTGGTGTAAGTATTCTCAATCTAATTTGAAATGACATTTGCCATCTCTGGTTGGGATCCAAATGTATCTTAGAAGAACTGGATGTGTTTCAAAACTGTCAACTCTTGTACTCCCTAGTGGGATTAGATATAAATAACGTCATGTGGTATTTCATCTAAGACTTCCAAGAAAAGACAGTACTATAAAACAATTTAACTGTGTAGTGTTTCAGATACAGAATCAACCAAATACCTATGTGGAGTCTGACAAATCATAACAAAATAAATTGCTATCTTCATTTTTATCAGTCTAATATTCTGTGTACATGTGATCTCCGGCTATACTAAAGTAATTTCCTAAATGATTAGTTGCCTGTTCCTCTAGGTCAGAGGTTCTCAAACTCGGTCCTCAGGACCCCACACAGTGCATGTTTTGCAGGTAACCCAGCAGGTGCACAGGTATTAATTACTTGCTGACACATTGTAAAAGGTCCATAGGTGGAGCTAATTATTTCACTTGTGATTCTGTGAGGAGACCTGCAAAACATGCACTGTGTGGGGTCCTGAGGACCGAGTTTGTGAACCTGTGCTCTAGGTCATAGGTCTGCAAACTTGGTCCTCATTACCCCACACAGTGCATGTTTTGCAGGTAACCCAGCAGGTGCACAGGTGTATTAATTACTCACAGACACATTTTAAAAGGTCCGCAGGTGGAGTTAATTATTTCACTTGTGATTCTGTGAGGAGACCTGCAAAACATGCACTGTGTGGGGTAATGAGGACCGAGTTTGCAGACCTATGCTCTAGGTAAACAGAACAAGGGAAGGTGTAACTCTACATTTAAGTTGTCTGGTCAAACATGATCATTTTCTAGTGCCTGCTAAAGGTTTACAATATCTTTCTGTTATCTCTTCACTTGTTTTCATGTTAAGGCCAGTACTCACTGGCCGATGCGGGAGAGATGTGTGCTGAGCGAACCGCTCAGCACACATCTCTCCCGCCGCTCAGCACAGCGCGATGTGTACTGAGCGTGCGGGGGGGGGAGATGGGGGGGGGGCGCTCATTTCACCCAGCAGGTGAAATGAGCGACCCGCTAGATTGGCCTGCACGGCAGGCCAATCTAGCACCAGCGATAGTGATGCGCGGGGCTGCGCATCGCTATCGCTGTAGGGGGTACACACGGAGCGATCAGGCCTAAAATCTAACCAATCTAGTCAGATTGCTTAGATTTTAAGCAGCGATCGCTCCGTGAGTACCCCCCTTTAGTAAGATTTTATCTCACAGTACGCAACAGTACATTAGTACACAACAGTTTTCATGTTTCCTTTATTTATGCCGACACTTCCATTATATTATTAGACATTTCTATTTGGAACTGTATCGGTTAATTTACCATCACTGGCAGATCACCAAAATCCTGAAGTGAATGTTTTCTTATTGCTTTAAGTCAATCTTCTTCAATGACTGATCTCACTACATCATCTAAATGGAACCTGTGAGTTTTCTTTGGAATTAACCCTTTCTCAGCCACGGGGGACTTCTTGTATGTGGTATATCACCAAGGCTAAGATCTTGCCTGCTATTGGCTTGCTGTGTGATGGAGGGGACACACAATGGATAATGATGCGTCCATAGCTGCTGGGCTATGCTTTCACCCCCATTCAAATTGCCTTCTTTGTGAAGACTGGTAGAAACAAAGAATTGATTTGCAGACTGTTGTCTTACTGCATGGAACCATGTGCTCCTAGGCACCAATAACACATAGGATGTCTTACTGTTACAACAGTCTGCAGCATACTTTGATGAGAACTGTGAGTAGATCATTAGCGGCACTTCATTTAGCTAAATTAGACAGCAACCTGAATTCCCTCTTTTGCTTTCTTTTATAATCGTTGCCTCCTCCCCCACTAGTGGGGATGAGCTTGTACCAGGATTTGCAAGAGAAATCCCTGCTGTTCATGCTAGAATGGAAACGTGTGGCTGCTGTGAAGATTGTTTTGTACACTTCCTACAAATGAATTTGAACCAACTGCAAACATTTGCGTGTCATGCAGATGATGGTAGGATCACAGGATTAGGCCAGGGTAGCAGATGTTACAGCACCTTGTCTGCCTGCACTTATACTTAACCACTCCACTGCAGATTGTGAAATCAATTATACATAAGAAGTCACAAGGAACCAAACAAAATGCTAGAAATAGGATGTACAGTAAATTTCCAAAGAGGACTTTTTAAAAAAAATTGTTTTTTTAATTTCCTCTACAGCTAGAAATGTAAGCATGGGTACTTATAATGGCATTATTGCCATGTGACTTGCTGTACAAATGGGCTTTAGAGGAGTTTCAGAGCTAAAAGTATTATTATTCTTTTTTTGTTTGGGGGCTTGGTGCTCCACCCCTCCTGAATGAGCACAATAATGAAGCATGTAAGAAGGGATGACATCATTAGTCAGTGGTCCCAGCTCCTATGCACAGCCTTCATCTCTTATTGTCCTAATGACATGGTTGGAATGTGATGGGAAAGTCTCTGGAGAACAGTAAGCGTCTTACTAAAGTTTCTGTGGAGAGTCGGTATCTCTCTGCTGGCTGATTGCTAAGGTAAGGAAAGTCCAATTGTGCAATATAAAACACGCTGCTTGTGGACTTGTGTGAACTCTTTTGTCCACAACATCCTTTCCAGATAAATTAGTTTTGCAGTGTGATCGCAGCAAGATGTAGTTGTGTGCAAGGACAGAAGAATCGTAGCAGTAATGAATGGACCAATCTGTTTCTGCTTCCCAATTTGTTGGAAATCTGTTACATTATAATACAATCCAACTGAGATAGAAACCTAAACAAATGGTCACAAACCTTCTATGGTAACTTTATTCATTATGTAAGCTGTAGAGTACTATTGGTTTTATGCAGCATGTTTCTGTTTTTTGCATTTTTACTAAACAGATCTGGTTTTAAAATCTACAAGTAATACTATAATATGTTCGTCAGCTCTAATATAATACATGCCAGTAAAGGTAAAGTATTTTGATTCTTACCTGTCACTACTGAATACTGAAAGGAATAGGTTAAATTGGACATAATCTGTATGTGCTTTTGTAGTATATGTTTATGAGGATAACTGTACATGTAAGTACAAGTATAATGAATAATCTGAAAATGTGGATACAGTTCAAATCATGTATTGATAAGCAAAGCAAACCCCACATAGTTTGGCTAACTTACATAGGCTGCTTGAGGAGTATTATTTAGGACACAATACATGTTGGACATTTTACAATTAATCTGTTTCTGTTTCACAAAAAAAATAATGTATGGCTTATTCACTGCATTCTGATTAATGGAGTGCTACAAGTTATGATCTGTTCGTTGCACAGTTCTTTAGTTTACCCCATGACCCAATGTTCCAAGTACATACTGTACAGTTCTATGGCAGCTTTGCAGTCAGATTACTAATTGACAAACATGCCTATGTAAACAGTTATACCTCTTTCACATAGAAAGCTTAGAAGACCTGGCTTTTACCTGGCATTTGAAGCACGGGTTGGTTTCCGGTCCCAGCCCAGGAGCCCCTTCTACTGTGTGAAAGGGTCTGTCAGGTTCTGTCTAGTTTGTGTTCCCGGAGGGGGCGCTAGTGGGTCAGTGGAGATAGGATGGAGAAAACGAGGAGGCCGGATAGGATTCCTGCGCATGTGCGCTAAGTTGTTTATTAAACAGTTTTAACAGGTAGTATGGCAGCAGGAATACTTGATGGTAACAGAGGATATGCAATAATGAGTAAGTAGTAAAGAAGTTGAAAGTCTTATGGCAAAGTCTGTATGGTATGTAACAATCGATCAGGGGATCGATGTATCGGTGTGGAAACCGATGGTTCCTGGACCATGGAACACAGCAGGGATGATGGTGAGAATAGCAAGCCCGGTAACAGTTGCAGGAGACAAGTGTTAAGATCCTCAGTGCAGTTTGAATAACACTGGCAGCTTGCAGGCTGATGAACAGGTGTAGATAGCGAGATGCACCTGGAGGAAAGTCTCTACTGCAGAGGGCTGGAGCACACTGTAGCTGGTAAAGGTATGAAGCTTGATCACAGGTACCCGGGTTGCTGGTGCTTGTAGTTCCACAGCAGTACAGGACCAGACTGGAATGTAGAGTAGATTCACAGAGGAACTGAAGAGGCTTGATCACAAGCACCCGAGTTGCTGGTGCTTGTGGTTCCACGGCAATGCAGGATCAGGCTGGAAGGCAGAGTAGGAACTCAGAGGAACTGGAGAACGGAGCCAGTGACACAGGTCAGAGGAATGACACGAAGTCCAAGGCAAGGACTGACTCACCCTGCTGCTCCTGATATACCCCCCGGTCTGCAGGTATTGGCTGGGAGTGAATGGGGAGGTGCGGCCAAGCTCCGGATTGGCCGATGCGAAGGAGCTGGTGGGAACTGTCATGGCGGCACCCATGCCGCGGCCCGGCGGGAACACTGACAACAGGAGTGTCCTTAGGCCCAGGATGACATTTGGCGACAAGGTGACCAGTGGCAGCGAGACATGGGTGCCCCAGACGGAGACCGCACCGGCGGACAGATGCAGCTGCAGTAAGACGATTCCTGACAGGGTCAACCCAGTTCGCAATTCTGAGGACTTCAACCCTGGTCAATAGCCTGGTCGAAGTCCTGGGATTTTTGACCTGAGTTGATCTTTTCACACCGAATAGGACCCGGGGTGACCCAGCAAATTACCGGGTCTAAATGTTTGACCCGTCAATTTTTCTTCCTTAAAGGGTTATATGTTTTCCTTTATATTACACATACTGGCTATGAGCATCTCAGCCCAGTGATCGACTCTGCCTGATTGATAGGCAGAGGCGTTCACTGGGCGGGAGGGGGCGGGCTGGTGGCATTTGGCCGCCATTTTGGGGGTGCAGTCCGGGCAACACAGGCATGCCTGGACCGTGCAGGGGGCGAGCTGCGGGCACTGCGTGACGTCACATGCAGCCGCTGCGACCCAGGAAGCAATGAGTAGCTCCCTGTCAGCGCGCAGGAGCTGCGCTGGTAGGGAGTTACTCCTCAGGTACAAAAGCATCGTCGCCATGCTGGGGAAGGGGGGGGGATGGGGCGGCCGAGCCAGACATGCGGGGCAGACTAGTCCTGTGCTGGGCGTCCTCCTGCATGTCTGTGAAACTGATCGTAGGTCTGAATTAGGCCCTGTGTGCACATGCATATGTGTGCATAGAGATTTGCTGTACGTGTTTCTGCTATTTATGACTGCCTGCATGTGGATCAGCGGAATGGGAAAGTACAGGCCAAGTACCAGGGGTGTGTTAAGAGAGGAGGGGGCCCTTGTGCAGTCTCCGACTGGGCCCCCCTCCTCTCTAGCGTGGTAATCATTTTCTCCAGTGATTTTCTTACTGTGCATGCGTTACACACCGGGAAAATGTCCACTGCGCCATTTTCCCTGTTTATTGCTGCCAGCGTGGGACTTCTGAGGCATATGTATTCAAGAAATGGGTACAGGTGTGTGATGGCCCCTCTGGACCCAGGGTGCACCGAAACACCTTGCATCCATATAACTAGTCCTAACATAAAAATAACTAGTCCTATAATAAGACTGCATAGGAGTCCTCAAATAGGTTGAACTCGATGGACAATTGTCTTTTTTCAACCTTAGTTACTATGTTACATTATAGATACGCTAATACCAAGTACAGTAAGCGGTCTATTTATCAATAATCACATACTCAGTGCTATCTGGGTGCAATATTAGCAACCAGAGATGCATTGCAGTATGCGATTATTACGCCCATATGGAGCAATCTACACCTGCGGGAAAGGGAGTTCATATTGGAGTCTGTCCCTGCGATATGTTCAGAATGCTAGCGGGACTAGCTGTTCTACCCATTGTTTGCACTGGAGTATCTGATTTTCACAGTTGTTCATATAAATGAGTGTTAAAAATTTGGTAAATCTAAAGAGCTGCAAATTTGAGACGTCTTAATGTAAGTAAATATTAATCCATGGTTCTTGGTGTTACCCGAGGAGCACTCGTAGCAGATACGGTAAAAAGTGACAGGACCATTTTTGTAGTTTATTAATTCTACACACTGGAGGTTCAATCAAAATTTTGATCTGATTGTCCGTTTGGGCGTTATCGTTCACTGAACGCGAGCCACGCAGTGGTAATGATGTAATTATGTCTACCCATTTTGCTTTTAAAATTATAATTATGTAGATTTCCTATTTCCCACCTGCAGAATACCTACCGTTTGTTACATTTCATCTTCCTAACATATCGGAAAGTAAGAGTCAGTCAGTGAGTGAGGGCTTTTGCATTTTTGTAGTTTATTAAATTCTACACACTGAAGGTGATCTGATTGTCCATTTGGGCGTAATCATTCACGCAATGCAAGCCACGCATCAGTAATGATGTCATTATGTCATCCCCTTAGGGGAGGTTTTTTTTTAAAGTTTAATTACGTAGTTTTCCTATTTCCCACCTGAAGAATACCTATGTTATAATTTGGGATGCGGTTATGTTACCGACATGCAGACAGACAGACACCCATAGAGTGGGAATAGAAGGGGGCTTCGTTGTGCTCGTTCCCCTCCCCAACTCCCTACCCCCCCCCCCCCCTCCCCACCGGCCATCAAACAGCCAGGATCCCGGCGCCAGTATGGTGACCAGCGGTCTCCCAACATATTAGGAAGTAAGAGAATTAGTGATGAGTCAGTTAGTCAGTGAGTGAGAGCATTCGCATATATATATATATATATATATATATATAGATAGATAGATAGATAAATGGGCCCCTAAGTGTTTATTTGCACAGTTGCATACATTGAAAAAGATGGCAAAGCCATATCATTTGTGGGTGCCTAGAGCAAGTGTAAATAACTGATGATGACAAACTCAGGCACTAGTGAGCTGCTTATGAATGGCTGTTAGTGCATATTTTGTTGACACTGGTTAGTGATAGTTCCTTGCTCAAGCATAGGTTATGCTTTTGTGAGCATGCTTAAGCAATTTAATGCAAGACAGCTTTTTTTGCTATATTAGAGACTTTTTGCAGCTGACATAATGCCTAATAGCATTTGTTGCACATAAAACACAGAAAATAAATGGTTTACAACATGGGTGTAATCGAGAAGTACAGTAAGTGTCTTTGATGTATGTATGGAGTAAACCAGACAAATATGCTACTGTTGCTGCCTAGAGTTCTTCTTGGGTGGGAACATGCTATTTTGGAGTGTGACCTTTTTGAATAGTAAATTACACTAATTTTGTAGCCAGTCTGCATTAGCCCCACTGTGATCAAACTGCACTAAAAATGGTGAAATGGTGGCGTTATCACGTTTATTGCTACTGCTTAGATGAGCACCTAGTGTCGATAAGTTTCTGCTGCAACTCATCAGTACAGTTGTGGCACAGCGCAGTCAATGAGTATGAAGATTAGCTGGATTTTCTGAGTAACCTTACATTGCATTCCATACAGAACGCTGTGTTCTGAGAAAAACACGCCTAAATGAGTTTAAACCTGTGAACATCATGCAATCTTCATTTGGAACGCCTAATACTTTAAAACTGGAACTGTGAGAACTTTTCTGCTTGTTCTCTAGAACAAAAATTAGCTAACGAGCTACAGGACAGATATATAAAGAACTTCACTTGAGTGCCTGATTCTGAGTTGGATCTCTGTCCACGGACGTATCGACAAGTTTTCTTCTTACAGCACATGTGCAGATGCGAATTTACGCATTTTTGCATTATGAGTTTGACGCAACTTGGTCAGATCTATCAATTTGTGAAATTAGGCATTTCTGGACTCTAACTGGGTGGTGACAATGTGAGCCGCGATTCTGTTAGTTCCAGCGCATCTTCTTCACCCAAAAATGTGTCTTAGTCGCAATGTGATGCGAATAGGACACACCAGGAGACTGTTTTGATTAATTTGAAATGCTACATGTGTATATCTGTGTGCGACTGAGTCTGAATCATTATACAAAGTGCTATGATGCAGGGCCATGGCTATTTAACACACCAAGATCCATTGTGCTGCGTATACAGACTCAAGTCGCACACAGATATACAAGTGACGCATATCACATTAATAAACACAGACTCCTGGTGCATCCTAGTTGTATTGTATTGCGACTAAGATGCATTTTCAGGTGAAAAAAATGGCAGACCCTAGCAGAGTTGCACAGGACCCGGCGTCACATTCGCTAGGTGTATGACAACACATCTTTAAGTCCTATTGTGGCTTTCTTCTGTTAGACTGGTTGAGGTATCTTGGAGTGTAGGCAGGCTGTAAGAATGATATAAGGGAGCAAAATTCTAAAACATTAGATGTAAAATAATGAAAGCATCATTAAGAAAATATACAGTAGATCTTTGCAGCATTTTAGATGAATCAAAGTATTCCACAAATGTAGTAGTATTATTATTATTATTATTATCTTTAATACAAAGTGTAAGCAGTGCCGTACAAGAGATAGACATGAAAACAGAACATAAATACAATGCACAACTGCGAACCATCTATCAGCAGTCATTGGTGAGTCATAGGGGAAGGTATAGATGGTAGTGTACACATATTAGTGTGTACTATTTATCAAGAACAATATTACATTAACAATTGACCAAAAACATTTAAATATTGCAATCAAGAGCCAAAATGCACATTCTGACTTTCATATATAATATATCACATTTAGACATGTATATTCTAAAATTAATATTGTATATATTTTATAGGTTAAAGAAGTTACTGGAACAAGAGAAAGCTTATCAGGTGCGAAAAGATAAAGAATATAACAAGCGACTCAATAAAGTCCGAGATGAGCTAGTAAAGCTCAAGTCATTTGCACTGATGCTAGTGGATGAGAGACAAATGCATATTGAACAGCTTGGACAACAAACTCAAAAGATACAAGATCTTACTCAGGAACTTCAAAAAGCAGAGTCCAAACTGAAAGCAGTTTGCGCTAAAGCCAACGAAGACAGCCAAAAAGTTGTTAAACTGGAATTGGACCTTGAGCATAAAGTTTCCAAGTATTCTCAGGAACATGAAGAAATGACTGCAAAATTGGTTACTCAAGAGTCCAATAACCGTCATCTCCGTCTAAAGCTGGTTGGTCTCAATCGCAAAATCGAAGAATTAGAGGAAGCAAATAGGAACCTTCAAAAAACAGATGAGGAGTTAAAAGAGTTAAGAGAAAAAATAGCCAAGGGAGAATGTGGAAATTCAAGTTTAATGGCAGAAGTAGAAAATTTAAGAAAGCGAGTTTTAGAAATGGAAGGGAAAGATGAGGAGATAACAAAGACAGAATCACAATGTAAAGAACTCCAAAAGAAACTCCATGAAGAAGAACACCACAGCAAGGAGCTAAAACTGGAGGTGGAAAAATTACAGAAAAGAATGTCTGAATTAGAAAAATTAGAAGAGGCATTTATGAAAAGTAAGTCAGAGTGCACTCAGCTTTATGTGAAATTGGATAAAGAAAAAGCCCAAACAAGGGAATTGGTGAAGGAAGTTGAAGTGGTGAAGGGTCGAGTTAAAGAACTTGAGTTGGTTGAAGGAAGACTGGAAAAAGCAGAACACAGTTTAAAAGATGACTTAACTAAGTTAAAGTCTTTCACTGTTATGCTCGTTGATGAAAGGAAAATCATTATGGAAAAGATAAAACTAGAGGAAGGAAAGGTTGATGAACTCAACAAGGACTTAAAAGTTGAACAAGGAAAAGTTATGGAGGTAACAGAAAAACTTATAGATGAAAGTAAAAAACTTTTAAAACTAAAGTCAGAAATGGAAGAAAAAGTGTATAACTTGACAAAAGAGCGAGATGAGTCAATCGGCAAACTAAGAACTGAAGAAGAGAAAAACTGTGAACTAACTTGCAGGGTAAACCTGCTGATGAAAAGAATAGAAAGCATGGAAGTTTCAGAAAGGGAAGCAGCACGAAGCAGAGCAAAGAAATGTTTTGAGGCTATACATCAAGAAGACAATAAGACAAAAGAGTTGATTTTAGAAATTGAAAGACTTAGAAATCGTCTTCAACAGCTTGAAGTTGTTGAGGGAGATTTGATGAAAACAGAGGATGAGTATGATCAGCTAGAAAGAAAATATAGAACTGAGCAAGACAGAGCTAATGTACTCTCTCTGCAGCTTGAAGAGCTGAAAAGTCAAATAGCAAAGAACAAAGCTATTGAGAAGGGAGAAGTTGTAAGTCAAGAGGCTGAACTTCGGCATAGAATCCGAGTAGAGGAATCTAGAAACAGAGACTTAAGAGCAGAAGTACAAGCACTCAAAGAGAAAATTCATGATATGATGAACAAAGAAGATCAGCTTTCACAACTTCAAGTTGATTATTCAGTCCTTCAGAAAAGGTTTATAGAAGAAGAAAATAAAAACAAAACTATGGGACAAGATGTATTGAATTTGACAAAAGAGCTAGAACTATCAAAGAGATACAGTCGTGCTATAAGGCCAAGCATGAATGGGAGAAGAATGGTTGATGTTCCCGTGACATCTACAGGGATCCAGACAGATGAAATAAGTATTGAATCATTTGAGGAGGAGACCCCAGCAGTGTTTATCAGGAAGTCCTTCCAAGAAGAGAATCACATCATGAGTAATTTACGGCAAGTCGGACTTAAAAAACCTGTAGATAGATCGCCTGTTCTGGAAAGGTATCCACCTGCAGCAAATGAACTGAACATAAGAAAATCATGGATACCCTGGATGAGAAAAAGAGAAAATGGCTCTCCTAGTTCTCCAGTTATACCAGAAAGGGCAATTCGACCAAATCCTAGCATTGGGCGCTCAGGTGAAGTATTCCTTTCACCAAAACAAGGTCAACCGCTACATATAAGAGTAACACCAGATCATGAAAACAGCACAGCCACTTTGGAGATAACTAGCCCACCTTCTGAGGATTTCTTTTCAACCACCACAGTAATACCAACATTAGGTAATCAAAAACCACGGATTACAATCATTCCTTCTCCAGGTGTTATGAACCAGAAAGGAAAAGGTGCTGATAGCTCCATGCATCCAGAAAGATCTATGTCCCCTGTCACAATAACAACTTTCTCACGGGAAAAATCTGCTGAAACCGGCAGATCCAATTTTAGTGAAAGGCCCACATCTCCCATTCAGATACTTACTGTGTCAACATCTGCTGCATCTCCAGAGATATCTGTGTCTCCAGATTCTCAAGAAATG
Organism: Pseudophryne corroboree; assembly: GCF_028390025.1. Taxonomy (NCBI): domain Eukaryota; kingdom Metazoa; phylum Chordata; class Amphibia; order Anura; family Myobatrachidae; genus Pseudophryne; species Pseudophryne corroboree. The sequence continues at coordinate 420,484,174 of NC_086447.1, read as the reverse complement.
ACTATGGGACGTGCTGTATTTAAGGTTACTCCTGAAAAACAAACTGTGCCAACTCCAATAAGGAAATACAATTCTAATGCAAACATAATTACAACAGAGGATAACAAAATTCATATACATTTAGGTTCTCAGTTTAAAAGAAATCCTGGTAGCTCCTCAGATGGGGCAACACCTGTTATAACCGTTAGACCTTTAAATGTTGGTACAGAAAATGTGGAGGTTACAACTGGTACTGTACTTCGATCCCCAAAGACCAATTTGTCTGTCAGGCCTACAACAAACAAAGTGACTAGTTCTATAACCATAACTCCTGCCACAACATCTTCTACACGTGCAACCCAATCAGTGGTGAGTACACAAGTAAAATAGCTTTGTTAAATTAATTTAGTATAATTATTAAAACAATATATAAAAACTGTATCTACTAATGTTAGCCAAAAGACTGTTATTTATTTTAATTATTGCTGTATTATGCTAATACTAATTATTATTCTACTTATGACTAAAGGTAGTGTAAAGTAGAGATGAGCGGGTTTGGTTTTACTCGGTTTTACTCGGTTCTCAAAACGGCATCTAATTGGCTCACGGATGTCACGTGTTTTGGATAGCCAATAAGATTCGGTTTTGAGAACCGAGTAAAACCGAGTAAAACCGAATCCGCTCATCTCTAGTGTAAAGAGGCCTAGGGGTATATTTAACAAAGGTCGATTTTTGATCGATTCTGATCAATTTTAAATCAATCTAAATTAATGTTGTGTTTCAGGGTCTGAAACGCGCATTTACTAACAATTATAAATTGATAGCAAAAATTGTCAGTTAGTAAATCTGTGTTATAGCCCCTGAAACTCAACATTGATTTTGCTTGATTTAAAATCAATGAAAATCGATCTTTAGTAAATATACCCCTAACTGTGGTGTCCTTCAGTGGGGATACTGACTGGAACCTTGTTGTATAGAGGAGACTGTCTCCACATGTGATCGGGACTTTGGGGTCTATCCTTCATGATGACCCATTATTCAAATAATAATGCTGTTTTGTTATCACTTTACAAATTTATATATTTTTTTTACTTGGTTTTGAATAGTCTTTTAACACTAGTTAAAACACAAGTAAAAGAACCTATTCAAATGCTTGTATTTATTTAATTTTTTTGTACTTGTGCAATCAAAATTCTAGTTGATATGAGGTTTGAAACTGGTCCCACATACTGCATTACCACAGCTGATTTCTAGCAGTTTGCCTGTTATCATTATGTGTGCACCAAACATATATATTACACAGAATTAATGTGGGGCCGTGCTCTACAGGGAGGCATCATGCAGACCTGTGTGTGTGCGTGGGTGGGGGCGGCATTGTCAGTTTACCTTGTGTGCCCGGGAAGCAGGTCTCTCCTCGGCTGTCACCATCTTCCCAGTAATATTCAGTGCCAGAGCCTTTGCTTTCAATGTGCAATGCCATCTTCCTGCAGATGTCACTTAAAGATGGCACCACAATGGAGTAGGGACCCACTTCCCAGGGCAAGGTAAGTACACTCAGAGGTGGGGAAGGGGGTTGATCGCGCCAGGCTTCTCCAAGAAGCCCGGGCCCAGCTAGTTAGTACTCCCTCTGCACCAGTACATCTTTCAACCACACTACTAGATTGAATTGACACAGGATGAGGACTGACTGCTCAAGCCATGCACAAATGGCCAGGTCTCATCCAATTTAGTCAACCTCATGTATTTTTTGTTTCACTAATTTGGACACTAAAAGGCGAATTAGAAGAATTGGAGCAATTGCACTCGCACTGAACTAAGTGTGGCTACCTGCCTGTATTCAGTGTTGCATGCGTCTACTGTATGCAACCATACTACCCTTATGCATCCGCTTGTGCAAGTTACTATCATTGTTATCGAGCGCACTTGCATCAGCCCTAGTGCAAAAGATCTGTCAAAATCAGATACATTTTTGATTACACACATCTCTGCAAAGTTCATGCCCACGTCACACTCAGCGAATGCACTGTTGCTACACAGTTACACCCTTATGTTGCAAGTGGAGATGCAACTGAGTTACCTACAACTCTGAAGCACACACAGTTGCTCACCTATGAAACATGCACAGTGATATAAATAGCAAGATTCATCCACAAAACTGCCTAGCGTGCAGCTGTGCCACAGCCCCCGAGTCTGTGGCTTAGTGAACAGACCCAGCAGCAATGTTGGCGTTCTGTGACAGGAGATAACCACAGTGTACACTCTGTAGTGGGAGAGGACTGGAGCAAATCAGCCCCTCCTGTTTGACAGAGGGACATAAAGCTGTGTAATAGACAAACAACATCACTTCTAATAACATCACAGTTCTGGAAATGATACAATTAGACAGAGAACACATTAAGCGGATAATTCTGAGTTGAGATCAAAGTAAAAAAAAAGTTAACTTTGCACCTGGAAGAGACCATGGGGGTAATTCCAAGTTGATCGCAGCAGGATATTTTTTAGCAGTTGGGCAAAACCATGTGCACTGCAGGGGAGGCAGATATAACATGTGCAGAGAGAGTTAGATTTGGGTGGGTTATTTTGTTTCTGTGCAGGGTAAATACTGGCTGCTTTATTTGTACACTGCAATTTAGATTGCAGATTGAACTCACCACACCCAAATCTATCTCTCTCTGCACATGTTATATCTGCCTCCTGTTACGCACACCAGTGCTAACAGGAGTATACCGGTGTATGAACAGAGAGGGATGCGAGGCAAAACGAACTCACAGACAGTATAACACAACATACACAGGAGGTGATGGAATAACTAATAAACACAAAATGAACGGGGAAGCCCAAAGGCTCAGGAATTGGGTGTCTCCCTAGTGTCAGGAATGCTCAGATGGAATAGAGCGGACAATGAAGCGAGATGTAGTGATTTAACATGTGGAGCACCCAAAATGATGTTGCTAAGAGCAACAGGAAAAACCCCAAAGGGTTACCAACGGGTGTGGGAATAAACTCCTTGGTCAGAGATAGAAATATAGACACAAGGAGAGTATCCACAATCCTAACCCCCACTTGCAGGGCACAGGTTCAGCTTACTGCCACTAAACTGACACCTGGACGCCCTGCACAGTGAGGGAGGATTGAGCAAGCAGGTCTGAGAGTACAGCCGCAAACCTGCTGGATTCACAGAATAGCAAAAGAACTCCAGCAGGTTAAACAACTGGCTCCAGTCTTACTGCTAGGTCCGGATTGGCAGAATGAAGTACCGAATCCCAAGGCCTATTAGCAGTAAGCAACAAGTAAATACAAAGTCACACAGTACTAGCTAACTCTCTGGAACTGACTAACAAACAAAGATTCAGCAGCATTTACCTAGCATGAGAGGATGGTTTATATAGCAGGTGCTGTCCACGCCCCACTCAGACCTCACAGACTGTGAGCACAAAACCAGCACCGGATTCCCTGCCGTGCACAGAGCCTGTAACCACTACACAGTAAAAACCCGGACCGGAGTATCAGCTGCGCTCAGGTTACTTCGCTAACACTTGCCTCCCGGTTGCCATGGCGACGTGGCAGTACAGAACAGGAGATCCTAACACCTCCCCTGCAGTGCACATGGTTTTGCCCAACTGCTAAAAAATGTCCTGCTACGATCAACTTGGAATTACCCCCTATGTTGCTATGTAAGGGGTGCAAATATATAGTTTTCAGGGAAAATACAGGCTGCTTTCGCGTGTGGGGGTGTCCAAATGCTTGGTATTAGACCAAGTGTGGTCAGCCCATGTAGAAGGCATAATTAGCACTTAACAAGCTATATAGTCTGCCTCATACAATGTGCATTGTATGTAATACTTCATACATAATATAACCAGTAGGAGAAAACACTAAGCTTTCTAAGCACACATTCTCCCACCTTATAGTTAGATGACTGTCTCTTCCTGCTGGCAGCTGCTCTCTGGTTTCTGTTATTTTTTTCTGATTGAGCACTCGGATCCACACACACAGTAGACTTTTGCAGGGAAGCTGCTGCCACTTTGCAGCTCCAGTCCATCACTTATACTCCATGTTGTGGCCGCTGCTCTACTAAAGTCATATTATAAACAACTGCTACTGTGGTTATGATATGAGCCTCTGGCCAGGTCGAGGGAAAGTGGGGTTTTGCCAGCAACTGGAACCCACCCCTGTGTTTGCCTATGCACCTGCAGTGCAAAATGGTTTTACCAATGGGCAAAGTTACTTTCTTCTTGCTTTGCTCCCAACCTCAGAATCAGCCATTTGAGTGGATACAAAGTGGGTATATGATAGGTCTGTTAATTCAGACTACTTGATGTGCCTGGTTTCAGCCATGCAAAGGTTTGCTGGGTTGAACATTTTACCCCAATTCACCCCTTAGGAGTCTAATTTTGGCCACCCAGCAGGTCACATGGTTCAGGTCACCCAGCAGGTGCACAGGTAGAGTTCACCAACTGTTAAATTTTCCAGAGCACAATGGTGATGAATTGTAAATGGCAGGTGGATATTTTGACACATAACCCTGAAACAAAGCAACCAATTACAATGATAATATTTTTCTGCACATCTATGGACCAAGACTTTTAATTTGGTAAACGATGAACACTGCTTAGACAACGGCAGCAAAGAAATATGGCACTCAAAAAAACATTCCTTCTGCTATTAATATATAAATGTTAAACTGCACTACAGAAACTAGTGTAGGGATTACTGCGATGTATTATGAATTTTCCCTACTTTGGCAATTTGCTTAATATATCACACACTCATCTTCAGGTGTTACAGTAATTAATTTTCTTTATATCTGAAATACTATATTTATGAAAACAATTTGTAAGTACATCCTCGTGTATTTCAATTTTTTTTTTCTTCTCATTTTCAGTGAGTTCTTGATCCTTAAGTGGGAACAATTCACTGTCTACAAGCATTCCACCCCCCCCCAAAAAAAAAAAAAAAAAAAAAATAGTAGGTGTAGAAAAAATAAATAAGAAAAATCCATGACAAACTCTGATAGTATTTGTACGTTTACACATTCTTTAGACAGCTACCCATAAAAGCCTATATACTGGATTATTGATTTCCAGGCTTGGATACTATAATGTTAATATTTGAATCTGTAAATGTATTTTATTGCCATCTTTTTGCAAAAAAAATGTTAAATAACTCTTCAGTTATGTTTGTAGATGATTTGTTCTAGATCACACAGACCGACGTTATGCTGTATTAAGTTTTGATTATGTGTTTTCTTTAAACCTTCAGACAACACAGGATGGGTCATCCCAACGCCACACCCCTACCCGAATTCCCATGTCAAAAGGTATGAAAGCAGTAAAGCCAATAATGGCAGTGCCAGGAGCAGGAAATCTGTCAAAATTTGAGCCACGTGGCGAGAGTCAGTCTATGAAAATAGAATTGAAGAAATCGCCAGCCAGCAGCTCTTCTCCTTTCGGAGGGGGGAAGGGCTGAGGCTAAATCTCAGGGGTATGTGCAGGTGTTTCTGCTACCATAAAAAGCAGTCCCCTGTTTATCATAGTTCTTAGATAAATACTAATTCATGACATCCTATTTCTAGCCACCTCTCTGCTGCTCAAAGGACCAGCAGATAGGCGAGTCATAGACTTTCTACGATTAGTTGTAAATAAAAAAATAACAAATTTTAAAAAATAACCATGTGTCTCAAAAATAACTAATTTTCTATACTGTAAACCATTATTTAGTACAATGACATTGAAGTAACCACAGTGGTTGCAGTTTTGCTGTGTGGCACAGCGATGTACTGTTCCCTTCACCTAGACATTGCAACAATTACCTGAACACAGTGGAAGCAGCCATACTGTAGGCTGGGAAATATTTATGACAATGCTTAGTATTAGCTAATTTGTGGTGCGTACACACTAGGCGATATTACATTTTCACCCTTCTGAGCGATATCGTTTGTAATATCGCCCAGTGTGTATTCACTATATCGTTAACGATGTGTGCTCCTGCGGGTCTTTAACGATATAGCCATCATCTGTGCATGCTGCTTAATTTGGACTATACCATCCAAAACTGCCTGTTCAGGCTGGTGGCGGATGACGTCATTGAACGATATTGTTCAGTGTGTATGCACTCTTTTGTCTGTCCGGGACTCAAGGAAAAAACTAGGCGATGTCTCTCATGGAGTGTATCGCCTAGTGTGTACCCACCATTAGATAGACCACATCCTTATTGGTTCAGTCCACAAACTGGCTGATTCCACTGTTCTATTCTATTCACTTAGATAAATGGCATTTTGCAATAATAATTCTGCTAGGAAAGGAGGTTCAAAGTAAAACTGCTGTCATCAGGTTACATTAGTATTCAGGGGTGTAGTATGGCTGACCGGCGGTCAGGAGACCGCTGGTCAGCTTACCGACGCCGGGATCCCAGCGGGGAGGGGCGAGTGCAGCAAGCCCCTTGCGGCTCGCTGCGCTCGCCACACTGCGGGCTCGGTGGCGGATTCTATTCCCACTCTATGGGTGTCGTGGACAGCCACGAGTGGAAATAGTCCCTGTTGGTTGGCATGCCGACCCTTGGGATAGTGAGGGGTCGGGATTGTGGAGGAGGTCATGTGACTGTCTGTCTCCCGACCACCGGTCACATGAATACCACCCAGTATTCAGTATCGATTCATCCAGCGAACCTGTACCCGAGTTTTTTCCCCTTATTTTTTACATTGTTATCAATTCAAGTCTTACTTTGGCTATATTTTACTTAAAATGTATTTATTTTTTAAGTGAAAATATAAAATTGAATAGAATTCCCTTCACATAAAATAAGTGCTTTTTATAGTTGACTAGAATGGCATTAGCCCAAAAATGGTGACATTCATAAACCCTTTAGGTGTTAAGATTCTGGCAATTACATCACTGACCCTAACACTGACACCCTAATGATTTACAGTATAGAATATTGTAGTACATTGCGGTAGATGTTTTTGAAGCATGCATTGATCTCCATGCCAGATAACATACCGTGTATGACTTTTTCCAGGTGGAGTGTGTACATTTGTGCTGCATCTTTTTTTTTTTTTTTTTTTTTTTACGTGAATGTGATCTGCATGTGCTGTAGTAATTGTTAGTTTCTTTTCCACAGTCATAAAAAAGTGGGGTTTACAAAAGGGGAGGTGTTGTCCATAGCAACCAAATTCTAGCAGTCATTTTCTAGAATGCACCAGATGAAAGATAGCCAGCATCTGACTGGTTGCTATAGGCAACACCTCCCATTTTCTAATCTTCACTGTAGTAAATTTACCCCTTTGTGTTATATCATATTTGTCCAGTCTCCTGGAATTTTTTTGGAGTCTCATGAATTAAAGGTGGACTCCTGGATTTCCAAGATAACAACTAATTTTCGGATTATATATAAATTTGATAATATACAGGTTGGTGGTCATAAATAACTTCTTGTTTTTAACATCAGTATATTACTATTGAAAAGGTAAAATAAAAGAGAGGGGAAAAAAACGCCCAAAAAATAGGAGGATGGATAAGGACACACAAAATAGAAAGGAAGTAAGGGAGAAACATCAGGATACAAAAAGGGTTACAGAAACAGAATGCCAAGTACAAAACAGCAACAAAACGCAATAAACAATATAGCCCAAAGCAATCACATAAAGTAACAAAGTAATCATTGAAGTTAGAAGTAGAAAGACTAGTGCTCTTATACACTTGCCAGGGAAGTTATTTAATTACATGGGAGGACACAGGTAAAACTAATTTGAATTTTATCAGTAATCCTAGGAAGGCTAGGGGTTAAAGAACTTCGATTTCTAAAGGGGGGTACACGCGGAGAGATCCGTGTTTAAAACCTAAGCAATCTGACTAGTTTGCATAGATTTTAAGCACGGATCTGCCGTGTGTATGCCCCCCAGCGATAGCAATACGCGGTCCCACGCATCGCTATCGCCGATCCTAGATTGAGCCTGCATGCAGGCTCGATCTAGCGGGTCGCTCACTTCAGTGCTGTGTGAAGTGAGCGGCCCCACGTCGTCGCCCCCCTCGCTCAGCTGTGCTGAGCGGGGGGAGAGATGTGTGCTGAGCGGTCTGTGTTAAGATCGCTCAGCACACATCTCTCCCGTCAGTACCCCCCTTTAGGCTGTTGTGTCCTTAGTGGCAGTAAAGATGTGCCACAAAATGAACAACCTCTCCTTTGATAACCCCATAATCAACAAGTTTATTCCCCACATAACTTGCTGTGTGAGTTTGAATAGCTTCTAGAAAAAAAAAAAAAAAAAAGAACCTGGAGCTGATAATGATATTATAGACAACCGTTTCTCCAGCAGCTATCACTTAGGGATACTCAACCCCTGTATGGCAGATACAAAAGGAAAAATCGAAGTGCTAGAGGTGTTTTTAATAAAACAATAAAGCACAATACATACAGTACACACCTCCAGGTACAAGCACACTCCTTAAAACAATTAAAATAATATAAAGCTAAAAAGCCAGCAGTCTTCTATTTATGTTTATCCACCATACACAGTAGTTGTTAGTAGTCACTGTAAGTATTAGATGTGGTCAGATATTAACTCAGCAAAACTCTCCCATAGGCACAGAAAAAAGTTAATCAAGCAGTCAGTATTTCTTCAACTGTCCCATCCGCGGGCCGCAGTGTCCCACGGCATGAGGTACGGGAGGGGGGACACTTGGGGGAGCACACAAGCACTGCAGCAGGAGACAAGGAGAATAGATGCTGTGCACATGTGCATGCCATCTATTCACAATGCAGGGGGGAGCCTGGGGGGGTTCCGGTATGAATGGTCGACCATGTTATGGTCGACAGTCATTAGGTCGACCACTATTGGTCGACATTGGCATGGTCGACATGGACAAATGGTTAACACATGAAAATGGACGACACATGAAAGGTCAACACATGAAAAGGTCGACATGACTTTTTTTACTTTTTTGGGGTGTCATTTTCTGCGTAAAGTGATGGGGAACCCCAATTAGTGCACCGCTTCGCTCGCCATGCTTCGGGCAAGGTGCCTCGCTCCGCTACCGCTGCGCTCGGCACAGATTACCGTTCCCAATCGTAGTTCACGTTGATCATAAAGTATGGAAAAGTTCCACAAAAGAAAAAAAATGTGAAAAACTCATGTCGACCTTTTCATGTGTCAACCTTTCATGTGTCGACCTTGTAAATGTCAACCAATAGTGGTCGACCTAATGACTGTCGACCATAACATGGTCGACCATCCAAACGGATACCGCCTGGGGGGCAGCTCAGCATCATGCTGGGCATGCACCCACAGTGACATAATTGGAGGTTCTGCAAAACTCCACCCCCTTTTCCCGAGCTCTGCACCTGTTAGGTGCTTGTGCAACTGTGGCACGTGCAGGTTCCCGCATCGCCGCTTATAAAAGTTGGGAGGTATGGTTAAAGTTTGTTATTTTGTACAATTATGCAAATGTAGATGTTACAAAAGCAGTTAATATTAAGCTCAGCAACAGTTCTCAATACGTTTCAAAATGGTATATATTATAGCCTGTTTATATACCTCCTTGTGCTTGTATTCCTGGCCAGGTAATACATTTTCAGGATGGATGTTAATGCCTGTCTTACTTTTTCAGTCCCACTGCAATGGGTAGACAAAACAATCTAGCAGCAATGTGTGCACCTCCCTTCTGCTGATGCAGTCTCGTAATGCAGCCTTCTCTGGATAGTGTGTGCCACAGATCTGCAATTGGTGCCTGTGGGTACACACTATTAGATATATCTGCAGATCAATTGATCTGCAGATATATCTATGTACGGATCGGGCAGTGTGCTGTGCATACACACAGCCCGATCCGTCGGGGGACTGACGTCATGAAGCGGGCGGGCGCTCGCGCCCGCCCAGTTCACCTGTCAATCACCGCCGGCCGCCGCAGCATGTGTACGGGCGGTCGGACGACCGCCCCGTACACACACAGCGACGGGCCAATATATCGTTAGATATATTGGCTGTCGGCTGTGCTGCGCGGCCGACGCGATACGTCTGTGAACGACGGAGTTCACAGACGTATCGCCCGTACACACTGGCCGACGGTCCCGCGATGTATCGGCCGTTCAAGAGAACGGCCGATACATCGACCAGTGTGTACGGGCGGAGTAAAGAAAGAAACAGGAACGCATTTCCCCACCTAATTAAAGTATCTTACCTTCTGAGAAAGCTGCTGGGACTTTAATGAGGCTGGGAAATGCACAATACCTCAATATGGTACCACAATACCTCACCAGCTAAAGATTCTTGCTTTACCCCTGGGCACCAGTTGCAGATCTGTGGCATTGCTTGTACTCTAACTAATAGAGACTTCCAGTCTTGACTGTGGATCACCACATCATCCACATAGGCAGCTGCATAACGTCTGTGGAGCTTCAAAATTCTATTCATTGCACGCTAGAAGGTTGCTGGGGCCCCATGTAACTCAAAAAGCATAATTTTATACTGAAACAGCCCTCCAGGAACAGAGAAGGCTGTTTTTTCTTTTGCCCTGTCAGTTAGTGGTATTTGCCAATAACCTTTTGTCAGGTCCAGGGTGGTGCGATATCTGGCTGTTCCTAGCCTTTCTATCAACTCATCCACATGGGGCATATGTGGTATGCATCAAACTTGAACACTGTATTTAACTTACGGAAATCCCCCTGAGCCCCCCACTCTCCATGTCTCTGCCTTCCCCTTCCCTCCATAGCAGTGTTATCAGCCCCCTGAGCCCCCACTCTCCATGTCTCTGTGTTATCAGCCCTCCTCTTCATGTATCTGCCTCCTCCCTCCCCCCAATAGTAGCGCCATCAGCCCTTAAACCCCCACTTTTCTTGTCTCTGCCTCCCTCCATGCCCTTGTTTTCCCCCTATCCCATACTGTCAGTGTATGGTGGCTGGGGCAGGTCCTGCGGGTTGGGATTAATATAGCGGCGGTCGGGAAGCCGGTGGTCAGAATACCCGACAGGGGCAAGGTAAGTATACTTATTTTTCCCCAATGCCCCCCTAACCCTCCTTTACCGCAGCCTAAACCTACTGCCGGGATCCCGGTCCTGCAGCTGCTGCTCCCTCCACTGGCTGTCTGTGTCTGGAAGCTTAGCCGCAGGCTGGAAGTGAAAGTAAACAAACTTTAAGTCCGGAATCCCGAAGGGGCAGTGGGGACTCCAGGGTTTAGTTTGAGCTTTGCAGGGCAGCGGGAGGCTCCACTGTGAATCGGGAGTCTTCCGTAGGATGCAGGAGGCTAGGCAACTATGTATAATATATACCAGCTTGATTACCTATTTTGAAAAGTAATGAGGACTGTTGCTGAGGGTAATACGAACTGCTTTTCTAACCAATACATAATTGCATAATTGGAGAACAAAATAACAAGCTTTAACTACTAATAGACTGACTGCTTGAGTCTTTTTTGTGCGTGTGTTGCTGGGTTAATATCTGACCATATCTAATACCTACAGTGACTATACTAACATTGAGGGGTAAATATTTGAAGATGTGAGTTTGTCCCACAACTTACCAAATGTAATAGCCTGTAAATTTGTGAGTTTGTGGCTACTACATTATGCAAGTCCATGCAAGTTTTTCCTTGAATGGACTCACCAGTCCAGGCCAGTCCAGGTTCAAATACAGGGGAAAAAATCTGTAGGTTCCCCTGTATTTTTTGAACCAGCACTGGGGTCTTGAACTAGTCCTGGTTCTAGAAATACTGGGGGGAAAATGAGTAGGGGTCCTCTGTATTTTTAGATGCAGCACCAGGTTCCACTAACAGGGAAGTAATGCCATAGTCAGGGGACACACTTCACGGGGTCCCTTTGCAGTTGCATTACCCTTCTTAACTAGCCAGCCCAGGCCGGGGTTCCCTGGAGGAGTGGGGACGCCCCATTAAAAGAGTCCCCCTCTCCTGGGCACTCAAAGCCAGGACTGAAGCCCGGAGCTAACCCTGGCACCACTGTGCAGTGGGTGCCGAGTTGACAGCAATTCAGTTATAAAAGTTTGAACTAATATTGTCTATTAAAAGAGGGACTACAGGTCCTAGCAAGCCTCTCCAGCATGCTGGTACTTGTAGAACCACAAGTACCAGCATGCGGGGCATTGAAGGACCTTCTGGTACCTGTAGTCTCGCTGTAAAATATATCTAAAAAAAAAGACAGGTCCCGCACACTGTAGAAAGTACATCATGCATGCAAACTAATTGCAGCGTTGCCCTGCAGTATTACATTAGCATGACTCTTTACATGAACTGAACAAAATAAGAAGGGATTTTTGTTCTCCATTTTTGTTTTATTTCTCCCACCCTGTAAATTTTTCAGCATTAGCAAGTAGGCTGACTTATCTTTGGTCACTGTATTGCATACTTCCTACCCTCCAGAATGTACACGATGCTCAAACCTGGGACTGTTGATTGGTCTCCCTGTCCATCTCATAGGGAAAAGGGCGTGGGGAAAATGCAAGTCACCATTGTCACAACCTATGTTGTTGATGCCAAAATTTGCACCACAGTGGCTACCTGTATCCAGAGTGCGTGCGTTGAGAAAAGGGGCTTGCTTTGCATCAAGGGGCATGGCCTCATGGGAAAATACTACCTGACACCTCAGTTTTGCACCCTGCTCCTCACACATTGGCCACTACAGAAAAACAATAAAACACACTGATCTCAATAGGAAAAAAAAAAAAACACATTGGACACCACAGGAAAACACACACTCGCTCCCCACAGGAGAAAATAAAACATACTGACCCGGATAGGAAAAAACAAACACAATGGCGACCACAGGAAATAAAACACAATATTCCCCACAGTACAAAAGAAAACATTGACCCCAATAGGAAATATACTAAACCCATTGGCCACCAGAAGAATATAAATACATACATTGCTCCCCACAGAAAAAAAGACATACAGGGGGTTATTCAGATGTGCTTGGCGGTGCACTGTGCATCGCAAAGTACTGATTATGGGTACTGTGTGCATGCACAGGAACCATTCTGTGCACGAATAAATGGATCCTGTGACGTATCACGCAGTCGGGCATCAGGCTGTCAGTGATTGACAGTCTGATGCTGTTTGGGGGCGGGGAGCTGGGGCGGTGACGGCCTCCGGTGCGTTGCTGCCATTTAGGGATAAGAAAGAGGCCAGGAATCTCTGTGGTTTTACTGAAATTTCCTGGCCTCTGCAATGAGTGGCCGCAAGCCATCCGATGGTGAGTGAGTGATCCTAGGACGCAGGTCGGATCACTACTGCATAAGAAGATGTCTGCTTGTAACAGATGCATCCTGCTGCATTACCATACTGAGCTATCACTGCTACTTCCAAGGAAGCAGCAGTGATAGCAACTCCAACCACATCTGAATCAGACCCACTGGCCCAGGAAAAAGTACAAATAAATGGGGGAAAAAAACATTGGCCCCCAACAGTAAAAAAATAAAACTCACTGTCCCCCACAGTAAATACAGTAAAAAAATAAATAAAACACACTAGCCCCCACAGTAAAAAAACAACAACACACTAGCCCCCACAGTAAAATAAAATAAAACTCACTGGCCCACGTAGTAAAAAAAAATAAAACACAATGTCCCCAACAATAAAAATAAAACACAATAGACCCACAGTAAAAATCATACACATTGGACCCCAATGTAAAAAAAAAAAATACACATTAGTTGCCTCAGCTTCCTACAGAAGACTTACTTGACCTGTCTGCAGCACTGCAGCGAAGAGCTCCCAGTCCCTCCCTTGCATGATGCAGAGGCAGGACGTGCTGTGCTGGCAGGATGACGTGCTGCTGTGTAACAGCCCAAGACGCATCTGAGCTGCCAGGAAGAGCCCAGTACAAAAGTTACCGCTCTGCACCCCCATTCGTCTGCTCTGGTGGCCAGTGGCAGCGAGTGTCGGTGCACACCATGTGATTGCACGGTTTAGCTGCCCCTAGAAACTGCCCCGTCTGCATCTTTCCTCCGTGTTCTATCCTGGAAATTAAAAAAGCCAAATGTACAAGTATGCTGTATATCTGGCAATGTATGTGCCTCTCTTATGGCTCAAACTAGAAAAAGAAACCATGTATATACTGTGGTGTTTTAGTTGGTGAATAGAATTGCATACCCTCCAACTGTACTTTTCCCAATTTGTACCGGTTTGTAAATGTAAAATGTTGGAGGGTATGGAATTTATTTGTGTTAACAGTGATGGGGGTTGACCCAAGCACTAGATCAGGCCTTGCCAACCTGTGGCTCTCTAGCTGTTGCGAAACTACAAGTCCTAGCATGCCCTGCCACTGTTTTGTTATTATTACATGCTAAAACTGGGGCAGGGCATGATGGGATGTGTAGTTTCACAATAGCTGAGAATGCCAGGCCTGAACTAGATGGACCTGGAACCAGGCATGTTTTTTAGTTGTGGTTATGTCCAGCATGGTTCGAGGAAAAATCATAAAGAAAGTAAAAGCCTTTCAAACTGCATTGCATAGAAACATAGAATTTGACGGCAGATAAGAACCATTTGGCGCTCTATTCTGCCCCTTTTGTTTACCATATTTTTATCTCAAACCTTATTTGATCCTTATTTCTTTGTAAGGATATCCTTATGTCTATGCCATGCATGTTTAAATTGCTCTACTGTCTTAGCCTCTACCACCTCTGATGGGAGGCTATTCCACTTGTCCACTACCCTTTCTGTGAAGTAATTTTTCCTCAAATTTCCCCTGAACCCCTCCCCCTCCAGTCTCAGTGCATTCACCATGCATTAAATACCGCTAGAGCCTGATAGGAAAATCTGTTTTGGTTTTTCCTTAATAGTTTGCATGTACTTTTATTGCACAGCACTGCAGTAAAATTGATATATCAAATAACAATTAAAATAATAAAAATGTAAAGCTCATCTACTCAGATGTACAGGAACTGGAGTTTAGATTATCTGTGATTTTCTCTAAGACTATGAAACTCTTTATTTCTCTTCCTAGAGAGCATTATTATCCATCAGCTACGCATGAACACAAGATGACGTACGAGAGGGAGCAGGAATTGATGCACTTCTACTGAACACAGTTTTATGGATATTTTCTTGAGTACAAATTCAGAGACTACGTTTATACCAAGTTTTATGCTACTGACGCATCAAAGAAAATATCTATTTTGTTTTTTAATATTGCAAGTGTTTTAAAAAAATATTTCCTATCTGCAGGATTCTATTTTGTGCAAATTCTGTGAGTTTCTGGAAAATGTATAGCTACAAAATTTTTAAGTTATTTTATACTTTTCAGAAGTTTGTTCAAGTGGCTTTTCCTCCAATATTGTATTTTTATATTAAACCTGCATAGCTTTCAAGCTTATCCCCCAGACAGAATGGTATCGACTAAAATTATTATTTGAAGATTTTTCGATGCAGGTTAAAGCAATACATTTAATGGAGCAAAATAAAAGAAAAAACACTGTGCTGTGTGTGAATGGATACCAATAAAAACTTTTGGTGTTTGCATGGGAATGTGATCTTGTTCAAATATTTCATGAGAAGGGTGGAATATAGACTTTATGTACTACCTTTATGTCAGTGCTTCTCAAATCCAGTCCCCAGAAACAAGTACAAATATTAGAACCACTTTGTTAGTCAGTAATATGCTCCATCAAGGAGATATGGAAAACGTGCAATTTTAGGACTTGGTTCTGAGTCGGATGCTGTGTCTGAATGTGTAAGGACCGAGATGCCCTTTTTGAGCAACTAAAGACGTAACCATCAGTCAAACCATTGAAACTGAAACACGTGCCATAACACGCCCACAAGCCAGGCCATCTCCATGCGTCCGCTTAGTTACCTCCCTGTCACCACCCAGGAACACCAAACACATTATTGGTACATGTTTTAGACAGTGCATCTCAATTGCAACTGCAACTCTGTGCGCAAGGACTCTGCACACACACACAGTGCAACATAAGCTGGGTATACACTGACTAATATATAATCCGATAATTGAACGCCCAATATATCATGGGTACGTCGGCGGGTGAGTACCTGCGATATGTCTGCAAACAACCTTTCACAGACATATCGCATCGGCCCTGCAGAACAGCCTATGGCCTATATATCTCCAGATTATATAGGTACAACATACCGTGTGTATAGCGGTCAGCTGCAGAGGCCGCCGGTGAACAACTGGGAGGGCGCATGTAACAGCCTGCCCAGTTGTGGCATCAAGCACGACACATCGGGCCAATTGGTAAGTGTGATCCGTTCGCTTTGTGTATACCCAGCATGCGCTTTAGAAAACAATAGCTCAGCTGCGCTTGACATCGACACTGTGCTACTTAGAATTGGATCCCTAATAGGGGTCATTCAGATGCAGTCATTCCTGCGCTATCATGCGCAAAGTACTGATGTCGGAAGCAGGACAGCAGCAGACTATCAGCGGTGAGGGGGCAGCAACGGCCTCCGTTTCTGAAAACGGATGCGTGTCACCGCCGTTTCAGGGGTGGGGAGAGGTCGTAGGATGGAGATTTACTGTCCTCTGTGACGGGCAGCTTGTGTTGCACCGAAGGTGCGATAAGCCGCCTGATGGTGACTGAATAATCCAATGCTGTGTCCTAGGATGCCGGTCGGATCACAACTGCAGCAGGAGGGTCTGCTTGTAATAGACGCCTCCTGCTGCATCACCATACAGAGCTGTCACTGCTGCTTCCAAGGAAGTGATAGCAACTCCAACCACATCTGATTTAGGCCCATTGTATCCAGTAGACTGGATCTGAGAGGCTGTGGTATGAGCGTAAAACAAACAGTAGAGCAGAGGTTTGATTTAACTAGATGAATTAGTCTAGAAGAGTAAACCTAATATTAGATTGATATACTGTATTTGATTACTATTTATCTCAGAGCAGCCTGTAGGATAGATGGGTACTTTTCAAAACCAGTGCTCAGGACACACTAACAGTGAGTATTTTCCAGGTCCCCACAGAAAAGTTGATGTTCCACGCAATGGAGCTATTATCGGCAGACTGTGCATGTGCTGCGTTTGCATTGTGTATGCGTCAAGGTGCTGCGGCAAACCCGCACGCAATGAGGACTCCTATGCAAATCATTTCACAGGCAGTGACCGTTTGGAGGTATTAACTTGGTGATACTGGGGAGTGGTTGTTAAAATGCAGGCGTGCCATGGCCGTTTTAGGGGCGTGTATCTGACGTCAGCTGCGAACCTTAATGTACAAAAACATGGAGCCTGCGTGACTACTGCATAGCCATGGGTCTATCCTTCAGCTCGATGTTCCTTGTTCTTGCGTATAGGTAACGTATGTGTACGCAATTGCTAATGAGTTCCACAAGCTCCAGAGGGTGTCTCTTCATTCCTGGCCAGCAGCTCCACTTGCTGATATCTAGAGTTGTGTTGCGGAGAAAATCGCACTTGCAGCTACATTAGCGTACTTCTCAGAATCAAGCCCAGAATCACATGTAGAATAACTATAGAATAATTAGTGGATCTTTTAAAATGTGCCGGTCAGAAATTTATATTTTGGCGCTCCAACAAGGGGATATGGAAAACATGCACTGTTAGTATGTCCTGTGGACTGGATTTGAGAAGTACTGGCCTAGAGAAAATAAGACACTGGACTCAAAAAAAACAAAAGCAAATTCTCTTTAAAACATAATTTCTCTTCTGATTGTTTTGAGTCTGATGCCAGATCTTTATAGCAGCATTTGTTACCATGGAGTGTTTGTCTGGACTATGAATATAACATCACATTCACCCTATTTATTATTGATTGACTTGTGGTGTTTGGCTATATTCTATGCTAATTTATGCTCTAAATTATGGCACTACATGCATGTGTCTATGGATGTAAGAATATATGTAAGTAATTGCAAAACACTTGTGAGCTTTAGAAATTAGCATGTGTCTTCCAGAGGTAACAGACACTAAAGAGCTGGCTTATAGTGGGGAATAAAAGCTAACCCCCTGGTTAGAAGGAAGCTAAGGTTTGCACACCTGCATATAAACATCCGAGTTGCATCTGTCTTGTGGAATAATCATTTTTGCTTCAATAGTTACATTTTTCAATGTGGTAACCAAAGTAAGGGTGCAACTACAAGAGCATGGGTAAAGTGCGTATCCAATTGCTGTACTCCATTTGTATGTTAATGCCTGTGATCTGTTTCTCAAAGCACAAGTGGCTGCAAATGTTAAATACACAAGGCTGAAAATATTGGTGCGAGCTGTGAGCATGCACGGTTTGGTATTTTGCGTGGGACACATAATTATGACATATCAATTAACTTGTGTCTGACAAAAAATCAGCACCTAGGCTCATTTTGTAGGGTGCTTTCACAGTATTTGTCACATCGCACTACAAATAAATAACAAGGCTAGTAACCTACTGTATCCTAAAATAATGCAGGCTACAGGACTTATTGGCAGATGTATTAAGCCTGGTGAAGTGATAAAGTGGAAGGTGATAACGCACCAGCCAATCAGCTCCTAACTTCCATGTTACAGGCTGGGTTTGAAAAATGGCAGTTAGGAGCTGACTGGCTGGTGCGTTATCACCTTCCAATTTATCACTTCACCAGGCTTAATACATCTGCCCCTCAATTTGAGGCCTGCATGTGTCTGTTGATTGCTGAATGAAACCTCCATGGTATTGAAAGGTGTAACAGCTAGCTATAGCACATACAGTACCTGTGTTTTTGGACTCTATGGGGTATGTCACAACTGAGGGCCTGAGCTGACGGGAGGCAGCCTCAGTTGTAGGGGCTGAGATGTACCGGAACCTGGGAGGTTGTATCAGACCCCTGGACATGTAAGTAACATGAATAATAACTGCCCGAAGGCGTGACCACGACAACTTGGATAAAAGTCAATGATGTTTATTATGACAACTCCGCAACACAGCAGCAGTAAAAGAAAACGTAAAAGTCAGCAAATAATAAATACAGTTCCTGGGTACTACAGGATGGCAGGAGCCACAGGGCACTGGTAGTGTGAGATAGTTCTTATGATCTTCTAGATGGAAAGTCCTTACCAGGCCCGACTGTAGCAATGGAGATAACCCAGGATTGTGCCAGCTGGTGTTCCAGGAAAAGCTGGGTTGCTGAAGGTAAAACAGCTGCTGTGGATACTGGCTGGAACCAGACTGTTGTTAGCACGGAGTGGATACTGGCTGGAACCAGTTAAATAATAAATGAACTTGGGAGCGATGAAATATGAACTGAAATGTAGAACTTGAGAGCGGAGAAATAATAATACCGGTGGAGAGTGGTAAAGTGTAGAAAGGACACCGGCCCTTTAAGGAAAGCTGTACTCTGCTGGAAGCTGAGCTGGAAGCAGGTAATGTTGTAGCTGGAAACAGATGAATCCACAATGGATTGGAGAGTCAGGCTACACCGCAGGTGGAATGCTGGTGCGGGTCTCTATGGTGGAAGTCTTGAGACAGGAGCTGGAACCTGGAAGACAATCACAGGAGAGAGACAAACAGGAACTAGGTTTGACAACCAAAGCACTGACGCCTTCCTTGCTCAGGCACAGTGTATTTATACCTGCAGCAAGGAAGGGATTGGCTAGGCAATTATGCAGATTAACAATACTGACAACAGATTGGAGGAAATGATCAGCTGACAGAATCCAAGATGGCTGCGCCCATGCAGACACTTGGAGGGAAGTTTGGTTTGTAATCCATGTGGTAATGAAAACAGTAATGGCGGCGCCGGCCACTGGAGACAGGAGACGCCAGGCTGACAAGTGCACATCCAACCACGCGGACACAGCGGAGGCCGCGGCTGACGTAATCGCCACTCTGACACTCTGCATGCAGAAGCTCAGGGACGGCGGCGGAGGCCGCGGGAGACGCCATGCCAGATGTAATAAGGCGTTACTGTGACAGCGTCTCAGAGAGACAGGAGAGGATGCAGGAATGTGAACATTAGGATAACAGATGGGATCCGGTCCTGGAGCGCTGAGCCAGCCTTAGGAGGCATCTGATGGGTAAGAAATGGCGTCCAGATACCCGGATCGTGACAGCACCCCCCCCTTTAGGAGTGGCCCCAGGACACTTCTTTGGCTTTTGAGGAAACTTGGAATGGAATCTCCGGACCAAGGCAGGAGCATGGACATCAGAAGCATTGGTCCATGAACGTTCCTCAGGGCCGTAACCCTTCCAGTCAATAAGATACTGTAGTTGACCGTAACGGTGACGTGAGTCCAGGATCTTGGCCACTTCATACTCAACGCCTCGTTGAGTTTGGACTTTCGGAGTTGGAGGAAGTGAGGAATGAAACCGATTCAAGATCAGCGGTTTCAACAGGGAAACATGGAATGTCCTGGGTATTTTTAAGAAGGGAGGCAACTGGAGTCTGTAAGCAACAGGATTGATGACTTGTTCAATTTTGAAAGGACCGATATAGCGAGGTGCAAACTTCATACTGGGAACTCTTAACCTCAAATTCTTCGTGGATAACCATACCCGATCACCCACCTTGAGAGCAGGAACTGCTCGACGCTTCTTATCCGCAAACTTCTTGTACCTGAACGATGCCTTGAGCAGAGCTGATCGTATGCTCTTCCAGATATTGGCAAACTGATGCAAGGTGATATCCACTGCGGGAACAGAAGTTGCTGGAAGCGGTTGGAACTCAGGGACTTTAGGGTGGAATCCAAAGTTAGTGAAGAATGGTGTTGAAGCAGATGAAGAATGATACTGGTTGTTATGACAGAACTCGGCCCAGGGAAGTAATTGAACCCAGTCATCTTGAGAGGAGGACACATAGATGCGGAGGAAGGCCTCCAAGTCCTGATTCACCCTCTCGGTTTGACCATTGGTCTGAGGATGGTAAGCCGTGGAAAACTTTAGCTTGACTTGGAGGACTTGACATAAACCTCGCCAGAATTTGGCTGTGAATTGAACTCCTCGATCTGAGATAATTTCTTCAGGAAGACCGTGGAGTCGGAAGATCTCTTGTATGAATACTTGAGCCAACTTGGAAGCTGACGGAAGACCGGTGAGAGGAATGAAGTGTGCCATCTTGGTGAACCGGTCAACTACCACCCAGATGGTATTGAACTTGTTGCACATGGGTAAGTCTGTAATGAAATCCATCGACAAGTGGGTCCATGGTCGACGGGGAACGGATAGTGGAACCAGTTGCCCCGCAGGCGACTGGCGGGATACTTTATGTTGGGCACACTTTGGGCAAGATGCAATAAACTCCAAGACGTCCTTTTTCAGAGTTGGCCACCAATAGGACCTAGAGATAAACTCCAGGGTTTTTTGGATACCTGTATGTCCGGCAAAACGGGAAGCATGGGCCCAATGCATGAGCTTCTTCCTTAGCATCGGCTTCACAAAACTTTTCCCTGATGGGGGCGTAGAGTCCATCCCTACCGTGGAGAATGCCAACGGATTTATAATAGGATGCTTGTCTGAAGACTCTGACTCATTTTCTTGCTCCCATGAGCGGGAAAGGGCATCGGCCTTGCGATTCTGAGAGCCCGGACAGAACTGGAGTTTAAAGTCGAACCTGGAAAAGAAAAGTGCCCATCTGGCCTGACGAGGGTTGAGACATTGTGCGCCCTTCAGGTATAAAAGGTTCTTGTGGTCTGTAAGTATGGTGATTGAATGAGAAGCTCCCTCCAACAGATACCTCCACTCTTCTAGAGCGAGCTTGATGGCTAGCAACTCCTGGTCGCCAATGGCATAGTTGCGCTCAGCTGGGGAGAACTTCCGGGAGAAGAAACTGCAAGGGTGTAAATGGCCATCTTTAGCCCTCTGAGATAACACCGCTCCTACTCCAACGGAGGAGGCATCCACCTCTAAGATGAAAGGAGAGTCGATGTCAGGCTGTTTCAGAACAGGCGCAGAGATGAACCTTTGTTTTAAAAGATGAAATGCTTGCATGGCTTCTTCAGACCACTTGGACGGGTTAGCACCCTTCTTAGTGAAAGCAGTAATAGGCGCCACAATGGTGGAAAAGTCTCGTATAAACTTTCGGTAATAGTTGGCGAACCCTAAGAACCTCTGGACCCCTTTGAGGGTTAAGGGTACCGGCCAATTTTGGATTGCTTGTAGTTTCTCAGGATCCATCTCTAGTCCGGAACCGGACACAATGTACCCTAGAAACGGAATGGACTTGACTTCAAAGACGCATTTTTCTAATTTGCAATAGAGATGATTGACACGGAGACGGGACAGAACCTCTTTAACCCAAAAACGATGTTCCTCTAAATCGTTGGCAAAAATGAGGATATCGTCTAGATAGACCACGACATGACGGTATAGAATGTCTCTGAAGATCTCATTGACAAAATGCTGGAAGACAGCTGGAGCATTGCTCAATCCGAAGGGCATGACGAGGTACTCATAATGTCCGTCACGGGTGTTAAAGGCGGTCTTCCACTCGTCACCCTCACGGATCCGGATGAGATTGTATGCACCTCGCAAGTCCAGCTTTGTAAAGATGGTAGCTCCGCTAACTCTGTCAAAGAGCTCAGTAATCAGGGGTAAAGGATAACGGTTCTTGATGGTAATGTCGTTCAAACCTCTGTAGTCGATGCACGGCCGCAGACCACCATCTTTCTTTTTTACAAAAAAGAAGCCTGCGCCGGCTGGGGAAGAAGAAGGTCGAATGAACCCCTTTGCTAGGTTCTCTTTAATGTATTCCTCCATAGAATGCGTCTCAGGCAGAGACAACGGATAAGTTCGGCCTCGAGGTGGAACCTTCCCTGGAACGAGATCAATCGGGCAGTCCCATTCTCTATGAGGAGGAAGGATATCAGCAGAAGCTTTACTGAACACATCCGTGAAATCTTGATATGGAGGAGGTGGAACATCAGACGACCTGGGGGAGGAAGAACAGACAGGCAATACTTTAAACAAACATGTCTCTGCACAGGAGGAACCCCATGCCAGGATTTGCGTAGTCGTCCAATCAATTGTAGGATTGTGAAGACGGAGCCATGGAAGGCCCAGGACCACAGGATGTGTGGCTCTTGGAATCACTAAAAGTGAAATAAGTTCGGAATGAAGAACTCCCACTCTCAGACGAACTGGTAGAGTCCTTAGAGCAATAACAGTATCAAAAATTTTACTGCCATCCAGGGCAGTTAAGGAAAAGGAGGAAGGAAGTCTCTCGGTGGGTAGGGACCACCGTTTAACATAGGCTTCAGTAATAAAGTTCCCAGCTGCTCCGGAATCAAGGAGGGCAATGACGTTCCGATAACGTTGAGCAACTTGAAGCGAGACTGGGAGATTACAATCATGAGGAGATGGAGAGGAGATCATTACTCCTAGCCGGCCCTCTCCTGGGCGAGCTAGGGTTTGGAGTTTTCCCGGACGTTCGGGACAGGCATTGATGGTGTGAGACGGAGCTGCACAGTAAAGACAAAGAGACTCAGAGAGACGTCTTCGGCGCTCAGCAGGAGTTAAACGGGAACGGCCAATTTGCATGGGCTCATCTTTAGATGGTGACAGTTGACGAGGAGGAGGAGCAGAAGATTTTGGAGCAGATGATCTTCCACGCTCAGTTGCTCTCTCTCTGAAACGTAAATCAACTTTCGTGCAGAGTGAGATTAGCTCATCTAACTTAGAAGGTAAGTCTCTGGTAGCTAACTCATCTTTAATAAGCTCAGATAAGCCATGCCAGAATGCAGCATACAGGGCCTCGTCGTTCCATGCCAGTTCGGATGCCAGGATCTGGAACTGTATCAGATATTGTCCTACAGTACGTGACCCCTGGCGTAAACGGAGAATCTCGGATGAAGCTGAGGTTACCCGGCCTGGCTCGTCGAAGATGCGCCTGAATGTTGACACGAATGCAGTGTAAGAAGATAGCAGGGTGTCGGACCTCTCCCATAACGGTGATGCCCAGTCAAGGGCGGAGCCACTGAGAAGAGAGATGATGTAGGCAATTTTTGTACGGTCACTGGGAAAATTGCCAGGTTGTAGCTCAAACTGAATCTCACACTGGTTGAGAAATCCCCTGCAGAATCTTGGAGATCCGTCAAATTTTGCTGGCGTTGGAAGATGAAGACGTGGAGCAGAAATGGGTAAGGTGGGTGGGGTTATAGCTGGAGTCACTGTGGTTGACGCACCAGATGCGCCTGATCCACGGAGAGTTGTCTGAATCCCATCCAGCCGAGTAGAGAGATCCTGGAGACAGCGGATGATGTGGCCCTGTGCAGCCTCCTGATGTTCTAGTCGGGCTGCCAGTTCTTGCATCGGCCTGGCCGCTTGATCCTGGTCTCCGGCTGGATTCATTAGGTCAGTGCTTACTGTCACAACTGAGGGCCTGAGCTGACGGGAGGCAGCCTCAGTTGTAGGGGCTGAGATGTACCGGAACCTGGGAGGTTGTATCAGACCCCTGGACATGTAAGTAACATGAATAATAACTGCCCGAAGGCGTGACCACGACAACTTGGATAAAAGTCAATGATGTTTATTATGACAACTCCGCAACACAGCAGCAGTAAAAGAAAACGTAAAAGTCAGCAAATAATAAATACAGTTCCTGGGTACTACAGGATGGCAGGAGCCACAGGGCACTGGTAGTGTGAGATAGTTCTTATGATCTTCTAGATGGAAAGTCCTTACCAGGCCCGACTGTAGCAATGGAGATAACCCAGGATTGTGCCAGCTGGTGTTCCAGGAAAAGCTGGGTTGCTGAAGGTAAAACAGCTGCTGTGGATACTGGCTGGAACCAGACTGTTGTTAGCACGGAGTGGATACTGGCTGGAACCAGTTAAATAATAAATGAACTTGGGAGCGATGAAATATGAACTGAAATGTAGAACTTGAGAGCGGAGAAATAATAATACCGGTGGAGAGTGGTAAAGTGTAGAAAGGACACCGTCCCTTTAAGGAAAGCTGTACTCTGCTGGAAGCTGAGCTGGAAGCAGGTAATGTTGTAGCTGGAAACAGATGAATCCACAATGGATTGGAGAGTCAGGCTACACCGCAGGTGGAATGCTGGTGCGGGTCTCTATGGTGGAAGTCTTGAGACAGGAGCTGGAACCTGGAAGACAATCACAGGAGAGAGACAAACAGGAACTAGGTTTGACAACCAAAGCACTGACGCCTTCCTTGCTCAGGCACAGTGTATTTATACCTGCAGCAAGGAAGGGATTGGCTAGGCAATTATGCAGATTAACAATACTGACAACAGATTGGAGGAAATGATCAGCTGACAGAATCCAAGATGGCTGCGCCCATGCAGACACTTGGAGGGAAGTTTGGTTTGTAATCCATGTGGTAATGAAAACAGTAATGGCGGCGCCGGCCACTGGAGACAGGAGACGCCAAACTGACAAGTGCACATCCAACCACGCGGACACAGCGGAGGCCGCGGCTGACGTAATCGCCACTCTGACACTCTGCATGCAGAAGCTCAGGGACGGCGGCGG
The DNA here is from genome assembly GCF_028390025.1 of Pseudophryne corroboree. Taxonomy (NCBI): domain Eukaryota; kingdom Metazoa; phylum Chordata; class Amphibia; order Anura; family Myobatrachidae; genus Pseudophryne; species Pseudophryne corroboree. The sequence goes on along the minus strand of NC_086447.1, from coordinate 420,458,837 downwards.
AGGCCGCGGGAGACGCCATGCCAGATGTAATAAGGCGTTACTGTGACAGCGTCTCAGAGAGACAGGAGAGGATGCAGGAATGTGAACATTAGGATAACAGATGGGATCCGGTCCTGGAGCGCTGAGCCAGCCTTAGGAGGCATCTGATGGGTAAGAAATGGCGTCCAGATACCCGGATCGTGACAGGGTATATTTACTAAAGGTCGCTTTTATGAGTTTTTCATTGATCGAAAGTTTATCTAAATTGAGGGTGTGTTTCTGGGGCTAAAGCACACATGCACTAACATTCAAAATTAATATAAAAAAATAAATCTGTTAGTACATGTGTGTTATAGCCCCTGGAACGCAATATCGATTTACATTATTGTTGACGATTTTAAATGGAATTTTTTTTTTTTTTTACAGAAATCGACCTTTAGTAAATAATCCCTTTACAGTTGTACAGACGTGCAGTGCATAAAACAGGTGAGGTCTAAGGGGTATATTCAATTGCAGTCGAAAACTGCCGTCTGTCGAAAAGACGGCAGTTTTTCAACTTTTTAAGGTCGAATCCTGATTTGACCTATTCAAAGCTTTTCGACAAGTCGAGGCATTCGACTTGTCGAAAAGCACGTGGATCAGCGGAATAGCTGCCGATCCACGTGTTGATGTCGAAAACGGGGCCAAATCCGTCAGGTTTTGGCCCCCTTTTCGACCATCTCAATCCGACATCAAAATGATGTCGGAATCAGATGGACCCAGAGGAGTCGAGGAAAGGGGGGAGCCGCAGGGAGAGACGGGGGGACAGCCGGCGGGCATAAAGGGAGATCAGTGCTACAGTAGCACTGCAGCTGGATGTCACTCACCCGCCCGCTGCTGGAGCCAGGTGGAAGCTGCCGTGAGGTCGGGCGGCTGAATGACATCCTGCTGCAGCGCTACTCCGTAGCGCTGATCTCCTCTGGCTGCCGCCGGCTGTCCCCCCGCGGCTCGCCCTCCCTCGCCTCCTCTGCGTCCCATCTAAATTCGACTTGAAAAAGTCGAATTTTAGATGGGATTAAATAGGGGTTGTTGGATCCATTCCGACAAATACATATCGGATCCGACTTTAATTGAATATACCCCTAAATACCAGAAAACATGCAAGTGTCTTGGGACATTTTGCTTTGACCTGTAGATCACACTGCTGCCTATATGCAGACTCTGCATCAGAGGAAAGTGATGTCAGGGATTTCTTGTCCAAAGGTTCCCATAATATAATAATAAAGCATCTACAAGTGCATTGTTAATGCCTCCTCTTTTGGAAGGCCATGCAAAGGGTTAAGTGCATACTTACCTGCTCTCTGGCAACTGCTGACTCCCTAGTGAAGTGGAGAGGACAATGCTGGGAACTGGAGGGTGCCGGGCTAATATGACATAATTCTCATAAAGCCATGTATAATGATGCAATTATTCCACCCCCACCCCCCATCATAGTCATTTGCATAAGTCCAGAGAGGAGGCTACAAAGATCACCAAGTATAGCTAAGCATTATTTGAAAGGAATGCAGTCACAATGTCAGCAGTGACCCTGTAGACACCAGAAAGCCAGCACTGGGATTCCAACGTGGGCAAAATGCTAATGGTTACCATTCCGTAGAATGCAAGTTCTGAGTTATGCTGTTTTTTGTTTGTTTTTGTTTTTGTCAGATTTTATACAGTAGGTTGACAGGTTTGTATGAAAATGTTAAAGCATGAAGAATATGTGTGTTGCCGTACCAGTACAGACAGAGTTATAATAATATGCACTATTTTATCATAACTATCCATATTAGGGGGGGGGGGGGGGGGGGGGGGGGGAACATTCAGGTGTGTTTGGTTTAGTTATCACTGCTGCTTCCCTGGAAGCAATAGTGATAGCTCTGTATGTAGATTCATCAGGAGGCGTCTCTTGCAGCTGCCTCCTGCTGTATTAGTGATTAGTGATCCGAGCTGCATCCTGGGATACAGCATCAGATCAAACCACCACCATCAGGCAGCTTATGGCATCCACGGTGCCTTGCAAGCCGCCCAATGCAGAGGCCAGGAAATCTCTGTCCTACGAACCTGGCCTCTTCCCACCCCCATAACGGTAGTGACACGCCTCCGTTTTCACAAACTAAGGCCATGGCCACCCTTGAAATGGCATCAGACTGTCAACAGTCTGACGGGTTGCGTCCTATGCAGCATGACCCGTCCCCACATTCGCAGAACGGTTCCTACACATGCGCAAAATACAGAAAATCAGTACTTTGTGCGATGGTTGCAGGAGCAACCACACCTGAATAACCCTCTAGAAGCCTAATAAGTCCAAATGGAATTGCATATGCTGCAGATGTTAGTATGGAGCAGATCTTTGATGATAACTCTAAAGAAAGCAGATATTAAATCAAAGGTGTCTAAATATAGTTGATCTAGGATGGCAGGTGACTAAATTCAGCAGCTCTTCGATGACAGATTTCTAAATAGAGCTATGGCTGAATCACGGATGTCTACAGAATATCCTGGACTGTAAATGTATAAATGTCAGTTGATACTACAGGCAGTCAACCTGTCTATATACAAAATCAGAAGGAAAATTCACACCCATTCTGTTTGATGTGTAAGTATATTTTAAAACATTACACATATGCAGTTGTCAATACTCTCTTTATATGTTTATTTACAGTGTTCAAAGCATTACTCTGCAATAAACTGTACTTAGTAAATGCCATAAATTGATTTGTCATATATTTAATACCTCTGACAATTTTAAATATATAATTATCCTGGCTGTTATTAACGCTAGGTACACACTGGAGCGACGGGGATTAGACATAGGAACAACTCCCCGTCAGCCCGAATTGCCCGTACACACTGGGGCGATTTTAGTGAAGGACGAAATGACCATGTACCGTCCTTTATTAACATAACAAAGAACGATAGCGACAGACGCTTGGTTTCAAGTGCAGCAAATCAAACCAAGCGTCTGTCGCATGCAACCACGGGAGCATGCAATCCTGGGTACACACTGTGCGATGTAAGCAATATGTTGCACCAAAACAGCATTTTGGTGCGACATCGCTCCAGTGTGTAACCAGCTTGAGACAAACTGTGCAAACAAATACGTTATTGACCTACATTTAGGCTTAAGTGGAGTAGGCCTGTGAATAGGGATGGTAGGGCTTCAACGAGAAGCCTGTTAGTCACCTTTCCTAATAACCACTCCATTCCTCCAATCGCCTGCTAAGGGTTACTGTTACGTGACAGCTGTGGGCTGCACATTCAGTTCATTTATGGTTTATTGATCTAGAACAGCGGTTCCCAACCAAGGGGCGAACGCAGGAATATATATATATATATATATATATATATATGTATTCACACACACAGCAATGTTGGCACACCTCTGTATGTATGCATGTATGTATGTGTGTGTATATATATATATATATATACACATGTACTGTATGTCCCAAACACACACATTATATATATATATATATATATATATATAAAATGCCACACATGTATTTCACAAACAAACACAGAGCTATAGCACACACACAGACATAGTTACACAAAGCACACACACACACACACACACACACACACACACACACACACACATATATATATTGTCGATTTAATACCAAGCACTCAACAATGAATGCGCGGACCTCAGACTGTTATGAATGAAACTCACATACGCAATATGCTGTATATCAACGTTTCAATCCTCACAGGGATTTTCATCAGGAAGAATAACAATACAAAGACACATACATACCTATAAAGCCCACATGCAAACATCAGGATTGGCTGCAGCCTCCGGCGCGGGAACGCCAGTCTGGAGGCGAGTCGCAGTAACATGACGTCAATGCTTACCAAAGTGCTGCACGTCACACAATGAAACAATTACCATGGCACACCCAGTTGCTTGCAAGTAAATCCTGTTATTGAACAAAAATAATTTTTTTGTTAATACCAACTCAAGCATTTGTAATACAATAGCAACATGAGACATATGAAAATTTCCTTGAGCACATAGAAAATGACGTACAGCAGTCAGCCCCTCCCAGTGCGGAATCATCGTATAGAGGCTTGCTACGTCAGCTGTCATTAGCCAAGCATCTGCAGTGATAGAACCCAAGGTTCTCAATGAAGTAGTATCCAAAAGAAAATATTGCTGTTGCTGTATCAAAGGCTGCAAAATACTGTCAAGAAAAATAGCGGTCGGCTGAAAAAGGGATCCCCGTGCTGACACAATGGGGCATCCGGGTGGTGGTGTCAGCCCCTTGTGGATCTTAGGTAATGTAGATAATACCGGCATAATAGGGAATTTAGGAAGTAGGATGTCCATAATGATATCATGAATGATGTTAGCATCCAATGCTTCTGTAAGTACCTCCCGTAATTCCTTAGTGTACTGTCCAGTTGGGTCCCCATTCAGTTTGTGATAAACAGTAATATCTTTTAACTGTCGGTCTATTTCAGAAATGTTGTCACACTAGTCTTGTAAAACAATTCCGCTCCCCTTGCCGGCAGGGCAGATTATCAACTGATGATTTGATAATAAGGGTTTAATAGCATTCCGCTCAGAAAGAGTTAAGGAGGGTACTCATGGAGCGATATTCTAAGCAATCTGATCAGATTGCTTAGAATTTGAGCATTATCGCTCCGTGTGTACCCCCTACAGCGATAGCGATGTGCAGCCCCACGCATCGCTATCACTGCTAGATTGGCCTGCATGCAGGCCAATCTAGCGGGTCGCTCACTTTACCCGCTGGGTGAAGTGAGCGGCTCCCCGCACACTCAGCACAGATCGCGCTGTGCTGAGCGGCGGGAGAGATGTGTGCTGAGCGGTTCGCTCAGCACACATCTCTCCTGCATCGGCCCGTCTATATGGGCCTTTCGGTTTGGATGGTAATTTTTACTATTCTTCAAACTTGATGTCACATCCTGATTAAGCATCAGCATATAGGTTTTTATGGAAGCATTATTAGATAGTGGATCAAATTGTGATTTCTTCTGAAGAGATTTTAATTGTACTGGAATTTTCAAATGATCACTCTCCACAGGTGGTGTTTTCTTAAAGAAAAATTCTTTCATTTTTAACTGTTTATGAAGATTATGCATCTCTGTTTGCCACTGAAAATCGTTAAATGAAGAAGAAGGCACCAAAAGAAAGACCCTTGGAAAGGAGACTTGTTTCACTTGCACCTAAATCATATGAGGAAAAATGAAAAATTATTTTCTCTTTGTTTGCACTGGTGGCTATGTGCTGATTGGTTTGTCGCCCATTTTGGCGCTCTCGCCTGTTGAATCTTCTGGGTATAGACGGCCTTTATTCCTGGTGGCCACCGCTAAAGGGATGAATTCCTTATTCTTACGGGTGGTCTGTGGTTTTTCAACATCACTTGCCGTACTATTCCCATCTTGGGAAGACTCAATCTCCAAGTTGTTTCTGGAGTATTTATGTCTCCTAAAAAATGTCTGTCTCCGTTCCGGGCCCTCCCTTTGCACCTCTACCATAATCACCTGGGAGCCACCGATATACCTGGTGGTATTCATAATCTAGTTTAACTTTATTCAACTTCTCACGTTTAAATTTCAGAAGATCACGCTTATAGATGGCAATTTGGTTGCTAAGCTTATTGATCCAGTCAATATCAGGGTCTGTTTGTAGACAAGGCAGATGTTTAGACTCAAATTCAGTAATCTTATTTTGCACACTGAGCAATTCCTTTTTAGATTGTTCGACCACTAATAACATAAGGTCGAAGGAGCACTTATTAAGAATACTGATCCATTTCTTGCAAAAAGCGGGATCAAAACGTCCGATGGTAGGACAGTTCCATATTCTAAATCCTCTGGGAATCTGTTTGGCTCTAAAGTAATCGATAAGGGATACCCCATGAAGGTGGAAGTCAAGCTCCTTCTTTTTGATGTTAAGTACCGTATATACTCGAGTTTAAGTCGACCCGAATATAAGCCGAGGCACCTAATTTTACCACAAAAACCTGGGAAAATTTATTGACTCGAGTATAAGCCTAGGGTGGGAAATGCAGCTCTAGCCGTACACAGCCCTCATAGTGCCAGATATGCCCTCATAGTGCAAGATATGCCCCCCACAGTGCCAGCTATGCCCTCATAGTGCCAGATATGCCCCCACAGTGCCAGACATGCCCCCACAGTGCCAGACATGCCCCCACAGTGCCAGACATGCCCTCATACTGCCAGATATGCTCCCACAGTGCCAGATATGCCCTCATACTGCCAGATATGCCCCCACAGTGCCAGAAATGCCCTCAAACTGCCAGATATGCCCTTACAGTGCCAGATATGCCCCCAGTGCCAGATATGCCCTCATACTGCCAGATATGCCCCCACAGTGCCAGATATGCCCTCATACTGCCAGATATGCCCCCTCAGTGCCACATATGCCGCCCCCCCAAGGGCCAAATATGCTCCCCCAGTGCCAGTTACAACTTACCCTCCGCCGCTCCTGCACTGTTTTGTGAAGGAGGGACACGGAGGGCACAGCACGCGCCTCTCCTGTGCCCCTCCTGCATCTCCGGCAGCAGCGGCGTGTGTGTGTTAAATGAAGTACCCGTTCGTGAGCTCTGATTGGCTCACGAATGGGTACTTCATTTAACACACACGCCGCTGCCGCCGGAGACGCAGGAGGAACACAGGAGAGGCGCGCTGTGCCCTCCATGTCCCTCCTTCCCACTGACTCGAGTACAAGCCGAGGGGGATTTTTCAGCACAAAAAAAAAAGTGCTGAAAAAGTCAGCTTACACTTGAGTATATACGGTAATTCACAAAAAATAATGTCATTAGGCATAGATTCTATCTGGTCAGTCATATGTCCATGATACAAAATCCCTTCAGTCTCTGACTTAGAATAACTGAAAATGTCATGCAATGGAACTGACAATAAATTAAAGTGCTCATCACTGTCACCAGAATATTCTTCCATGGTATAAAAAACTCTGCCAAAGACTTCACATTCTACTCTCATCCCCACTCTTCCCACTCTCGCATTGATTACATCTTCACTTCCACATCTCTCTTCCCCAAGATTACACATACGTCTATTGCAGACATCATTATCTCCGATCATGCCCCTATATCCATAGATATCCAAATGACTGTCTCCTCGTGGCCCCCCATGTTGGCGCTTCCCAGCATATCTCCGCCACTCTACTGACTTTCTTCTTCACCTCAAACAATCCTGGCTTAATTACACTCTAGACAATAGTGACCAAGTGTTAGGGTCTCCTGCCCTGTGCTGCCACGTCGTCATGGCAACCGGGAGACAAGTGCTAGCGGAGTAACCTGAGCGCAGCTGATACTCCGGTTCGGGTCTTTTGCTGTGCAGTGGTTGCAGGCTCTGTGCACGGCAGGGGATCCGGTGCTGGTTTTTGTGCTCACAGTCTGTGAGGTCTGAGTGGGGTGTGGACAGCACCTGCTATATAAGGCCTCTTCTCAGGTTAAGCAGATGCTGCTGAATCTTTGTTGGTTAGTCAGTTCCTGAAAGTTAGCCAGTACTGTGTAGCTTTGTATTTGTTGTTGCTTACTGCAAATAGGCCTGGGGATTTGGTACTACACTCTGCCAATCCAGACCTAGCAGTAAGACTGGAGTCAGTCGTTTAACTTGCTGGGGTTCTTTTGCTACTCTGTGAACTTAGCAAGTTTGCGGCTGTATTCTAAGACTTGCCTGCCTAAATCCTGTTTCACTGTGCAAGGTGTTCAGGTGTCAGTTTAGTGGCAGTAAGCTGAACCTGTGCACTGCAAGTGAGGATTAGGATTGTGGAGACTCTCCTTGTGTCTATCATTCCATCTCTGACCAAGGAGTTTACTGCCACACCCGTTGGTAACCCTTTAGGGTTTTGCTGTTGCCCTTAGCAACAGCATTTCGGGTTCTCTACGTATTAAAACACAACATCTTGCTTTTTCCATCTGAGCATTACTAATACTAGGGAGACACCCAGTTTCTTAGCCTCTGGGCTTCTCTGTTCACTTTGTGTTTATTTTGTTACCCTATCACCTTCTGTGTACGTAATGTCATATTCCCCAGTCTGTCTGTGAGTTCATTTGTTTTGCATCCCTATCCTTTCAGACACCAGTACATTCCTGCAGGCACTGGTGTGCATAACAGTTCAAACACCAGTACATTCCTGCAGGCACTGGTGTGCATAACAGTTCAGACACCAGTACATTCCTGCAGGCACTGGTGTGCATAACATATTCAGCAGCCTAATACTACTGTTGAAATTTTGTGGGAATATGGAGCATACCCCTCAAAATACGTTGCAACAGGTGGTCGATCAGGTGCAGGTCCTGACTTGACAATTTAATGATTTGTCCATTAAAATGCACACCTCCCAGGCCGCTGGCGGAGCTCCCGCAGCAGCAGCACCTTCAGGGGTTAAGGAGCCGAAAGTAAATCTCCCGGATCGTTTTTCTGGAGATCGCTCGCAGTTCTTTTGTTTCAAGGAGAGCTGCCAGCTATACTTCCGGCTTAGGCCTCAGTCTTCTGGGTCGGAGATTCAGCGGGTGGGCATAGTGATTTCCTTGCTACAAGGAGACCCACAGGTCTGGGCATATGGGTTGCAGCCTGACTGTCCATCGCTTAAAAGTGTTGATGCTTTTTTTACGGCACTGGGCATGTTGTATGATGACCCTGACAAGACGGCCTCAGCCGAGGCTCAGATTTCGATCCTTAAGCAAGGGCGAAGGCCAGTTGAGGTTTACTGTACGGAGTTTCGGAGGTTGGCCCATGATACTCAGTGGAATGACCCAGCCCTGAGACACCAGTACCGAAGAGGTCTTTCTAACCAGATAAAAGACCAACTGGTACAATATCCCTTGCCTGATAGCTTGGATCAGCTCATGCAGTTATCCATCCGGGTGGATAGACGGCTGAGAGAGCGTAGGCTTGAAAGGGAGACCGAGGTTTCCTTCTTTCCCAAGGGAACCTCAGACTCTGAGGAATTTTCCGAGGAGCCTATGCAGATTGGGGCTACCCACCTCTCCTCGCGTGAGAAGACGCGGAGGAGACAGCAGGGGTTGTGTTTGTACTGTGGGAATAAAGGTCATGTGGTAGTATCATGCCCAGAAAAGCCGGAAAACTTCAGGGCCTGAGGGTGATGGGAAATATCCTGTCAGGCCAGAAGTCAGAATTTCCCAAGAAGACTTTTATCATTCCGGTGACCTTGAAGATCCTTGGTCAAACTGTCAAGACTGAGGCCTTTGTGGACAGTGGGGCCGACGGGGTTTTTATGGACCGCCAATTCGCCCTGAAACACTCTGTTCCCTTAGTACCCTTGGCATCGGAAATTGAGATTTGTGGGTTAAACGGGGAACCATTATCCCAAGGTAAAATTACCTCTTGCACTAGCCAGATTTCTTTGTTTATTGGAGCCACACACTCTGAAAAATTGTCCTTTTATGTGACTGTCTGTACTTTTGCCCCATTGGTGTTGGGGTTACCCTGTTGAAGGGCCCACAATCCTCAATTTGACTGGGTCTCTGGGGAGATTCTTAGTTGGGGTACTGATTGTTTCAGGAGTTGCTTGAGCCTTCCAGTCAGGCTCTCGCAGCTAAGTTTGCCAGGATTGCCAGGGTGTTATGCAGATTTTGCGGACGTGTTCTCCAAAAAAGTTGCAGAGGTACTACCTCCCCATCGCCCCTATGACTGTGCCATGGATTTGTTGCCAAATGCTAAGCTTCCCAAGAGCAGGTTGTACTCCCTGTCACGTCCTGAGACTCAGGCTATGGCAGAGTACATTCAGGAGAACTTGGCTAAGGGATTTATCAGACCTTCACAGTCTCCAGTTGGGTCGGGGTTCTTCTTCGTGGGTAAAAAGGACGGTTCGTTGCGACCCTGCATCGACTTCAGGGAATTGAACCGTATCACGATTAAAAACTCATACCCACTGCCTCTCATTTCGGTCTTGTTTGACCAGCTTCGTACTGCCACCATTTTTTCTAAGATTGACCTACGCGGTGCGTACAATCTAATCTGAATAAGAGAGGGGGATGAATGGAAGACTGCCTTTAATACCCACTCAGGGCATTATGAATATTTGGTGATGCCTTTTGGGCTCTGTAATGCCCCGGCAGTCTTCCAGGATTTCATGAATGATGTACTCAGGAAATATTTGGATAGATTCTTAGTTGTATACTTAGATGACATCCTAATCTTCTCCCATTCCCTGGAGGAACATCGGAAGCATGTACGCTTAGTCCTCCAGAAACTCAGAGACCACCGGCTTGGGGCGAAGCTGGAGAAGTGCGAATTTGAAGTTCAGCAAATCGCATTTCTAGGATATATTATCTCCCCAGAAGGTTTCCAAATGGAGGGTTCCAAGGTACAGGCAGTCCTGGATTGGGTGCAGCCCACTAGTTTGAAGGCGCTTCAGCGTTTCCTGGGCTTTGCGAATTTTTATAGACGATTTATCGCTGGATTTTCGTCTATAGTGGCGCCCTTGGTGGCACTCACTAAGAAAGGGGCGGATGTTGCTCACTGGTCTTGTGAGGCTAAAGCGGCTTTTGCCCGTCTCAAAAGGGCATTTGTATCGGCCAAGGTGCTGCGACACCCAGATCCAGAGCGTCCTTTTGTGGTGGAGGTGGATGCCTCTGAGATGGGTATTGGGGCAGTGCTCTCTCAGATGGGAGTGTCTGATAATCGCCTTCATCCCTGTGCTTACTTTTCCCGTAAATTTTCGCCTGCCGAGATGAATTATGACGTGGGTAACCGGGAATTGTTGGCTATTAAGGATGCACTCGAGGAGTGGAGACACTGGCTTGAGGGGGCTAAGTTTGTGGTCTCAATTCTCACCGACCATAAGAATCTGGCATATTTAGAGTCAGCGAAGCGTCTCAATGCCAGGCAGGCACGATGGGCTTTGTTTTTTGCTCGCTTTAATTTTTTGATAACATATCGCCCTGGGTCAAAAAACATCAAGGCTGATGCGCTCTCGCTGAGTTTTGCTCCAATCCAGGAGACCACCGAGGAGCCGTTGCCCATTGTGTCCCCATCATGTATTAAAGTGGTCATTACCCAGGACCTCTTATCATTAGTCCTTAGAGCACAGGAGCAGGCTCCTCCAGACCTTCCGGTAGGTCTTTTGTTTGTGCCTCCTAGGTTAAGACAGCGAGTGTTCCTGGAATTCCATGCCAAGAAGTCGGCAGGTCACCCGGGTATTGCCAGAACTGGGGAGTTGCTATCTAGGGCGGTGTGGTGGCCCTCGGTGGCTAAGGATGTGGATCAGTGGGTTCGGGCATGTGGCATCTGTGCCCGAAATAAGACTCCTAGAGGGGTTCCTGTTGGCCCATTACATCCACTCTCTATCCCATCTAAGCCATGGACCCACATTTCAATGGATTTTGTGGTGGACTTGCCCAAATCCTCGGGGATGACAGCCATCTGGGTTGTCGTTGACAGGTTTTCGAAGATGGCGCACTTCGTTCCACTGGTTGGGCTGCCATCGGCCAGACGCCTGTCTGAATTATTTATGCTGCATGTTGTGCGTCTCCACGGGTTGCCACTTGATGTGGTCTCTGACCGCGGATCCCAGTTTGTGGCCAAATTCTGGAGGGCATTTTGTTCCGATCTCCAGATTTCTGTCAGCTTGTCGTCAGGCTACCATCCGCAGTCTAATGGGCAGACTGAAAGGGTGAACCAGTCCTTGGAGTAGTTCCTCAGGTGTTATGTCTCCAAGTGTCATACTGACTGGGTTGCTCATCTGTCCATGGCGGAGTTTGCCTATAACAACGCGGCTCACTCTGCTACAGGGATCTCTCCCTTCCTTTGTGTGTATGGGCATCATCCTAAGGCCAATTCTTTTGACCCCCTGGACTCCACGCCTGGTGGTTCCTCTGTGGTTTCGGTCCTTAGAGGTATTTGGAGGAAAGTGAAGAAAGCCCTTGTGTCTGTGTCATTAGTGACCAAAAGGGTATTTTTTTTTTAAATTGTGTTTATTGAAAAGAAGCAAAAAGAGGCAACACACATTCAACGTTATTAACATATAGAATAAAAGATAAACAGACTAATCTATCATCCGAGTTTTATAGTGATATGTTGAATTGTGGAGTATTGGAAAAACCAAATTGCCAAATCCCAAATTATCTTGAAGTACAGTGTTACAAAATAAATCAATTGCACACATATATGGCTGAATTTAGAAGTGGCGTAGTAGATATCCAATGGAAAAAGACCTATGTGAAAAGGCTCAAAACGGTGGTAACCCATCAGTGAGAATTGCCATATTATACCAAGTAGACAGTCTTACTACTTTACGAATGCTTTCTTTGGTGTTAACAGGTAATGTTATTATATAGGGAAGCCATATCGAAAAAAATTTGGTAGCCCGGGATTCAACATCTAAAGAGCATTCTGTCCAATCCATTTGGAATAGGAATGATAGCCGAGGTAGCATAAGAGACACGGAAATATGATCTTTCTGTATCCACTGAGATAATATTGTTTTTTTCGCTGCTGCTGAGATGCGAGCCAGAAGTAATCTTTTGCCCTTGGGTAGAGCTGGGGTTTGAGGTTCTATGAAATTCCAAAATGCCCATGCCATTGACATTGTAAATGGTATACCCAGGTTAACTTTGATGTATGTTTGTATTAGATCCCAGAATGATTGTATAATTGGGCAAGACCATAGGCAGTGTATTATATCGGCATCAGGGGCCCTGCATTTAAAGCATTGAGAGTCGTCTGCGGCCCCTGTAAGGAATCGCAGACGAGGGGTGTAATAAGCTCTATGTAGAATTTTTAAATGCATCTCTGCATATGAGGAAGATACCAATTGCTTGTCAAGCAAATTAGACCATCTAATAATAGTGTGTATATCCACTCCCGTAAAGACATCTTTCCATTTAGCTATGCCCGTGGTGAGTTTGGTGTAGTCAATCTTCCGTCTGATATAGGAGTAAATCAATGATGTAGAATGGGGAGAGTCCAAACGTTGTCGTACAATACCATCTAGTGGAAAAGCAAGATCAATAGGCTGCAGATGGGTAATAACATGTGTGGCAAAGCTGCGTATCTGGAAATATGCAAAAAATGGGAAATTTAAGGTCGGGTATCTAGCTTGTAATTGGGACAATGATAATATCGTTGAACAATCGTCATTCAGAAATTGAAATAAGGACCGAAGACCCCCGAGGTGCCAACTGTGAACGACCTCATCCGCCTCTCCTCCCTGAAAGGCTGGATTCCCTAACAAGGGCTGAAATAAGGAATGTGCCAGAATGAGTTTAGAACGTTTTCTAATTTGGTGCCACGCCTTGTAAGGAGCATATAGCAATGGAATTAATTTAATATCCTGTAGTAACGAGGGGTTCGGGAAATGTAATATTTGTAGCAGATCATGGCTAGCCAGTAAGGCCTGTTCTAGTGCCTTATCAACGAAATTGTCTCCCCCACCTATCCAATCTAAGGCACATCTATAATTAGCCGCTAATGAGTAGTCCTCCGGACATGGGAGATTGACTCCTCCAAGTGAGGGTGGTTGTTTTAATTTAAATAAAGCTATACGAGGACGCTTATTCGCCCATATAAATTTTGTAATGGCTTTGTTTATTGTATGAATATCTTTTTTCAATAGTAAAAACGGAAGCATCTGCATCGGGTAGAGTAAGCGAGGAAAAGACACCATTTTATACAGATGACACCTACCCAAATAAGAAATTGGCAGGTGTTGCCATCTCGCAAAGTCCTCGACCATCTTATTAATATAGTGAGAGAAGTTTAGTGAATACATTTCTGAGGGGTTAGCTGACACCCGTATACCTAGATATTGTATATAATTATGCGCCCATGTAAATGGGAATTTATCGGTCCAACCCTTGCTCGCATCATCTCCCAATGCCAGTGCCTCCGTCTTGTCAAAAGTAATTAAAAATCCTGATATTAAATTGAAGGTCTCTAATGTGGTCAGTAGTGAGGGAAAGGATGTTATAGGCTCACTGAAATACAGTAGTAGATCATCCGTGAATGCGGAGACCCTTACGGTGTGTGATCCCACCTGGATACCCTTCCAAGCCATATCATTTGCGAACATGCGTATAAGTGGGTCCAGAGCTAAATTAAACAGCAAGGGGGAAAGGGGGCATCCCTGTCTTGTTCCCCTAAATAGCTGAAATGATTTGGTGTTTAATCCATTAATCGTGATAAAAGCTTGTGGCGTGGCATACAATGTTTTAAAAATATCAATAAACTGAGTACCAAAGTGTTGGGCATGTAAGACTCGCAGTATATGTGCCCAGGAGACACGATCGAATGCCTTGTCTGCATCACAACTGACTATAAGGGCATTTTTATATTTTGATTGTTTTGAGCTATGTATCGCCGCCAATAGGGTACGGACGTTGTGTACAGAAGTTCTATTTCTAACAAACCCATTTTGGGCTGGGTGTAAAATTCGCTGTAGAATGGGTTGGAGTCGAAACGCTAATAATTTGGTAAATAATTTTAGGTCCTGATTCAATAGGGAGATCGGCCTATAAGATTGGACACGTGTGGGATCTTTTCCCGGTTTCGGGAATACTACTATTCTCGCTTCATCGAACCCAGTCGGGGCTGGATTCCATAGCAATAATGAATTAAAAAGAGCTAGCATGTAAGGCATCAAGTGAGGAGCCAGCATTCGGTAATGCTCTGCCCCAAAACCATCCGGTCCGGGAGATTTCCCTTTTTTCAATAATTTAATCAGGGATAATAATTCAGGTTCCTGAATTGGCGTCGTCAGAGATTCCCTCTCTTCCTCCGTCAAAATCGGAAGTCCCGACGCATCCAGAAATCTCAGGCCTTCTAGTGGATGATCAGGAGGCGATTCATACAAAGTTTGGTAGTAACGTAGGAATTCCTCTGAAATAGCGAGAGAATCCGTAACGTTAGAGGTGGGGTCAATAGACAATTGGGTGATACGTGAGGGAGCAGAGTACGACCGAACCAAATTTGCCAACAACCTGCCTGATTTATTGCCAGTCCTAAAAAATTTGTTTCTACGAATGTCATGAGAAAAACTCGCCCGTTCGGTACATAGGGCATCATATTGTTGCTTAGCTGTAAGATAGGCCTGGCGATTTTCAAGTGAATAGTGTGATGAGAGTAGATTATAAGTTCTAGTCAAATTTTTGCTAAGATCACCTAGCTGGTTATTAAGTGCCTTGCGTCTCCTGGAGACATATTCCATGATCTGACCACGTAGTACGGGTTTTGAGGCGGACCACAATAAATTAATATCCTCGACATGTTCCATATTATCAGTTTAATAATTTTGAAATGATTGTTCAAGATGTAATCGGAAGTCCGAGGAGTTTTCCATATAAGCTGGAAACTTCCAATTATAAGAGCGTGGTATTGGAGTGTTGAATTTTAAAGTAAACCACACCGGGGCATGATCAGAAAGGAGGATTGGGTCTATCATGGAGTGTACTACCTGTTGCAGAAGGGTATCCGCGATCAGCCAATAATCTAGTCTGGACGAGGTATGGTGAGGGTGCTAGTAAAATGTATACTCGCGAGAATCGGGATGTTGGCACCTCCAGGGGTCACTTAGTCTCAACGTGTTAGTCAATAACGAAAGCGATGGGGGAGCAACAGAGCCATGGGAGTTAGCAGATGTGGATCTATCCAATCCAGTCAACTGGACACAGTTAAAGTCCCCGCCCAGAATTATAGCGCCCTCTGCCCAGTCTTGTAACTTTGCGTAAATCTCTGTGAAAAATTGGGCATTAGGTCCCGTGGGAGCATAAATGTTGGCAATTGTGTAGGATATATCATGTATAGTCAGTTTTATAAATAGATACCTTCCTTCTGGGTCTATCAAGCAGTCATTAATATTGTAAATTAGAAATTTGCTAAAAATTATCATAACCCCTCTTTGTTTGGAAGTGTAAGATGCTGTTTTAAAGTCTCCTATCCATGTATCTCTTACCACATTGGGATCCGAAATCTTCCAATGTGTTTCTTGTAATAAAACTATATCCGGTCGCAGACGTTTTAGGTGGGTCAGGATTTTTTTCCGTTTTATGGGGGAGTTCAGGCCCTCCACATTCCATGTTACTAATTTAAGGGCCGTTTTTAGCTCTTTGGGGGGATTAACCATTGCTGTCATTTAACCGATGCCTACCCTAGGCCAAAGAGTAACATTTTCAACTTTCTTTGGAGAACCCTTATCCGTCCCAGCAAGCAGACAAGGGGGAGGCAAATATCGGCCCAGTAAGGGGAGATGTAAACATATCACATGTATGCGGAGTATGCCATGTGTGTTAGCCACAATTAACCTTTCAACAATTATCAAGAACCATTTTAAACTTATACGAACCCAATAGTATGTCCATCCGGGTGGCATCCCCGCAGGGACTTGCAGGGCACCATCATACCAGTGTAACAATAATAATTTCAAACCAGGTGGACATCTAAAACTAGAGCATTTTGAAAGCTGAGTAGGTAGAAGAAGAAGAATAAGAAGAAGAAGAAGAAGGAAATTCAGCAGGGTGCAGAAAGAGAATAAAAAAAAAAGAAGAGGGCAAGCGAGCCAAGGAAGAGAAAAGTAAACAAAAACAAAAATACGAGACTTTCCATAATGAATGCGGTCCCTAAAGGACTCCAGTTAGAACTATGAAATGTTACATCATAGCTGGGCATTAAACAACCTGTAAGAAGCCAATAACAGTTTAAGCAAAAAATAACCATCCATGACCTGAATGTTCAATAAATTTGAAGATTTTAACATAGTGATATTCTGCAATGTCAATCCGCATCATCCATCCTAGATGAACATGATGAAGCCATTGAGTCCACAAAGTTTTTTGCGGCTTGTGGAGTATCAAAGAAGTAGGATTTTCCTGAGTACGTGACCCTCAGCTTGGCAGGATACAATAGAGCAAATCGAAGTTCCATCTCGAACAGGCGTTTACATATCGGGGAAAACTCTCGTCTCTTTGCCGCCACCATGTATGAGAAGTCTTGAAAAAGTAGAATCTTGGACTCTTGATATTTGAGAATGGAACGTTTCCTGTAAGCATCTAGTAGACGGACCTTGTCAGCGTAATTCAAGAACTTCATGATAACTGGTCTAGGCCTGTCCTTGGTAGGTTGTCGATCTGGGCCAATGCGGTAGACGCGCTCGATCACCAAGGAGTCAGTATCAGATACGCATCCCAACTCTCTCGGCAACCATTGGGAGACCAAGTCCATGAGTTCGTAAGGTTTTACCGTTTCCGGGAGTCCTATGAGGCGCACATTACTTCTTCTGTTTCTGTTCTCTAAATCTTCAAGTTTCTCCTGCATGGACATCACAAGTTTATCCTGTTCAGTTAGTGCTGCTTTAGCCGTTGTTAAATCGTCCTCGAGGTCGGAGATTCTTTGCTCCGCCTCTGATATACGTTGGTCATGATGGTTCAATTGGGTAAGAGCGGAATCCAATGAATCCTTCAAAGGCGCCAATTTTTGATCCAAGAGTGAAGCCAATATGTCAGTGATCTCATGCGTAGTAAAGGATTTAGTTGGATCAGTTGTTGTAGTAAGTGATGAGCGTCCCAATGGGTTGTTGGTGAGACCAGATGCCGGTGACTGAGGGCTGTCTGCAGGAATATTGTCTCGACCCCGGCCTTTATTCGCTTGTGAGCCGCGGGGATTTCTGGGGGTTTTAGCCATGTACTTATCCATTGCCAGGAATTGTCGTACAGCGTTTGAGGTGTGTATGGGTCAGGTGACCCTTGTCGTCAGGTAGACAATGTAGCTGACTATTCTCTCCCTCTGTGTGGAGAGTGGTCACGGTCCAGCCAGCAACCACTGCTATCCACTCTGTGCTATCTTGTGTCCAAAAGGGTTTTTGATAAGCGGAAAAGACCCTGCAGCTTCAAATTAGGAGACTTCGTCTGGTTGTCTACCAAGAATTTGAAGTTGAGACAGCCATCTCATAAGTTAGGCCCCCGGTTCATCGGCCCTTATAAGATCACCAGGGTTATCAATCCGGTGGCATTTCAGTTAGATCTGCCCCGTTCTTTGGGTATCAATAAAACATTTCATTGTTCCCTTTTAAAACGGGCGATTAGTAATCCTTCTTCCAGTGGAAGACCTTCCCCTCTTCTGATACGTGGCCAGAGGGAGTTTGTTGTTGAAAGGATTCTTGACTCCAAGATGGTTCGGCGTCGGCTGTCATTTTTGGTGCACTGGAAGGGGTATGGCCCGGAGGAGCGGTCGTGGGTGCGCAGTTGTGATCTTCATGCCCCCAGACTGATATGCTCTTTCTTCTCGCAGGTCCCCGATAAATCCGGTGGTAGGGGTTCTTTGACCCCTCGTCAGAGGGGGGGTACTGTTAGGGTCTCCTGCCCTGTGCTGCCACGTCGTCATGGCAACCGGGAGACAAGTGCTAGCGGAGTAACCTGAGCGCAGCTGATACTCCGGTTCGGGTCTTTTGCTGTGCAGTGGTTGCAGGCTCTGTGCACGGCAGGGGATCCGGTGCTGGTTTTTGTGCTCACAGTCTGTGAGGTCTGAGTGGGGTGTGGACAGCACCTGCTATATAAGGCCTCTTCTCAGGTTAAGCAGATGCTGCTGAATCTTTGTTGGTTAGCCAGTTCCTGAAAGTTAGCCAGTACTGTGTAGCTTTGTATTTGTTGTTGCTTACTGCAAATAGGCCTGGGGATTTGGTACTACACTCTGCCAATCCAGACCTAGCAGTAAGACTGGAGTCAGTCGTTTAACTTGCTGGGGTTCTTTTGCTACTCTGTGAACTTAGCAAGTTTGCGGCTGTATTCTCAGACTTGCCTGCCTAAATCCTATCTCACTGTGCAAGGTGTTCAGGTGTCAGTTTAGTGGCAGTAAGCTGAACCTGTGCACTGCAAGTGAGGATTAGGATTGTGGAGACTCTCCTTGTGTCTATCATTCCATCTATGACCAAGGAGTTTACTGCCACACCCGTTGGTAACCCTTTAGGGTTTTGCTGTTGCCCTTAGCAACAGTATTTCGGGTTCTCTACGTATTAAAACACAACATCTTGCTTTTTCCATCTGAGCATTACTAATACTAGGGAGACACCCAGTTTCTTAGCCTCTGGGCTTCTCTGTTCACTTTGTGTTTATTTTGTTACCCTATCACCTTCTGTGTACGTAATGTCATATTCCCCAGTCTGTCTGTGAGTTCATTTGTTTTGCATCCCTATCCGTTCAGACACCAGTACATTCCTGCAGGCACTGGTGTGCATAACAGTTCAAACACCAGTACATTCCTGCAGGCACTGGTGTGCATAACAGTTCAGACACCAGAACATTCCTGCAGGCACTGGTGTGCATAACATATTCAGCAGCCTAATACTCCTGTTGAAATTTTGTGGGAATATGGAGCATACCCCTCAAAATACGTTGCAACAGGTGGTCGATCAGGTGCAGGTCCTGACTCGACAATTTAATGATTTGTCCATTAAAATGCACACCTCCCAGGCCGCTGGCAGAGCTCCCGCAGCAGCAGCACCTTCAGGGGTTAAGGAGCCGAAAGTAAATCTCCCGGATCGTTTTTCTGGAGATCGCTCGCAGTTCTTTTGTTTCAAGGAGAGCTGCAAGCTATACTTCCGGCTTAGGCCTCAGTCTTCTGGGTCGGAGATTCAGCGGGTGGGCATAGTGATTTCCTTGCTACAAGGAGACCCACAGGTCTGGGCATATGGGTTGCTGCCTGACTGTCCGTCGCTTAAAAGTGTTGATGCTTTTTTTACGGCACTGGGCATGTTGTATGATGACCCTGACAAGACGGCCTCAGCCGAGGCTCAGATTTCGATCCTTAAGCAAGGGCGAAGGCCAGTTGAGGTTTACTGTACGGAGTTTCGGAGGTTGGCCCATGATACCCAGTGGAATGACCCAGCCCTGAGACACCAGTACCGAAGAGGTCTTTCTAACCAGATAAAAGACCAACTGGTACAATATCCCTTGCCTGATAGCTTGGATCAGCTCATGCAGTTATCCATCCGGGTGGATAGATGGCTGAGAGAGCGTAGGCTTGAAAGGGAGACCGAGGTTTCCTTCTTTCCCAAGGGAACCTCAGACTCTGAGGAATTTTCCGAGGAGCCTATGCAGATTGGGGTTACCCGCCTCTCCTCGCGTGAGAAGACGCGGAGGAGACAGCAGGGGTTGTGTTTGTACTGTGGGAATAAAGGTCATGTGGTAGTATCATGCCCAGAAAAGCCGGAAAACTTCAGGGCCTGAGGGTGATGGGAAATATCCTGTCAGGCCAGAAGTCAGAATTTCCCAAGAAGACTTTTATCATTCCGGTGACCTTGAAGATCCTCGGTCAAACTGTCAAGACTGAGGCCTTTGTGGACAGTGGGGCCGACGGGGTTTTTATGGACCGCCAATTCGCCCTAAAACACTCTGTTCCCTTAGTACCCTTGGCATCGGAAATTGAGATTTGTGGGTTAAACGGGGAACCATTATCCCAAGGTAAAATTACCTCTTGCACTAGCCAGATTTCTTTGTTTATTGGAGCCACACACTCTGAAAAATTGTCCTTTTATGTGACTGTCTGTACTTTTGCCCCATTGGTGTTGGGGTTACCCTGGTTAAGGGCCCACAATCCTCAATTTGACTGGGTCTCTGGGGAGATTCTTAGTTGGGGTACTGATTGTTTCAGGAGTTGCTTGAGCCTTCCAGTCAGGCTCTCGCAGCTAAGTTTGCCAGGATTTCCAGGGCGTTATGCAGATTTTGCGGACGTGTTCTCCAAAAAAGTTGCAGAGGTACTACCTCCCCATCGCCCCTATGACTGTGCCATTGATTTGTTGCCAAATGCTAAGCTTCCCAAGAGCAGGTTGTACTCCCTGTCACGTCCTGAGACTCAGGCTATGGCAGAGTACATTCAGGAGAACTTGGCTAAGGGATTTATCAGACCTTCACAGTCTCCAGTTGGGTCGGGGTTCTTCTTCGTGGGTAAAAAGGACGGTTCGTTGCGACCCTGCATCGACTTCAGGGAATTGAACCGTATCACGATTAAAAACTCATACCCACTGCCTCTCATTTCGGTCTTGTTTGACCAGCTACGTACTGCCACCATTTTTTCTAAGATTGACCTACGCGGTGCGTACAATCTAATCCGAATAAGAGAGGGGGATGAATGGAAGACTGCCTTTAATACCCACTCAGGGCATTATGAATATTTGGTGATGCCTTTTGGGCTCTGTAATGCCCCGGCAGTCTTCCAGGATTTCATGAATGATGTACTCAGGGAATATTTGGATAGATTCTTAGTTGTATACTTAGATGACATCCTAATCTTCTCCCATTCCCTGGAGGAACATCGGAAGCATGTACGCTTAGTCCTCCAGAAACTCAGAGACCACCGGCTTGGGGCGAAGCTGGAGAAGTGTGAATTTGAAGTTCAGCAAATCGCATTTCTAGGATATATTATCTCCCCAGAAGGTTTCCAAATGGAGGGTTCCAAGGTACAGGCAGTCCTGGATTGGGTGCAGCCCACTAGTTTGAAGGCGCTTCAGCGTTTCCTGGGCTTTGCGAATTTTTATAGACGATTTATCGCTGGATTTTCGTCTATAGTGGCGCCCTTGGTGGCACTCACTAAGAAAGGGGCGGATGTTGCTCACTGGTCTTGTGAGGCTAAAGCGGCTTTTGCCCGTCTCAAAAGGGCTTTTGTATCGGCCAAGGTGCTGCGACACCCAGATCCAGAGCGTCCTTTTGTGGTGGAGGTGGATGCCTCTGAGATGGGTATTGGGGCAGTGCTCTCTCAGATGGGAGTGTCTGATAATCGCCTTCATCCCTGTGCTTACTTTTCCCGTAAATTTTCGCCTGCCGAGATGAATTATGACGTGGGTAACCGGGAATTGTTGGCTATTAAGGATGCACTCAAGGAGTGGAGACACTGGCTTGAGGGGGCTAAGTTTGTGGTCTTAATTCTCACCGACCATAAGAATCTGGCATATTTAGAGTCAGCGAAGCGTCTCAATGCCAGGCAGGCACGATGGGCTTTGTTTTTTGCTTGCTTTAATTTTTTGATAACATATCGCCCTGGGTCAAAAAACATCAAGGCTGATGCGCTCTCGCGGAGTTTTGCTCCAATCCAGGAGACCACCGAGGAGCCGTTGCCCATTGTATCCCCATCATGTATTAAAGTGGTCATTACCCAGGACCTCTTATCATTAGTCCTTAGAGCACAGGAGCAGGCTCCTCCAGACCTTCCGGTAGGTCTTTTGTTTGTGCCTCCTAGGTTAAGACAGCGAGTGTTCCTGGAATTCCATGCCAAGAAGTCGGCAGGTCACCCGGGTATTGCCAGAACTCGGGAGTTGCTATCTAGGGCGGTGTGGTGGCACTCGGTGGCTAAGGATGTGGATCAGTGGGTTCGGGCATGTGACATCTGTGCCCGAAATAAGACTCCTAGAGGGGTTCCTGTTGGCCCATTAAATACACTCTCTATCCCATCTAAGCCATGGACCCACATTTCAATGGATTTTGTGGTGGACTTGCCCAAATCCTCGGGGATGACAGCCATCTGGGTTGTCGTTGACAGGTTTTCGAAGATGGCGCACTTCGTTCCACTGGTTGGGCTGCCATCGGCCAGACGCCTGTCTGAATTATTTATGCTGCATGTTGTGCGTCTCCACGGGTTGCCACTTGATGTGGTCTCTGACCGCGGATCCCAGTTTGTGGCCAAATTCTGGAGGGCATTTTGTTCCGATCTCCAGATTTCTGTCAGCTTGTCGTCAGGCTACCATCCGCAGTCTAATGGGCAGACTGAAAGGGTGAACCAGTCCTTGGAGCAGTTCCTCAGGTGTTATGTCTCCAAGTGTCAGACTGACTGGGTTGCTCATCTGTCCATGGCGGAGTTTGCCTATAACAAAGCGGCTCACTTTGCTACAGGGATCTCTCCCTTCCTTTGTGTGTATGGGCATCATCCTAAGGCCAATTCTTTTGACCCCCTGGACTCCACGCCTGGTGGTTCCTCTGTGGTTTCGGTCCTTAGAGGTATTTGGAGGAAAGTGAAGAAAGCCCTTGTGTCTGTGTCATTAGTGACCAAAAGGGTTTTTGATAAGCGGAAAAGACCCTGCAGCTTCAAATTAGGAGACTTCGTCTGGTTGTCTACCAAGAATTTGAAGTTGAGACAGCCATCTCATAAGTTAGGCCCCCGGTTCATCGGCCCTTATAAGATCACCAGGGTTATCAATCCGGTGGCATTTCAGTTAGATCTGCCCCGTTCTTTGGGTATCAATAAAACATTTCATTGTTCCCTTTTAAAACGGGCGATTAGTAATCCTTCTTCCAGTGGAAGACCTTCCCCTCTTCTGATACGTGGCCAGAGGGAGTTTGTTGTTGAAAGGATTCTTGACTCCAAGATGGTTCGGCGTCGGCTGTCATTTTTGGTGCACTGGAAGGGGTATGGCCCGGAGGAGCGGTCGTGGGTGCGCAGTTGTGATCTTCATGCCCCCAGACTGATATGCTCTTTCTTCTCGCAGTTCCCCGATAAATCCGGTGGTAGGGGTTCTTTGACCCCTCGTCAGAGGGGGGGGGTACTGTTAGGGTCTCCTGCCCTGTGCTGCCACGTCGTCATGGCAACCGGGAGACAAGTGCTAGAGGAGTAACCTGAGCGCAGCTGATACTCCGGTTCGGGTCTTTTGCTGTGCAGTGGTTGCAGGCTCTGTGCACGGCAGGGGATCCGGTGCTGGTTTTTGTGCTCACAGTCTGTGAGGTCTGAGTGGGGTGTGGACAGCACCTGCTATATAAGGCCTCTTCTCAGGTTAAGCAGATGCTGCTGAATCTTTGTTGGTTAGTCAGTTCCTGAAAGTTAGCCAGTACTGTGTAGCTTTGTATTTGTTGTTGCTTACTGCAAATAGGCCTGGGGATTTGGTACTACACTCTGCCAATCCAGACCTAGCAGTAAGACTGGAGTCAGTCGTTTAACTTGCTGGGGTTCTTTTGCTACTCTGTGAACTTAGCAAGTTTGCGGCTGTATTCTAAGACTTGCCTGCCTAAATCCTGTCTCACTGTGCAAGGTGTTCAGGTGTCAGTTTAGTGGCAGTAAACTGAACCTGTGCACTGCAAGTGAGGATTAGGATTGTGGAGACTCTCCTTGTGTCTATCATTCCATCTCTGACCAAGGAGTTTACTGCCACACCCGTTGGTAACCCTTTAGGGTTTTGCTGTTGCCCTTAGCAACAGCATTTCGGGTTCTCTACGTATTAAAACACAACATCTTGCTTTTTCCATCTGAGCATTACTAATACTAGGGAGACACCCAGTTTCTTAGCCTCTGGGCTTCTCTGTTCACTTTGTGTTTATTTTGTTACCCTATCACCTTCTGTGTACGTAATGTCATATTCCCCAGTCTGTCTGTGAGTTCATTTGTTTTGCATCCCTATCCGTTCAGACACCAGTACATTCCTGCAGGCACTGGTGTGCATAACAGTTCAAACACCAGTACATTCCTGCAGGCACTGGTGTGCATAACAGTTCAGACACCAGTACATTCCTGCAGGCACTGGTGTGCATAACACCAAGCGCTGGACTCCCCTGTATTTTGGGGTGCTGCTAAGGCGGTCCTTCGAGGATATATTATGTCCTATACTCATGCCAAAAAGAAAAAGTTCTCTTTGCAGCTGCAGACTTTGAGTGCGTCGCTCACCTCCTCATATTGGAGATACAAACGACATGATACCCCAGCCTGTAAAGAGGCATATCTCTCGGCAAAGCTCATATATGACACTTTCCTCACTGAACAGGCTCAACTCTCCTATGACTATCAAAGGAATAAGTTTCACAGATGGGGCAATAAATCGGGCAGATTATTAGCTAATTTGATTAAGGGCCCCAAATTCCGCACTTGGATTAATGCCATTGACATCTCTGGTAAATTAGTCTCAGACCCCGGCTCTATCTGCACTGAATTTATGCGCTTCTACCGCTCCTTATACACCAAGGGCCCTGACGACCCTACTGCTATTTTTTTTTCTTTTCTTGAATCCGCTGATCTCCCGATCCTCTCTCAGGAAGAAAGAGACCTACTGGACAGCTCAATTACTATTGAGGAGGTTATAGACACTATTAAAAGCTTGCCTAATAACAAAAGCCCTGGCCCCGACGGCTATAGCGCGGAATTTTACAAAATGATGCGTGATGAACTGGCCCCTACTCTCACGTCCCTTTACAATCACATTCTTTCTTCCAAACTAACCCCTATTAGGTTCAACGAGGCTAAAATTATTGTTATAGCAAAACCTGGCAAAGACCCCTCCCTTCCTGGTTCCTACAGACCGATATCCCTCTTGAATCAGGATTTTAAAATTTTAACCAAACTCATGGCCACTCGTTTACAATCCTGTCTGTCCCACATCATATCACCAGCTCAGTTGGGCTTCCTTAAAAACAGGAAAGCTGTGAAAGGCATTAGGGCAGCATTGGCTGCTATTACCCACTCTCGCTCCCATAACTTAGTAGACAACATCCTGATTAACTTAGACGCAGAGAAGGCCTTTGACAAGATCGCCTGGCCTCACCTTGATCGGGTCTTATGCCATCAACATTTCGGGGAGAGGTTTTGTGGTCTTGTCAACTCCCTTTATACTACGCCTACAGCGCAAGTGATGGTTAATAATATCTCCTCCTCTCCTTTCACCCTCGAAAGAGGAACTAGACAGGGGTGCCCCCTCTCTCCCCTCCTCTTCAATTTGGCCTTAGAACCCTTTATACGCCACATTATTAATCTAAATAGTTTCAGAGGCATCTTAATTGGTACTCAAGAATTGAAAATCATAGCGTTCGCGGATGACATCCTTCTTCTTACTTCGAATCCCAAACAATCAATCCCGGGACTACAAGAAGCTATAGCCTGCTTTTCTTCTTTTGCTGGCTTTTCGATTAACTATGACAAATCTGAAGCCCTAGCTATATTTCGAAAAGCCACCGTAGGCTGGGACCCTTCCTTTCCGTTCCGATGGGCCCCCACCCATCTCACTTATCTAGGAATTCAACTACCCGCAGACCCTTCCCTTCTTTATTCCTACAATGTTCAACCTATTCTTACTAAAATTCAAACTGAGTTAGGCCTCTGGTGAAATTACCCTCTAAACCTTCTAGGACGATGTAACCTTGTCAAAATGGCTAGCTCCCCAAATTGCTCTATGTTCTGCAGATGGTCCCCGTATTGCTCACTAAATCGGACCTATCCCTTCTCAACGCACACATGTCTAAGTTTATATGGGCCAACAAATGGCCTCGGATAAGTTTCATCAAGTTGTCCCAATCAGTACAAATGGGGGGCTAAATCTGCCTGATATAGAGCAATATAATAGGGCCTGCCTTCTCCGCATAGCTATGGATTGGCTCAGCGCCACAAATGTCTTCACTGACTCTGTACTGGACTCCCAACTATGCGCCCCCCTGTCCCTTAGTTACATCCTACATGCCAGTAATGCTACTTTGAAGACGCCTCACCTTGACAACGCCCTCCTAACCTCTACTATCTTAGCATGGAAAAGGTCTAGGAAATCACTAGACATACATTGTCTTTATTCTCCGTTTCTACCATTTCTGGGGAACTTAGACTTTCACGAAGGACGGGCCTCTTTTCCTTTCAACAGCTGGCATATGGCAGGAATCGTACATATTCGCAATCTTCTCAACCCCTCACATGAACCACTCACCTTCACTGAAGCTATAGATAAATATAACATTAACCCCAACCATGAATTTTATCATTTTCAGGCCTCCCATTATATACGCTCAATTCTGGCACGACTTGATGCCAGGGATTTCCTTAACCCCCTTGATACGCTTCTACACTCCGGTACATACTCCATATCAACTATATACGCTCGAATACGCACGGACATTATTCCCTATTCCGATCTTATACAACCTACAAAATGGTCGTCCCAAATCCCTTCTTTATCCCCGGAAGCAGTGCTAGACTGCTTTAATACATCTTTGAGGCTTATTCCAGCGAGTGTCTATCAGGAAATGTCATATAAAATCTTGCATAGGGCTTACATTTCCCCAGAACGAAGTCACTTGATGGGCCTCTCAGAGTCTGCATCATGCCTCAAATGCTCCTCACCAGTAGCCGACATTATGCACTGCTTTTGGCACTGCCCCCACATACAAACGTTTTGGGGCGAACTGCAAGCATACAGCTCCTCCTCATTAGGTATTAATTTTCAATGTACCACCTCATGGGCTCTTTTTGGTTACCTCCTTGACTAGCCAACCATTCCCTCTACCGACAAAAAACTAGTGACTCTTTTATCAGCTGTGGGGAGAAAAGCTATTCTCCAGCAGTGGATACACGCTACTCCCCCCTCCCTACCCATGGCCACCTCCAGACTGCTCTTCCTTTTTACCATGGACTGGTTGGAGACCTCTCTTGATAAAGAGACTCTTACCCCTGCATTATTTCTATGCTGGGGCAAATACATCCACACACTGCCCACATCCACTAAACGAGCCATCCAACAAATCTTTCACTACACCACTTGGTACTGTAACCAACTTTTAGACCATTGATAAAGCTAAATATTTATCTTATATAAAACCCTTTATGAGGTCTAAGAACACTGTACGCTATTTACGTATGGAGTACCGTAAGGGTACGCTCGTTGCGTAACAATTGCTTAGCCGTGGTCGAGACGCTCAAGCGTCACGTTCGTTCACGGCCGAGAGATCACAGACAGGCACGCTATTGGCTGCCGACTAACGTAATGATTCGCTATAGCGTAGCGGACGCTCGGGACCACGAGGAGATCACGAGCGGCGCAGACGCTCACAATGTTAAACCTTTATATCTAAACCATAAACAATGTAATATGCTGTAAAACCTTAGTGTAGAGATAGGGTGTAGATGCAACACGGTGTAACCTTATTGATTTAAAAGCTGTTTGAGCGTCACCGACGCTCTGAGAATACTTAACACTATAAGAAATACACAGATACCGTGCTTAGGGTCCAACGCCTAATATATATATTATGAATGTTATACTTGCAAAAGAATTAATACAATACAAGTCATACACTACAATATAACATAGACTACCTAATCAGATAACTACACAAGAAATACAATACAATACTATTACGTTTAAGAGATTACGAGAGAAAGAGGAGAAGAGAGAGAGAGAGATATGGCCCATAACAACAAGAAAGACAATATGATTACGTTTTAAGGGAAAATAAGAGAAAGAGGAGAAGAGAGAGAGAGAGAGAGAGAGAGAGAGATATGGCCCATAACAACAAGAAAGACAATATGATCACGTTTTAAGGGAAAATAAGAGAAAGAGGAGAAGAGAGAGAGAGATATGGCCCATAACAACAAGAAAGACAATATGATTACGGAGAAAAACTTACGCACAAAGGAAACGATCGCATGCGCCTCTGGACATCCAGCTCCCGATTTTCAGCAATGAGAACCGTTGAAGAGTGAGTGCTGGATGTGATCGGCTTGTCTATTTATGCCCCACACACAATACAATTCAATGGTCCCTACAATCTCATTGTTCATTGGACACAGGAATTCCTCCTCGCATTATAACAAAAGGTCATAGGTTGATTCATACAGGTGGGCTGTGACGATTTCCAACTGCTCAGGTGGGTGGGAAACTAGGTTTCCCGCCGCATGGATAAGTAAGTGCAAATAATAGTAAATGGACATAAACTTCTTATGTCCATAATTATTCGCACGAGCTATTAATCCGCTTCAAACCAACACCGGAATATTGCTAATTAAATACTCTTCCGATGGATACTAAACACCACTGTATTACTCCTGTCTGACCCTTCGTATCAAACAAAGGGGGATTTCTCTGTTCATGAACATTCTACATTAACCAAACTTTCAGAATCTATCAAAGGGACCATGATCTACAAAATACATTATATATTGAAAATATGTAACGATTGAGTCGCACGCTACGAACACATGAACTCTACCGTAAATGCACATACCGCGCGCCCGCGGGTGCCCGCAACAGCGAGTATGCGCACGCACGGGAGAGTGCACGCATGCGCAGCGCAGACCTGTATGAGGTGCAAATATGGCAGTGTGCATCGTGATATTTTTCTGACTTTGACAGTCCACCCTTTGGCAGTCAACAATAACTGCCACTTCCTAAAACATTTCAAAACGAGAAAAATATATGTCAGGGGTTAATACATTTACATGGTTGGGTAGGGGAGGAGAGGAGAAGGTAGGAAAAGGGTATGACCTAGTGAGATAGCAGAAGCATGTGTGTATGAATCCGTGTTTGGGGGTCATGTATCATCGTGCCGTACGTGTTTTAAATCAAGCTTTGAGGTATTGCGAAGTATACATTTGAATTCCTTCTTATCCCGTGGTACGGGTCTGTGGATGGGCTGTCAAACTTTACCGAGCTCTTTTCGGCTGTGGTTGTAACAAATGGGGAGCACATTTTAGTTGATGATACATGAATGGGGGAATATGTGATTGCTGATATCTGTGCCTGTATTCCCTATCGACTATGTGTGTAATTACCTGAAGGTTGTAGAGATGAAGAAAAGACATAATTACGGTAAATGCAGTGGTATTCTATGTCAGGTAAATGTACATTTGTCGGTTGAAGTCTTGTTCGGTGTCTGTTGAATGCAGTCTTCTTTGTGCTTTTGCCCATAAGGTGCGAGCAAAAGCTTTGTCAATGTCCATAGATTTACAAAAGTGTTGGGCTAGCGTAATTTTAAAATTTCTAGGGAAACTGGGGATCTATGGCAAAGTTCATCAAATATCTGTGTATAAGGTTGTCAAAACTTCTTCTTTAATCCATCAGTTGTCTGTATACAGGATCATCAAATTCCTCGTCCAAGTGGGTCTTTTTACCTTGGAGAAAACGGAAAAACAGGTGAAAGAAACGGACCGTAGAAATCGCATTTTCATCACATCATTGTTTCTACATTTGGGTCATAAATCAAATCCATTGGAATTACAATTTCCTCACTCCTTAAACTCATTACTCTGGTACTACGTTTGCACTTCATTAAAGCCTGACCGCATCTAAATATCAAGCCAATCGTTATGACAACACCCAAGATACATAGGAGAAACTTCCCTACATCCATTATGACTCCTTGAGCCCATTCTCCCAAACCAGAGAACCAATTTCGCGGGTTCAACCATGACACCCAACCAGTCAGCTCATTACCTACAGCAGCAAGAGTGAGATTGTGTCTCCTGCGAAATTCCCACTTCAGTTGGAGAATATCGTCCATCTTTTGGTCTATGACCTCGACCGGGTCCTCGGTACTATTTGTAATATATGTGCAACATTTCACGCCGTACTGCGTTGCCAGTGTGACACAATATCCACCTGTCACTGCCGTGAGATAATTGAGAACCATTCTATGCTGGACCAGTTCTGTTTTATAAGCTTGAAGTTCTCTTCCAGTATACCTAAACGTGTCATCATACATTTCAGTGATATTATCTAACAAATTTGCGAGCGCAGATATGTATTTATAATTCAACACTCCTCTGGCGGTGCGAGTGAAATCTAACGCGATTAGAAACTGAATCCCGGTGGATTCATGGATCATGTCAGAGGCCGGATGCTCTGTTCTTTCTATCAGGTGCCGTTTAACTACGTGCTCGTAATGAGTGTGAGTATAAGGAGCTTGGGCAACACGGTGTATATCTTTCATTTTGGCATGTGATACAGTCATTACTTCAGGCAATACTTTTCCAATATAACACAATCCTTCAGAGTTTGGGGCAAGCCACTTATACGCCTTCCTCCCGCATATGAAATATGCATCATCGGGGAGAACATATGGGACGGAGTAGGACATAACCATATTACACATCTTCCATGTGAAATCTCCTAACCCTAATTCTCCCATCTGTCTAGTACACGTACCAGTTTGTACGATATGTGCACAGTATCCTGGTGATACCTCTCCAACTCTCGTAATCCTACTTCCTAGGGTATACCTATATCGGAAATATTTTCCACTACTGGCTATGTGGCGTATAAGCTCTGTATCTGTCGGCATTCTATCTGCTCTATATGAAAAGGTCATGGTTTGGTTACTCCATGACACTTCCCAATTTCCCGGCTTTCGGGGATTGGAAATGTTAAAACATATGAGGGATCTATCCACATGATATTGGTGGAGCTTCAAACTAGGAGGACTGGAGATATTAAACCTCCTGTCCACCGGCCTCCCACCACTTAGCTCAAGTACCTCCCCTACCGTTAAAGGAAATGGTACTAGTCCTGATTTGCTTATGACCTTGAGGTACTTGAGAGCATACCCAACAATCTGTTTGATTTAACACACTACCCACTAAAGAGTGATAGTCACTCAAGGGATGCCGGTCCATGTGGATATTAAAACTGGATTGGCATTTCTTAATGCACCCATCCTCAACTACATGGTCACAGAGCCTACAGATACAGTTTTCTTTTCAGCTAACAGTGTTTACAAATAACATGGCTGTTAGATCGTTTCCGGTACTCGCCTTTTGCTTGGTGGTTGTATTGCTATTGGAAATTTACACCTCCGTCTCAGTCATCGGAACCTTTCTGGATCCTTTCTCGACCTCACTGGTACTCTCGCCGAAACAGACTGCTCTGGTCAACATCAGGGTCAACAGGAAAATCCATATCACAGTCTCTTGTGGCAAGTCCATCTTACAGGAGGAGAAAAGGAGAAATTTGTAATGGGGGTACAGGAAAACCAGTTTGAGGGGGAGAGAAACTTGTTACGATAATTAAGTTCTCTAGTCTTTGTCGTTCTTCCTGTTCTGTCGTCATCTCAAAGGTGCTGTCTCTCAGTCTTCCAACCGAACATTCCGGTGATGCAATATTCCTTCCAAACCAGCGATCTCTCTGTAAGGAGCAAAAATCTTGCATTACCATTTGTCTAACTGATGTGTGACATACCATCTTTAAAACATGAAAACATGAGAAAGAAGAGAGAAAACAAAAAAAACAAAAGAGAGAGAGAACAATTCATATATGTATATATCACATAAATCAACAGAGAACAACAACAGGAAAAAAAAATTTTTTCAAACATTTTAAAACATTGTCAGATCATCAGGCTGTCATATCTACATGTCCAATGGTTTCCTTGCGCAGTCCCTCCCACCAGCACCTCCATACTCCACCCTCTGTATCTGGCCAGAATACATTGATGCGGATAGTTCATGCTGGGGTTTGGTAGACTTCTGCAAAGACCAAGTAGATATGCAATGTTTGAGTCCTATCAATAATCGTCAGAGATGGGGAGAGAGAGAGAAAAAAAAAACATTTTTTCACAAATACATTTACAACGTTTCACCCGGTCATTCCTGTGTCTTCAGGGAATGACCTCCCAATTTATTAACTGTTACCTCAGGCTTACCATCAGTCCTAATGATCACCTTTCCTGACTACATGTTATGGGTGTGGCTCAAAATTCTTCCTAAAAGATCCCTGATTATAATTGTGTGTGTTATAATTTTGCTCATTTCTTGGTCTAGGGGGTCTGACTTTATGTGGGTTATTACAGTCGCTGGCATAATGCCCTTCTCTTCTACAATGATAACAAATCCTTGGCTTTCTCCATGTGCTAGGGGCCTGGGGTTTTGGTCGACTTGATGCCTCCTCTAGTGCTTGGATGCTCAGTACCATCAACCGCTCTCCCTGTGCTTCCCTGGTTCTTTGGATATTTTGGTCATGCTCGATAGCGGACTCTCTTAATGCAGCCACCGAGATACCTCTCCAATGAGGTATAGAGGTTTGTACCCTAATTTTTAGTGTGTCTTTTAAGCTGTCCATTAATACAGACACAGCTACCTCTCTGTGGTGTACGTTAGTTTCAATGTCATCTATACCAGTGTACCTAGCCATATCCTGCAGAGCCCGGTGAAAATACTCTGATGCGGATTCACCTTCTTTTTGTTTTATTGTAAAGATTTTATTCCACTTTACTACTGCAGGAAAATATACTCCTAACTGTAGATTGATTCTTTTTACATTATCTTGGTTATACTTGTCTGTTAGTGGTACTTCCTCATCTAGCTTACAATCGGCAATAAATTTCAATGAATCAACATCGGGGGGTAAACATGCCCTCAAAACTGTCCTCCAATCTTTGTTATTTGGCTCTGCAGTGTTTCCTAGCACTCTTATGTATTTTTGACAAGCAACTAAGTCTTTCCTGGGATCAGGAAATTCAGACAGAATTGTTCTTAATTCCGTTCGGGAAAAGGGACAGTACATGGCGATGTTCCTGACAGGAGTGACTCCTGAAGAGTCAGTTTTCCCATTTGGTACTGCAATTACCCTGACAGGATTAAGTCCAGTAACGTCATTCTGAATTGATTCCACGATATGAGGTACATTTGTTTGTGCGTGATGTATAACACCATACGTACCTGTGGACACGACCTCACCTGACCCTCCGTTAGGGGGTTTGATTACAGTCTTTACCGATTTGGTCGCGTCCACCTGGATGTCTTGTGTGATGGCTGCTGGAAAAGGCTCCGACATTGTGCTGGGCTCACTTTCTTGTTGGTGTTCCTGAGGAAAGTTTAACATGGGGTGCGACTTGCATGGGTTAATAGTTGTACATTTAACACTTTTATTTTTATAAACCTTATTACATTTTACACTTTCATTTTTAATACAGTTACTAAGTGCCTTTTTATCGTACAACATTGTGCCTTTCTCCGCAACCATAATCCTCTCCATTGCCATGTCTCTCCTCTCAAGATGAAAGTTAGGTATGTAAGTTACATTTCTTTGCATTTCACTTTCCTGTAGCCATAACTGCAAACAATCATCATGTTTAACCCGTTGTTTCCAGGATTTTATGAGACAGATCCTTCGCCTTAAATTATGCAATACCTCTAAGTCAAAACTACCTATCCCAGGAAATGGTGCTTTATCCCCCGCAGTCATTCGTGTCCATTCATCACAAAAGGTCTCAGTGTGGGGACCTTACCTCCTCCACATTACTAACCGAGCAGACCCTCGGGGTCTGCAAGCCTCTGCAGTCTGAACCCTGACTGCTGAACGTCCCTGTGTTGTGCACTTGGAAAAACTTCCTAAAATACACCAAACACAGTCTACGTTGGAAATCCTTAAAGCTCTTCCACTGAACTTCTTCTGCTCCGAGTACAACGAATCCGCCCCTTTTAGCAGACACGTGTAACCGTTACAGGCCCTATCTCTAGAGATTTTCCTGAGAAAATTCCCTTCCTTTTTCTTTACACAAATCACGCTTGCATGTGCTCCCTACAACACGTATGAGGGCAAGATTTACGCATGGATATACTACCTCATATCACGTTGCGTTATTGGTCACACATACAACCGTGCGGTCCAATCGTACCACTTATAAACACTTGTTGCCCATAAATGGTAGGATCATTGGAGTCTCCCTACTGTGCTCCAAAACAGCCAGAGCGTAATACAACGAAAACTTTATCACACTCTGTTGCACGTTTTCACTCAGACCGTGCTCATCACGTTCCACCAAAGATCACCCAGATCACTCAGTTCACAAAGCGGGATTCAATACACTCATACCGTTTTCAACCCACTATCATTCTTATAGTTTTCTGATCAGAAAAATCATTTCCCGTAGTCTGATAGCTGTCCCCAGAGGCATTACAGTAAAGTAAGGTATTTAAACTAAGTTTTGGAAAAACTGAAATCAATTTGTGCTATTATCACGTGGCTATATTATACAGCCCCCACTAAAACAATGCTATTGTGCGATCTGAGTTTCAATGGGCGTACCCAGACGCTCCGTTGCGTAATATACGCTGCGTGCGTCGGCCTTTGTGTTGCGTTCGCGAGTCTCAGCCTTTTGTTAGAGACACGTGTACGCTGGCCATACAAAAATACAATTAGCACGTTTATCAATGTAGATGATCTTTAACTGTAATCATCTACCAAGCACCACACAGGTCTTTCCTTGTATCTCAGGCGAAGCTGTGCATGTGTTTTACAAATTACCCCTTAATGTATCGTTTTTACTCTTTAACTACCAATAGCAACAAATCTTTCTCAGCACGTTTATCAATTATACAATGGCAAACAGGAGAGTGATATGAATATACACGAAAAAGAAATGCAGCTATATGCGTGTGTATACAAAACAGAAATAAACAGTTTTAAAAGACACTAGTGTGTTGTTCTTACCTCCGGTTCCCGGATTCCTTCAGCACCCTTTACTAAGCGAAGCAGACGCTTATCCCGTCAGCACTGCGAAGAATATGATCTCCCGCCCTTTGCTGATGGATAATGTCTGCTGAAATTACCTAGCAGAGATATGTGAAGGACTGGACGAGCAGCCAATTGATAAAGCTAAATATTTATCTTATATAAAACCCTTTATGAGGTCTAAGAACACTGTACGCTATTTACGTATGGAGTACTGTAAGGGTACGCTCGTTGCGTAACAATCGCTTAGCCGTGGTCGAGACGCTCAAGCGTCACGTTCGCTCACGGCCGAGAGATCACAGACAGGCACGCTATTGGCTGCCGACTAACGTAATGATTCGCTATAGCGTAGCGGACGCTCGGGACCACGAGGAGATCACGAGCGGCGCAGACGCTCACAATGTTAAACCTTTATATCTAAACCATAAACAATGTAATATGCTGTAAAACCTTAGTGTAGAGATAGGGTGTAGATGCAACACGGTGTAACCTTATTGATTTAAAAGCTGTTTGAGCGTCACCGACGCTCTGAGAATACTTAACACTATAAGAAATACACAGATACCGTGCTTAGGGTCCAACGCCTAATATATATATTATGAATGTTATACTTGCAAAAGAATTAATACAATACAAGTCATACACTACAATATAACATAGACTACCTAATCAGATAACTACACAAGAAATACAATACAATACTATTACGTTTAAGAGATTACGAGAGAAAGAGGAGAAGAGAGAGAGAGATATGGCCCATAACAACAAGAAAGACAATATGATTACGTTTTAAGGGAAAATAAGAGAAAGAGGAGAAGAGAGAGAGAGAGAGAGAGAGAGAGAGATATGGCCCATAACAACAAGAAAGACAATATGATCACGTTTTAAGGGAAAATAAGAGAAAGAGGAGAAGAGAGAGAGAGAGATATGGCCCATAACAACAAGAAAGACAATATGATTACGGAGAAAAACTTACGCACAAAGGAAACGATCGCATGCGCCTCTGGACATCCAGCTCCCGATTTTCAGCAATGAGAACCGTTGAAGAGTGAGTGCTGGATGTGATCGGCTTGTCTATTTATGCCCCACACACAATACAATTCAATGGTCCCTACAATCTCATTGTTCATTGGACACAGGAATTCCTCCTCGCATTATAACAAAAGGTCATAGGTTGATTCATACAGGTGGGCTGTGACGATTTCCAACTGCTCAGGTGGGTGGGAAACTAGGTTTCCCGCCGCATGGATAAGTAAGTGCAAATAATAGTAAATGGACATAAACTTCTTATGTCCATAATTATTCGCACGAGCGATTAATCCGCTTCAAACCAACACCGGAATATTGCTAATTAAATACTCTTCCGATGGATACTAAACACCACTGTATTACTCCTGTCTGACCCTTCGTATCAAAGAAAGGGTGATTTCTCTGTTCATGAACATTCTACATTAACCAAACTTTCAGAATCTATCAAAGGGACCATGATCTACAAAATACATTATATATTGAAAATATGTAACGATTGAGTCGCACGCTACGAACACATGAACTCTACCGTAAATGCACATACCGCGCGCCCGCGGGTGCCCGCAACAGCGAGTATGCGCACGCACGGGAGAGTGCACGCATGCGCAGCGCAGACCTGTATGAGGTGCAAATATGGCAGTGTGCATCGTGATATTTTTCTGACTTTGACACCATAGACCCCCTATTTCTCTTCCATAACTCGATGCTTTGTTAGGGTCTCCTGCCCTGTGCTGCCACGTCGTCATGGCAACCGGGAGACAAGTGCTAGCGGAGTGACCTGAGCGCAGCTGATACTCCGGTTCGGGTCTTTTGCTGTGCAGTGGTTATAGGCTCTGTGCATGGCAGGGGATCCGGTGCTGGTTTTTGTGCTCACAGTCTGTGAGGTCTGAGTGGGGCGTGGACAGCACCTGCTTTATAAGGCCTCTTCTCAGGGTAAGCAGATGCTGCTGAATCTTTGTTGGTTAGTCAGTTTCTGAAAGTTAGCCAGTACTGTGTAGCTTTGTATTTGTTTGTTGCTTACTGCAAATAGGCCTGGGGATTTGGTATTACACTCTGCCAATCCAGACCTAGCAGTAAGACTGGAGTCAGTCGTTTAGCTTGCTGGGGTTCTGTTACTACTCTGTGAACTTAGCAAGTTTGCGGCTGTATTCTAAGACTTGCCTGTCTAATCCTGTCTCACTGTGCTAGGTGTCAGGGGTCAGTTTAGTGGCAGTAAGCTGAACCTGTGCACTGCAAGTGAGAATTAGGATTGTGGAGACTCTCCTTGTGTCTATCATTCCATCTCTGACCAAGGAGTTTACTGCCACACCCGTTGGTAACCCTTTAGGGTTTTGCTGTTGCCCTTAGCAACAGCATTTCGGGTTCTCTACGTATTAAAACACAACATCTTGCTTTTCCCATCTGAGCAGTTCTAATACAAGGGAGATACCCAGTTCCTTAGCCTCTGGGCTTCTCTGTTCACTTTGTGTGTATTTTGTTACCCTATCACCTTCTGTGTACGTTATGTCATATTCCCCAGTCTGTCTGTAAGTCCATTTGTTTTGCATAACAGTTCAAACACCAGTACATTCCTGCAGGCACTGGAGTGCATAACAGTCCTGACACCAGTACTTTCCTGCAGGCACTGGTGTGCATAACATATTCAGCAGCCTAATACTCCTGTTGAAATTTTGTGGGAATATGGAGCATACCCCTCAAAATACGTTGCAACAGGTGGTCGATCAGGTGCAGGTCCTGACTCGACAATTTAATGATTTGTCCATTAAAATGCACACCTCCCAGGCTGCTGGCGTAGCTCCCGCAGCAGCAGCACCTGCAGGGGTTAAGGAGCCGAAAGTAAATCTCCCGGATCGTTTTTCTGGAGATCGCTCGCAGTTCTTTTGTTTCAAGGAGAGCTGCAAGCTATACTTCCGGCTTAGGCCTCAGTCTTCTGGGTCGGAGATTCAGCGGGTGGGCATAGTGATTTCCTTGCTACAAGGAGACCCACAGGTCTGGGCATATGGGTTGCAGCCTGACTGTCCGTCGCTTAAAAGTGTTGATGCTTTTTTTACGGCACTGGGCATGTTGTATGATGACCCTGACAAGACGGCCTCAGCCGAGGCTCAGATTTCGATCCTTAAGCAAGGGCGAAGGCCAGTTGAGGTTTACTGTACGGAGTTTCGGAGGTTGGCCCATGATACCCAGTGGAATGACCAAGCCCAGAGACACCAGTACCGAAGGGGTCTTTCTAACCAGATAAAGGACCAACTGGTACAATATCCCTTGCCTGATAGCTTGGATCAGCTCATGCAGTTATCCATCCGGGTGGATAGACGGCTGAGAGAGCGTAGGCTTGAAAGGGAGACTGAGATTTCCTTCCTTCCCAAGGGAACCTCAGACTCTGAGGAATTTGACGAGGAGCCTATGCAGATTGGGGCTACCCGCCTCTCCTCGCGTGAGAAGACGCGGAGGAGACAGCAGGGGTTGTGTTTGTACTGTGGGAATAAAGGTCATGTGGTAGTATCATGCCCAGAAAAGCCGGAAAACTTCAGGGCCTGAGGGTGATGGGAAATATCCTGTCAGGCCAGAAGTCAGAATTTCCCAAGAAGACTTTTATCATTCCGGTGACCTTGAAGATCCTCGGTCAAACTGTCAAGACTGAGGCCTTTGTGGACAGTGGGGCCGACGGGGTTTTTATGGACCACCAATTCGCCCTGAAACACTCTGTTCCCTTAGTACCCTTGGCATCGGAAATTGAGATTTGTGGGTTAAACGGGGAACCATTATCCCAAGGTAAAATTACCTCTTGCACTAGCCAGATTTCTTTGTTTATTGGAGCCACACACTCTGAAAAATTGTCCTTTTATGTGACTGTCTGTACTTTTGCCCCATTGGTGTTGGGGTTACCCTGTTTAAGGGCCCACAATCCTCAATTTGACTGGGTCTCTGGGGAGATTCTTAGTTGGGGTACTGATTGTTTCAGGAGTTGCTTGAGCCTTCCAGTCAGGCTCTCGCAGCTAAGTTTGCCAGGATTGCCAGGGTGTTATGCAGATTTTGCGGACGTGTTCTCCAAAAAAGTTGCAGAGGTACTTCCTCCCCATCGCCCCTATGACTGTGCCATTGATTTGTTGCCAAATGCTAAGCTTCCCAAGAGCAGGTTGTACTCCCTGTCACGTCCTGAGAATCAGGCTATGGCAGAGTACATTCAGGAGAACTTGGCTAAGGGATTTATCAGACCTTCACAGTCTCCAGTTGGGTCGGGGTTCTTCTTCGTGGGTAAAAAGGACAGTTCGTTGCGACCCTGCATCGACTTCAGGGAATTGAACCGTATCACGATTAAAAACTCATATCCACTGCCTCTCATTTCGGTCTTGTTTGACCAGCTTCGTACTGCCACCATTTTTTCTAAGATTGACCTACGCGGTGCGTACAATCTAATCCGAATAAGAGAGGGGGATGAATGGTAGACTGCCTTTAATACCCACTCAGGGCATTATGAATATTTGGTGATGCCTTTTGGGCTCTGTAATGCCCCGGCAGTCTTCCAGGATTTCATGAATGATGTGCTCAGGGAATATTTGGATAGATTCTTAGTTGTATACTTAGATGACATCCTAATCTTCTCCCATTCCCTGGAGGAACATCGGAAGCATGTACGCTTAGTCCTCCAGAAACTCAGAGACCACCGGCTTGGGGCGAAGCTGGAGAAGTGCGAATTTGAAGTTCAGCAAATCGCATTTCTAGGATATATTATCTCCCCAGAAGGTTTCCAAATGGAGGGTTCCAAGGTACAGGCAGTCCTGGATTGGGTGCAGCCCACTAGTTTGAAGGCGCTTCAGCGTTTCCTGGGCTTTGCGAATTTTTATAGACGATTTATCGCTGGATTTTCGTCTATAGTGGCGCCCTTGGTGGCACTCACTAAGAAAGGGGCGGATGTTGCTCACTGGTCTTGTGAGGCTAAAGCGGCTTTTGCCCATCTCAAAAGGGCATTTGTTTCGGCCAAGGTGCTGCGACACCCAGATCCAGAGCGTCCTTTTGTGGTGGAGGTGGATGCCTCTGAGATGGGTATTGGGGCAGTGCTTTCTCAGATGGGAGTGTCTGATAATCGCCTTCATCCCTGTGCTTACTTTTCCCGTAAATTTTCGCCTGCCGAGATGAATTATGACGTGGGTAACCGGGAATTGTTGGCTATTAAGGATGCACTCGAGGAGTGGAGACACTGGCTTGAGGGGGCTAAGTTTGTGGTCTCAATTCTCACTGACCATAAGAATCTGGCATATTTAGAGTCAGCGAAGCGTCTCAATGCCAGGCAGGCACGATGGGCTTTGTTTTTTGCTCGCTTTAATTTTTTGATAACATATCGCCCTGGGTCAAAAAACATCAAGGCTGATGCGCTCTCGCGGAGTTTTGCTCCAATCCAGGAGACCACCGAGGAGCCGTTGCCCATTGTTTCCCCATCATGTATTAAAGTGGGCATTACCCAGGACCTCTTATCATTAGTCCTTAGAGCACAGGAGCAGGCTCCTCCAGACCTTCCGGTAGGTCTTTTGTTTGTGCCTCCTAGGTTAAGACAGCGAGTGTTCCTGGAATTCCATGCCAAGAAGTCTGCAGGTCACCCGGGTATTGCCAGAACTCGGGAGTTGCTATCTAGGGCGGTGTGGTGGCCCTCGGTGGCTAAGGATGTGGATCAGTGGGTTCGGGCATGTGACTCCTAGAGGGGTTCCTGTTGGCCCATTACATCCACTCTCTATCCCATCTAAGCCATGGACCCACATTTCAATGGATTTTGTGGTGGACTTGCCCAAATCCTCGGGGATGACAGCCATCTGGGTTGTCGTTGACAGGTTTTCGAAGATGGCGCACTTCGTTCCACTGGTTGGGCTGCCATCGGCCAGACGCCTGTCTGAATTATTTATGCTGCATGTTGTGCGTCTCCACGTGTTGCCACTTGATGTGGTCTCTAACCGCGGAACCCAGTTTGTGGCCAAATTCTGGAGGGCATTTTGTTCCGATCTCCAGATTTCTGTCAGCTTGTCGTCGGGCTACCATCCGCAGTCTAATGGGCAGACTGAAAGGGTGAACCAGTCCTTGGAGCAGTTCCTCAGGTGTTATGTCTCCAAGTGTCAGACTGACTGGGTTGCTCATCTGTCCATGGCGGAGTTTGCCTATAACAACGCGGCTCACTCTGCTACAGGGATCTCTCCCTTCCTTTGTGTGTATGGGCATCATCCTAAGGCCAATTCTTTTGACCCCCTGGACTCCACGCCTGGTGGTTCCTCTGTGGTTTCGGTCCTTAGAGGTATTTGGCGGAAAGTGAAGAAAGCCCTTGTGTCTGTGTCATTAGTGACCAAAAGGGTTTTTGATAAGCGGAAAAGACCCTGCAGCTTCAAATTAGGAGACTTCGTCTGGTTGTCTACCAAGAATTTGAAGTTGAGACAGCCATCTCATAAGTTAGGCCCCCGGTTCATCGGCCCTTATAAGATCACCAGGGTTATCAATCCGGTGGCATTTCAGTTAGATCTGCCCCGTTCTTTGGGTATCAATAAAACATTTCATTGTTCCCTTTTAAAACGGGCGATTAGTAATCCTTCTTCCAGTGGAAGACCTTCCCCTCTTCTGATACGTGGCCAGAGGGAGTTTGTTGTTGAAAGGATTCTTGACTCCAAGGTGGTTCGGGGTCGGCTGTCATTTTTGGTGCACTGGAAGGGGTATGGCCCGGAGGAGCGGTCGTGGGTGCGCAGTTGTGATCTTCATGCCCCCAGACTGATACGCTCTTTCTTCTCGCAGTTCCCCGATAAACCCGGTGGTAGGGGTTCTTTGACCCCTCATCAGAGGGGGGGTACTGTTAGGGTCTCCTGCCCTGTGCTGCCACGTCGTCATGGCAACCGGGAGACAAGTGCTAGCGGAGTGACCTGAGCGCAGCTGATACTCCGGTTCGGGTCTTTTGCTGTGCAGTGGTTATAGGCTCTGTGCATGGCAGGGGATCCGGTGCTGGTTTTTGTGCTCACAGTCTGTGAGGTCTGAGTGGGGCGTGGACAGCACCTGCTTTATAAGGCCTCTTCTCAGGGTAAGCAGATGCTGCTGAATCTTTGTTGGTTAGTCAGTTTCTGAAAGTTAGCCAGTACTGTGTAGCTTTGTAT
The DNA here is from genome assembly GCF_028390025.1 of Pseudophryne corroboree. NCBI lineage: Eukaryota > Metazoa > Chordata > Amphibia > Anura > Myobatrachidae > Pseudophryne > Pseudophryne corroboree. The sequence goes on along the minus strand of NC_086447.1, from coordinate 420,416,543 downwards.
TTGTTTGTTGCTTACTGCAAATAGGCCTGGGGATTTGGTATTACACTCTGCCAATCCAGACCTAGCAGTAAGACTGGAGTCAGTCGTTTAGCTTGCTGGGGTTCTGTTACTACTCTGTGAACTTAGCAAGTTTGCGGCTGTATTCTAAGACTTGCCTGTCTAATCCTGTCTCACTGTGCTAGGTGTCAGGGGTCAGTTTAGTGGCAGTAAGCTGAACCTGTGCACTGCAAGTGAGAATTAGGATTGTGGAGACTCTCCTTGTGTCTATCATTCCATCTCTGACCAAGGAGTTTACTGCCACACCCGTTGGTAACCCTTTAGGGTTTTGCTGTTGCCCTTAGCAACAGCATTTCGGGTTCTCTACGTATTAAAACACAACATCTTGCTTTTCCCATCTGAGCAGTTCTAATACAAGGGAGATACCCAGTTCCTTAGCCTCTGGGCTTCTCTGTTCACTTTGTGTGTATTTTGTTACCCTATCACCTTCTGTGTACGTTATGTCATATTCCCCAGTCTGTCTGTAAGTCCATTTGTTTTGCATAACAGTTCAAACACCAGTACATTCCTGCAGGCACTGGAGTGCATAACAGTCCTGACACCAGTACTTTCCTGCAGGCACTGGTGTGCATAACATGCTTCATGAGCCAACCCTTTATTTTTCTTTCTTACTCTCTCCCCCCCCACCCCCGTCTCACTCCACTCCTTTTTCAATCTCTCTTTGATCTCCAGTACTCATATCCTTTTCTCTTTTCTCTGCCCTGATATTCTTTCCATGCATGGGTTGTGAGCCCCCTGGCCTTGGCGGACAACGATTTAGTTACGTTTATTTTTGTTTTTGTTATTTGTTTTTATTCTTAATTTTTTTTTTTAGATATGTGTCCTCCATGTTGAAGGACACCTTGATATAAGTATAGTTCAGTATAATATAGGACCTGTTGTGTATTTTTACTTCTACGTTTATTTGTATCATTCTATCATACTGTGTTCTGGTCACTCCTTTCACATGTTTTATATTTGAAAATGGAAAATGTGAGGTATAATTGGGATTATACAGTTGCCGCTCTATATCTCCTCGCTCAGATATTCTTAGTTTTGTATACTAGGCTTTATACCTATTACTTGTATTGCTCATTTTGGTTTATGTCTGTACCTCAATAAAATATATTTGAAAAAAACTCTGCCAATTCTGTTATTAAAGTGCCAAGATAATGTGCAAATATTATAAATTTTAATCAAAAAAAGTGCAAGTGCAAAAATGTAAAAAAAAAAAGATTAAAAAAGGGAAAAAATCCCTTCCAACACCAGATGCATTCAAAGAAATTGATCCATGTGGTCCGAACCACGCAAGGTGGACCACATACAGTCAATTTAATACCCGGCACTCCACAATTAATAAAACTTGTCGTGGTGCCCTCACAAAGCAATCACATGTATAGATAGAGGTGCGGCACTCATAGACTGTTATGAATGAAACTCACAGACGCAATATGCTGTATATCAACGTTTCAATCCTCACAGGGATTTTCGTCAGGAAGAATATCAATACAAAGACACACACATACCTATAAAGCCCGAGAACCCACACATGGATTCATTTCTTTGAATGCATCTGGTGTTGGAAGGGATTTTTTCCCGTTTTTAAATCTATTTTACTTGTTTGCACTTGCACTTTTTTTGATTAACATTTATAATATTTGCAAATTATCTTGGCACTTTAATAACAGAATTGGCAGAATTTTTTACATCATGGCAGAATATTCTGGTGACAGTGATGAGGGCGAGAATGCCAAAATGGGCGACAAACCAATCAGCACATAGCCACCAGTGCAAACAAAGAGAAAATAATAAAAAAAATTATTTTGTGCCTTCTTCTTCATTTAACGATTTTCAGTGACAAACAGAGATGCATAATCTTCAAAGACAGTTACAAATGAAAGAATATTTCTTTAAGAAAACACCACCTGTGGAGAGTGATCATTTGAAAATTCCAGCACAATAAAAATCTCGTCAGAAGAAATCACAATTTGATCCACTATCTAATAATGCTTCCATAAAAACCTATATGCTGATGCTTAGTCAGGATGTGACATCTAGTTTGAAGAATAGTAAAAATTACCATACAAACCTAACTCTTTCTGAGCAGAATGCTATTAAATCCTTATCATCAAATCATCAGTTGATAATCCGCCCTGTTGACAAGGGGAGCGGTATTGTTTTACAATACTAGTGTGTCTCATGTTGCTATTTTATTACAAATGCTTGAGTTGGTATTAAAAAAAAATATTATTTTTGTTCAATAACAGGATTTACTTGCAAACAACTGGGTGTGCCATGGGGTCTTCTGTGGCACCCAGTTACGCTAATATATATATGGTTGGTATCGAAAAAATGCTGTTTTTTGATTACCCTGTTGCATCAAAAATTTGATTCGTTTCTTATTTGGTCAGGTTCGAAATTTTTATTTGTTTCTTTGATGTCAGCACACAATTTGTCAAATTCCCCCATTAAACTTACGTTTGAAATGAGTCAACAGGAAGTTCACTTCCTTGACGTCAAGGTTGGGAATTCCAATGGAATTATTACTACCACTCTGTTCTCTAAAGATACCGATCGTAATACACTTTTACATTTTCAAAGCGGTCACCCTATGAGATTTAAAAAAGGTCTTCCTTTTTCCCAAAATGATCCGAATTAGGAGGATCAATAGTGACAAACAGCAGCGCTACAGATTGATGGGTTAATCGATAAGTTCTTCCATAGGGTTACTCGATGTCTGATTTATTAATTGCTAAGGAAAAAGTCATGACTTTTAATAGAGAGGAGTTACTTTTGAAGCATAATCGTAGCCACAACACAAATAGATTCCACTGGGTGAACATATTCAATCCTCAGTTACCCAAGATTAATCAAATTTCTAAATCATTATGGCCAATAATTAAGTCTGATAATGACAAACGGCTAGCTGACACATCGTTAATGGCATACTACTCCCGTTCCAAGAATCTCAGGGATTTATTGGCTAGAACTGACTCATACAGCAAAAAGTAATAAAAACTTTTTAGCAAATAAAAGGAACGGGTGTTTTAGGTGTGCATGCACAACTTGTAATTATCTCCTTACAGGAGATACATTTGTCATCTACATATGGGTACTAAGTTCAAAATCCATCACCACCTTACATGTGAAAGCACCCATGTGGTGTACCAATTAATTTGTCCCTGCGGGCTCTCCTATGTGGGTAAGACGCAGTGAAAAGTCAAGGAAAGGATGACTGCTCATTGTTCTTCGATACGGTTAACACTTTCATGTGGTATTTCTGATCAACCAGTGGCACGTCACTTTGTGATGGCGCAACTCCCGTTACATAGTTTGAGATATAGAGTGATCGACCATATCCCGGTGCTGCGGAGGGGAGGTGATTGGAATTCACTCCTTGTGAAAAGAGAAGCTGAGTGGATTCATAGATTGAACGTAATTGCTCGAAAAGGTCGTAATGATATGCTATTTTTTTCTGTTTTTTCATAAATATTGTTGCTATAAAAATTGTTGCTATAATGTATGACCTATGGTTGTTATCAATTTGAGTAACATTATTTATTTGTAGCAGTTATTTTGTGCTACATTAATTTTTTTGTTACTTTATTATTCCCTTGTATATATGAGCAAGATATTGTCACGTTTGTTTGCTGATGCTCAGTGCTGAATTTTGTGTTATATGTGTAGCCATTTCTTGGGTCGACCATCGCTCTTCACCATAATGTATAGTATTTTTTAACACATATAGTTAATAGCGTCTTTTAGGCGGCATAATATTTCCGCTACTCATGCTGGCTTAATAAGTATTCAATACATAATATCTTTTATAGGCTCTTTCGTAGCTATATTTATGCCGCATATTCTATATTTATGCTGATCTAATTTTAGATTTAATATACAAATATATTCATTGTGGTGAGTTGCATGATCGGCTCTGAGTATTTATATTGTTTGTTTGTTGTTGGAACTTTATGTGTATATAGATTTTGTGCTTTGATTGTTGCCATGGTAATTGTTTAATTGTGTGACATGCAGCGCTTAGGTAAGCATTGATGTCATGTTACTGCGACTCGCCTCCAGACTGGCGTTCCCGCGCCAGAGATGCAGCCAATCCTGATGATTGCATGTGGGTTCTCGGGCTTTATAGGTATGTATGTGTCTTTGTATTGTTATTCTTCCTGCAAGGATTGAAACGTTGATACGCTCCTGGAAAAGTTGGCGTGGCCTCCTGAAAAAGTGGGCGTAACTTCATATCATCAAACTATAAACTAATATTTTCACACCCCCTCTACGCACACAATTAGCAGCCTTACACATAATAGCCACAGTAGTCTTCCGTATAGTGTCAGCTACACATAATCTCTCCAGTATAGTGCCAGATACACACAATGTCTCCAGTATAGTGCCAGATACACACAATGGCTCCAGTATAGTGCCAGATACACATAATGTGCAGTGCCAGACAGACATGATATGCCCTCCAGCAGTGCCAGATAGACATGATATGCCCCCCAGCAGTGCCAGCTACACATGACATGCTCCCCAGCAGTGCCAGCTACACATGACATGCCCCCCAGCAGTGCCAGCTACACATGACATGCCCCCCAGCAGTGCCAGCTACACGTGACATGACTCCCAGCAGTGCCAGCTACACATGATAGTGTTCACTTTTTAGGGCAGGTTGCTGATCACAGGGAGGGCACATTTTTAAGTTAGGTGGGCAAAATGATGTACATACTGTAATGCTTGTTGTTCCCATTTCTACACGCTAAAGCATGGACAGTGCGTGGCCACATTATAGTGGCAATTCACATTACACCACACAGTAGTGCAGCTAATACACATTGCACCAGGTAGAACCTCCTATACACTTTGCGCCAGGCAGAGCACGTTAGACACATTGCGCCAGGTAGAGCACTGAGACACACTGCCCATCCACAGACGCCGAGCGGGAACACTGCATGATATGGCACGTGGAGGCCACACACACTACTGAGCCTCATTTTGACTTGTTTTAAGGACATTACATCAAAGTTGGATCAGCCTGTAGTGTGTTTTTCCACTTTAATTTTGAGGGTGACTCCAAATCCAGACCTCCATGGGTTAATAAATTTGATTTCCATTGACAATTTTTGTGTGATTTTGTTATCAGCACATTCAAATGTTAGGTTCCTGGTGCTCAGAACAAGGGAGATGTTATGAAGTGAGTCCAGAGCACCAGGACGTAACGCTGGGAAAGGGGAATGGAAAGGGAATAGCCCCTGGCGCCCTATCTCCGTTGTCTTGCCCGTGCTGTCAGTACACTCTTGCGAGACTATGGTTGCTTGAGCCCATGGCAGCCGCGTTTGAAGGGCGGATTACGTCTGCCCAACTTCGATGCCCCCTCAGGTCTTAATGAGAGACAAAGAGTGTACCGAGACAGGGTGATAACAAGGGGCCCTCTTACTGAAACAACCAAAGCCAGGGGCTACTAACTAGCCTAAAACTAAATGTATGTGCGGCTTGCCGCCAAAGGAAAAGAACAACAAAGGAAATGCTGACCACACGCCGACACAATACTTTTGTGCACCGGTGGTGACAGCATAAGCAGAACCCTCTGCAAAACACCAGTGACAGAAATAATAACGGAATACAGCGGCCTAGGCCGACGGACGCGGCAGAGCCGCTACTCACGGAACCGGTACGAATACTGGCAAACGGACAGGAACTCCCAATGCTGCTGACACAGACTCTCAGAACTGGATGACAGGCAGAATCCCAAACGACAGACCGGTGGACACCAAGAAGCCAGAAACTTGACCAGGCACAGGCAAAGCCACTGGACCTCAGTACAGGAACGCCTCACGGCACGACACGGGATCAGACACAGGAATCGACACAGGGACTGACACAGGAATCGACACAGGAAGCAGCTCGACTGACACTGCTACACAGGAACTAGCAGGAACCAAGCTCAGAACTCTAGCAGACTGGAAACCTAGAAATATCACCAGCGTCTGTGAATAGCACTGAGCCAGCATATAACAGAGAGGCCTAATTAATAATCTCATGCAGCTGCCCTGTTGCATGACTCCAAACTGACAAGATGCAATTAGCAGCCAGGTGAGGCTGAACACATGGGAAGAAGCTGCAATTACACAGACTCACCAGCGGCAGCAACCAAGAGTACTCTTAAACAGAGCAACGGGAAATCCTGGCCTGCGAAACAACTTATAAACATAAAATACCTAACTGACATGCAAAACAGGAATGAGCCACAGCCGTGGCTCATAACACAACTATGTAAAGAACAAAGTATTTAATAAGAAAATTTAATTCATTCAGACCTAGGATGTGTTATTTTAGTGTTCCCTTTATTTTTTTGAGCAGTGTATATATATATATATATGTGTATATATATATATATATATATATATATACACATACACACTGTATAGCATTCATGTATGTCATAAACACACACATACACACAGCTCTATATATATATATCACACAAACACGCACCTTTCACATTAAAATAAAACACAGCCAGCATCATTTTTTTACAGCAAGTTATGTAAATAAGCCAGCCAGTGGTGTAACTACAACCCCCGCAGCCATTGTGAAGGCTTGGAGGTGCAGGGCTGCGGGGGCGCCACCACTGATTGCTGCTGTGCTGTGTGTCAGGGAGTCTGGGAAGGAGGGCACAGCGCGCGCCTCTCCTGTGTCCATCCTGACTCCTGTGTCTCCAGTGGCGGCGGCGTGTCAGTCAAATGAAGTGCCGGTTCGGAAGCCAATCAGAGCTTGTGGACCGGCAGCCGATCAGGAGCTTTGATTGGCTCCCGAACGGCACTTCATTTGACAGACACGCCGCCGGAGACACAGGACGGACACAGTAGAAGCGTGCGTTGTGCCCTCCTTCCCGGACTGTGTCCTCCTTCCCGGACAGCACAGCAGCGGTGAACGGGGGGATAGTGTGTACCTGGCACTTGGGGCATATGTGTAGCTGGCACTGGGAGGCATATGGGGCACTGGGGGTATATGTGTATCTGGCACTGGGGCATATTTGGCACTGGGGGGCATATGTGTTTTTGGCACTAATGGGGGAATATTTTTATCTGGCACTGTGGGGGAATATCTGGCACTGGGGCACACCCCTAGCAACAAGCATTACCCCCTGGTAACAAGCACGACACCCAGCTCATGAAATCCCTGGCAACAAGCATTACCCCCTAGCAACGAGCATGACACCCAGTGCATGAAACCCCTGGCAACAAATATTATCCCCTGGCAACGAGATTGACACCCAGCCCATGATACCCCTGGCAAAAAGCATAACACCTAGCGCATGAAACCCCTGGCAACGAGCATGACACCCTGAGCATGACACCCCTGGCAATGAGCAGGTAATTTAAAAGTGATTAGAAGACTTACTTTGGGGCTTAATGTGTAATGGGCATTGCGGTATGTGGCATAATGTATCACGGACATTGCGGTGTGTGTCATAATGTGTCACGGACATTGCAGTGTGTGTCATAATGTGTCACAGGCATTATGGTGTGTATTATATTATATCACGGGCATTGTGGTATGTGGTATAATGTCACAGGGTCATTGCAGTGTGTGGCATAATGTATAATGGGCATTGCGGTGTGTGGCAAAAAGCATAACCGGAATTGCGGTGTGTGTCATAGGCATTACGCTGTGTGGTATACTATATCACGGGCATTGTGGTATGTGGTATAATGTCTCAGGGGTACTGCAGTGTGTGGCATAATATATAACTGGCATTGCGGTGTGTGTCATAATGTGTCACAGGCATGACGGTGTGTGGTATACTAAATCACAGGCATTGTATGTGCTATAATGTCTTAGGGCCACTGCAGTGTGTAGCATAATGTATAACGGGCATTGCAATGCGTGGCATAATGTGTCACATGCATTACGGTGTGTGTCATAATGTGTCACAGGCATGACGGTGTGTGGTATACTAAATCACAGGCATTGTATGTGCTATAATGTCTTAGGGCCATTGCAGTATGTAGCATAATGTATAACGGGCATTGCGATGCATGGCATAACGTGTCACAGGTATTACGGTGTGTGGCATAATGTGTCAGGGACATTACGGTGTGTGGCATATTGTGTAATGGGCATTATTGTGTGTGGTATAATGTCTAAGGGCCATTGCAGTATGTGGCATAATGTATACTGGGCATTTTGGATCTGCTGAGAATATATATGCATCAGTGATAGTGTTATTATAACTAGGTAATCTACACTCCTTTGCATTTTGGATCTGCTGAGAATATATATGCATCAGTGATAGTGTTATTATAACTAGGTAATCTACACTGTCAATTTGTATATCATAAGCTATATTGTATTCTAGGATGAAACTGTCTTGCAGCTTTATATAGTTGGTAACTGCTATCTTAGTGTTTGTTTTAGTTGAGTTTTATGGCATGCTCTGTAAATGGGGGTGGGATGTTAGGCCTTGATTGCAATTACTAGAGACACATGGATACTTACCATTCATAAGGAAAGATGCTTGGCTGAACAACAGCCAGCTGAACAGGGCTTTATTATAAGGGCTGTTTAAAAGGGTTATGAAAATATTACAATATAGACTTACCCAGGACTTACCAGGACGAAAACAGACGGAAACAACCCACCAACAAAACAGAACACATCGTCCCTTCCTAACATTCCCAATCATCTGTGTATTTCAGCGTATGTAAATATTTTACCAACTAAAATCCTCATGACCTCTAAGAACAAAATGCAACCAATTTGGTAGACAACTATATACATTGTGATTTACATGTGATTGTACATACCTGTTTGTCACTTTGCTCTATAATGCACAGTTAACATACAGCAGAACAACACCAGTAAATAGGCACCTGCACTTTTAACTTGAACAAGTAAAACCTTACACTCTCAGCCTAGAAAACACTGGTTTCATCTCAAACTAACTATGTTCCACAAATTGATTTTCTGCATTGCTCTTCATGGAGTATTCTTAAAGACCATTGCATCATTCGGTCTCCCAGCAACTCACCCCTCTGTACATGTTGCCCCCTCAATTCTACACTCCCCTCTTATTAGCACTCATGAGCTTTTTACTTCCCTATACTCATTGACAATAACATCTACAACCTCTCACCATAAAAAACTTTCACAAACCTCTGACACCCACATTTATCTCTCTCTTCTGCTTCTGATAGCTGGTGACATTTCGCCAAATCCAGGACCCAGCCACTTGCATCACTCGCATTCACCTGATTCACAGCAACATAGAAATACAGCTAACCTCATAAACATCACATGTCTTCCATCACCCTCCAGATCACTAAAATGTGCCTTATGGAATGCACGCTCTGTTTGTAACAAATTAACATCCATCCATGACCTCTTCATATCTAACAACATCAATCTGCTGGCTATAACAGAAACCTGGCTCACACAATCTGACACAGCCTCCCCTGCAGCACTGGCACATGGTGGTCTCCACTTTACACACACCTCCAGACCCGATAATCATAAAGGAGGAGGAGTTGGACTTTTACTTTCCCAATCTTTTGCATATACTGTTCTAACACAGGTTCCATCACTCACATTTACATCATTTGAAGTACATTCCATTAGGGTTTACTCTCCTTTCTCTCTGCGCGTTGCAGCTATCTACCGCCCACCTGGGCATCCAAAACAATTTTTGGAAGATTTTTCTGCCTGGCTCCCTCACTTCCTATCCTCAGACATCTCCACCATTATCATGGGTGATTTCAATATTGCTATTGATTGTCCAAAATCTGCTGCGCATGCCTCCAAACTACTCTCTCTAACCTCCTCTCTTGGCCTCTCCCAATGGACTGACTCCTCTACTCATCAGGCGGGCCACTGCCTTGATCTAGTATTCACCAGACTATGCTCCATCTCTGAACTCACTAACACTCCTTTCCCCCTCTCAGATCACAACCTTATCACCTGCATGCTCTCCTCTGTTAATTCAAACTCTGTGTTGCGGAAGTTCTCCAATCTTCCTCAAACGCGCAGAAATATTAACACAATTAATCTTCAAGAACTTTCCACTTCACTCCAACAACTGCTTTCACCTATTTCTGCATTCACCTCTCCTGAGATGGCTGTATCACACCTTAATGAGACTCTAGAACTAGCCCTTGATGAAGTGGCTCCAGCTACCCATCACACTCCACGTAGGCCTAGATGTCAACCATGGCACTCCAAATTAACAAGACAACTACAAAAACTCACACGAAAACTTGAACGTCAGTGGCGTAAATCTCGTATTTCAAGTGACTTCCTCACATATAAGACTGTCTACCATTCTTATAAAAATGCCCTGGACACTGCCAAACAAACATATTTCCAAACTCTTATCTCTGCTCAAGCCTCTAACCCCAAATGACTCTTTAATACATTTAAATCACTTCTGAATCCTCCCGCACCTACCCCACCAGCCACTATCAAGACACAGGATCTTGCTTCCTACTTCAAGGAGAAGATTGATAAGATCCGAGATGAAATTGTATGCTCTTCGGCAGCCAGTGACCTGCTCCGTTCTTTACCTGAACCCTCTGGCACTCTTTCTTCATTTGATTCCACAAATGAAGATGAAGTATCATCACTGTTCTCATCCTGCTTCTCTACTACCTCTCCTCTTGATCCTTTACCCTCACAAATAAGTAAAGCTCTGTCTCTGGTGCTCATCCCTGCCTTAACTAACATCTGTAATCTCTCTCTCTCTACTGGTATTTTTCCTTCACTCTTCAAGCATGCAGTGATTACTCCCATTTTAAAAAAACAAAATTCTGACCCTAATGCTCTCTCAAACTACCGCCCTATCTCTCAGCTCCCTTGTCTCTCTAAGCTACTTGAGAGACTTGCCTACACTCGACTCACACACTTTCTTAACTCATACACTTTGTTGGACCCACTTCAGTCAGGCTTCCGTTCCCAACATTCCACAGAGACAGCACTGACTAAAGTGGTTAATGATTTGGTCACTACAAAGTCTAAAGGCCACTACTCACTACTTATTCTTCTAGATCTATCTGCTGCATTTGACACTGTAGACCACTCTCTTCTCATACAGACACTACAATCCCTAGGTCTTAAAGACACAGCCCTTTCTTGGTTCCTATCGTACCTATCTAATCGCTCCTTCAGTGTTCGCTTCTCTGAATCTACCTCCTCTTCGCTACCTCTTTTAGTTGGAATACCGCAAGGCTCAGTCTTGGGTCCTCTGCTTTTCTCTATCTATACCTCATCTCTTGGTAAACTAATCAGCTCTTTTGGTTTTCAGTATCATCTGTACGCAGATGATACTCAAATCTACCTATCCTCCCCTGACTTGTCCCTATCTGTACTGGACCGTGTCACTGAATGCCTTTCTGCCATCTCATCCTGGATGACATCTCGCCACCTCAAACTTAATATTTCAAAGACAGAGTTAATTATATTTCCACCGGCCAATAGTAGGTATCACTGTTGAAAACTCGACTATCTACCCTACCCCGCAAGCTCGCTGCCTAGGTGTCATCCTTGACTCTGATCTGTCCTTTGTTCCCCACATTCAATCTGTCTCAAGATCATGTTACATGCATCTAAAAAACATATCCAAAATACGACCATACCTTACACAAGACACTGCTAAAACTCTAATCCACGCTCTCATTATCTCCCGCATTGATTATTGCAATAGTCTCCTAACTGGTCTTCCCAAAACGAGACTCTCACCACTACAATGCATTCTGAATGCAGCGGCGAGGCTTATCTTCCTCGCTAGACGTTCATCGTCTGCAGATCCACTCTGTCAGTCACTCCATTGGTTACCTGTACTCTACCGCATTCAATATAAAATACTTTTACTCACACACAAGGCCATTAACCAAACTACACCAACGTACATCACTTCGCTTATCGCAAAATATCTCCCAACCTGACCTCTTCGCTCTTCACAAGACCTGCGTCTCTCATCCACACTCATTACTCGCTCCCACTCACGACTGCAGGACTTTCATCGGGCTGCACCCACTCTGTGGAATGCCCTACCACGCACAATAAGACTCTCCTCTAGTCTCCAAACCTTCAAGCGTTCCCTCAAAACTCACCTCTTTAGGCAAGCGTATCAAATTCCTGAACCACCCACATAACTTTCATAAACCTTCCTATCAAATTACATCCACTCTGTACAGTCCACACACATCCTCACATGTCTTCTCATTCTAGGCAATAGATAGCACCTTTCCTTGTGTACATATGCCTATTTCCCTATAGATTGTAAGCTTGCGAGCAGGGCCTTCCTACCTCTATGACTGTTATCACCCAGTTTGTTATTGTTATTTCAAATTGTAAAGCGCAACGGAATTTGCTGCGCTATATAAGAAACTGTTAATAAATAAATAAATAAATACTATAAGGAGGAAAAATGACAAATAATGTAAGGGGCATGAATCAGGATAAAATTTTTCCGGCGGTGGCCAACGTCTGGGCTTGCAGGTTGCAAAACTGGGGTATAAGGTAGTCTTTTCCTGCAATGCCACGCCCCTTTAAGCAAAGCCACACCCATTTCAGCAAGGCCATGCACCTTTTTGCGGCGCATGCCGATTCATCAATTTTCTTGTGGCAATTATTAGTGGAGGGGGGGGGGCACCAGAGAATGTTTTGGCTTGGGGGAGAAAAATCTCTAATTACGCCACTGCAGCCACCATCATTAAAAACGTCACCCCTCCCTCCCCATGCAAGTCAGACACACACCTGTAGAGTACATGCTGACCCAGCCACTGTCATTTATAAAAGATACCCCGCTCCCCTCCTACACACATGTGAGAACAGTGAGATACACACCTACTGATTGTTGCAGTCAGTGGAGTGACAGTCACTGCCTCACCCGGCCAGCTCTCTGTCACAAAGCCAGAAGGTGACTGCCTGTGCCTGAGAGGAGCTGTGCTCTCCGGCTCCCCCTACTGTACATTCAGCCAGCCTCTCAGTTTAAATAAAAGGATAGAGGCTGCTGCAGCGTTATAGACAGCGTAAAAAAAAAAAAAGACACATCGCTCAGCTGCGCAGATGAATCAGCGGGCAGGGGGGGGGTTTCCAGGTACTCTGAAATTCCCCCCCTGCGTGCGCGTATGCAACCAGTGATACGCGTACCCCCGGGGGTACGCACTGGACTGCAGAGGGGTACTTCAAATCGAAGCCCGTATTGGCAGCTGCATGACTCGGTGCATGCGCCATCACGATCTTAGGACGTCGGGAAGGGCACATGCAGCCACAGCTGAAGGACGGAAGAAAGGACCGCGGAATGAAAATACAATGCTATCTGCCACTGATAGTCTGACAAGTAATACATATATTGATTGTCAATAATATGTAAACAGTTGAGAAATGCAAAATAGATATAGCCTATATAAGCATATTTCTGGAGTACAGTATAAAGGTTATTCACCCTATTATTTACACTGTGTACTGTTCATTGAGGGATGGAGGGTGGGGACAAATATTGTTGATGAGAATATATCTCTGTACCTCCTATCAATAGTACACAGTGAGAATAGGATACAGTTTGTCATAGTGACGAGATCTGTGTGTGTTAGTGTGTCTTTTGTGGTCCCCTCCCCTGACCACTCTCCCTGGGTTATACAGTCTGCTATCCCCCAGTATCCTTTAGGTAAGCAGACATGTACATTTCACAGCCTGTCTCACTCACCTATGGGTCAGTGAATTTATACACATAATGGAAGTTGCTCAATAAATGTAGTACTTTTTGGCGAGGATGGATGGGTGGGTGGGGGAATTGAGACGAGGGGGTACTCGAAAATGAAAAGCCTATTCAAAGGGTACGGGAGAGAAAAAAGGTTGGGAACCGGTGATCTAGAACCATCTGACTATGTGGGGGATACAGGATAGCTGTGACTATACATGTAATATAGATAGCAGACACTTCAAAAGCAGCAGCTTTTTCCAAAACTCCCATATAGTCATCTGGTATGTCAAGGTTCTAGGGGCCTGATTCTGATTTGTACAGTATTGGGGCTGTGCAATACCGTACAAATAAGGTGCAAAACTCTGATTGCTACTTTTAGTCATGATGGTTGCAGCACTCGGTCAGTCTGTGTAAGCAAAATAACTATGAGTCAATCAGTTCACAGTCTTTTTCAGGCTTGGGTATCACAATGGTATATGCCTTATTAAAGGCAGGATTATACACAGTTCATTTAAATATGGATTGGTGTAGATGAGGGTGGGAAATAAATAATCACGTAAGACCCTGTAATATTCCCATCAGGAATTTGAGGTTAAGCAAGTTTATGAACAGTATAACCTCCTCCTCCTTGATTTCAGCGTCAAGAAAATCCCTCTGCTTAAGGTCCAACTAAACACCATTTTATCCCGTAGGGTGGCTCGTACCCTCCAAAAGCCGCTCTACGGGAGAAATTTTATGATAAATGGGATAAAACTTTTGGCAGCCAAACTAAGGAGGAATCTCTCCACTAGATTTATAAATAAAATTGACCGTAGCCCTGACGTGAGACCTATATATGAACCTCCTGGCATTACTGATCAATTTAAAACTTTTTATCAAGCCCTGTATAATGTCACATCATTGTCCATGCAGGACAATATAGAGCATTGCTTGACTCTGGGCTTACTTCCGAATCTCGGATTCACAGCTTGACCTTTTCAACGCAGATATTACCACTGATGAAACCTTGGCCACGATCAAAGGCATTAAATCCTCGTCGGCCCCTGGTCCTAATGGGTTTTTACGACCCAATGTTTAAAATATAAACCCTGCAGTATTAGCACAACATTTAAACTGTTATAATTAAGATCCTGGAGGGGCATCTTTTGATAGTGCGACCACTTTGGCAGACATCATGGTGATTCCAAAGCCAAGGTGCAATCCAGCCTACCATGTAAACTATAAACCGATCTCCATTTTGAACGACGACCGTCAAAATATATGCCACATTTCTGGTGAATAGACTTAGCCTACTACTCCACTTTTTAATCCATCCCGATCAATTTGGATTCATCCCTGGTCATCAGGCTTTAGATTAAACTCTACATACAATTAACCTAATACATGTTATTCACACCAAGAAAACCCCTTTCTTAGTCCTCACTCTTGATGCAGAAAAAGCGTTTGACTGTATCTCCTGGCAGATGGGTTTTGTCTGTAAATTTCTTGATGGGATTAGAGCTTTATACTGTAATCCCAGAGCCATAGTTTCTGCCAATGGGGTGTGCTCTTCCCCATTCAAAATCTCTAATCTAATGGGACTAGATCTCCTCAGCCAACTCTCCTTTATTTTCTCTGCTCCATGGGCCTTATTCAGTATGGATAGCATCATTTTGCTGTGACTGGAAATATGGCAGTGGGCCGACTGCCTTTGCAGCTAGGCTGTGGAGGCAGGGGGGGCTACCCTAAATCAGCAATGTGATTGCAATTGTATTGCGATCGCAT
This sequence comes from Pseudophryne corroboree, assembly GCF_028390025.1. Classification (NCBI taxonomy): domain Eukaryota; kingdom Metazoa; phylum Chordata; class Amphibia; order Anura; family Myobatrachidae; genus Pseudophryne; species Pseudophryne corroboree. The sequence continues at coordinate 420,401,032 of NC_086447.1, read as the reverse complement.
CGCTGGCTGCCATTAGCATGCTGAGCAGGGAATGGGTTTGTTGGGTCGACCCTATTTAGGTCGACACTCATTAAGTTGACCGCTATTGGTCAACAGGTAATAGGTTGACACATGGAAAATGTCGACATGGTCGGCAGGTCGACATGGCAAAATGTCGACATGAGGTTGAGTTTTGTTTTTTGGGCGTCATTTTCTTCGTAAAGTGACTGGGAACCCCGATCAGTGCACCGTGTCCCCTCACATGGCTCGCTTCACTCGCCATGCTTCGGGCAAGTTTCTATTCCCGATTGTAGTCCACGTGGATCGTAAAGAATGAAAAAGTTAAAAAAATTAAGAAAAAAATGTGAAAAATGCATGTCAACCTTTTCATTCATCAACCTTTGCCATAGAAACACGGAATTTGACGGCAAATAAGAACCACTTGACACATCTAGTCTGCCCCTGTTTTTACTTTATTTTTATCTCAAACCTTTTTTGATCCTTATTTCTTTGTAAGGATATCCTTATGTGTATCCAATGCATGTTAAAATTGCGCTACTGTCTTAGCCTCTACCACCGCTGATGGGAGGCTATTCCACTTGTCCACTACCCTTTCTGTGATGTAATTTTTCCTCAAATTTCCCCTGAACCTCCCCCCCTCCAGTCTCAGTGCATGTTCTTGTGTCCTATTGCTTCTCTTCATTTGAAGAATGTTTCCGTCCTGGACTTTATTAAAACCCTTGATATACAGTATTTGAAAGTTTCTATCATGTCCCTTCTCTGTTCCAAACTATACATACTGAGATTTTTTAGTCTTTCTGGGTATGTTTTGTTATGGAGGCCGCCCTTCTTTGTCTCTAATGTATTAATAGCCTTTTGAAGATGTCGACTTAATGCTCATGTCGACCTTTTGCAGGTGTTGACCTAATGCATGTCAACAAATAGTGGTCGACATATTGAGTGTCGACTTAAGTAAGGTCAACCTAAGCACTGTATCTCGCTAGGCGGCCCCCAGCATTCGAGTGATAGCAGGTGCAGTATTGCTATTTTAGCAAAACTGCAACTGAAGCTGAATATTGCCCCATGGGGGTCATTCCGAGTTGTTCGCTCTGTAATTTTTTTCGCATCGCAGCGATTTTCCGCTTAGTGCGCATGCGCAATGTCCGCAGTGCGACTGCGCCAAGTAAATTTGCTATGCAGTTAGGAATTTTACTCACGGCTTTTTCATCGTTCTGGTGATCGTAGTGTTATTGACAGGAAGTGGGTGTTACTGGGCGGAAACTGGCCGTTTTATGGGTGTGTGCGGAAAAACGCTACCGTTTCTGGGAAAAACGCGGGAGTGGCTGGAGAAACGGAGAAGTGTCTGGGCGAACGCTGGGTGTGTTTATGACGTCAAACCAGGAACGACAAGCACTGAACTGATCGCACTGGCAGAGTAAGTCTCGATCTACTCAGAAACTGCACAGAGATGTCTTATCGCAATAATGCGAATCTTTCGTTCGCAGTTTTAAGATGCTAAGATTCACTCCCAGTAGGCGGCGGCTTAGCGTGTGCAATGCTGCTAAAAGCAGCTTGCGAGCGAACAACTCGGAATGACCCCCACGTGTGATGTGGTGCACACAGTGTGGTGCATACAATGATACCAAACAACAGCGTGACTACTTTTCTCCATTTAAATAGGCTGAATGACGGAATAAAAGATTGAATACATGTGTGATTGTAATTCAAGATAGGAATTATTTATTACCTTTTGTAAAGGGTACCAACAACTCATCCCTGACGTCTGCTCTCAATTTTATGACCCCCTCTGTCCTCCTCCGCTGCTCTAAACCCCAACCCTAGCACACCAAACTTACATGATTCTTACAAAAATGTACACGGTCCGCTAAACACTTCTAGAGGAAATCTCACTCTCTGGCAGACTTCCTCCATTTCAAGTTTATTCTTTCTTCCTATAGCTCTGCTCTTTCCCTCACCAAGCAATCCTTCTTCCAATTACTCACCTCTTCACAGTCCTCCAGTCCACGCCGTCTCTTTGAAACTTTCAACATTCTTCTTTGCCCCCCTCCTCCTAATCTCCCATCCTCCCTCACTGTCTTTGATTCCTTCATCTCCAAAATTGAGGAAATCTGACACGATATCTCCTCCCGTCACCCCTCTGCTGCCCCCCTGCCCCCATTATCCTTTCACGCCATGTATCCCACCCTGTCCTCCTTCCGCCCTACTATGGACAAGGAAGTCCAGTCCCTCATCTTATCCTTCCCCCCTCAACCTGCCCCTTGGACCCCCTCCCCCCCGTCTTCTCCGCTCCCTCTCCTCCACTGCCTGCTCCCACCTTGCTCACCTCTTCAACATATCACTCTCTACCGGCATCTTTCCCTCACCATTCAAACATGCTCTGAACTCACCTAGTCTAAAAAAAATACAACCTCGACCCTTCATCACCCACTAGCTGCTGGCCCATCTCTCTTCTCCCATTCACCTCCAAACTACTTGAACGACTTATTTACAGCCGTCTCACCAGCGACCTCTCTGACAACTCCATCCTTGATCCACAACAATCTGGCTTTTGCCCACTCCACTCCACTGAGACTGCCCTGGTGAAAGTCACCAATGACCTGCTTTTGGCCACATCCAGGGGTCACTTCTCTCTTCTTATCCTTCTGGACCTCCCTGCTGCCTTCGACACCATAAATCATCCTCTCCTCCTCCACACACTCCAAAACATTGGCCTCTCTAGCACTGCCCTTGACTGGTTTACCTCTTACCTCACTAACCACTCCTTCTCAGTGTCTGCCTCCAGCACCACCTCACACCTTTCAGTCCTTCCTGTTGGTGTCCCTCAGGATTCTGGCCTCAACCCCCTTCTGTTCTCCCTGTACACCTCTTCCCTGGGTGTGCTCATTAGCTCCTTTGGCCTTCAATACCACCTCTATGCTGATGACACACAACTCTTCCTCTCCTCTCCTGATCTGTCCCCCTCTGTCCTCTCTCAGCCTTCGAGCTGCCTCTCCGCCATCTCCTCCTGGATGTCTGAGCGCTCTTAGAAGCTCAACATGGACAAAACTGAACTCTTTATCTTTCCCCCAGCCAGGGTAACACCCCTTACCAATATCTCTATCACTGTTGACAACACCATCATCTCCCCCATTTCCCAACTCCGCTGATTGACTCTTGACTCCCCCCTTTCCTTTGCATCCCACATCCAAGCTCTGGCACAATTCTGTCGGCTCCAGCTACGCAACATTGCTTGCATCAGGCCGTTTCTCTCCAACAGTGCAACTAAAGTTATCATCCACTCACTGGTCATCTCATGGCTCGACCACTGCAACGTTCTCCTCACTGGCCTCACTCGCTCCTATCATGCTTTCCTCCAATCTATCCTCAACGCTGCAGCTAGGCTAATCTTCCTCTCCCGCCACCCCACTTCTGCCGCTCCCCTTTGACAAAATCTGAACTGGCTCCCATTCCCCTACAGAATCCTCTTCAAACTCCTCACCCTCACATTCAAGGCCATCTCTAATTCCACTGCTCCCTACATCTCCAACCTCCTCACCCTTCATACTCCCTCCCGCCCCTTATGGTCGGCCAATGACCGTCGCCTCTCCTCTACCCTGGTCACTGCCTCCTATGCTCAAGTTCAAGACTTTGCCCATGCTGCACCCTTTCAGTGGAACGCACTCCCCAACTCCAATAGACTCCCCCCGACCTTACAAAGCTTCAAATGGGACCTAAAAACCCACCTATTCATCAAAACGTACCCTTCCAATGCATAACCTAGTCCTGAGGCCGCTCCTCCATACCCCTGCCTCATGCCTTGACCATCTCTGCTTTGCTTACTTCCTGCCATCAGGCTACCTCCTGCTTGCTTGCACCTCATGTCATCTGTCTGTCGCCCCTTCCCACTAGATTGTTAGCTCCTCAGAGCAGGGCCCTCTTTCCTCTTGTTGTCAAAACCCTCTTGACACATTTCACTCACAGCTCTCTCTTACTCAGCGACCATCTTTACCTGCATTTTCTCCTGCTGGTAAAGGCTCATCTCTATCTATGGCCGCTAACCCCTAGTAGTACACTGATTACTCCCTTGCTACTTACATATAAGCTGTATTATGTATTGAGAATTGTGGTGCTCTTTGTTACCTGTACTCTATTTTTGTTATTTCTTTACTGTAATGTCTCCCTGTATTGTTCTGTTGTATGCCCTTTGTACGGCGCTGCAAAACACTTGTGGCGGCTTATAAATAAAATATAATAAGAATAATAATCTATCCAGATAAATTTAGAATATCTTTAGATAACACGCAATAATTTATCTCTTTTCACAGTTTCTTTGCTTTATGACATATCAAAGGCATGCTGGCATACATAAGATGATTGCTTTTAATTTTATAACTATTCAGGAGGAACGTTTGAATTAGCTAAATTGGTACCAACAAATTTGTCCACGTCTGTATATGTTTTTAAATTATTATTAAATATTGTGAGATTTATAGGAGCCTCCCTGTTTGTTCACCCTAAAAAGCATACAGACCACTAGATTTATATTTATTATTCATTGTTACAGTTTAGTACAGCAATCTCATTCATACATGGATCCCATATTGCATGATAAGTCTGCATCCCTCAAACTGTAAAATACAATGAGAGTCATATGATTAGACCATGTGTCAGTGAAGTGGATTGATGTGTAAGATATTGTTTTTTGTTTACAATGGTTATTAACTTTATTTTTGTTGCATTCAGTTTTCATTATTCCTGTTTTTTCAGTTGAGTAGAAAGGGAAGATAGAAATTTACATGGAAGAGTGGAAAGGATGCCAGAGAAGAAAGTAAAGGGTATCGAATAGGGTGGAGAATCCCGGAATCAGCGGGATCACAGGATTTAGTTCTAATATTGTCCGGGATTCAATCTCTGGATTGGAGCTTCCAATCCCGTAGATTTCAGGATTAGAAAAACCCCTTGTTTTTTCTAGTGATGAGCGGCTTCGGTTTCTCGGAAACCGAACCCTCCCGAACTTCACCCATTTTACACGGGTCCGAGGCATACTCGGATTCTCCCGTATGGCTCGGTTAACCCGAGCGCGCCCGAACGTCATCATCCCGCTGTTGGATTCTCGCGAGATTCGGATTCTATATAAGCAACCGCGCGTCGCCGCCATTTTCACTCGTGCATTGGAAATGTTAGGGAGAGGACGTGGCTGGCGTCCTCTCCATTATTGTTGAACTTGATTGTGCACTATTGCTTAATTGTGGGGAGGGCTGGGGAGCAGCTGTATAATATAGGAGGAGTACAGTGCAGAGTTTTGCTGATCAGTGACCACCAGTTATCCGTTCTCTGCCTGAAAAAAACGCTCCTTATCTGTGCTCAGTGTGGTGCATATATCTGTGCTCACACTGCTTAATTGTGGGGACTGGGGAGCAGCTGTATTATATAGGAGGAGTACAGTGCAGAGTTTTGCTGATCAGTGACCACCAGTATTATACGTTCTCTGCCTGAAAAAAACGCTCCATATCTGTGCTCAGTGTGCTGCATATATCTGTGCTCACACTGCTTAATTGTGGGGACTGGGGAGCAGCTGTATTATATAGCAGGAGTACAGTGCAGAGTTTTGCTGACAGTGACCACCAGTATACGTTGTCTGCCTGAAAAACACTCCATATCTGTGCTCAGTGTGCTGCTTTATTGTGGGGACTGGGGACCACCAGTATAATATTATATAGGAGGAGTACAGTGCAGAGTTTTGCTGACCAGTGACCACCAGTATATAATATATAGCATTACGGTACAGTAGGCCACTGCTGTACCTACCTCTGTGTCGTCATTAAGTATACTATCCATCTAGATTCTATACCTGTGGTGCATTTCAGTTGTGTAGTTTGCTGACACAGTGACCACCAGTATATATAGCAGTATGGTACGGAAGGCCACTGCTGTACCTACCTCTGTGTCGTCATTAAGTATACTATCCATCTACATTCTATACCTGTAGTGCATTTTAGTCTTGCAGTTTGCTGACACAGTGACCACCAGTATACTATATATAGCAGTACGGTACGGAAGGCCACTGCTGTACCTACCTCTGTGTCGTCATTAAGTATACTATCCATCTACATTCTATACCTGTGGTGCATTTTAGTTTTGCAGTTTGCTGACACAGTGACCACCAGTATACGATATATAGCAGTACGGTACGGAAGGCCACTGCTGTACCTACCTCTGTGTCGTCATTAAGTATACTATCCATCTACATTCTATACCTGTGGTGCATTTTAGTTTTGCAGTTTGCTGACACAGTGACCACCAGTATACTATATATAGCAGTACGGTACGGAAGGCCACTGCTGTACATACCTCTGTGTCGTCATTAAGTATACTATCCATTGTCAAAGTCAGAAAAATATCATGCTACACGTTGCCATATATTCACCTCATGCGCTTGCCCGCTGCACATGCACTTTCACTGGCGTGCGTGCACATACTCGCAAATGCGTGACGGCGCCTCTACGGGCGTGCGCTCGAGCGCATGGTATGTGCACTTACGGTAGAGTTTGTGTGCGTCTAGCGAGCGACTCAATCGCTCCTTAATAAATCCATATAGCAGGTTTTAGAGGTAATGTTCCCCTTAATAATGACTGTAAGTTGGTTTAATGTAAATGGTCGCTGGACAGAGGAATTCCTCTTTGTATGGTACGAAGGGTCAGACAGGGTTTGAACAGCTGTGTCTGGTACCTAACTAAAGAACATTTTAATAGAAACAATCCGGTGCTGGTTAGGTAAAGATTAATCGCTCCTGCGTATAGATATGGCCATTAGTATTTTCTGGACATTTACTATATTTGCGATTCATTACCCATGCGGCGGGAATCTTCAGATTCCCTCCCACCTGAGCAGTTTGATATAGTCACAGCCCACCTGTTCAAACTAACCTATGACCTTTTGTTATGATACGAGGAGACATTCCTGTGTCCAATGAACAATGAGATTATAGGTCCCTTTGTAGTATACTGTATGCAGTGTATATAAGATCAGCCAGCCTGGACAGCTCAGTCTCTCTCACTCCACAAACGGTTTTCATATTGACTAACTCGGAGCTGGTACCAGGACTAGCGCAGCGATCATTCCCAGTGTGTGTAAGTAATTCTCTGTAATCATCTCGCTCTTTGTTTGTATTGGCCACATTCTCTCTCTCTGTTTAGTATAAGATTGTAACGTTATTGTATATTTCTGTCTAGATAATCTGTTAGAATTATATGTTAGTTTGTAGTGTATGACTTGTGAACTGTTTACCTTTTTCGATATAACTTAAAAGCTTGTTAGTAAAGGTGTTGGAACCTTAGCACGGTATGGTGTGTTCATTACATTGCAGTGGGTAATAGGAGCGTCTCGATCACTCAAACAGCTTTAGTGTTAATCAGGTTGAGCAGCGTTATATCGCTACAGTGTTTCAGAACAAGGTTTACAACATAAGAGTATCCTTTCTGTGTGTTACATTCAAGGTTTACTAATTATCATCTTGTGAGCGTCTGCGCCGCTCGTGATCTCCTCGTGGTCCCGAGCGTCCGCTACACTGGTAGCGTAGCATTACGGTAGTCGCTCGCCTATAGCGTGCTCGACACCAAGCGTAAGCTGTGAGCGAGCGTGCCGCATGTGCGTCTCGATCACGGCCGAGCGTATGCTACGCTAAGTGCGTACCCTTACGGTACCCCATACGCCAATTGCGTATTAAGTCTCTTACCCATATAGTGAAGGTTATAAGGTAATTAAAATCAGCATTATCAATTGAGGGCTCGTCCGTCCTCCACATATCCGCACTAACGAAAACAAACGTTATCTGCCAGCAAGGGCGGGAAGGCAGTAGTGCTGGCTAGATAAGCGTCTGTTTCGCTACGCTGTAGGAGTGCTGGGGTGGAATCGGGAACCGGAAGGTAGAAAGGTAAGAACAATACGCTATTGTCTTTTAAAACTGTTTATTTCTGTTTTGTGTATACACACGCACACATCTACATTGTTGCAGCTCACTTTCTTGTTGCCATTAGAATTGATTATTAGACACGTGCTGAGGAATTCTGGTGCTATTTAATTGAGATTAAATAGGATAATTTTTAAGGGAATAATTGTAAAGGACACGCACACAGCATAGCAAATACTGTGTGGTGTACGGTAAGCGATTATAGTTGAAAATCGTTTACATTGATAGAAGCGTGTTGATTGTGTCGCTGTGGGCATACCTGCACTTTGTGCATACGTGTCTCGGACAACGTGCAAAATCACGTACGTGACGCAAAGGCATACGCACGCGGCGTGTTTTACGCAACGGAGCGTACGGATACGCCCACTGAGACTCAAATCACACAATAACCTTGTTTAGGGTGGGCGGTATAGTATAGCCACCTGATAATAGCACAGATTTGTTCAGTTTTCCAAAAAGTATTAGTTAAAAGAGAACCTTTTTCTATTGCAAAACCCAGGGATTGGACTCCTGCCTGTATGAAAGGAATTTCTGTACAGAAAGATCAGTGTGCATATGAGTGAGTAGGAGTGAGTGTGGAACTTAAAGTATTATTTTTGTGAACCCACAAATCGGGATCCCGTCGGAGACCACATCAGGTGAGTGGACACTTGGTGGCGTGGACTGGCTTGCCCGCGTTAACATTGTAGAAGGTAAAAGGAGCAAGTAGTTTCCGCAGACAAAAGGACTGCGAGGTATTTAAGCGCAGCCCGAGGGGTTTTGCGTAGCACCCATATAGTCAAGTTAAGCTCCGGCTGAAGGTTTCGCAGCCTAAACAACCGATTCCATTGGTCGTAAAGCGTATAAATATTTAGTTATTTATGCGCTGTGCGACTGGACCGCACGTAATTGTGTGCATTAGTTTGTTACCTTGATACCCATTAAAAATTTACTGTGGGATCATAAACGCTATTTGTACATTCTAACGTGATTTGTGTAGGTTTTTGTTATTTTAAGGGAGTTTCACTGCTCACTCGGGAAATCTCCAACGACCAATACTTACTGGGGAGGGATCGCATACTCCCACGCGCCCCAGTAAATAGAGGTTACAAAAGATCCCACGGATTGGATTGGCCAATTGGGGCGCAGAGTGAGTAAAGGCACTAGTTGAACTTTCACCGTCGCCTTACCGCGGGCAATCTGGTCTGTTTGTGAGAATTAGCTAAGACAGCAATATCTACAAACGATGGGGGCCAGTTGTTCAAAGAAGGGACGTCCAACAAGGGTTCACGTTGGTAGTTGCTGGCCCAAAGGGTCCGCAAGGTATATAATGTGTGAAAAATCACACACACAGGTATTCAAAGAATGGGAACGAATGACAGAGGATGATGGGGAACAGTCTCCCCGGGTAGGCAGTCTGAACCCTGAGGTATTACAGAACCTACGAAAAAGGATAGGTCTAATAAAATCTGCCAAGCAGAGGATTAGACAAAATGATTGTTTACAGTTATGGCAACGGGAAAGTGAAATACAAGGAGAATTAGCTCAATACAGCTGACTCTCACCTTGGTGAGAGAAATATGGCAATGGGAGAGAAGGTGGTTACAGAGAATGGCACACTGGTGTATGATAAAAATGCACTTAGCAACTGTATTATAAATGATAAGAATAATTGTAATAAACGTAACAATGATAATTGTAATACTGTTAAATGTACAACTGTTAACCTGTGCAAGTCGCACCCCATGTTAAACTTCCCTCAGGATTACCAGCAAGAAAGTGAGCCTAGCACGATGTCGGCACCTTTTCCAGCAGCCACCACACAAGACATCCAGGTGGACGCGACCAATTCGGTAAAGGCAATAATCAAACCCCCTAACGGAGGGTCAGGTGAGGTCGTGTCCACAGGTACGTACGGTGTTATATATCACGCACAAACAAATGTACCTCATATTGTAGAACCAACACAAGATGATGTAATTGAATTCAACCCTGTCAGGGTGATCACAGTCCCCAATGGGAAGACTGACGCTCAGGGAATCATTCCCGCCAGGGACAGTGCAATGCGCCGTCCCTGGTCCCGGATGGAATTGAGAACAATTATGTCTGAATTCCCTGATCCTAGGAAAGATCTAGTTGCATGTCAAAGGTTTATTAAAGAACTAGGAAACTCCACAGAACCCACCAACAAAGGTTGGCGGACAGTGCTGAGGGCATGTTTGCCCTCCAGTGTTGACCCTGCAAAATTTATTACTGATTGTAAATTAGACACAGAAGTACCTCAAACGGAGGAACACAATCAGGAATGTATTAAGCAGATCAACCGACAGTTAGGAGTATATTTCCCAGCCATTGTCGAGTGGAACGAAATCTTCTCCATAAGACAAAACGAAGGGGAAAGTACTTCTAATTATTTCCATCGGGCATTGCAGGACATGACTAGGTATACCGGTATAGCAAACATTAAAACAAATGTGAAGCATAGAGAAGTAGCGGTTAAGGTATTAATGAATGGTTTAAAGGAAGTGTTGAGAACAAGGGTACAGACCACCAACCCAAACTGGAGAAATATCTTGGTGGCTGCACTAAGAAAGTCCGCTGTTGGGTATGAGCAAAACATCAGCAAGCACAGGGAAACACAGAGACGTAAGGAGCCTCAGATCCCTGTGGGTAAGTCCAAGGTGATAAGGTGTTATAATTGCCAGAAGGAAGGTCATTATGCAAGAGATTGTAGATCAAGAAATTTACAGAAGGTATATCAACCCCCTAGACAACAGCATAACCATGGTATCCAAGGAATCAGGGAAGTACAGGGAAAGCGGTTGATGGTGATGAGCATCCAAACGTTTGAGGAGGCATCAAATCAACCAAGACCTCAGGTCACTGGCACTTGGAGGAAGCCCAGGGCTTGTTATCTTTGTAAAAGAGAAGGGCATCATGCCAGCAACTGCAACAGCCCACATAAAGTCAGACCCCCTAGACAAGAACACGAGCAGAGTTACGACACTTGGAAGTATAATCAGGTATCACACATGTCAAATTTTGGTCCACACATATAATTTATGATTAGGAAAGTTGATCATTAACCTTGATAAAGCCTGAGGTAACAGTTAATAAATTGGGAGGTCATTCCTTGAAGACACAGGAATGACCGGGTAAAAATTTGTAATGTATCTGTCAAATGTTTCTTTTTCCCCATCTCTGACGTTCACCACAACAGCTCCAACATCACCTGACTACCTGACCTTTTCAGAAGTCTACCAAACCCCAGTATGACCTACCAGCATCGATGTATCCTGGTCAGATACAAAGGGTGGAGTATGGAAATACTGGTGGGAGAGACTATGCAAAGATACCATCGGACATGTAGATGTGACAGCCTGATGGTGAACGGAAGATCTGACAATGTTTTTTTTTCCCCTGAAAATGTTTTTTTTTTCCTGTTGTTGTTTATTGTTGGTTTATGTAACATATATATGAATTGTTCTCTCTCTCTCTTTTGTTTTTTTTTCTTCTTTCTCATGTTCTCATACATTACAGATGGTATGTCACACATCAGTTGGATAAATGGTAATGCAAGATTTATTCTCCTTACAGAAAGAGCACTGAGCTAGAAAGAATATTGTATCACCAGAATGTTTAGAAGACTGAGAGACAGCACCTTTGAGATGACAACAGAACAAGAAGAACAACAAGACTAGAGAACTAATTATCGTAACAAGTTTCTCTCCCCCTTAAACTGTTTTTCTGTACCCCCATTACAAATTTCTCCTTTCTCCTCCTGTAAGATGGACTCGCCTCAAGAGACTGTGATCCGTGTTTTCATGTTGACCCTGATGTTGACCAGAGCAGTCTGTTTCGGTGAGAGTACCAGTGAGGTCGAGAAAGGATCCAGAAAGGTTCTGATGACAGAGATGGAGGCGTAGATTTCCAAGAACAACATAATCACCAAGCAAAGGCGAGTATCAGAAAACGATCTGGTAGCATTGACCATAGAAGGAATTGTGAAGGATTGTTAGCTGAAGAAAATTGCATCTGTAGGCATTGTGACAATATAGTTGAGGATGGGTGCATCAAGAAATGTCAGTCCAGTTTTAATGTCCACATGGACCGGCATCCATTGAGTGACTATCACTCCTTAGTGGGGAAAGTGTTAAATCAGACAGACTGTTGGGTATGCTCTCAAGTACCTCAAGGTCATAGCAAATCAGGACTAGTACCATTCCCATTAACGATAGGGGAGGTACTTGAGCTAAGTGGTGGGAGGCCGGTGGACAAGAGGTTTAATATCTCTAGTCCTCCTAGTTTGAAGCTCCACCAATATCATGTGGATAGGTCCATAGTGAGTTTTAACATTTCCAATCCCCGAAAGCCGGGAAATTGGGAAGAATCATGGAATAACAAAACCATGACCTTTTCATATAGAGCCGATAGAATTCCTACAGATACAGAGCTTATACGCCACAGTGGAAAATATTTCCGATATAGGTATACCCTAGGAAGTAGGACAATGAGAGTTGGAGAAGTATCACCAGGATACTGTGCACATATCATACAACCGGATACGTGTACTAGACAGATGGGAGAATTAGGGTTAGGAGAGTTCACATGGAAAATGTGTAACATGGTTTTGACATATTCAGTCCCATATGTTCTCCCCGATGATGCATATTTCATATGCGGGAGAAAGGCGTATGAGTGGCTTGCCCCAAACTCAGAGGGATTATGTTATATTGGAAAGGTACCGCCTGAAGTAATGACTGTATCGCATAACAAAATTGATTTGATTTACGACCCAACCATTGAGACCCCGCTGTGATAAAATGTGATTCCACGATCCGTTTCTTTCACCCGTTTCTCCTTTGTTTTTCTCCAAGGTACAAAGACTCGCTTGGAAGAAGGATTTGAAGACCACATTTATACAAAGATTTTTTTTATGGACTATGTTGCCGGCCCCCAATATCCCTAGTGACTTTAATGAAAACGCTAGCCCAACACTTTAAAGATTGTAAGTCTATGGACATTGAGAAAGCTTTTTGCTCAAGCAATTATAGCAAAAGCATCGGGAGACTACAGTCAACATGTACATCGAGACAAGACGCAAGACAAGACCTCAATCAACAAATGTATATTAAACTCACATAGTTTGACTGCATTTACCGTAATTGCTTCTTATCTTCATTTCTACAACCTTCAGGTAATGACACACGTAGTCGATAGGGAATATAGGCACAGATATCAGCACTCGCATATTCCCCCCATTCATGTATCATCAACTAAAATGTGCTCCCCCATTTTGTTGCAACCAAAAGCCGAAAAGAGCTCGGTAAAGTTTGACAGCCCATCCACAGGCCCGTAATACGGGATAAGAAGGAATTCAAATGTATACTTCGCAATACCTCGAAGCTTGATTTAAAACACGTACGGCACGATGATACATGACCCCTCAAACATGGACTCATACACACATGCTTCTACTATCTCACTAGGTCATACTTTTTTTCCCACCTTCTACTCTTCTCCCTTATCCAATCATAGAAATGTATTTACATATGACATATATTTTTCTCTTTTTGAACTGTTTTAGGAAGTGGCAGTTATTGGTGACTGCCAAAGGGTGGACTGTCAAAGTCAGAAAAATATCATGCTACACGTTGCCATATATTCACCTCATGCGCTTGCCCGCTGCACATGCACTTTCACTGGCGTGCGTGCACATACTCGCAAATGCGTGACGGCGCCTCTACGGGCGTGCGCTCGAGCGCATGGTATGTGCACTTACGGTAGAGTTTGTGTGCGTCTAGCGAGCGACTCAATCGCTCCTTAATAAATCCATATAGCAGGTTTTATAGGTAATGTTCCCCTTAATAATGACTGTAAGTTGGTTTAATGTAAATGGTCGCTGGACAGAGGAATTCCTCTTTGTATGGTACGAAGGGTCAGACAGGGTTTGAACAGCTGTGTCTGGTACCTAACTAAAGAACATTTTAATAGAAACAATCCGGTGCTGGTTAGGTAAAGATTAATCGCTCCTGCGTATAGATATGGCCATTAGTATTTTCTGGACATTTACTATATTTGCGATTCATTACCCATGCGGCGGGAATCTTCAGATTCCCTCCCACCTGAGCAGTTTGATATAGTCACAGCCCACCTGTTCAAACTAACCTATGACCTTTTGTTATGATACGAGGAGACATTCCTGTGTCCAATGAACAATGAGATTATAGGTCCCTTTGTAGTATACTGTATGCAGTGTATATAAGATCAGCCAGCCTGGACAGCTCAGTCTCTCTCACTCCACAAACGGTTTTCATATTGACTAACTCGGAGCTGGTACCAGGACTAGCGCAGCGATCATTCCCAGTGTGTGTAAGTAATTCTCTGTAATCATCTCGCTCTTTGTTTGTATTGGCCACATTCTCTCTCTCTGTTTAGTATAAGATTGTAACGTTATTGTATATTTCTGTCTAGATAATCTGTTAGAATTATATGTTAGTTTGTAGTGTATGACTTGTGAACTGTTTACCTTTTTCGATATAACTTAAAAGCTTGTTAGTAAAGGTGTTGGAACCTTAGCACGGTATGGTGTGTTCATTACATTGCAGTGGGTAATAGGAGCGTCTCGATCGCTCAAACAGCTTTAGTGTTAATCAGGTTGAGCAGCGTTATATCGCTACAGTGTTTCAGAACAAGGTTTACAACATAAGAGTATCCTTTCTGTGTGTTACATTCAAGGTTTACTAATTATCATCTTGTGAGCGTCTGCACCGCTCGTGATCTCCTCGTGGTCCCGAGCGTCCGCTACGCTGGTAGCGTAGCATTACGGTAGTCGCTCGCCTATAGCGTGCTCGACACCAAGCGTAAGCTGTGAGCGAGCGTGCCGCATGTGCGTCTCGATCACGGCCGAGCGTATGCTACGCTAAGTGCGTACCCTTACGGTACCCCATACGCCAATTGCGTATTAAGTCTCTTACCCATATAGTGAAGGTTATAAGGTAATTCAAATCAGCATTATCACCATCTACATTCTATACCTGTGGTGCATTTTAGTTTTGCAGTTTGCTGACACAGTGACCACCAGTATACTATATATAGCAGTACGGAAGGCCACTGCTGTACCTACCTCTGTGTCGTCATTAAGTATACTATCCATCTACATTCTATACCTGTGGTGCATTTTAGTTTTGCAGTTTGCTGACACAGTGACCACCAGTATATTATATATAGCAGTACGGTACGGAAAGCCACTGCTGTACCTACCTCTGTGTCGTCATTAAGTATACTATCCATCTACATTCTATACCTGTGGTGCATTTTAGTTTTGCAGTTTGCTGACACAGTGACCACCAGTATACTATATATAGCAGTACGGAAGGCCACTGCTGTACCTACCTCTGTGTCGTCATTAAGTATACTATCCATCTACATTCTATACCTGTGGTGCATTTTAGTTTTGCAGTTTGCTGACACAGTGACCACCAGTATACTATATATAGCAGTACGGTACGGAAGGCCACTGCTGTACCTACCTCTGTGTCATCATTAAGTATACTATCCATCTACATTCTATACCTATGGTGCATTTTAGTTTTGCAGTTTGCTGACACAGTGACCACCAGTATTCTATATATAGCAGTACGGTACAGAAGGCCACTGCTGTACCTACCTCTGTGTCGTCATTAAGTATACTATCCATCTACATTCTATACCTGTGGTGCATTTTAGTTTTGCAGATTGCTGACAGTGACCACCAGTATTTATAGCAGTACGGTACGGAAGGCCACTGCTCTACCTACCTCTGTGTCGTCAAGTATACTATCCATCCATACCTGTGGTGCATTTCAGTTGTGCGCAGTATATATAGTAGTAGGCCATTGCTATTGATAGTTACTGGCATATAATTCCACACATTAAAAAATGGAGAACAAAAATGTGGAGGTTAAAATAGGGAAAGATCAAGATCCACTTCCACCTCATGCTGAAGCTGCTGCCACTAGTTATGGCCGAGACGATGAAATGCCATCAACGTCGTCTGCCAAGGCCGATGCCCAATGTCATAGTAGAGAGCATGTAAAATCCAAAAAACAAAAGTTCAGTAAAATGACCCAAAAATCAAAATTAAAAGCGTCTGAGGAGAAGCGTAAACTTGCCAATATGCCATTTACGACACGGAGTGGCAAGGAATGGATGAGGCCCTGGCCTATGTTCATGGCTAGTGGTTCAGCTTCACATGAGGATGGAAGCCCTCATCCTCTCGCTTGAAAAATGAAAAGACTTAAGCTGGCAAAAGCACAGCGAAGAACTGTGCGTTCTTCTAAATCACAAATACCCAAGGAGAGTCCAATTGTGTCGGTTGCGATGCCATCATCCCGCTGTCGGATTCTCGCGTGATTCGGATTCTATATAAGCAACCGCGCGTCGCCGCCATTTTCACTTGTGCATTGGAAATGTTAGGGAGAGGACGTGGCTGGCGTCCTCTCCATTATTGTTGAACTTGATTGTGCACTATTGCTTAATTGTGGGGAGGGCTGGGGAGCAGCTGTATAATATAAGAGGAGTACAGTGCAGAGTTTTGCTGATCAGTGACCACCAGTTATCCGTTCTCTGCCTGAAAAAAACGCTCCTTATCTGTGCTCAGTGTGCTGCATATATCTGTGCTCACACTGCTTAATTGTGGGGACTGGGGAGCAGCTGTATTATATAGGAGGAGTACAGTGCAGAGTTTTGCTGATCAGTGACCACCAGTATTATACGTTCTCTGCCTGAAAAAAACGCTCCATATCTGTGCTCAGTGTGCTGCATATATCTGTGCTCACACTGCTTAATTGTGGGGACTGGGGAGCAGCTGTATTATATAGCAGGAGTACAGTGCAGAGTTTTGCGGACAGTGACCACCAGTATACGTTGTCTGCCTGAAAAACACTCCATATCTGTGCTCAGTGTGCTGCTTTATTGTGGGGACTGGGGACCACCAGTATAATTTTATATAGGAGGAGTACAGTGCAGAGTTTTGCTGACCAGTGACCACCAGTATATAATATATAGCATTACGGTACAGTAGGCCACTGCTGTACCTACCTCTGTGTCGTCATTAAGTATACTATCCATCTAGATTCTATACCTGTGGTGCATTTCAGTTGTGCAGTTTGCTGACACAGTGACCACCAGTATATATAGCAGTACGGTACGGAAGGCCACTGCTGTACCTACCTCTGTGTCGTCATTAAGTATACTATCCATCTACATTCTATACCTGTGGTGCATTTTAGTCTTGCAGTTTGCTGACACAGTGACCACCAGTATACTATATATAGCAGTACGGTACGGAAGGCCACTGCTGTACCTACCTCTGTGTCATCATTAAGTATACTATCCATCTACATTCTATACCTGTGGTGCATTTTAGTTTTGCAGTTTGCTGACACAGTGACCACCAGTATACTATATATAGCAGTACGGTACGGAAGGCCACTGCTGCACCTACCTCTGTGTCGTCATTAAGTATACTATCCATCTACATTCTATACCTGTGGTGCATTTTAGTTTTGCAGATTGCTGACAGTGACCACCAGTATTTATAGCAGTACGGTACGGAAGGCCACTGCTCTACCTACCTCTGTGTCGTCAAGTATACTATCCATCCATACCTGTGGTGCATTTCAGTTGTGCGCAGTATATATAGTAGTAGGCCATTGCTATTGATAGTTACTGGCATATAATTCCACACATTAAAAAATGGAGAACAAAAATGTGGAGGTTAAAATAGGGAAAGATCAAGATCCACTTCCACCTCATGCTGAAGCTGCTGCCACTAGTCATGGCCGAGACGATGAAATGCCATCAACGTCGTCTGCCAAGGCCGATGCCCAATGTCATAGTAGAGAGCATGTAAAATCCAAAAAACAAAAGTTCAGTAAAATGACCCAAAAATCAAAATTAAAAGCGTCTGAGGAGAAGCGTAAACTTGCCAATATGCCATTTACAACACGGAGTGGCAAGGAACGGCTGAGGCCCTGGCCTATGTTTATGGCTAGTGGTTCAGCTTCACATGAGGATGGAAGCACTCATCCTCTCGCTAGAAAAATGAAAAGACTTAAGCTGGCAAAAGCACAGCAAAGAACTGTGCGTTCTTCTAAATCACAAATACCCAAGGAGAGTCCAATTGTGTCGGTTGCGATGCCTGACCTTCCCAACACTGGACGGGAAGAGCTTGCGCCTTCCACCATTTGCACGCCCCCTGCAAGTGCTGGAAGGAGCACCCGCAGTCCAGTTCCTGATAGTCAAATTGAAGATATCACTGTTGAAGTACACCAGGATGAGGATATGGGTGTTGCTAGCGCAGGAAATTGACAAGGAGGATTCTGATGGTGAGATGGTTTGATTAAGTCAGGCACCCGGGGAGACACCTGTTGTCCGTGGGACGAATATGGCCATTAACATGCCTGGTCAAAATACAAAAAAAATCAGCTCTTCGGTGTGGAATTATTTCAACACAAATGCGGACAACAGGTGTCAAGCCGTGTGTTGCCTTTGTCAAGCTGTAATAAGTAGGGGTAAGGACGTTAACCACCTCGGAACATCCCCCCTTATACGTCACCTGCAGCGCATTCATCATAAGTCAGTGACAAGTTCAAAAACTTTGGGTGACAGCGGAAGCTGTCCACTGACCACTAAATCCCTTCCTCTTGTAACCAAGCTCCTACAAACCACACCACCAACTCCCTCAGTGTCAATTTCCTCCTTACCCAGGAAAGCCAATAGTCCTGCAGGCCATGTCACTGGCAAGTCTGACGAGTCCTCTCCTGCCTGGGATTCCTCCGATGCATCCTTGAGTGTAACGCCTACTGCTGCTGGCGCTGCTGTAGTAGCTGCTGGGAGTCGATCGTCATCCCAGAGGGGAAGTCGGAAGACCACTTGTACTACTTCCAGTAAGCAATTGACTGTCCAACAGTCCTTTGCGAGGAAGATGAAATATCACAGCAGTCATCCTGCTGCAAAGCAGATAACTCAGGCCTTGGCAGCCTGGGCGGTGAGAAACGTGGTTCCAGTATCCACCGTTAATTCAGAGGCAACTAGAGACTGGATTGAGGTACTGTGTACCCGGTACCAAATACCATCTAGGTTCCATTTCTCTAGGCAGGCGATACCGAAAATGTACACAGACCTCAGAAAAAGACTCACCAGTGTCCTAAAAAATGCAGTTGTACCCAATGTCCACTTAACCACGGACATGTGGACAAGTGGAGCAGGGCAGACTCAGGACTATATGACTGTGACAGCCCACTGGGTAGATGTATTGCCTCCCGCAGCAAGAACAGCAGCGGCGGCACCAGTAGCAGCATCTCGCAAATGCCAACTCGTTCCTAGGCAGGCTACGCTTTGTATCACCGCTTTCCAGAAGAGGCACACAGCTGACAACCTCTTACGGAAACTGAGGAAGATCATCGCAGAATGGCTTACCCCAATTGGACTCTCCTGGGGATTTGTGACATCGGACAAAGCCAGCAATATTGTGCGTGCATTACATCTGGGCAAATTCCAGCACGTCCCATGTTCTGCACATACATTGAATTTGGTGGTGCAGAATTATTTAAAAAACGACAGGGGCGTGCAAGAGATGCTGTCGGTGGCCCGAAGAATTGCGGGCCACTTTCAGCATTCAGCCACCGCGTACAGAAGACTGGAGCACCACCAAACATTCCTGAACCTGCCCTGCCATCATCTGAAGCAAGAGGTGGTAACGAGGTGGAATTCAACCCTCTATATGCTTCAGAGGATGGAGGAGCAGCAAAAGGCCATTCAAACCTATACATCTGCCCACGATATAGGCAAAGGAGGGGGAATGCACCTGACTCAAGCGCAGTGGAGAATGATTTCAACGTTCTGCAACCCTTTGAACTTGCCACACGTGAAGTCAGTTCAGACACTGTCAGGTCATTCCCCTCATCAGGCTTTTGCAGAAGAAGCTGGAGACATTGAAGGAGGAGCTAAAACAGAGCGATTCCGTTAGGCATGTGAGACTTGTGGATGGAGCCCTTAATTCGCTTAACCAGGATTCACGGGTGGTCAATCTGTTGAAATCAGAGCACTACATTTTGGCCACCGTGCTCGATCCTAGATTTAAAACCTACGTTGGATCTCTCTTTCCGGCAGACACAAGTCTGCAGAGGTTCAAAGACCTGCTGGTGAGAAAATTGTCAAGTCAAGCGGAACGTGACCCGTCAACATCTCCTCCTTCACATTCTCCGGCGACTGGGGGTGCGAGGAAAAGGCTAAGAATTCCGAGCCCACCCGCTGGCGGTGATGCAGGGCAGTCTGGAGCGAGTGCTGACATCTGGTCCGGACTGAAGGACCTGCCAACGATTACTGACATGTCGTCTACTGTCACTTCATATGATTCTCTCACCATTGAAAGAATGGTGGAGGATTATATGAGTGACTGCATCCAAGCAGGTACGTCAGACAGTCCGTACGTATACTGGCAGGAAAAAGAGGGAATTTGGAGGCCCTTGCACAAACTGGCTTTATTCTACCTAAGTTGCCCTCCCTCCAGTGTGTACTCCAAAAGAGTGTTTAGTGCAGCCGCTCACCTTGTCAGCAATCGGCGTACGAGGTTACTTCCATAAAATGTGGAGAAGATGATGTTCATCAAAATGAATTATAATCAATTCCTCCGTGGAGACATTCACCAGCAGCAATTGCCTCCACAAAGTACACAGGGACCTGAGATGGTGGATTCCAGTGGGGACGAATTAATAATCTGTGAGGAGGGGCATGTACACAGTGAAAGGGGTGAGGAATTGCAGGATGATGATGAGGTGGACATCTTGCCTCTGTAGAGCCAGTTTGTGCAAGGAGAGATTGATTGCTTCTTTTTTTGGTGGGGGCCCAAACCAACCAGTCATTTCAGTCACAGTCGTGTGGCAGACCCTGTCGCTGAAATGATGGGTTCGTCAAAGTGTGCATGTCCTGTTTATACAACATAAGGGTGGGTGGGAGGGCCCAAGGACAATTCCATCTTGCACCTCTTTTTTCTTTAATTTTTCTTTGCATCATGTGCTGTTTGGGGACAATTTTTTTAAGTGCCATCCTGTCTGACACTGCAGTGCCACACCTAGATGGGCCAGGTGTTTGTGCCGCCCTCTTGGGTCGCTTAGCTTAGTCATCCAGCGACCTCGGTGCAAATTTTAGGACTAAAAATAGTATTGTGAGGTGTTCAGAATAAACTGGAAATAAGTGGAAATTGAGGTTACTAATACTATAGGATCAAAATTACCCCAAAATTCTATGATTTAAGCTGTTTTTGAGGTTTTTTTTTTTAAAAAACACCCGAATCCGACAAAAAAATTTCAGGGAGGTTTTTCCAAAACGCGTCCGAATCCAAAACACGGCCGCGGAACCGAATCCAAAATCAAAACACAAATCCCGAAAAATTTCCGGTGCACATCTCTACCTAGAACGCACCAGTGACTCCAATTCGTCCAGGGGTTCTCAATGGGGTTAAGATCTGGAGTCTGAGCAGGCCAGTCCACCCAGGTTACCAAATTTTCTGTATAACAGACCAGTGTTGGCCTGTAAACATGACCGGTGGCATTGCCGTCCTGATAATAATAATCGTTGTTTCCGAAGAACTGCCACAATGCAGGGAGCACAGAGTTATTGAGACCATCTCTATACTTTTCAGCGTTAATGTGACCCTCCATTACAACTACTTCCAAACCAGCTGAAACAGTCCACAGCATAATGCCACCACCTTCATGCTTTACTGCAGGTACTTTGCGGGTCATTCCAAGCTGATCGTAGCTGTGCTAAATCATTCACATTGACATGCGGGGGGACACCCAGCACAGGGCTAGTCCGCCCCGCATGTTAGTGCCCCCCCCCCCGCAGAAGTGCAAAGGCATCGCACAGCGGCGAAGCCTTTGCACGTCAAGAGTAGCTCCCGACCAGCGCAGCTTTAGCGTACTGGCCGGAGCTACTCGTCGTGATGTCACGCAGCCGCCTTGGACCGCCCCCCACCCCCAGCGGTTCGGCCACACCTGCGTTGGCCGGACCGCTTCCCCTAAACGGCACCGGCGCAGTTCCGACCCGATCACTGCACTGCCAGAAACTGCAGCGAACGATGGGGTCCGAATGACCCCCTTTACACTCAGGCACTCTCCATGCAATCGCCAAACCCAAACACGTTAATCTGATCTGAAAGTGTAAACAGTGATTCATCACTGCATAACACTTGCCGCCATTATTCCACTGTCCAGTTTTTGCGCTCTTTACACCTTCGTATGCGCTGGGCTGCATTCTTCTTCGTGATTAGAAGTTGATAAGCAGATGCTCGCCCATTGGTGGTCATTCCGAGTTGCATTTTTTCAGACACGCCTGGTTTTTGCAAACACTCCCTGAAAACGGTCAGTTGACACCCAGTAACGCCCCTTCCTGTCAATCTTCTAGCGGCCGCCAGTGCGAAGAAAAACTTCGCTAGATCCTAAGCACAACCACAAAGGGCTTTGCACCCGTACATTGCGGGGCATGCGCAGAAATGCCATTTTTTAGCCTGATCGCTGCGCTGCGAAAATCGGCAGCGAGCGATCAACTCGGAATGACCCCCAATATGTCTAATACATTTTCTGCTTCCTGCTTCTTATACTTCAACATTCTACCATAGAGCTTATTTAGCATTAGGTGCAGCTTTTATATGGGAATAACATTTTATCATCACAGCTCCTTAGTCACATTGCACATTTTACATTTACCCTCCTGCAACACAAAGGGGGTCATTCTGAGTTGATCGCTCGCTAGCTAGTTTTAGCAGCCATGCAAACGCTTTGCCGCCGCCAACTGGGGAGTGTATTTTAGCTTTGCAGAAGTGTGAACGCATGTGCAGCAGAGCTCTGTAAAAATTGTTTGTGCAGTTTCAGAGTAGCTCTGAACCTACTCAGAGCTTGCGATCACTTCAGCCTATTCGTGTCCGGATTTGACGTCATACACCCGCCCAGCCACGCCTGCGTTTTTTCAGACATGCCTGCGTTTTTGCAAACACTCCCTGAAAACGGTCAGTTGACACCCAGAAACGCCCCCTTCCTGTCAATCTTCTTGCGGCCGTCAGTGTGACTGGAAACTTCGCTAGAACCTGTGCACAACCACAATGGGCTTTGCACCCGTATGACGCGCTTGTGCATTGCGGGGCATACGCATGCGCAGAAATGCCGATTTTTAGCCTGATCGTTGCGCTGTACACAACGGCAGCTAGCGTTCAACTCGGAATGACCCTCAAAGTGTTTTTGTTTTTTTAGGTACAAATATTCGTCCTAATTTAGAGTTGATCACAGCAGCAAATTTGTTAGCAATTTGGCAAAACCATGGGGGTCATTCCGAGTTGATCGTAGCTGTGCTAAATTTAGCACAGCTACGATCATCTTCCCTGACATGCGGGGGGACGCCCAGCACAGGGCTAGTCCGCCCCGCATATCAGTGCCGGCCCCCCCGCAGAAGTGCAAAGGCATCGCACAGCGGCGATGCCTTTACACTTCAAGAGTAGCTCCCGACCAGCGCAGCTTTAGCGTGCTAGCCGGGAGCTACTCATCGCTCCCCGTCCCGCAGCGGCTGCGTGTGACGTCACGCAGCCACTGCGGCCCGCCCCCCGTTCGGTCCGGCCACGCCTGCGTTATCCGGACTGCGCCCACGAAACTACCGCCGTTCCGCCCCCTCCCGCCCAGTGACCACCTCTGCATGTCAATCAGGCAGAGACGATCGCAGCCCTGCTATGGCCTTCGGCCGTCTGGCATGCGCCGGCGCACTACGGCGTCGGCGCATGCGCAGTCGGGACCCGTTCGCACGGCTGCAAAAAAAAGCAGCAAGCGAATGCTTCAGAATGACCCCCCATGTGCACTGCAGGGGGGTCAGATATAACACGTGCAGAGAGACAGAGAGAGTTAGATTTGTGTGTGGTGTGATCAAACTGAAATCTAAATTGCAGTGTAAAAATAAAGCAGCCAGTATTTGACCTGCACAGAGACAAAATAACTCACCCAAATCTAACTCTCTCTGCAAATGTTATATCTGCCACACCTGGAGTGCACATGGGGGGTCAATCCGACTCATTCGCATGCAGCGCAGCGGTGCGTGCGGGCACGGAATGCGCATGCGCGGGGGCCGCAGTGCGCATACGCGACGTTGCCCGGTGTCAGGGGTCACCGGGTTACGTTGCGGCTTACAAAGGAATCGGTCGTTGAGCCGACCTCAAAGAAGAAGGCGTTCCAGGGCGGATCCGGACCGTTTGAAGCCGTTTTCGGGGAGTGGTGAGTAAAACGCAGGCGTGTCCAGGAGAACGGAGGGCGGATGTCTGACGTCAAAGCCGGCTCCAGCATCGCAGGGATTGACGCACAGAGAAAGTAGCTATAGGCCTAGTCTTCTTTTGCTTGAAATTTTTTTAGCTTAGCAGGGCTGCACAAGCGATCGCAGCCCTGCTAAGCTAAAATACACTCCCCCATAGGCGTGTACTAGTTGATCGCAGCAGCAAGCAATGACCACCATAGTTTTGCGCAACTGCTCACAAATTTGCTGCTGCGATCAACTCTTAATTACCCCCCTTGTACCTAATACTGTAGCTAACGCTAAATTAGCCCAGATGTGTTTTAATGTATATTTAATTTGCCACAGACAAGCACATAGCACCTTTCTCGCTATCTCAGTCTTGACGTTTTTTATTGATTAAAGGACAGCTACTGAAAAACCGCTCCTTAATTATAACAACTATATTAAGCAGACTTTGCTATAAAATCGTATATTCACAGCTCACCTAACGTTAGATTTTAAGTAATTTCATTTTGAATTTTTTTTTTTTATAAATCAGAATCTAAACGTGCATGTTATGAGTCTCAGTATTTATAATGTAGTTACCCAAAGTAAAAAACGAGTTTTATGGTAAGAACTTACCCTTGTTAAAACTCTTTCTGCGAGGTACACTGAGCTCCACAAGTCTGGACAATGGGGGTGTAGAGTAGGATCTTGATCCGAGGCACCAACAGGCTCAAAGCTTTGACTGTTCCCAGAATGCACAGCGCCGCCTCCTATATCACCCCGCCTCCCAGCACAGGAGCTCAGTTTTTAGTTAACCAGCCCAATGCAGTAGCAGGAAAAGAGACGACAATGGTTAGTAGCCACATACACCACACTCTCACGACAAGAGAAGTGTCAGCGGCTAATGCCATATCAACCCAAAGAAGCTAAGTGTGTCAGGGTGGGCGCCTTGTGGAGCCCAGTGTAGCTCGCAGAAAGTTTTAAACAAGGGTAAGTTTTTACCATAAAACTTGTTTTCTGCTGCGTGGTACACTGGGCTCCACAAGTCTGGACAATGGGGATGTCCTAAAGCAGTTCCTTATGGGAGGGGACGCACTGTAGCGGGCACAAGAACCCGGCGTCCAAAGGAAGCATCCTGGGAAGCGGCAGTATCGAAGGCATAGAACCTTATGAACGTGTTCCCGGAGGACCACGTAGCCGCCTTGCACAATTGATCAAGGGTCGCACCACGTTGGGCCGCCCAAGAAGGTCCAACAGACCGAGTAGAATGGGACGTAATATGAACAGGAGCTGACAGACCAGCCTTCACATAAGCATGCGCAATCACCATTCTAATCCACCTGGCCAGGGACTGCTTGTGAGCAGGCCAGCCACGTTTGTGAAATCCGAACAAAACAAAGAGAGAATCAGACTTTCGAATAGAAGCAGTTCTCTTCACATAGATACGGAGAGCCCGTACCACATCCAAAGACCGCTCTTTGGGAGACAAATCAGGAGAGACAAAAGCTGGAACCACAATCTCCTGATTAAGGTGGAACGAAGAAACCACCTTAGGTAAATATCCGGGACGAGTCCTAAGAACCGCCCGGTCACGGTGAAAAATCAGATATGGGGAACTACAAGACAAGGCACCCAAATCCGACACTCTTCTAGCAGAGGCAATAGCCAGCAAGAACACCACCTTAAGGGAAAGCCACTTAAGATCAGCTGAACCAAGAGGTTCAAACGGAGGCTCCTGCAACGCCTCCAAAACCACCGACAAGTCCCAAGGAGCCACAGGCGGGACATAGGGAGGTTGGATACGCAACACACCCTGAGTGAAAGTATGAACATCAGGTAAAGTCGCAATTTTCTCTGAAATCACACCGACAAGGCAGAAATATGAACCTTGAGGGAGGCCAGACGCAGGCCTAAATCTAGGCCCTGCTGTAGAAAAGCCAAAAGTTTGGCTGTACTAAACTTGGAAGCGTCATAATGGTTAGATGCGCACCAAACAAAGTAGGAATGCCAGACCCTATGGTAAATCCGAGCAGAGGCCGGTTTCCGGGCCCACAACATAGTTTTAATGACCTCTTCAGAAAAACCTTAAGCTCTTAAGACGGAAGCTTCAAGAGCCACGCCGTCAAAGATAGCCGGGCTAGGTCCTGGTAGACACAAGGGCCCTGAACGAGGAGGTCTGGGCGTTGTGGAAGTAGAAGTGAACGCTCTGACGATAGGCCTTGCAGGTCTGAGAACCAGTGCCGTCTGGGCAACGCCGGAGCTATGAGAAGCAGATTTCCTTTTTCTTGCTTGAACTTCCGAATTACCCTGGGCAGGAGTGACACCGGAGGGAACACGTACGGCAGCCGAAACCTCCACGGCACTGCCAGCGTATCCACAAATGCTGCTTGAGGATCCCTTGTCCTTGCTCTGAAGACTGGAACCTTGTGATTGTGTCGAGACACCATCATATCCACATCTGGAAGACCCCACCTTTCCATGAGGAGTTGAAACACTTCTGGATGGAGGCCCCACTCGCCGGCATGCACGTCCTGATGACTGAGAAAGTCCGCTTCCCAATTCAGGACTCCCGGAATGAATATTGCCGATATTGCCGGTAGATGGCGTTCCGCCCAACGTAGAATCCGCGAAGCTTACTTCATTGCCAAACGGCTTCGAGTGCCGCCTTGATGATTTATGTAAGCCACTGTGGTGGTGTTGTCTGACTGTACTTGAACAGGATGGTTCTGAATCAAATGCTGGGTTAGGTTCAACGCATTGAAGACCGCCCGCAATTCCAGAATGTTGATCGAGAGGAGAGATTCCTCCTTGGTCCACCGACCCTGCAAGGAGTGCTGCTCCAGCACCGCGCCCCAACCTCTTAGACTGGCATCTGTCATCAACAGGACCCAGTTGGATATCCAGAAGGGACGGCCTCTGCACAATTGTCGGTCCTGGAGCCACCAGAGCAGCGACAGACGGACCTCCGGAGTCAAAGAGATCATTTGAGACCTGATCCGGTGAGGCAGGCCTGTCACGATCCGGGTATCTGGACGCCATTACCTGCCGTTTAGGTGTCTTCTGAGACTGGCCCAGCGTTCCAAATCCGGATCTCATCTGTGTCAACACTCTGCACATCCCTCCTGTCATTCTGAGACACTACCACAGCGGCGCCATGTTTGAATCCAACATGGCGTCTCCCGTCCTCCGCGGCCTCCGCCGCCGTTACTGTGTTATTGCTGCAGGTTCTCAGAATCATGTATCATGCCTGCCGCGGCCTCTGCTGCCCTCCAAGTGTCTCAGCATATAACAGTCATCTGGCGTCTCCTGTCCTCCGTGGCCGGCGCCGCCATTATCATTATGTTTGCACATTTCATTTCAAACCAGTTTTCCCTCCAGGTTCCAGCATGGGCGCAGCCATGTTGGATTTGATCACATGTTCCAATTCCTCCAATCCACCGTCTCTGGAATCTGCATAATTGCCCAGCCAATGCCTGCATAGCAGCAGGTATAAGTATCCTGTGTCTGGGCCAGATAGATGTCAGTGCTTTGAATGTCATACCTTGTTCCAGTCTCTCTCTCCTGTGGCTTGTTTTTCCAGGTTCCAGTTCCTGTCTCCAGCATCCACAAAGAGACCCGCACCTGCTTTCCATCTTGCAGTGCAGCCTGACTCTACAGCCTGCCGTGGCTGTCCAGTTTCCAGCTATCTACTATCTGCTTCCAAGCAGCCAGCTTTCAACTGATTCCAGCTTCTACCAAACACCGGTGCTGATCCAGCGGATCCTATCTTACCAGCAGTATCCACTACCACCGGTAATCATTTATCAGCTATTCTGTTTCTACGCTCCATAGCATCTCACATCATTCACTCTGTGTTTTATCACCTGGCTGGTTCCATCCAGCATCCACTCCGTGACTTTAGTACCTGGCTGATTCCATTCAGCATCCACTCTGCATTTCATCACCTGGCTGATTCCACTCAGCATCCACTCCGTGTCTTACCACCTGGCTGGTTCCATCCAGCTGATACAGCAGCATACTCAAGTTACAGATTCACCTGCTACAACTACTGGCATGTTCCTCGGCTATTTCTACAACTACAACCAGGCCTGGTAAGGTGATTCCATCAAAGGACTTTTACATCTGTTCTAAACCTACCAGGGCTCTGAGAAACCTTCTATGGTTATGTATTCCAGGAACTGTGTTATTTGCCACTGTCTTTGCTAAACTTGAATACTGCTTGTTATCACACGGAGTCTGTTAATAAACTTTTATTTTTAATTTTAAACTGGTTGTCATGGTCACACCTTCGGGTAATCATTCTGCACTTACATGTCCAGGGGTCTGATTAAACCTCCCAGGTTTAATTTCATCTCAGCCCCTACAACTGAGGCTTCCTCTCGTCAGCCTAAACCCTCAGTTGTGACAGTAAGCACTGACCATATGAATCCAGCCGGAGACCAGGATCAAGCGGCTAGACCTATGCAAGAACTGGCAGCCAGACTCGAACATCAGGAGGCTGCACAAGGTCACATCATCCGCTGTCTCCAGGATCTCTCTACTCGGCTGGATGGTATTCAGACGACCCTCCGTGGACCTGGCACGTCTGGTGCGTCCACCACAGAGACTCCAGCTGTAACCCCACCCACCTTGCCCATTTCCATACCACGTCTTCATCTTCCAACGCCAGCAAAATTTGACGGATCTACAAGGTTCTGCAGGGGATTTCTCAACCAATGCGAAATCCATTTTGAGCTTCAATCTGGCAACTTCCCCAGTGACCGTACCAAAGTTGCTTATATTATTTCTCTCCTCAGTGGCTCAGCCCTTGATTGGGCATCACCGTTATGGGAGAAGTCTGATCCCCTGCTGTCCTCCTATACTGACTTTGTAGCATCATTCAGGCGCATCTTCGACGAGCCGGGCCGGGTTTCCTCTGCTTCATCTGAGATTCTCCGTCTACGCCAGGGATCACGTACTGTGGGACAGTATCTTATACAGTTCAAAATCCTGGCATCTGAACTGGCCTGGAACGACGAGGCCCTGTATGCTGCATTCTGGCATGGCTTGTCAGAACGCATTAAAGATGAGTTAGCTACCAGAGACTTGCCTTCTAAGTTGGATGAGCTAATTTCACTATGCACGAAGGTTGATCTACGGTTCAGAGAGAGAGCAACCAAGCGAGGAAGATCATCCGTTCCTAAATCTTTTGCTCCTCCTCCTCGTCAACCATCTCCATCCAAGGATGAGCCTATGCAAATTGGTCGTTCCCGTCTATCTCCCGCTGAGCGCCGAAGACGTCTCTCCGAGTCTCTATGTCTCTACTGTGCAGCTCCGTCGCACACTATCAACACCTGTCCCAAACGTTCGGGAAACTCCAGATCCTAGCTCGCCAAGGAGAGGGCCGGCTAGGAGTAATGATCGCCTCTCCATCTCCTCATGATTGTAACCTCCCAGTGTCGCTCCAAATTGCTCAACGTTACAGGAACGTCATTGCCCTCCTTGATTCCGGAGCAGCTGGGAATTTCATAACCGAAGCTTATGTTAAACGGTGGTCCCTACCCACCGAGAGACTGTCCTCGTCCATCTCTTTGACTGCCGTGGATGGCAGCAAGATTTTTGACGCAGTCATTTCCTTAAGGACTCTTCCAGTTCATCTGAGAGTGGGAGTTCTTCATTCTGAGTATATTTCTTTTCTAGTGATTCCAAGAGCCACACATCCAGTGGTTTTAGGCCTTCCATGGCTCCGTCTCCACAACCCATCGATTGACTGGACGACTACGCAAATACTGGCATGGGGTCCCTCCTGTGCTGAGACTTGTTTAGCCAAAGTTCTTCCTGTTTGTTCTTCCTTCCCCAGGTCATCTGATGTTCCACCTCCTCCATATCAAGACTTCACGGACGTGTTCAGTAAAGCCTCTGCTGATATCCTTCCTCCTCATAGAGAATGGGACTGCCCAATCGACCTCATTCCAGGGAAGGTTCCACCGCGAGGCCGAACTTATCCGTTGTCTCTGCCTGAGACACATTCCATGGAAGAGTACATCAAAGAGAACCTGGCAAAGGGTTTCATCCGACCATCTTCTTCTCCAGCCGGCGCAGGCTTCTTCTTCGTTAAGAAGAAAGACGGTGGTCTGCGTCCGTGTATCGACTACAGAGGTCTGAACGACATTACCGTTAAGAACCGATACCCTTTACCCCTGATTACAGAACTCTTCGATAGAGTTAGTGGTGCAACCATTTTTACAAAGCTGGACTTGAGGGGTGCCTACAATCTCATCCGGATCCGTGAGGGTGACGAGTGGAAGACCGCCTTTAACACCCGTGACGGACATTATGAGTACCTCGTCATGCCCTTCGGATTGAGCAACGCTCCAGCAGTCTTCCAGCACTTCGTGAATGAGATCTTCAGGGACATCTTATACCGCCATGTCGTGGTTTATCTAGATGACATCCTCATCTTTGTTAATAATCTAGAAGATCATCGTTTCTGGGTAAAGGAGGTTCTTTCCCGTCTCCGTGTCAACCACCTCTATTGTAAATTGGAAAAGTGTATGTTTGAAGTTAAAACCATTCCGTTTCTAGGTTACATTGTGTCCAGTTCCGGACTAGAGATGGATCCTGAGAAACTCCAAGCAATCCAGAATTGGCCTATACCCTTAACCCTCAAAGGGGTCCAGAGGTTCTTAGGGTTCGCCAATTATTATAGAAAGTTTATACGAGACTTTTCCACCATTGTGGCGCCTATCACTGCATTAACCAAGAAAGGTGCTAATCCGTCCAAGTGGTCCGAAGAAGCTACACAGGCCTTTCACCTTCTGAAGGAACGGTTCATCTCTGCACCAGTTCTGAAACAGCCCGACACCGACTCTCCTTTTATCTTAGAGGTAGATGCCTCCTCCGTTGGAGTAGGAGCGGTGTTATCCCAGAGGGCCAAAGATGGACATCTACGTCCTTGCAGTTTCTTCTCCCGGAAGTTCTCCCCAGCTGAGCGCAACTATGCCATTGGCGATCATGAGTTGCTAGCCATCAAGCTCGCTCTGGAGGAGTGGAGATACCTGTTGGAGGGAGCTTCTCATTCAATCACCATACTTACCGACCACAAAAATCTTTTATACCTCAAAGGCGCACAATGTCTGAACCCTCGTCAGGCCAGATGGGCACTTTTCTTCTCTAGGTTTGACTTTAAACTCCAGTTCTGTCCGGGTTCTCAGAATCGTAAGGCCGATGCCCTTTCCCGCTCATGGGAGCAAGAAAATGAGTTCGAGTCTGCAGACAAGCATCCTATTATTAATCCGTTGGCATTCTCCACGGTAGGGATGGACTCTACGCCCCCGCCAGGGAAAAGTTTTGTTAAGCCAGTTCTAAGGAAGAAGCTCATGCATTGGGCCCACGCTTCCCGCTTTGCTGGACATACAGGCATTCAGAAAACCCTGGAGTTTATCTCTAGGTCCTACTGGTGGCCAACTCTGAAGAAGGACGTTATGGAATTTATTGCCTCCTGCCCAAAGTGTGCCCAACACAAAGTCTCCCGCCAGTCGCCTGCGGGGCAACTGGTTCCATTATCTGTTCCCCGTCGACCATGGACCCATTTGTCGATGGACTTTGTTACCGATCTACCTATCTGCAACAAGTTTAATACCATCTGGGTGGTAGTTGACCGGTTCACCAAGATGGCACATTTCATCCCTCTCACCGGTCTTCCGTCAGCTTCCAAGTTGGCTCAAGTGTTTATACAAGAGATCTTCCGACTTCACGGTCTTCCTGAAGAGATTATCTCGGATCGTGGAGTACAATTTGTAGCCAAATTTTGGCGAAGTTTGTGTCAAGCCCTCCAAGTCAAGTTAAAGTTTTCCACAGCTTACCATCCTCAGACCAATGGTCAAACCGAGAGGGTGAATCAGGACTTGGAGGCCTTCCTCCGTATATATGTGTCTTCCTCTCAAGATGACTGGGTTCAACTCCTTCCTTGGGCCGAGTTCAGCCACAACAATCAATACCATTCCTCATCTTCTTCGACACCATTCTCCATTAATTATGGATTCCACCCTAAAGTCCCAGAATTTCAACCGCTTCCCGCAACTTCTGTTCCAGCAGTGGATGTCACCTTGCGTCAGTTTTTAAATAACTGGAAGAACGTCCGCGCAGCCCTGCTTAAAGCCTCATCCAGGTATAAGAAGTTTGCCGATAGGAAGCGTAGAGCGGTTCCTGCTCTCAAGGTGGGTGATCGTGTGTGGTTGTCCACGAAGAATTTTAGGTTGAGAGTTCCCAGCATGAAATTTGCACCTCGCTACATCGGTCCCTTCAAGATTGAACAAGTCATCAACCCTGTTGCCTACAGATTACAGTTACCACCCTTCTTGAAAATACCCAGGACATTTCATGTTTCCTTGTTGAAACCGCTGATCCTGAATCGGTTTCATTCCGCACTTCCTCCAGCTCCCAAAGTTCAGACTCAACGGGGAGTCGAGTACGAGGTGGCCAAGATTTTGGACTCACGTTTCCGTTACGGTCAGTTACAGTATCTCATTGACTGGAAGGGCTATGGTCCTGAAGAACGCTCTTGGACCAATGCCTCAGACGTCCATGCTCCTGCCTTGGTCCGAAATTTCCACTCAAAGTTTCCTTTAAAGCCTAAGAAGTGTCCTGGGGCCACTCCTAAAGGGGGGGTGCTGTCACGATCCGGGTATCTGGACGCCATTACCTGCCGTTTAGGTGTCTTCTGAGACTGGCCCAGCGTTCCAAATCCGGATCTCATCTGTGTCAACACTCTGCACATCCCTCCTGTCATTCTGAGACACTACCACAGCGGCGCCATGTTTGAATCCAACATGGCGTCTCCCGTCCTCCGCGGCCTCCGCTACTGTGTTATTGCTGCAGGTTCTCAGAATCATGTATCATGCCTGCCGCGGCCTCTGCTGCCCTCCAAGTGTCTCAGCATATAACAGTCATCTGGCGTCTCCTGTCCTCCGTGGCCGGCGCCGCCATTATCATTATGTTTGCACATTTCATTTCAAACCAGTTTTCCCTCCAGGTTCCAGCATGGGCGCAGCCATGTTGGATTTGATCACATGTTCCAATTCCTCCAATCCACCGTCTCTGGAATCTGCATAATTGCCCAGCCAATGCCTGCATAGCAGCAGGTATAAGTATCCTGTGTCTGGGCCAGATAGATGTCAGTGCTTTGAATGTCATACCTTGTTCCAGTCTCTCTCTCCTGTGGCTTGTTTTTCCAGGTTCCAGTTCCTGTCTCCAGCATCCACAAAGAGACCCGCACCTGCTTTCCATCTTGCAGTGCAGCCTGACTCTACAGCCTGCCGTGGCTGTCCAGTTTCCAGCTATCTACTATCTGCTTCCAAGCAGCCAGCTTTCAACTGATTCCAGCTTCTACCAAACACCGGTGCTGATCCAGCGGATCCTATCTTACCAGCAGTATCCACTACCACCGGTAATCATTTATCAGCTATTCTGTTTCTACGCTCCATAGCATCTCACATCATTCACTCTGTGTTTTATCACCTGGCTGGTTCCATCCAGCATCCACTCCGTGACTTTAGTACCTGGCTGATTCCATTCAGCATCCACTCTGCATTTCATCACCTGGCTGATTCCACTCAGCATCCACTCCGTGTCTTACCACCTGGCTGGTTCCATCCAGCTGATACAGCAGCATACTCAAGTTACAGATTCACCTGCTACAACTACTGGCATGTTCCTCGGCTATTTCTACAACTACAACCAGGCCTGGTAAGGTGATTCCATCAAAGGACTTTTACATCTGTTCTAAACCTACCAGGGCTCTGAGAAACCTTCTATGGTTATGTATTCCAGGAACTGTGTTATTTGCCACTGTCTTTGCTAAACTTGAATACTGCTTGTTATCACACGGAGTCTGTTAATAAACTTTTATTTTTAATTTTAAACTGGTTGTCATGGTCACACCTTCGGGTAATCATTCTGCACTTACATGTCCAGGGGTCTGATTAAACCTCCCAGGTTTAATTTCATCTCAGCCCCTACAACTGAGGCTTCCTCTCGTCAGCCTAAACCCTCAGTTGTGACAAGGCCATCCCACTTGGCTAGAATCAGTTTCTGGAGGGGGCGAGAATGGAATTGAGCATACTCCACCATGTCGAATGCTGATACCATGAGGCCCAGCACCTGCATTGCCGAATGTATCGACACTTGTGGACGAGAAAGGAAGCAACGAATCCTGTCCTGAAGTTTCAGGACTTTCTCCTGAGACAAGAACCACCTCTGGTTGTAAGTGTCCAACAGCGCTCCCAGATGCACCATGCTCTGAGCAGGGACCAGGGAGGATTTCTTCCAGTTGATGAGCCACCCGTGGGCTTGTAGAAACCGGACCGTCATATCCAGATGACGCAGGAGAAGATCTGGGGAATTTGCCAGGATTAACAAGTCGTCCACATACGGCAGTATCCTGACCCCTTGACGGCGGAGTACCACCGTCATCACCGCCATAACTTTGGTGAAGACTCGCGGAGCCGTTGTTAAACCAAAAGGTAACGCCCGAAACTGGTAATGGAGGTTGCCAATAGCGAACCTCAGGTATTGTTGATGTGACACTGCTATAGGAATATGCAGGTAAGCATCCTGTATGTCCAGGGAGACCATGTAGTCCCCAGGTTCCAAGGCCAGAACTATAGAGCGAAGGGTTTCCATACGGAACTTGGAAACCTTCACAAACTTGTTCAGTGCCTTGAGGTTGAGAATGGGCCGGGAGGACCCATTCGGTTTCAGGACTAAAAACAGCGGAGAATAGTACCCCCGGCCCCTCTGAGCAAGAGGCACCTGTACTACGACTCCTGTATCCAGGAGGGTCTGTACCACCGAATGCAGAGTGTTTGCATTTGTCTGGTCCGACGGGACATCTGTCTGGCAAAATCGATGAGGGGGTCGGTTTTTGAAGGCTATGACGTAACCTCGAGTGACGACTTCCCATACCCAGGCTTCTGAAGTGGTCTTCAACCATTCCTGGGTATACCCTAGAAGCCGGCCCCCCACCCTGGGATCACCCAGGGGGAGGCCCGCCCCGTCATGCGGCAGGCTTATCGGTCTTGGCTGCTGGCTGACGGGCAGCCCAGGCCCTTTTGGGCTTCGGCTTACCAAGTTTGGAAGTGTGGGCCTGCTTATGGTACGCCTGACCTTTTGCTTTACCCGAAGGACGAAAGGGGCGAAGGACGTGACTTTGGCCTTCGACACAGAAGGAGCTGTATTAGGCAGACAGGCAGTTTTGGCAGTAGCCAAGTCAGCCACTATCTTATTTAAGTCCTCCCCAAACAGAATATCCCCCTTGAAAGGGAGTACCTCCAGGGTTTTTCTATAGTCCAGATCCACAGACCAGGATCTCAGCCACAATATCCTGCGAGCCAGGACTGACGTAGTAGAGGCCTTGGCTGCTAGGATACCGGCATCAGAAGCCGCCTCTTTAATATAGCGAGAAGCTGTGACAATATATGACAAGCATTGTCTAGCATGGTCAGAGGAGATTTCAGCTTCTAACTCCAAGGCCCATGCTTCAATAGCCTCTGCCGCCCATGTAGCTGCAATAGTGGGCCTTTGTGCAGCACCCGTGAGGGTGTAAATCGCTTTTAGACAACCCTCAACACATTTATCCGTAGGCTCTTTTAGAGACGTGACGGTAGTGATAGGTAGAGCTGAGGAAACCACCATCCTAGCCACATGTGAGTCTACTGGAGGAGGCGTTTCCCAATTCTTAGACAGCTCTGGCGCGGGGGGATAGCGAGCCAGCATCTTCTTTTGAGGCACAAACTTCGTACCCGGGCTTTGCCAGGGTTCCTGACGTATATCCACTAGGTGGTCAGAGTGAGGTAAAACTTGTTTAATCACCTTCTGACGCTTGAACCTTTCTGGTTTCTTAGGAGGAACGGATGGCTCGGGATCATCCGTAATCTGCAGAATTAACTTAATAGCCTCCAAAAGATCAGGAACATCCACATGTGAACCACATGTGAACTACCCTCCCCATCAGCCGTCTCGGAGTCAGAACCTGTGGGGTCAGTGTATGTGCTGTCTTCATCAGACGAGGTGTCAGTGACAGCAGTGGATTGTGAGGAGACGAGCGCTCGCTTAGAGGACCTCTTGGACTTAGGCGAGCGATGGTCAGACTTTTTAGTAGTCAGGAACTGGTTCAACTTCTTTAATTGAGCAGATAAATCGTCCGCCCACGGCAGGTTAGCTGCAGGAACCACATACGGTTGTACCGGCATTGGGAGTCCCATAGGGGGTGTTAGTTTATGAACTAGCGTATGCAGAAGCGTGGAAAAAGCGGCCCACGGAGGGTTTGTATGTGCCTCAGTTTCCACAGTCCCACTGCTGCTATATTCTCCCCATGGGGGTCATTCCGAGTTGTTCGCTCGGTAAATTTAATCGCATCGCAGCGATTTTCCGCTTAGTGCGCATGTGCAATGTTCGCACTGCGACTGCGCCAAGTAAATTTGCTATGAAGTTAGGAATTTTACTCACGGCTTTTTCTTCGTTCAGGCGATCGTAATGTGATTGACAGGAAGTGGGTGTTTCTGGGCGGAAACAGGCCGTTTTATGGGCGTGTGGGAAAAAACGCTACTGTTTCTGGGAAAAACGCGGGAGTGGCTGAAGAAACGGAGGAGTGTCTGTGCGAACGCTGGGTGTGTTTGTGACGTCAAACCAGGAACGACAAGCACTGAACTGATCGCAGATGCCGAGTAAGTCTGGAGCTACTCAGAAACTGCACAGAGATGTCTTTTCGCAATATTGCGAATCTTTCGGTCGCAATTTTACTATGCTAAGATTCACTCCCAGTAGGCGTAGGCTTAGCGTGTGCAAAGCTGCTAAAAACTGCTTGCGAGCGAACAACTCGGAATGACCCCCTATGTGTGCCTGTGGCTTCAGCAACACCAGTAGTGTGTTCCGCCCCAGAACCGTTACCCTCAGAAGCAGACATGATATAACTTGTAGTATGAGGTAACACAGTACAATTATTAGCAGCACTATATCCCTAAACCCAAACCCCTGCGCAGTGTAGTCAGCACCAGCAGAGATAAAGGAGAGATATGGTGACTAAATCACAGAGTAAACATAAGATTTTACTTACCGGTAAATCTATTTCTCGTAGTCCGTAGTGGATGCTGGGGACTCCGTAAGGACCATGGGGAATAGACGTGCTCCGCAGGAGACAGGGCACTTTAAGAAAGAATTTGGATTCTGGTGTGCTCTGGCTCCTCCCTCTATGTCCCTCCTCCAGACCTCAGTTAGAGAAACTGTGCCCGGAAGAGCTGACAGTACAAGGAAAGGATTTTGGAATCCAGGGCAAGACTCATACCAGCCACACCAATCACACCGTATAACTTGTGATAAACTTACCCAGTTAACAGTATGAACAACAACAGAGCATCAGATCAACCCTGATGCAACTATAACATAACCCTTATGTAAGCAATAACTATGTACAAGTATTGCAGAAGAAGTCCGCACTTGGGACGGGCGCCCAGCATCCACTACGGACTACGAGAAATAGATTTACCGGTAAGTAAAATCTTATTTTCTCTAACGTCCTAGTGGATGCTGAGGACTCCGTAAGGACCATGGGGATTATACCAAAGCTCCCAAACGGGCGGGAGAGTGCGGATGACTCTGCAGCACCGAATGAGCAAACACAAGGTCCTCCTCAGCCAGGGTATCAAACTTGTAGAACTTTGCAAAAGTGTTTGAACCTGACCAAGTAGCTGCTCGGCAAAGCTGTAATGCCGAGACCCCTCGGGCAGCCGCCCAAGAAGAGCCCACCTTCCTTGTGGAGTGGGCTTTTACTGATTTTGGCAGCGGCAATCCAGCCGCAGAATGAGCCTGCTGAATCGTGTTACAGATCCAGCGAGCAATAGTTTGCTTTGAAGCAGGAGCACCCAGCTTGTTGGATGCATACAGGATAAACAGCGACTCAGTTTTCCTGACTCTAGCCGTTCTGGCTACATAAACCTTCAAAGCCCTGACCACATCTAGTAACTCGGAATCCTCCAAGTCACGAGTAGCCACAGGCACCACAATAGGTTGGTTCATATGAAAAGATGACACCACTTTAGGCAGAAATTGTGGACGGGTCCTCAATTCTGCTCTGTCCATATGGAAAACCAGATAGGGGCTGTTATGTGATAAAGCCGCTAATTCTGACACACGCCTAGCCGAAGCCAAGGCTAATACCATGACCACCTTCCACGTGAGATATTTTAACTCCACGGTTTTAAGTGGTTCAAACCAGTGTGACTTCAGGAAACTCAACACCACTGTTAGTTCCCAAGGTGCCACTGGAGGCACAAAAGGGGGCTGAATATGCAGCACTCCCTTTACAAACGTCTGCACTTCAGGCAGAGAAGCCAGTTCTTTTTGAAAGAAAATAGACAGGGCCGAAATCTGGACCTTAATGGAACCCAATTTTAGGCCCAAAATCACTCCCGACTGTAGGAAGTGAAGGAAACGGGCCAGCTGGAATTCCTGTGGGGGCATTCCTGGCCTCACACCAAGCAACATATTTTCGCCATATACGTGATAATGTTTAGCCGTCACGTCCTTCCTAGCCTTTATCAGTGTAGGAATAACCTCATCCGGAATGCCTTTTTCTGCTAGGATCCGGCGTTCAACCGCCATGCCGTCAAACGCAGCCGCTGTAAGTCTTGGAACAGACAGGGCCCCTGTTGCAACAAGTCCTGTCTTAGAGGCAGAGGCCGCGGGTCCTCTGTGAGCATTTCTTGCAGATCTGGATACCAAGTCCTTCTTGGCCAATCCGGAACAATGAGTATTGTTCTCACTCCTCTTTTTCTTATGATTCTCAGCACCTTGGGTATGAGAGGAAGAGGAGGAAATACATAGACCGACTGGAACACCCACTGTGTCACTAGTGCGTCTACAGCTATCGCCTGAGGGTCTCTTGACCTGGCGAAATACCTCTGTAGCTTTTTGTTGAGGCGGGATGCCATCATGTCCACCTGTGGCAGTTCCCACCGACTTGCAATCTGCGTGAAGACTTCTTGATGAAGTTCCTACTCTCCCGGTTGGAGGTCGTGCCTGCTGAGGAAGTCTGCTTCCCAGTTGTCCACTCCCGGAATGAACACTGCTGACAGTGCGCTTACGTGATTCTCCGCCCAGCGAAGAATTCTGGTGGCTTCTGCCATCGCCACCCTGCTCCTTGTGCCGCCTTGGCGGTTTACATGAGCCACTGCGGTGATGTTGTCTGACTGAATCAGAACCGATTGGTCGCGAAGCAGGGTCTCCGCTTGACGTAGGGCGTTGTATATGGCCCTTAGTTCCAGGATGTTGATGTGAAGATAAGTCTCCTGACTTGACCACCGACCTTGGAAATTTCTTCCCTGTGTGACTGCCCCCCACCCTCGGAGGCTTGCATCCGTGGTCACCAGGACCCAGTCCTGAATGCCGAATCTGCAGCCCTCGAGAAGGTGAGCGCTCTGCAGCC
Source organism: Pseudophryne corroboree (assembly GCF_028390025.1). Taxonomy (NCBI): domain Eukaryota; kingdom Metazoa; phylum Chordata; class Amphibia; order Anura; family Myobatrachidae; genus Pseudophryne; species Pseudophryne corroboree. Next base: position 420,361,346 of record NC_086447.1, on the reverse strand, counting down.
ACCACAGGAGAGTCACCCTGGCCCTGGGGGATAGGGTGATTAACCGATGCATCTGAAGATGTGATCCAGACCACTTGTACAGTAAGTCCCATTGAAAGGTCCTCGCATGGAACCTGCCGAAGGGAATGGCCTCGTATGATGCACTGACACCTGTTTTGGTTTTAATAGGTTCTTGACCAGGGTCATGAGTTCCTGAGCTTTCTCTATCGGGAGATAAACCCTTTTCTGGTCTGTGTCCAGAACCATGCCCAGGAAAGGCAGACGAGTCGTAGGGACCAACTGCGACTTTGGAATATTTAGAATCCAGCCGTGTTGCTGTAACACTTCCAGAGAAAGTGATACGCTGGTCAGCAACTGCTCTCTTAATCTCGCTTTTATGAGGAGATCGTCCAAGTATGGGATAATTGTGACCCCTTGCTTCCGCAGGAGTACCATCATTTCCGCCATTACCTTGGTAAATATTCTCGGTGCCGTGGAGAGTCCAAACGGCAACGTCTGAAATTGGTAATGGCAATCCTGTACCACAAATATGAGGTACGCCTGATGAGGTGGATAAATGGGGACATGAAGGTATGCATCCTTTCTGTCCAGAGATACCATAAAATCCCCCCCTTCCAGGCTTGCGATGACCGCTCTGAGCGATTCCATCTTGAACTTGAACCTTTTCAGGTATATGTTCAGGGATTTTAAATTCAATATGGGTCTGACCGAACCGTCCGGTTTCGGTACTACAAATATGGTCGAATAATAACCCTTTCCTTGTTGAAGGAGGGGAACCTTGACCACCACCTGTTGAAGGTACAATTTGTGAATTGCAGCTAGCGCTATCTCCCTCTTGAGGGGGGAAGCTGGCAGGGCCGATTTGAGGTATCGGTGAGGGGGCATCTCTTCGAATTCCAGCTTGTATCCCTGAGACACAATCTCTATTGCCCAGGGATCCACCTGGGAGTGAACCCACTTGTGGCTGAAATTTCGGAGACGCGCCCCCAACGGGCCTAGCTCCACCTGTGGAGCCCCAGCGTCATGCGGTGGATTTAGTGGAAGCCGGGGAGGACTTCTGTTCCTGGGAACTAGCTGTGTTGTGCAGCTTCCTTCCTCTGCCCCTGCCTCTGGCAAGAAAGGATGCACCTCGGACTTTCTTGCCTTTTTGTGATCGAAAGGACTGCATTTGGTAATATGGTGCTTCTATTAGGTTGTGAGGGAACATATGTAAAAAAATTTTACTTTCCAGCAGTAGCTGTGGAGACCAGGTCCGAGAGACCCTCCCCAAACAATTCCTCACCCTTGTAAGGTAAAACCTCCATGTGCCTTTTTGAGTCGGCATCGCCTGTCCTTTGACGAGTCCACAGGACCCTTCTGGCAGAAATCGACATTGCATTTATTCTAGAGCCCAGTAGGCTAATGTCTCTTTGAGCATCTCTCATATATAGGACAGCGTCTTTTATATGCCCCATGGTCATTAATATAGTATCCTTGTCTAAGGTATCAAGTTCCTCAGATAAGGTATCCGTCCATGCTGCTACAGCACTACACACCCAGGCCGACGCAATTGCCGGCCTTAGTAAGGTACCTGAATGTGTATAAATGGACTTCAGGGTACCCTCTTGCTTTCTATCCGCAGCATCTTTTAAGGTGGCCGTATCCTGTGACGGCAGGGCTACCCTCTTGGATAAGCGTGTTAAAGCTTTGTCCAGCCTAGGGGAGGATTCCCAGCGTAACCTGTCCGTTGGCGGGAAAGGATACGCCATAAGCATCCGTTTGGAAATCTGCAGTTTTCTATCTGGAGATTCCCAAGCCTTTTCACATAACTCATTTAGCTCATGTGAAGGGGGAAAGGTCACCACCTGCCTTTTCTCCCCATACATATTAACCCTCTTGTCAGGGACTGGGGTTTCCTCTGTGATGTGCAACACATCCTTCATTGCTATAATCATATAACGGATGGCTTTAGCCAATTTAGGCTGTAACTTTGCATCATCGTAATCGACACTGGAGTCAGAATCCATGTCGGTATCTGTGTCAACAATTTGGGATAGTGGGCGCTTCTGACACCCTGACGGCCTCTGCGACATAGGATCAGGCATGGGCTGAGACCCCGACTGTCCTAAGGTTTCAGCTTTATCCAACCTTTTATGCAAGGAATTAACATTATCATTTAAAACCTTCCACATATCCATCCAATCAGGTGTCGGCGTCGTCGGCGGAGACACCACATTCATTTGCTCCCGCTCTGCTTCCACATAGCCTTCCTCGTCAAACATGTCGACACAAGCGTACCGACACACACACACACACACACACACACACACACACACACACGGGATGCTCTTTTTTGAAGACAGTTCCCCCACAAGGCCCTTTGGAGAGACAGAGAGAGTATGCTAGCACACACCCCAGCGCTATATGTCCCAGGAATCACACAGTAACTCAGTGTTAACCCAGTAGCTGCTGTATATTATGTTCTTGCGCCTAATTTATGTGCCCCCCCTCTCTTTTTACCCTCTTCTACCGTGAATCTGCAGGGGAGAGCCTGGGGAGCTTCCTCTCAGCGGAGCTGTGGAGAAAAAATGGCGCTGGTGAGTGCTGAGGAAGAAGCCCTACCCCCTCAGCGGCGGGCTTCTGTCCCGCGTTTCTGCACAATATTATGGCGGGGGCTCATACATATATACAGTGCCCAACTGTATATATGTCCAACTTTTGCCAAGAGGTCCTAATTGCTGCCCAGGGCGCCCCACCCCTGCGCCCTGCACCCTACAGTGACCGGAGTATGTGGGCGTAGTGTGGGAGCAATGGCGCACAGCTGCAGTGAAGACTGGAGTCTTCTGCCGCCGATTTTGAAGTCTTCTTGCTTCTTTCACCCGGCTTCTGTCTTCCGGCTCTGCGAGGGGGACGGCAGCGCGGCTCCGGGATCGGACGACAAAGGGTGAGATCCTGTGTACGATCCCTCTGGAGCTAATGGTGTCCAGTAGCCTAAGAAGCAGGACCTATCTGCAGAGAGTAGGGCTGCTTCTCTCCCCTCAGTCCCACGATGCAGGGAGTCTGTTGCCAGCAGATCTCCCTGAAAATAAAAAACCTAACAAAATACTTTCTTATAGAAAGCTCAGGAGAGCTCACTAAACAGCACCCAGCTCGTCCGGGCACAGATTCTAACTGGAGGAGGGACATAGAGGGAGGAGCCAGAGCACACCAGAATCCAAATTCTTTCTTAAAGTGCCCTGTCTTTTGCGGAGCCTGTCTATTCCCCAAGGTCCTTACGAAGTCCCCAGCATCCACTAGGACGTTAGAGAAATATAATACAATGTAATACAGTATGTCTTTGTGAAAATCCTATATTAAATAATACCTGACGCACCAAGCCCCCTCAGGTTATAGAATATAGGGATAGCAAGTTGAGTGAAAGACACGAGATGGACACCACTCAGCTATCAATGCACACACAAATAGTCACAGTTTGTACAATGCAGAGGTTATTATAGACAATAATACTGCACTGGACTAGCTTACACAGCTATATAGTCAATAGATATAACACTACACAGTAAGAAACTGGATGTATATCACAGGGTAATTGTGCTATAAAACCCTGACTAAATGCACTCTTTCTTACTAACACTGACTAAAAAGGTAGGTAGAATACTTAAGTGTCATGTAAAGGCACAGCGCTGACAACCAGGCGGCTTTACATAGGAGGATTTGCCCAAGCAGTCCCAGGAACTGTGAGCTGAGGAGTAATGGCGCCGCATGCATAGACAGGGAGTGAGGAAAAGACAGAGATACAGCTCCAGGGCGGGAACACTTGCTGGAAGTGGCGCCCTGGGGGAGGGGCTTCAGGTCTAAGCCTTATCCCCCTTGCTGGCAAAACCACCGGGTACTGTGGGCGATATTAAAATCGGTTTTAAGAGAAAACATGACCTGCGCCCATGCCCTGGTGATCTAGTGGGATCGCCTGTATCCACAGTGTCCACCGCCAGCGCGCGCGGCCCGCCTCCCACTGACCGCGCCGGATCGCGATAAAGACCGGGTCCCGCGAGCGGGACCCACTTACCACCTCCCGAAGCGCGGCCACGCGATCCTGGAGAGCCCCAGCCGTGTGTGTCTAACATGAAGAAAACCGGAGCCTCCGTTGTAGGTACCCGGCAACCAGGGCGCGAGAGTGTACAGCGCCGCTGGGGAGAGCTGGAGTTGCAGCAGTGAATGTCACAAGACCTCTTCACGTTTTACCTCATAAAAAGCTTTTCTCAGGGCTGCTTGGAGCACCAACTGACAAACTGAGCTCCTGTGCTGGGTGGCGGGGTGATATAGGAGGCGGCGCTGTGCATTCTGGGAACAGTCAAAGCTTTGAGCCTGTTGGTGCCTCGGATCAAGATCCTACTCTACATCCCCATTGTCCAGACTTGTGGAGCCCAGTGTACCCCGCAGCAGAAAGTATATTATTTTGCCATAATGAAGCTATTATTAGTTTTACATTTTTGCACTGGCTGCTTTTTAAAATAGAGACCCCCATACACACACACACCACATGACTATTAAATATATTGTCATTTAAATAAAAATAAATAAAATAATTAAGTTGTTAGTAAAAAAAATGATGAAGTAGGACTGTTAATTCCACAGGAATGTAAGCATCCTGTTAATGCTGTAAACGCGTACTTGCCTCTTGTTACATTTGGTAGACTCATGAATGGCGTCATTATGGCTTCATCCCCCCACAAGACTATTATGATATGATTCGGCCCACCCCTAGCACAGAAACTTGAATCTCTCTCCTCAGAGTTGGGATAAATAGCTTGTTTAAATGATTCTACTTACTTAAATTAAATGCACCCCAATATCTTTTCTTAGTCAAAGGAATCTACACCTGACTCTAAAGGGTAGTGGTGCAAGTGTGCGGGTACGGGTGGGTATGGCGTACCCTTAAGAATTTAGCAGTGGGTACGCCGTACCCACACAGACGGGCCGCCGCACCTCGCCGCTCCCTGTCCCTCCCTGCCTCTGCTGCTCACTGCCGCTTCCCGCTGCTCACCGCCGCTGATGTGAGGGGAGGAGAGCGCAGCCTGTGCTTCTCCTGCCCCTCAGTGTCTTCGTTTAATTCAGCGCCGCCCGTGAGCCAATCAGAGCTCGTGGACCGGCAGCCAAGGCTGCCGGACCGCGAGCTTTGATTGGCTCACGGATCGGCGCTGAATTGAACTGAGCCACCCGCACCCGCCGCCCACCGGACACTGAGGGGAAGGTGAGGCGCAAGCTGCACTCTCCTCCCCTCACACACACAAGACAGCAGCAGCAGTGGGAGGGGGGGGGGAAGCTTCATGTATACCTGGCACTGGGGGCATGTATATCAGGCACTGGTGGCATATCTGGCACTGGGGGCATATCTGGCAATGGGGGCATATCTGGCAATGGGGGCATATTTGGCAAAAGGGGGACATGTGTATCTGGCACTGGGGGCATATGTGGCACTGCGGGGACATGTGTATCTGGCATTGGGGGCATATGTGTATCTGGCACTGGGGGGGCATGTATACCTGGCACTGGGGGCATATCTGGCACTGGGGATATCTGACAATGGGGGCATATCTGGCAATGGGGTGACATGTGTATCTGGCACTGGGGGCATATCTGGCACTGGGGGCATATCTGGAACTGTGGGTGCATTTCTGTATCTGGCACTGGGGGGCAATGTATATCTGACACAGTGGGGACATTTGTGTATCTGGCACTGTGGGGCAATGTGTATCTGGCACTGTGAGGCAATGTGTATCTGGCACTGTGAGGCAATGTGTATCTGGCACTGTGAGGCAATGTGTATCTGGCACTGTGAGGCAATGTGTATCTGGCACTCTGGGGGCATTTGTGTATCTGGCACAGTGAGGCAATGTATATCTGGCACTGTGGGGCAATATATATCTGGCACTGTGAGGCAATATATATCTGGCACTATTGGGGTCATATGTGTATCTGCCCCTCCCCCCATATGTGTATCACACCCCCATTTTCATCGGCCACACCCATATTTTTGGCACGCGCACACAATACCCGTAAGACATTTTTTCTACTTGCACCACTGCTAAAGGGGTAATTCCAATAGTATCAATGACCACAAATTGTTGGAATGCACGCACTCTGTGGTCACCAACATCACACATTGGGGGTAATTCTGAGTTGATCGCAGCAGCAAATTTGTTAGCAGTTGGGCAAAACCAGATGTAACATGTGGCAGATGTAACATGTGCAGAGAGATTTAGATTTGGGTAGGTTATTTTGTTTCTGTGCAGGGTAAATACTGGCTGCATTATTTTTACACTGCAATTTAGATTTCAGTTTGAACACACCCCACCCAAATCTAACTCTCTCTGCACATGTTATATCTGCCTCCCCTGCAGTGCACATCGGGAATCTTTCCGAGTTGATCGCTCACTAGCAACTTTTTGTAGCGCTGCAATCAGGTTAAAACTCTGCAAAACTGTGCATGCGTATGCACCGCAATGTGCAGGCGTGTCGTACGGGTACAAAGAGGATCGGTGCTGGGTGATGGATTTAACGAAGAATCCATTCGCACAGTCGATCGCAAGGTGATTGGCAGAAAGAGGGCGTTTATGGGTGTCAACTGACCGTTTTCTGGGAGTGTTTGTAAAAACGCAGGCGTGTCCAAGCGCTTGCAGGGCGGGTGTCTGACGTCAGTTCTGGGACCAAAAAGTCTGAAGTGATTGCAGCGGCTGAGTAAGTCCAGAGCTACTCAGAAACTGCAACAAACTTTTTTGTGCCGTCGGCTGCAAATGCGTTTGCACACTTGCAAAGCAAAAATACACTCCCCCATAGGCGGCGACTATCTGATCGCAGCACAGCAAAAAGTTGCTAGCGTGTGATCAACTCGGAATGACCCCCATGGTTTGGCCCAACTACTAACAAATTTGCTGCTATGATCAACTCTGAATTATGCCCATTATCCCTTGCATCCCAGAGGGTGTTGGTGTACTGTAATTCTCTGTAAAGTGAACAGCGGCACGTTGCTAACACATTTAACCAAGAATTTAATTGCACAACAGTACCACAATGAATGAACAGGCAGTTATCACTGAGTTGTCACTTGGGGGTCTATTTACTAAGCCTTGGATGGAGATAAAGGGGTAGATGTATTAACCTGTAGAAGACATAAGGAAGTGATAAACCAGTGATAAATGCAAGGTGATAAACACAGCAGCCAATCAGCTCCCACATGTAAATTACCAGTTAGGAGCTGATTGGCTGGTGCATTATCACCTTGCCCTTAACAATGCTTTATCACTGGTTTATCACTGCCTTATGCTTTCTACCCCAGTGTCTCCGGAGATAAACTATCAGCCAATCGCCTCCTAACTGTCATTTTTCAAACCCAGCCTATGACATGGCAGTTAGGAGCTGAATGGTTGGTACTTTAACTCCAGTGACTTTATCTCCATCCAAGACTTAGTAAATAGACTATCTCCGTCGACTTTATCTCCAGCTTGGCGTGGGGGCAGGGCACCGCAGCGGCCAATAATCCCACAGAGATAAAGGACCAGAGTTATGGCTAAAACCAAGTTGGAAAAAGGACCACTGATGTCACCAGGGGGAGGAGCTAGAGTCGAACAGGGTACCCGAAATGAACCCTCGCAGGCTCGCTTCGCTCGCCACGCTTCGGGTACGGTGGCTTGCTCTGCTGGCCACCAGTAGCTAAATGTATTATAGCGCTTCCTGCTTTGCCTCACTACCGAGGCGAAGCAGGAAGGGACATTGACAAGATGTACTAACATCTTGTCTGTTGAAGTGGGGTAGCCCTCCGGCGATGTCCCCCTGAGCGCTTCAGCTAAGTGCTGATGCGCTGTTTCTCCCTGTTCTGGCTGGCTCCTCTGCACATGTGCAGAATATCACTACTCGCGCGAGATCCCACGCGCAGTCAGAAACCAGCATCCACCAAAGCCAGCACTGTCGCTGCTGTGGTCTATGGGCATCGCCACCTGCAGCTGTCGATATAGGTCGGCCTCCAAACTCCGCAGCCATCATACAGTACATGGGGGAGAAGCGGTATAGCTGATACCACTTCTCCCCCTAGGTCAACAGTCATTAGGTCAACCACTATTGGTCAACATGCATTAGGTTGGCATGGTCACTAGGTCGACATGGAAAAAGATCGACATGAGTTTTTCACAATATTTTTTTTTACTTTTTCATACTTTACGATCCATGTGGACTACGATTGGGAATAGTAACCTTGTCCGAAGCATGGTGAGGGGACACGGTGCACTACTTGGGGTTCCTGGTCACTTTACGAAGGAAAACGACACCCAAAAAAATTAAAACTCATGTTGACCTTTTTCCATGTTAACCTTGTTCATGTCGACCTAAGGACAGTGTCAACATATTTCAGGTGTCGACCAATAGTGGTCAATCTCATGACTGTCGACCTTATGATCCACACCCAATACATTTCCCCCCAGGTTACTAAAAGGGAGTAGTTGGTGGTGTGGATAGTGAAAGAACTATCCCGCCAGCCTAGCTCCTCCCCCTGACATCAGAGGTCCTTTAGCCCACGTGGTTCTAGCGAGTGTAGTACATATCTCCCAACATGATCCTCTCCAGGAGGGACACAATGCTCTGCTTCTGGGCTTTCCTCTAAATTTATGATTGCAGACACCTGGTTAATGGATAAGAAAAATAAGAATTTACTTACCGATAATTCTATTTCTCGTAGTCCGTAGTGGATGCTTGGGACTCCGTCAGGACCATGGGGAATAGCGGCTCCGCAGGAGACAGGGCACAAAAATAAAGCTTTAGGATTAGGTGGTGTGTACTGGCTCCTCCCCCCATGACCCTCCTCCAAGCCTCAGTTAGGATACTGTGCCCGGACGAGCGTACACAATAAGGAAGGATATTGAACCCCGGGTAAGACTCATACCAGCCACACCAATCACACCGTATAACTTGTGATCTGAACCCAGTTAACAGTATGACAAACGTAGGAGCCTCTGAACAGACGGCTCACAACAAATAACAACCCGATTTTTTTGTAACAATAACTATGTACAAGTATTGCAGACAATCCGCACTTGGGATGGGCGCCCAGCATCCACTACGGACTACGAGAAATAGAATTATCGGTAAGTAAATTCTTATTTTCTCTAACGTCCTAAGTGGATGCTGGGGACTCCGTCAGGACCATGGGGATTATACCAAAGCTCCCAAACGGGCGGGAGAGTGCGGATGACTCTGCAGCACCGAATGAGAGAACTCAAGGTCCTCCTCAGCCAGGGTATCAAATTTGTAGAATTTTGCAAACGTGTTTGCCCCTGACCAAGTAGCAGCTCGGCAGAGTTGTAATGCCGAGACTCCCCGGGCAGCCGCCCAGGATGAGCCCACTTTCCTTGTGGAATGGGCCTTGACAGATTTAGGTTGTGGCAAGCCTGCCACAGAATGTGCAAGTTGAATTGTGCTACAAATCCAACGAGCAATCGTCTGCTTAGAAGCAGGAGCACCCATCTTGTTGGGTGCATACAATATAAACAGTGAGTCAGACTTTCTGACTCCCGCCGTTCTTGAAATATATATTTTCAATGCCCGGACCACGTCCAACAACTTGGAATCCTCCAACTCGTTAGTAGCCGCAGGCACCACAATAGGCTGGTTCAGGTGAAACGCTGACACCACCTTAGGCAGAAAATGAGGACGCGTCCGCAGTTCTGCCCTGTCCGTATGGAAAATCAGATATGGGCTCTTATATGATAAAGCCGCCAATTCTGATACTCTCCTGGCTGAAGCCAGGGCCAGTAGCATGGTTACTTTCCATGTAAGATACTTCAACTCCACCGATTTGAGCGGCTCAAACCAATGGGATTTGAGAAAATCCAAGACTACATTAAGATCCCACGGTGCCACTGGGGGCACAACCGGGGGCTGTATATGTAGTACTCCTTTTACAAAAGTCTGGACTTCAGGAACTGAAGCCAATTCTTTTTGGAAGAAAATTGACAGGGCCGAAACTTGAACCTTAATGGACCCCAATTTGAGGCCCATAGACAATCCTGTTTGCAGGAAATGTAGGAATCGACCCAGTTGAAATTCCTCCGTGGGGGCCTTCCTGGCCTCACACCACGCAACATATTTTCTCCAAATGCGGTGATAATGTTGTGCAGTCACCTCCTTCCTGGCTTTTACCAGTGTAGGAATGACCTCTTCCGGAATGCCTTTTTCCCTTAGAATTCGGCGTTCAACCGCCATGCCGTCAAACGCAGCCGCGGTAAGTCTTGGAATAGACACGGTCCCTGCTGAAGCAGGTCCCGTCTTAGAGGTAGAGGCCACGGATCCTCCGTGAGCATCTCTTGAAGTTCCGGGTACCAAGTTCTTCTTGGCCAATCCGGAGCCACTAGTATCGTTCTTACTCCCTTTTGCCGTATAATTCTCAGTACTTTTGGTATGAGAGGCAGAGGAGGGAACACATACACTGACTGGAACACCCACGGTGTTACCAGAGCGTCCACAGCTATTGCCTGAGGATCTCTTGACCTGGCGCAATACCTGTCCAGTTTTTTGTTGAGGCGGGACGCCATCATATCCACCATTGGTTTTTCCCAACGGTTCACAATCATGTGGAAGACTTCTGGATGAAGTCCCCACTCTCCCGGGCGTAGATCGTGTCTGCTGAGGAAGTCTGCTTCCCAGTTGTCCACTCCCGGAATGAATACTGCTGACAGTGCTATCACATGATCTTCCGCCCAGCGAAGAATCCTTGCAGCTTCTGCCATTGCTGTCCTGCTTCTTGTGCCGCCCTGTCTGTTTACGTGGGCGACTGCCGTGATGTTGTCCGACTGGATCAACACCGGCTGACCCTGAAGCAGGGGTTTTGCCAGACTTAGAGCATTGTAAATCGCTCTTAGCTCCAGTATATTTATGTGAAGAGACATCTCCAGGCTTGACCATACTCCCTGGAAGTTTCTTCCCTGTGTGACCGCTCCCCAGCCTCTCAGACTGGCATCCGTGGTCACCAGGACCCAGTCCTGTATGCCGAATCTGCGGCCCTCTAACAGATGAGCACTCTGCAACCACCACAGAAGAGACACCCTTGTCCGTGGCGATAAGGTTATCCGCTGATGCATCTGCAGATGCGATCCGGACCATTTGTCCAGCAGATCCCACTGAAAAGTTCGTGCGTGGAATCTGCCGAATGGAATCGCTTCGTAAGAAGCCACCATCTTTCCCAGGACTCTTGTGCATTGATGCACAGACACTGTCCCTGGTTTTAGGAGGTTCCTGACAAGTTCGGATAACTCCCTGGCTTTCTCCTCCGGAAGAAACACCTTTTTCTGAACCGTGTCCAGAATCATTCCCAGGAACAGCAGACGTGTCGTCGGGGTCAACTGAGATTTTGGAAAATTCAGAATCCACCCGTGTTGTTGCAGCACTAGTTGGGTTAGTGCTACTCCGTCTTCCAGCTGTTCTCTGGACCTTGCCCTTATCAGGAGATCGTCCAAGTAAGGGATAATTAATACGCCTCTTCTTCGTAGAAGGATCATCATTTCGGCCATTACCTTGGTAAAGACCCGAGGTGCCGTGGACAATCCAAACGGCAGCGTCTGAAACTGATAATGACAGTTTTGCACCACGAACCTGAGGTACCCTTGATGTGAAGGGCAAATTGGGACATGCAGGTAAGCATCCTTTATGTCCAGGGACACCATAAAGTCCCCTTCTTCCAGATTCGCTATCACTGCTCTGAGTGACTCCATCTTGAACTTGAATTTTTGTATGTACAGGTTCAAAGATTTCAGATTTAGAATAGGTCTTACCGAGCCGTCCGGCTTCGGTACCACAAATAGCGTGGAGTAATACCCCTTTCCCTGTTGTAGGAGGGGTACCTTGACTATCACCTGCTGAGAAAACAGCTTGTGAATGGCTTCCAATACCGTCGCCCTGTCTGAGGGAGACGTTGGCAAAGCAGACTTTAGGAACCGGCGAGGGGGAGACTTCTCGAATTCCAACCTGTAACCCTGAGATACTACCTGCAGAATCCAGGGGTCCACCTGTGAGCAAGCCCACTGTGCGCTGAAATTCTTGAGTCGACCCCCCACCGCTCCTGAGTCTGCTTGTAAGGCCCCAGCGTCATGCTGAGGGCTTTGCAGAACCCTGGGAGGGCTTCTGTTCCTGGGCAGGGGCTGCTTGCTGCCCTCTCTTACCCCTTCCTCTGCCCCGAGGCAGATATGACTGTCCTTTTGTCCGCTTGTTCTTATAGGACCGAAAGGACTGCGGCTGAAAAGACGGTGTCTTTTTCTGTTGGGAGGGGGTCTGAGGTAAAAAAGTGGATTTTCCGGCAGTTGCCGTGGCCACCAGATCCGATAGACCGACGCCAAATAATTCCTCCCCTTTATACGGCAATACTTCCATATGTCGTTTGGAATCCGCATCACCTGACCACTGTCGCGTCTATAAACTCCTTCTGGCAGATATGGACATCGCATTTACTCTCGATGCCAGAGTGCAAATATCTCTCTGCGCATCTCGCATATAAAGGAAAGCATCCTTTAATTGCTCTATAGTCAATAAAATACTGTCCCTATCCAGGGTATCAATATTTTCAGTCAGGGAATCCAACCAGACGACCCCAGCACTGCACATCCAGGCTGAGGCGATGGCTGGTCGCAGTATAACACCAGTATGTGTGTATATACTTTTTAGGGTAGTTTCCAGTCTCCTATCCGCTGGATCCCTGAGGGCGGCCGTATCAGGAGACGGTAACGCCACTTGTTTTGATAAGCGTGTGAGCGCCTTATCCACCCTAGGGGGTGTTTCCCAGCGCGCCCTAACCTCTGGCGGGAAAGGGTATAATGCTAATAACTTTTTTGAAATTAGCATTTTTCTATCTGGGTTAACCCACGCTTCATCACATACATCATTTAATTCCTCTGATTCAGGAAAAACTACAGGTAGTTTTTTCACCCCCCACATAATACCCCTTTTTGTGGTACTTGCAGTATCAGAGATATGCAAAGCCTCCTTCATTGCCGTGATCATATAACGTGTGGCCCTACTTGAAAATACGTTTGTTTCATCACCGTCGACACTAGATTCAGTGTCTGTGTCTGGGTCTGTGTCGACCGACTGAGGTAAAGGGCGCTTTACAGCCCCTGACGGTGTCTGAGACGCCTGGGCAGGTACTAACTGGTTTGCCGGCCGTCTCATGTCGTCAACTGATTTTTGTAATGTGCTGACATTATCACGTAATTCCATAAACAAAGCCATCCATTCCGGTGTCGACTCCCTGGGGGGTGACATCACCATTATCGGCAATTGCTCTGCCTCCACGCCAACATCGTCCTCATACATGTCGACACACACGTACCGACACACAGCAGACACACAGGGAATGCTCTTATCGAAGACAGGACCCCACTAGCCCTTTGGGGAGACAGAGGGAGAGTTTGCCAGCACACACCCAAGCGCCATAATATATATGGGAACAACCTTATATAAGTGTTGTTCCTTATAGCAGCTTAAATATATCCAATATATCGCCAAAAAATGCCCCCCCTCTCTGTTTTACCCTGTTTCTGTAGTGCAGTGCAGGGGAGAGTCCTGGGAGCCTTCCTCACAGCGGAGCTGAGCAGGAAAATGGCGCTGTGTGCTGAGGAGAATAAGCCCCGCCCCCTATTTCGGCGGGCTTTCCTCCCGTAGTTTTAGATAACTGGCATGGGTTAAATACATACATATAGCCTTAATGGCTATATGTGATGTATTCTTTTGCCATAAGGTATTAAAATATTGCTGCCCAGGGCGCCCCCAGCAGCGCCCTGCACCCTCCGTGACCGCTTGGTGTGAAGTGTGTGACAACAATGGCGCACAGCTGCAGTGCTGTGCGCTACCTTCATGAAGACTGAAGAGCCTTCTGCCGCCTGTTTCCGGACCTTCAATCTTCAGCATCTGTAAGGGGGGGTCGGCGGCGCGGCTCCGGGACGAACCCCAGGGTGAGACCTGTGTTCCGACTCCCTCTGGAGCTAATGGTGTCCAGTAGCCTAAGAATCCAATCCATCCTGCACGCAGGTGAGTTGAAATTCTCTCCCCTAAGTCCCTCGATGCAGTGAGCCTGTTGCCAGCAGGACTCACTGAAAATAAAAAACCTAAAAAACTTTTTCTAAGCAGCTCTTTAAGAGAGCCACCTAGATTGCACCCTGCTCGGACGGGCACAAAAACCTAACTGAGGCTTGGAGGAGGGTCATGGGGGGAGGAGCCAGTACACACCACCTAATCCTAAAGCTTTATTTTTGTGCCCTGTCTCCTGCGGAGCCGCTATTCCCCATGGTCCTGACGGAGTCCCCAGCATCCACTTAGGACGTTAGAGAAATAGAATTTTAATTACCTACCGGTAAATCCTTTTCTCGTAGTCCATAGGGGATACTGGGAATCCATTTAGTACCATGGGGTATAGACGGGTCCACTAGGAGCCATGGGCACTTTAAGAAATTGATAGTGTGCGCTGGCTCCTCCCTCTATGCCTCTCCTACCAGACTCAGTCTAGGAAACAGTGCCTGAGGAGACGGACATACTTTGAGAGAAAGATAGATAAGGAAAGTGGTGAGATTACGAACCAGCACACACAGAACAAGAGGAAAGCCATGCTAACCAACATGAAACAGGAACAGCAACAGCTGAACCAACCAGAATACTTAACTAAGTAACAGTGCAGGAAGAACGAAGCACCAGCAGGCGCCCAGTATCCCCTACGGACTACGAGAAAAGGATTTACCGGTAGGTAATTAAAATCCTATTTTCTCTTACGTCCTAGGGGATACTGGGAATCCATTTAGTACCATGGGGAAGTACCAAAGCTCCCAAACCGGGTGGGAAAGTGCTGAGGTTCCTGCAGAACTGACTGACCAAAATGAAGGTCCTCAGAGGCCAAAGTATCGAACTTGTAAAACTTAGCAAAAATGTTTGAACCTGACCAAGTAGCTGCTCAGCAGAGCTGTAAAGCGGAGACCCCCCGGGCAGCCACCCAAGAAGAACCCACTGACCTAGTAGAGTAGGTCTGTACAGATTTTGGAATCTGCAAACCTGCCGTGGAATAAGCATGGCGGATACTGAGCCTGTTCCAGCGTGCAAAGTACTATTTTGAAGCAGGACACCCAATCTTATTGGGATCATAAAGAGCAAACAATGAGTCCGATTTCCTGAGACGAACAGTCCGCTTCACATATACCTTCAAAGCCCTTACAACATCCAAAGACTTGGAAGTAGCCAAGGTATCCGTAACAACCGGAACCACTATAGGTTGGTTGATGTGAAAAGCGGACACCACCTTAGGAAGAAATTGCTGACGAGTCCTGAGTTCAGCTCTGTCCTCATGGAAAATCAAGCAGGGTCTTTTGTGAGACAATGCCCCCAGTTCCAACACATGCCTTGCTGAAGCCAAGGCCAACAGTGTGACGGTCTTCCACATAAGATACTTTACGTCTACCTCCTGTATCGGTTCAAACCATTCCGATTGTAGGAACTGCAGCACCAAACTGAGATCCCAAGGTGCCGTGGGAGGCACAAAGGGAGGTTGGATGTGCAGAACAACTTTCAATAATGTCTGGACCTAAGAGAGAGATGCCAATTGTTTCTGAAAGAAAATAGAAAAGGTCGAAATCTGGACTTTTATGGAGCCTAGGCGTAGGCCCACACCCACTCCCGACTGCAGAAAAAGCAGGAAACGTCCCAGATGAAATTCCACCACAGAAGATTGTCTGCTTTCACACCAAGAGACATATTTCTTCCTGATACGATGGTAATGTTTAGACATTACCCCCTTTCTGGCTTGAATCATAGTTGGAATGACCTTGTCAAGAATCCCTCTTTTGGCTAGGATTAGCCGTTCAACTTCCATGCCATTAAACGTAGCCGCGGTAAGTCTTGATAGACGAATGGGCCCTGTTGCAGAAGATCCTCTCGAAGAGGCAGAGAACACGGATCTTCGATCAGCATCTCGAGAAGATCCGCATACCAGGCCCTTCATGGCCACTCCGGAGCAATGAGGATTGCTTGAACCTTTTGCCTTTTTATTATTTATATAATTATTGGGATCAGAGGAAGTGGAGGAAACATGTACAGCAGCTGGTAAACCCACGGAGTTGTCAGGGCATCCACCGTTACTGCCTGAGGGTCTCTCGACCTGGAACAATATCGCTTGAGCTTCTTGTTGAGTCGAGATGCCATCATGTCGATCTGTGGGTAACCCCACCGACATATTAGCCACTAAAACAGCTCCGGGTGAAGGCCCCATTCCACCAGGTGCATGTTTTACCTGCTGAGGAAGTCTGCTTCCCAGTTGTCCACTTCCAGAATAAAGACCGCCGACAATGCCACAGCGTGTCTTTGCACCCAGAGGAGAATTATTGACACCGCTGACATTGCGGCTCTGATTTTCATTCCGCCCTGTTGGTTGATGTACGTCACCACCGTCACACTGTCTGACTGGACCTGAATGGCCTGATTCTGAAGAAGATACGAGGCCTGCAGAAGAGCATTGTAGATGGCTACAGGATGTTTATTGGAAGGACGACCTCCAGATTTGACCATCTTCCCTGAAACTGTATACCTTGGGTGGCTGCGCCCCAACCTCTGAGACTTGTGTCTGTGGTTAGTAGAACCCAATTCTGAATTCCGAACCTCCAACCCTCGACTAGGTAAGAAGTTTGTAGCCACCACAGGAGGGAGATCCTGGCATTTGGCAACAGCCGAATCCTCTGATGCATGTGAAGATGCGATCCGGACCATTTGTCCAACAGATCCAGTTGGAAGAGCATCGCATGAAATCTTCTGTACTGAATCTACTCACAAGAGGCCACCATTTTCCCCAAAAGGTGAGTGCAGAGATGCACCGAGATCTGAGTTGGCTTCAGGACAGCCCAAACCATTGACTGGATTATCACTGCCTATTCTAAGGGAAGGAATACTTTCTGAGACTTTGTGTCCAGTATCATTCCCAGGAACTGAAACCTCTGTGTTGGTTCTAGGTGACATTTTGGTAGAGTCAGAATCCACCCGTGATCCAGGTGTAATCTAGTTGAGAGACCAAAGCTCTCCAACAACTGCTCGCTGAACGGTGCCTTTATCAGAAGATCATCAAGGGAAAGAATTATGTTCACTCCTCATTTGCAGAGAAGGAACATCATCTCTGCCATCACTTTGATGAACACCCTCGGTGCCGTGGAGAGACCAAATGGCAGGGCCTGGAACTGGTAGTGACAGTCCTGAAGAGCATACCATAGATAAGCCTGATGAGGCAGCCAGATCGGGATGTGAAGGTACACATTATATCCAGGGACACTAGGAATTCCCCCTCCTCCAGACCTGAGATCACCGCTCTCAGAGACTCCATCTTGAATTTGAACACTCGTAAGTATGGGTTTAATGACTTGAGGTTCAAAATTGGTCTTACTGAACTGTCCGTTTCAGTACTACAAACAAGCTGGAATAGTAACCCTTGTTTAGTAGGTGAGGTGGAACTGGAACAATGACCTGTAAGGATATACTTGCCTAAGCCTGATTTGAAGAATCTGTGAGGTGGGAGCTCCTGGAACCCCAGTCTGTAGCCCTTGGATATAAGGTATATGACCCAGGGATCCTGGCACGATATTTTCCAGATGTGACTGAAGAATTTTATCCGGGCTCCCACCCGCCATTCTTCCAGGCATCGCGGTCCACCATCATGCTGAAGGTTTTGAGGAAGCAGAGCCTGAGCCCTCTTCCTCTGTACCAGCAGTTGCTGGTTTACGTGGTGTAACACTGTAGGGTAAACAGATCCCGTTTCTTGGGGTAGATGGCAGCAGGCAGCAGCTGAGAAATCATACAAGTCCAGTTTTTATGGTGCAACTGGCCACAACCAGTTTTATTAAACAGAAAATAAAACAAACATCAAAAGAAAATACCTTGCCTGTCCGGCACTAACTAAACACAAGACGTTCCTAACTGTCTCTAAACAAAAAACAGAGTTTTTCAGTCAACACTGTATGGCTCACTTGTATAAGGAAGCGTATTTCTCTCACAGAGATCCTGCAGTCTTCCCAGGTAGTCTGCACACACTAATCAGGCTAGGAGCCCTATAAGGCTCTTGCACAGCTGAAAGCCCTGATTAGCCCTCTGTGAGGCCAAAGATCCGAACTGGGCCCAATGTCTGGAACTCGCCATATCTCTCTCTCAGGGCCCTTATCCAGCTTTTCCCGCAAACTGAAAAGGTTCTAACAAAATAAAAGCATTTTCCTAGAAGTTTTCATTTTCTAAAACATGTAAGACAAGAACCTGGGACAAACATACATGCCCTCAAACACTATTCCAGTGTTCTTGTCACAGTGGTTTACCTCTAGCGCCTCTGGTGGTGGTAGAAGGATCTCTGGCCTTGCCCCTAAACTTGGCAGTCTGAAAGAACTGTAAATTGGGTCCTGAGTAGGCCCTCCTAGCTGGTGAAGCTGCAGACGGTAGGTATGTGGACTTACGTGCAGTAGCCTTGGAGATCCATTTGTCCAGTTTATCTCCAAATAAGGCCTTGCCTGTGAAGGGTAGGCCTTCCACGCCTTTCCTGGAGTCCTCATCTGCAGTCCATTGGTGTAGCCATAAGTCCCTGCATGCCGACACTGCCATATCTGTTGTGCGTGCATTAAGCAAGGCTATTACTTTTATGGCTTCCACCATAAAGTTTGCAGAGTCCTGTATATGTTGCAGGAACAAGATAACCTCCTCCTGAGGCAAGGTGTCTAACCCTTCAATCAGGTTACACGACCATTTAGCAATGGCTCTTATAAACCACCCACATACTATAGTGGGTCTCTGGGAAACCCCAGCAGCTGTATACAAAGATTTGAGCATAGTCTCAATTTTATGATCAGCAGCATCTTTTAGTGAGGCTGCACCCAGAATAGGCAGTACAATTTTCTGTGAGATCCTGGAGACTGATGCATCCACTATCGGTGGATTCTCCGATTTTTTCCTATTCTCAGGAGGAAAAGATAAGAACCGTTTAGGGATTTGAAATTTCCTATCAGGATTAACCCACGGCTCTTCAAATAGGGTATTTAGTTCCTTTGACACAGGAAAAGTGGCTGAGGATTTATTTTTTATATTAAAATAAAATTCCACACTCTCCCCTGTCCCCTTATCAGAACTACTCTGGTAGCCTCTACGAGAGCCTCTATGTTACGTTCCTGGTGCTCAGAACAAGAGAGATGTTGCGTAGTGAGTCCAGAGCACCAGAACGTGACGCTGAAATAAGGTGTGGTATGGAAATAGCCCCTAGCAGCCTACCTCCATTGTTTCACCCGTGTGGTCAGTTCACGCCTGCATGACTATGATTTCTTGGGCCCACGGCAGCAGCGTTTGAAGGGCGGATTAGGTCTGCCCAACTCCGATGCCCCCAGGTCTTAGAGTGAGACAAGGCGTGAACCGAGACAGGATAATAACAAGGGGACCTCTAACTAAAGCAAACAGAAGGCTAGGGGCTACTAACAACCCTAAAACTAAATACATGTGCGGCACGCCGCCAAAGGAAAAGAACAAAAAAGGAAATGCTGTCCACACGCCGACACTATACAGTTGTGTACCAGCGGTGACAGCATATGCAGAACCCTCTGCAAAACACCAGTAACAGATATAACCAAGGAATACAGCGGCCTAGGCCGAAGGATGCGGCAAAAGCCGCTACTCACGGAACCGGTACAAATACTGGCAAACGGACAGGAACCCCCAATGTAGCCGACACAGGCTCTCAGAACCGGAGGACAGGCATAATCCCAAAGGACAGACCAGTGGACACCAAGAAGCCAGATACTCGACCAGGCACAGACAAAGCCACAGGACTTCTGGACAGAAACGCTTCACGGCAGGACATGGGATCAGACACTGGAACCGACACTCAGGAACTGACACTCAGGAACTAGCTCAGAACTCAAGAACTATCACCGGCATCTGTGTATTGCACTGAGCCAGAATATAACAGAGAGACCTAATTAATTATGTCGTGCAGCTGCCCTGTTGCATGACTCCAAACTGACAAGATGCAATTAGCAGACAGGTGAGGCCAACCACATGGAAACAGGCTGCAATTACACAGACTCACCACCGACAGCAAACAATAATCTTCTAAACCAGAGCAAAGGGAAATCCTGGCCTGCAAGAGAACTATAAACATAAAATACGGAAAACAGGAATGAACCACTACCTGTGGTTCATAACAGTACCCTCTCCTTAAGGGTGAGCTCCGAACACCCCATGACACCCACGGGGAACATAAACAGAAGTATAACATAAAATACATAACCAAAATGCAAAACAGGAATGAGCCACTGCCGTGGCTCATAACAGTACCCCCCCTTTAGGAGGGGTCAACGGACCCCAAAATTCAGACTTTCCAAAACAAGGGATACAAAAAAAACCTGACACACTGGTCTAACAGGCAAGAAAACAGAAACAAGCTGTGGCAACAGCTTGTAACAGTGCCCCCCCCTCCCCCCTTTACGGTGGCCACTGGACACAAGACAAGGAAAAAAATATATCTTTTTTTTTTTTATATCAAGGCAAGAGTCAATAATTATTTATTTTTCTTATTATTATTATTTTTCCAAAGTTCTTGAGGTCTGACCAAGGTAATTCCCCAAACATTGTCTGAACTGATGGTACCTCCCAGCAAGGCTGGGTTCAAATCAGAGATTGGTTTCTTAACCTTGGGAGCTGAACTTTCAGGCAAAGTACTACTATTAGAAGAAGACAGAAAAGCACATCCTGCAGTCAAAACAACGGGCTGAGACTCTTGTGCCGAGTTTACAGTATACGGTGGACTCTCAGCATATAAGACGGGTGACCTAGAGGAACCTGAACAAATTTCTTTGGAACCATATCTCTTAATAACTGCATCACTGAATGCCGGGGGATCCTGAAGAATGGGATCTTCAGCTTTCATTAAGCTGGACGCCCACTCAAAAGGCTCTCCTCTAAAGGAATATATCAGATAGAGCACAAGGTTCTCTGAAGTGATGCCCAGAAATGGTCTAGACAACAAAATGGTGTAATAGTGTTTGTAAAGCGCCAGAAATTGGATTAAGTCCCCGTCAAAGATTATAAATGTTGAGATATCAACAGAGTCAGGATCTGCTTCCTTCCCATCTGACTGACTAGAGTGCTTTGCTAGGACCTGGTCACTACTGACCTTACTCGAGGCTGAGACTTTCTGAACCCCACCTGGGGCAGTGACTTTCTGAACCCCACCCGGGGCAGTGACTTTCTGAACCCCACCTGGGGCAGTGACTTTCTGAACCCCACCCGGGGCAGTGACTTTCTGAACCCCACTCGGGGCAGTGGCCCTCAGAACCCCACCTGGGGTAGTGACTTTCTGAACCCCACCCGGGGCAGTGGCCCTCAGAACCCCCTCTGGGGCAGTGGCCTTCAGGAACTCCGCTGGGGCAGTGGCCTTCGGGAACCCCGCTGGGGCAGTGGCCTTCGGGAACCCCACTGGGGCAGTGGCCTTCGGGAACCCCGCTGGGGTCAGTACCTCGGATTCTTTTACTGTGACCTGGCCGTCGGCCTCCCTCTCTGGGACCGGGCCGTCGGCCTCCCTCTCTGGGACCGGGCCGTCAGCCTCCCTCTCTGGGACCAGGCCATCAGCCTCCCTCTGAGTCGATAATTATCGAAACTTCTCCCGGGACTATGACTTCCGAGACTTTTGCTGAAGCTATAACCTTCAGAACCTCCACTAACACTATGCCTCTTGAGTCCTTTCCTGGGGAAGCGACCTCTAGACCCTTCTCTAGGGCTGAGTCTCTCGAGACCCCACTTGGGGATATTACTTCAAAGATCCCTTCTGGGGTTTTGCTTCTCGAGTTCCCTTCTAGAACTATGGTTTTAGATAACCTTTCTGGGGTTGCGCGTTTCAAGTTCCTACCTGGGCTAACAGCTTCTGAGACCCCTTCTGGTATTGACACCTGAGCTATAATATTCGATGTCCCTCTATGACCCAGAGCATCGGGTACCGCTCCAGGACTCTGGGCATCGGGTACTGCTCCAGGACTCTGAGCATCGGGTACCGCTCCAGGACTCTGAGCATCGGGTACCGCTCCAGGACTCTGGGCATCGGGTACCGCTCCAGGACTCTGGGCATCGGGTACCGCTCCAGGACTCTGGGCATCGGGTACCGCTCCAGGACTCTGGGCATTGGGTACCGCTCCAGGACCCTGGGCATCGGGTACCGCTCCAGGACCCTGGGCATAGGGTACCGCTCCAGGACCCTGGGCATCGGGCACCACTCCAGGGGTTTGCAACTCTGCTTCAACAGGAAAATCAAGAGAGGAGAGAAACATTCTCCTTTGGTTCCTGAATCTATAATGGGGCTCCCTAATCCAAGGACCCCAATTATAGGACAGAGTGCTTTTTAGTGTGGGTTGTGTGACAAGTACCTCTGCCACAGCAGAGACAGGAGTAGGTCTTGTATCCTGACTCAACTTGGCCAGAGGGCAGGACTTGTCGCCACACTTTGGCTTGCGCAACTCACAGGTCTGCAGATAGTGGCCTAAACCCCCACAATATAGGCATTATTTTAAGTTTCTGCGACGCAGATGCTCCTCTTCTGAGAGCCTGGGCCGCAGAAAACTTTTTCTCTCCAACTGAACCTGAGGATTCTCTTGTCACCATATTGTGAGCAAGAGTCTCTTCAGAGATAGATGTACTCTCAACAACTTCTGGCAAGATCAGCAAAATTTTAGTCAGAAGGTTTTGCAGTTGCTTTAAGGATTGCTGCAAAACTTCCAGTCGCTCAGGTTTCAAAGCACTGAAAGCAGAGTTCAGGGCTGAGAGAGACGCCTGCAGGGCTTGCATAGTTGGCACAGGAGGATTTTAAACTGGACAAGACAAGACTAAACTAGACTAGACAAGACAAGACATGACTGGATTTTTTAAACTAGACAAGACAAGACTGGATTTTTAAACACCGGACTGGATTCTGCACACCGGACTGGATTCTGCACACCGGACTGGATTCTGCACACTGAATTCTAGACAGGACTGGATTCTAAACACCGGACTGGATTCTGCACACTGAATTCTAGACAGGACAGGATTCTAAACACTGGACTGGATTCTGCACATTGAATTCTAGACAGGACTGGATTCTAGACAGGACTGGATTCTAGATAAGACACTGGACCAAAAAAGAAAAAACTACTATTTAGCTTTGTTTCTTTGTTGTTGTATGGCCGGTGATAATGTTACGTTCCTGGTGCTCAGAACAAGAGAGATGTTGCGTAGTGAGTCCAGAGCACCAGAACGTGACGCTGAAATAAGGTGTGGTATGGAAATAGCCCCTAGCAGCCTACCTCCATTGTTTCACCCGTGTGGTCAGTTCACGCCTGCATGACTATGGTTTCTTGGGCCCACGGCAGCCGCGTTTGAAGGGCGGATTAGGTCTGCCCAACTCCGATGCCCCCAGGTCTTAGAGTGAGACAAGGCGTGAACCGAGACAGGATAATAACAAGGGGACCTCTAACTAAAGCAAACAGAAGGCTAGGGGCTACTAACAACCCTAAAACTAAATACATGTGCGGCACGCCGCCAAAGGAAAAGAACAAAAAAGGAAATGCTGTCCACACGCCGACACTATACTGTTGTGTACCGGCGGTGACAGCATATGCAGAACCCTCTGCAAAACACCAGTAACAGATATAACCAAGGAATACAGCGGCCTAGGCCGACGGATGCGGCAAAAGCCGCTACTCACGGAACCGGTACAAATACTGGCAAACGGACAGGAACCCCCAATGTAGCCGACACAGGCTCTCAGAACCGGAGGACAGGCAGAATCCCAAATGACAGACCGGTGGACACCAAGAAGCCAGATACTCGACCAGGCACAGACAAAGCCACAGGACTTCTGGACAGGAACGCTTCACGGCAGGACATGGGATCAGACACTCAGGAACCGACACTCAGGAACCGACACTCAGGAACCGACACTCAGGAACTAGCTCAGAACTCAAGAACTATCACCGGCGTCTGTGTATTGCACTGAGCCAGAATATAACAGAGAGCCCTAATTAATTATGTTGTGCAGCTGCCCTGTTGCATGACTCCAAACTGACAAGATGCAATTAGCAGACAGGTGAGGCCAACCACATGTAAACAGGCTGCAATTACACAGACTCACCACCGACAGCAAACAATAATCTTCTAAACCAGAGCACAGGGAAATCCTGGCCTGCAAGAGAACTATAAACATAAAATACGGAAAACAGGAATGAACCACTACCTGTGGTTCATAACACTCTATTCCCTGCGACAGAGTACCCTCCCCCACCTCTGAGTCCACCTCACCCTCCTCCATATCTGACCCCTCATCATCAGAGTCAGACTGCAAGACATGGGCCAAAGTATGTGTTTGCGGACAAATGGCAGGGAACTGAGACGCTGGTTTGGGTAACATAGTAACATAGTAATTGAGGCAATATGCCCATCGCGTTCAACCTGTATTTTGTATTAAGTTGAGTTGATTTTACTGTATCTGCTGAAGAATGTTTTATGACTAGTTAACAACTACAAATCATTTTACACCCTGATTAACAACGTCAATATTTTAAATGTTGTAACCTTGGATATATCCTTTTCAATCAGAAATTCTTCCAATCCCCTTTTAAATGCATTTACAGAGTCCTCCATTACCACCTTCCCTGGCAAGGAATTCCAAATCCTTATTCCCCTATCAGCGAAGAACCCTTTTCTTCGTTGCATACGGAATGTTCTCTCCTCCAGCCTCAGCGAGTGCCCACGTGTCCTAAACAGAGTTCTTTTAATAAATAATTCCTCTGATAACTCTTTGTAGTGCCCCTTTACATACTGTATCTGAAGACATTAATAATGTCTCCTCTTAGACACCTCTTTTCCAGTGTATACATATTCAACCTAGTAAGCCTTTCCACGTAATCCAGTCCCTCTAGCCCTTTAATCAATTTAGTAGCTCACCTTCGAACTCTTTCAAGTTCACCGATATCTTTTTTTATACAGTGGTGCCCAAAACTGAACACAATATTCCAGGTGCGGACATACCAATGATTTGTACAGCGGCAGGATTACATCCTCGTCCCTTGTCTCAATTCCCCGTTTTATGCACACTAGCACCTTACTTGTCTTCTTTACTGCGCTTTGACATTGTATGCGGTTATTAAGCTTATTATCAATGAGTACCCCCAAATCTTTAGGTTTAATATGTAGGATGCAAGTTTGTTTTTAGTCCCAAAATACATAACCTTGCATTTTTCTATATTGAACCTCATTCTCCATTTAGACGTCCAGAATACAAGTTTAGATAAGTCATTCTGCAGAGACTCCACATCTATTTCTGAATTAATTACCCTACACAGTTTAGTATCATATGCAAAGATTGACACTGTGCTTTCCAGGCCTATTTCTAGGTCATTGATAAATATGTTGAACAGTAGTGGCCCGAGTACGAACCCCTGTGGTATTCCGCTGACTACTGGTGTCCAGCTTGAGGACTTCCCATTGACCACTACTCGCTGTACCCTGTTGTCCAGCCAGTTACTTATCCATGTACAAACAGTTTTTCCTAGGCCAAGCTCTTTTAATTTGATGATTAGTCTCCTGTGAGGCACTGTATCGAAGGCTTTTGCAAGATCTAAGTAGACCACATCCACTGCTTTTCCTTGGTCAAGATTGTCGCTCACTTCCTCGTAGAAGTTAACTAAGTTAGTTTGACATGATCTGTCCCTCACAAACCCATGCTGGTTCTTGCTACTAATCTTAGTGGTCTGCAGATACTCCTGTATGCTATCCCTTAGAATTCCTTCCAATATTTTCCCCACTATAGATGTCAAACTAACCGGTCTGTAGTTACCTGGATGATTTTTGGATCCCTTTTTAAATAATGGCACTACCTCTGCTATACGCCAATCCTTCGGTACCATGCCAGATCTAATTGAAATATTGAAAATTAAGTATAGGGGTCTTGCTAGTTGTGGCCTAAGCTCCATAAGAACCCTCGGATGAAGTCCGTCCAGGCCAGGTGATTTATTAATCTTTATTTTGCATAATATCTCCCACGAATCCTTACTGTCACTATCACTATGCACTACTCCCACCGTCAGTTCTTCGCTGGTGAACACTGATGAAAAAAATGTGTTCAGTATTTCCGCTTTTGAGTCGTCATTATTTAATAATACTCCAAATTCATCTTTTAATGGACCTATGTTCTCCTTTTTTAACCTTTTACTGTTTATGTATTTAAAGAAAAAAAATAGGATTGGTTTTACTCTCTATAGCAATTTGCTTTTCGTTTTCAATTTTAGCTGCTCTTATTGCATTTTTGCATCTTTTATTGCATTCCTTGTAGTACTGGAATGAATCCTCCTTTCCATTAGATTTAAATGCTTTGAAAGCTCTCTTCTTTTTTTTATCAATTTCGGCCTTGACCTTCCTGCGTTTACTGCCCATGGGAATAAATTTGTGAATATTGCTATCTAGCAACCCTTTTAAAGGCATCCCGCATTTCCGAAGTGTTCTTACCATGAAACAAAACTTCCCACTCAGTGTCGTTTAATGCACATCTCAGCATACTGAAGTTAGCCTTCCTAAAGGTAAATGTTTTTGTTGAACCCTTATAGCTGTTTCCTGAAACTGATGTCGAATGTGATCATATAATGATCACTGTTATCCAAAGTCTCCCCAACTTTAGTATTTGATATGATGTCCACATTATTAGTAATTACTAGATCTAGAGTAGTTTTACCCCTAGTTGGGTCCTCGACTAATTGAGACAAGTAGTGATCTTTTAACATATTTAAGAACCTGTTGCCCATAGCTTTAACACATGAATCGTTACTCCAATTTAAAATCAGGATAGTTAAAATCCCCAATCACTAGGATGTCCCCCAATCCCGCAGCCCTTTCGATTTGCTGCAATAGTTGTTCTTCCTCATGTATGCTAATATCTGGATGTTTGTAGCACGTGCCTATAACTAGTTTTTTGCATCAACACCCCCACTTGAGATTTCAACCCACAGTGACTCCACATTATCACCAGTCCCCTCATAAATAACGTCCTTTAAGTATGGTTTAAGAGATGATTTAACATTAAGACATACAGCTCCTCCTCTTTCTTGCCCTGTCCCTCCTGAAAAGAGAATACCCCTCCAAGTTTGCAACCCAGTTGTGAGAGTCGTCCCACCATGTTTCATAATACCTATATCATACTCAACCTTTGATGCTAACAATTCCAATTCCCCCATTTTACCTGCTAGACTTCTATGCGTTTGCAAGCATACATTTTAGTTTAGTGGTTCCCTTATCCGCTTGTTTTTTAAAGGTATCCTATCATGGATTACTAGAGCCTCCCTGGAGTTACTCTTGCTGACTGCTTCTCGCTCCCTTTCCACCCCCACCATACTTAATACTGCCCACCTTACTCTTCTCTTTGGCCACCCAGTGTTTCGGCCTAAATTCTCCTCCCTGACATAAGTATTTTACCTTATGCTATGTACATCCTTTTCAATATGCTGGAATGATGACACATAAAGGCTGTTAGTTAATGTTTTGGCAATACCTTCGTTAATACCCTTTTTAGAAGCCATGCAAATACCCTTGCCCTTGGCAGCTGCTCTTCCCCCCCTTCTCCGCCCCCATTTAGCTCACTACCACCATCTTTACTATTCTCACTGCATGACCAATAATTTCTAACTAAACCCTCCCCCAGGCTCCTAGTTTAAAAGCTCCTCCAACCTACTAACCATACTTCCCCCCAGCACCACAGCCCCCTCCTCATTCAGGTGCAATCCATCGCGACAAAAAAGATGGCACCTGACTGAGAAGTCCGCCCAGTGTGCCAGGAACACAAACCCCTCCTTCCTACACCAGTCTCTAAGCCACACATTTATCTCCCTAATCTCCCTCTGCCTCCCTGGGCTAGCGCATGGTACTGGTAATATTTCAGAGACTATTACCGTAGATGTCCTTTCTTTTAGTTTCTGGCCTAAGTCTCTATAATCTTTCTTAAAGACATCCCACCTACCACTAACTTTGTCGTTGGTGCCAACGTGCACCAAGACCGCCGGGTCTTTCCCAGCCCCCCCAACAATCTGTCTACCTGGTCCGCAATGTGCCGTACCCGAGCACCCACGAGACAACAGACCATACGCCGATCACGATCCTGGCAGCAGATTGCTCTATCTGCCTTCCCGATAATAGAGTCCCCTACCACCACCATCTGCCTGGGTGCCTCTCTAATTTTCATCCCATCTGAGCCAGAGGAACCACTCCTCCGGTTGCTAGAGGGAACAGTCTCCTCCGGCTCCGCCATTTCCTCGCTATCATCCACCGAATCTTCGTCCAATCAGGCAAATTTGTTCGGTTTTCATAGTTCAGAGATGTCATGCCTCCCCCTCTTATTCTTCCTTCTAACAGTGACCCAGCTGGCTACTTGATTTTCCTCATTTACCGGTGACCCCTCCTGCAACTTCTCCACTGTTCTATCTAAACCTTGCTCGAGATTATGAATATCTCTCAGTCACGTAACGGTCTGCTCTAGATCAGTTACCTGGGCTTCCAGGGCAACCGTTCTCACACATCTCGTGCATATGTATTTGCACTGGGTCGGCTGCTCCAGGTGCGCATACATCTTGCACGACACGCACTGAGTGAGATTCTCAATCACGGCCCCTCCCATTGTTTGAAAACTCAACTCCCTATTACCTTCAGAGGAACAATGCAAAACAATACAAAACTATGCAATATGATCAGGGCCGGTGCAAGGTTTCTCGGCACCCTAGGCAAAACATCTGCGCACTCTCCCCCCACCCCCCACTCCTCCCCCTCAGGTGAAAATGTGGAGGTGGCATCTTAGAAGTTCCACAGCTGCTATTGTTAAATAGAGAACGCCACCTACAAAAAAGAGAAAAAATGCTCGTAATGCGGTTAACATCCCGACTGTTGGGATCCCGGTGGTCAGGATACCAATGTTGGAATCCCAACACTTAGCAAAATGGCGGCAGTCTGAATACTGACACAAGCCCGGAGTTCACCCTTGGGTGGTGGTCCACGCCACCACCCAAGGGGCAATATAATAGTGTGGCCAAAGGTCGTCACCGGAGCCGACGAGTGTAAAGTGCAGCAAGCATGAGGAGATTCGCTGTGCTTGCTGCTGGGATTCCGCGTGTTGGGATCCCGGCGTCGGTCTCCTGACCGCTGGGATCCCATACCGATCCTCTTTGCTCATTATAATGAGCAGATCAGATTATGCCACATTACAGTACCGTCAGTTCATATTATGTCACATTACAGTGCCCCCCTACCATTATAACATCCACTACACACTCCTCTCACGGACAATGTAAAGTCATACAGCACAGGCTGGGAATGGATCAGACCCAATTGCTTAACAGCCAAAACTAGGGAAATTGCTATGCAATTTTATAACTTTGGTCCAGGCCCCCCTAAGCCTCTGTGCCCCATAACAATGGCACCCCCTGCACCCACAATAGTTACACCCATGATTATAGGCATCAATGCAGTGACAGAACATACAATACTGATATCACTGCAGTGACCGCAATGCTGCACATTCACTGTCCCAATGACTACCATACCACATACACAGCATGCCAGTAATTGCCATACCGCACAGAGGGGGTAATTCAGACCTGATCGCTGGGCTGTGTTTTTTGCTGTCCTGCGATCAGATAGTAGCCGCCTACAGGGGGGAGTGTATTTTCGCTGTGCAAGTGTGCGATCATATTTGTTAGCAGAGCTGCTAAAAATCAGTTTGTGCAGTGTGTGTGCAGCCCAGGACTTACTCTTCCAGTGTGACTGAATACTGCTAATCCGGGCCAGAGCTGACGTCAGACACACTCCTTCAAAACGCTTGGACATGCCTACGTTTTTCCGGACACTCCCTGTGTATGGTCAGTTGCAACCCACAAATGGCCTCTTCCTGTCAATCACCTTGCGTATGCCTGTGCGATTGGATCCTTCGCACCATCCCATCGCTGACCGGCGATGCCCGTTGTAGCTCTCTGACATGCCGGCGCGTTGCGGTGCATACACATGCGCAGTTTGGACCTGATCGCCCGCTGTGAGAAAACGCACAGCAGCGATCAGGTCTGAATTACCCCCAGAGAACATTCTATCATCTGCCGTATTGCACAGACTGCACACGGTATCAGTGACCACCATACC
This sequence comes from Pseudophryne corroboree, assembly GCF_028390025.1. Taxonomy (NCBI): domain Eukaryota; kingdom Metazoa; phylum Chordata; class Amphibia; order Anura; family Myobatrachidae; genus Pseudophryne; species Pseudophryne corroboree. The sequence continues at coordinate 420,331,148 of NC_086447.1, read as the reverse complement.
ATACAGACGACACCTTTGGGATTGCAATACTGCAATACAGTACACTGAGTACAATGTGTGCTGGGACTTGTAGTACCTCTACTGCTGGAGACTTGTGGTCCCTCTGTTAGCTGGGCATAGGCATGTCAGTCACGTGTATTAATACAGGATTCACAAAACTCCCATTATCCGTTGCTGCAGTTGCCAAATGTGGTGACATGGACCAGAAACAAAAGGGGTGGGTAATTCATTGCTGACCAGGAGGGAACGGAGAGACTACAGCCAGGGAGGAGCCACCCAAAAACAGGTGCTGTACGGGCAGGTGACATCACAGCACCCGACAGTCATGTGACTGTCAGTGACGATGCTGTATCCACCCTGAGACCAGCACCTAGAGCCAGGCTGGCAGTTTAGTCATATCTGCAGGCAGTGCCGTAACTAGACATTTTAGCGCTGTGTGCAAAAAACGGCATTAGAGCCCCCCCCTCAAATGGAATATAAGGGCAGTGCTCGCCTGCAGCATACAAAAAATATATATAGGAGTGTGGCTTCACGGGGAAGGGGTGTGACCACAAAATAATACCAATTCATATTACGGTGCACAGTAGTCTACATTATTCAAATTACGTCGCACAGTAGCGCCACTACACCAGGTAGAGACCCTTCTACGCATTACGGCGGAGGGCGTCCCCTTTTTACACATTATGGCAGACAGCGTCCCCTTTTTACACATTACGGCAGACAGAGTCCCATTTTTACACATTATGGCAGACAGCGTCCCGTTTTTACACATTACGGCAGACAGCGTCCAGATTTAAACATTACGGTAGACAGCGTCCCCTTATTACACATTAAGGCAAACAGCGTCCTCTTATTACACATTACAGCAGACAGCGTCCCCTTATTACACATTACGGCAGACAGCGTCCCCCTTTTTACACATTACGGCAGACAGCGTCCCCTTTTTTACACATTATGGCAGACAGCGTCCCGTTTTTACACATTACGGCAGACAGTGTCCAGATTTAAACATTACGGTAGACAGCGTCCCCTTATTACACATTACGGAAGACAGTGTCCTCTTATTACACATTACAGCAAACAGCGTCCCCTTATTACACATTACGGCAGACAGCGTCCCCCTTTTTACTCATTATGGCAGACAGCGTCCCCCTTTTTACACATTATGGCAGACAGCATCCCGTTTTTACACATTACAGCAGACAGCGTCCCCTTATTACACATTACGGCAGACAGCGTCCCCTTTTTACTCATTATGGCAGACAGCGTCCCCCTTTTTACACATTACGGCAGACAGCGTCCCCCTTTTTACACATTATTCCCCCTTATTACCAGTCCCTCTTATTACACATTACGGCAGACAGCGTCCCCTTATTACACATTACGGCAGACAGCGTCCCCTTATTACACATTACGGCAGACAGCGCCCCCCTTTTTACACATTACGGCAGACAGCATCCTCCTTTTTACACGTTACGGCAGACAGTGTCCCCTTATTACACATTACGGCAGACAGCGTCCCTCTTTTTACACATTACGGCAGACAGCATCCTCCTTTTTACACGTTACGGCATCCAGTCCTCCTTTTACACATTAGGTAGACAGGACAGATAGATAGATAGATAGATAGATACTTACCATCTCCGCTGGCTCAGGCAGTCAGGCTCCTCGGTGCTGGCAGCACCGGAGGCAGGGGAGAAGGAGGAGGGCGGGGGACTCCGGAGCCGCAGCAGCGCTATGTAATTGGCATGCAGCTGTCCCTCTCCTTCCGCATTGGCTGGCCGCCGCCGCTGTGAATGCTGGGATAAGGGAAGCGCACACCAGCATTCACTGCGGCGGCGGCCAGCCTATGTGGAAGGAGAGGGACAGCTGCAGCGGCGCGGCCACCAATTACATAGCGCTGCTGCGGCTCCCTCCTCCTCCTTCTCCCCTGCCTCCGGAGCTGCTCCTCTCCCCTCCGGCGGCAGCACACTCACACAGGCGGCTTGTAATGAGTCAGTTTGACTCATTACAAGCCGCTGATGATTCTAGGGAAAGCGGGCAGTTGCGCCCTCAGGGCGACTGCGCTGTGTGCCAGGTGTGGCTCTGTGTGCAGGGCAAATGCAGAATTCATGCCTGGGTGTTTTCAAAGATGGGTTCGAGATCTGCAGAGACTGAGGTGACCCTCTATATGCGGCCCGGGGTTTGTTAGTGTTTGTGTGTATGTATACATACCCTCGTGTGTGTGTGTGAGTATGTGTGTGTGTGTGTATGTGTATATATATATATATATATATATATCCCCATAAGTACACTGGCAGCAATAATTGCAAGTCAGACACAATATGTATCTAACCTGTACACACACCCCTTCCTTCATGCTTAACTTACTTTACCACTGAAGTCAGCAGCAGGAGCAGCACGGAAAGCCTAGTACAGTAATTCACTGACTGGAACAGGAGCCGGCTGGGTGCCTAACTCAATGAAGCCCGGCCCCCTTGCAGTGTGTCCTGGTCTGTAGAAAGGGGCGGAGCCAAATTCCGAGATGGGCGGGGCTTAAATAGCGGGTCTGGGCTGGCGACTTCTGAAAAACAATGCAAGCCTGTGAGGTAGGGGTGGGGGCTGGGGGGGTTGTCAGGGAGTGTTGATAAGTCCCGCGGCCTGCAGCTGCTGCCAGCAATATCTACATGGAAGGATGTATTGATGTTTCTCAGACAAGAGACATCCTTCTGTGCTTTTTGTTAAGTGGATCAGTGCCGCCCTCCAGCGGCTGGCGCTCTAGGCAGCTGCTTAAAGCTGCCTAGTGGTAGCGCCGGCCCTGAATATGATATTGACTATGACCTAGCTGTGAAGAGAATCAATATTCACAACACAGCAGAAACAGTCAATTCAGTCACATACACAATAAAGTAGATAATCAATACTTATTTGAATGGACCCTCTCCTGCATCACCGATACTCCTCCTTGCAGTTGCTCCAGCCCTCCGCACCTCCTTCTCACTTGCTGCCGTGCACCCGCCTTCCGGCACCAGCTTCGTCCACAGTTCGCCGTCCTCACTCACGCAGGCTGTGGCTGCCACAGCACACATTCGCTCGCCCAGCAGCAGCCCTCACACCCTTTCTCTCCCCTAGCAACACACTCTCACTCACTCTCACCCTGCAACAGCACTCACACTCTTTCTCATAGCCCAGCAGCGTCCACTCACTTCCTTCGTTCTTTCTTTTACACACTTATTCACACAATGAACGTGGCCCTCACACACTCCACTAGCTGTGCTAGCAGCAACGGCCCAGCAGTGGTAGGGCCCTCACACTTACACACTCTCCCTCACTCCCACACACACACAGCAGCGTCAGCACACACACAGCACCTGCGTCACACACACAGCAGCAGCCTCACACACACACAGCAGCGGCGGCAGCAGCGATCCTCCCGCTGCCTGCTCCGCTGTACTCAGACGCTTCCCGGCACCTGGCCTCCTCCCACACGTGCACACATGCGATCCTGCTCGTCACTTCTGCCAGCAGTATCCCGCTCTACTTCCGCCAGCAGTCAAGGTCGTGGATGTGCCTCTGGCGGTCCTAGTCACAATGGTCTCTTTTCATAAACTCAGTCATAGATTGTCTTAAGTATTTTGTCTTTTTCTCATTCTGAGATACCTTAGTAGAGATTGTGGAAATCATTCCCCTAATGGAGTCCAGCCATGCTGGTTCTGCCTCACTAGCCTGGGAAGGGATACTACACTGAATACACACTAGTGAACCCCCTGGAGAAGAGGAACACTGTGTCTTACATGAAATACACTCGTTGCCTGACATACTGTAACAGCACACACACACACACACACACACACACACACACACACACACACACACATACACACACACAGGAAAAAGTTAAAAGCACAATTAACCCACAAAGCCCTTCCAGGGAGAGACAGAGGGAGTATGGAACCAGCACACGGCACCCTTAACGCTAATGCCAAGCTTAGCTGGGTTGCAGACTAAGTACCTAGTGTGACAAGGATCACACACACGGGGACTCAGATGAACACTTTCTGTGTTTATTTTGCACAGCAGGTCATCACGTAGCAAGTTAATTCCATACAGTCGGTATTACAGGCAGTAGCATACAGGTACTCACAGCATAACAGACTCTTGATAGGCTCCAGTGGTCCCTAGTCTAACCACACAACCCGACCTATCACTTGGGTAACTATTCCACCATCGAGAGCAAGGTGACTCTGCCCTGGAAACCCTTATATCAGGAAATCCCAGGTGCTGCTGATCACACACCTGGGATTCTGCTACTGCTTCCAAAACCTGGTCTGGATCTTTCACATTACTTTCACATGAAAACATGCTGTCTCTGCCACACTAGATTAGGGACTTAGGGGTACATTTACTAAGCAGTGATAAGAGCGGAAAAGTGAGCCAGTGGAGAAGTTGCCCATGGCAACCAATCAGCACTGATTGACATCTATAATTTGCATACTATAAATTGATACAGAGCTGCTGATTGGTTGATGGGGAAATATCTCCACTGTCTTACTTCGCTGCTCTTATCACTGCTTAGTAAATGTACCCCTTAGTACACTAATAATCGCTCGTCCCCCTGCTATGACCCCCTGGTACCGCTGTGGTTAATCCAAGGGCAAGATTCATACCAGCCACACCAATCACACCGTATAACTTGTGATATACTATCTAGTTAACAGTATGAAAAAACAACATATCATCGGTCCAAAACCGATGAAACTATAACATAACCCTTATGTAAGCAACAACTATATACAAGTCTTGCAGAAGTAGTCCGCACTTGGGGCGGGTGCCCAGCATCCTCTACGGACTACGAGAAAAAGATTTACCGGTAGGTTTAAAATCTTATTTTCTCTAACGTCCTAGAGGATGCTGGGGACTCCGTAAGGACCATGGGGATTATACCAAAGCTCCCAAACGGGCGGGAGAGTGCGGATGACTCTGCAGCACCGATTGAGCAAACAGGAGGTCCTCCTCAGCCAGGGTATCAAACTTATAGAACTTTGCAAAGGTGTTTGACCCCGACCAAGTAGCAGCTCGGCACAGCTGTAGTGCCGAGACCCCTCGGGCAGCCGCCCAAGACGAGCCCACCTTCCTAGTGGAATGGGCCTTAACCGATTTCGGTAACGGCGATCCTGCCGTAGAATGCGCCTGCTGAATCGTGTTACAGATCCAGCGAGCAATAGTCTGCTTTGGAGCAGGGCCGCCAACCTTGTTGGCTGCATACAGGACAAACAGTGCTTCTGTTTTTCTGATCCTAGCCGTTCTGGCCACGTAAATTTTCAAAGCCCTGACCACATCCAGGGACTCGGAATCCTCCATGTCACGTGTAGCCACAGGCACGACAATAGGTTGGTTCATATGAAAGGATGAGACCACCTTAGGTAGGAATTGAGGATGGGTCCGCAACTCCGCTCTATCCATATGGAAAACCAGATAGGGGCTTTTATGTGATAAAGCCGCCAATTCCGAAACTCGCCTAGCCGAAGCCAAGGCTAACAACATGACCACCTTCCAAGTGAGATATTTCAACTCCACTGTTTTAAGTGGTTCAAACCAATGTGACTTAAGGAAACTTAACACCACGTTACGGTCCCAAGGCGCCACCGGAGGTACAAAAGGAGGCTGAATATGCAGTACTCCCTTCACAAAAGTCTGTACTTCAGTTAAAGAGGCCAATTCCTTTCGAAAGAAAATGGATAAGGGCGAAATCTGAACTTTAATGGAGCCTAATTTTAGGCCCAAATTCACTCCAGTTTGTAGGAAGTGAAGAAAACGGCCTAGATGGAATTCTTCCGTAGGAGCATTCCTGGCCTCACACCAAGAAACATATTTATGCCATATTCGGTGATAATGTTTAGATGTCACGTCCTTCCTAGCCTTTATTAACGTAGGAATAACCTCATCCGGAATACCTTTTTCCGCTAGGATCCGGCGTTCAACCGCCATGCCGTCAAACGCAGCCGCGGTAAGTCTTGGAACAGACAGGGACCTTGTTGTAACAGGTCCTGCCTTAGAGGAAGAGGCCACGGATCTTCTGTGAGCATTTCCTGAAGATCCGGATACCAGTTCCTTCATGGCCAATCCGGAACAATGAGTATTGTTCTCACTCCTCTTTTTCTTATTATCCTCAACACCTTGGGTATGAGAGGAAGAGGAGGAAACACACAGACCGACTGGAACACCCACGGTGTCACTAGGGCGTCCACAGCTACCGCCTGAGGGTCTCTTGACCTGGCGCAATACCTTTGTAGCTTTTTGTTGAGACGGGACGCCATCATGTCTATTTGGGGCAGTCCCCACCGACTTGCAATCTGCGCGAAGACTTCTTGATGAAGTCCCCACTCTCCCGGATGCAGGTCGTGTCTGCTGAGGAAGTCTGCTTCCCAGTTGTCCACTCCCGGAATGAACACTGCTGACAGAGCGCTTACATGATTCTCCGCCCAGCGAAGAATTCTGGTGGCATCAGCCATTGCCACTCTGCTGCTTGTTCCGCCTTGGCGGTTTACATGAGCTACTGCGGTGACGTTGTCTGACTGGATCAGAACTGGTCGATCGCGAAGTAAGATCTCCGCTTGACGTAGGGCGTTGTATATGGCCCTTAGTTCCAGGATGTTGATGTGAAGAAAAGTCTCTTGACTTGACCAAAGGCCTTGCAAATTTCTTCCCTGTGTGACTGCTCCCCAACCTCGGAGGCTCGCGTCCGTAGTCACCAGGATCCAGTCCTGAATGCCGAACCTGCGGCCCTCTAGAAGGTGAGCACTTTTCAGCCACCACAGGAGAGATACTCTGGCCCTGGGGGACAGGGTGATCCGCTGATGCATTTGCAGATGTGACCCGGACCATTTGTCCAATAGGTCCCATTGGAATGTCCTTGCATGGAATCTGCCGTAGGGAATGGCTTCGTATGTCGACATTTTTCCCAGGACTTGAGTGCAATGACGTATTGACACTTGTTTTGGCTTCAACAGGTTCATGACTAGAGTCATGAGTTCCTGCGCTTTTTCTGTCGGAAGAAAAATCCTCTTCTGGTCTGTGTCCAGAATCATGCCCAAGAAGGGCAGACGAGTTTTAGGATTCAGCTGCGACTTTGGAATATTGATAATCCAGCCGTGTCGCTGTAACACAGTCAGTGAAAGTGATACGCTGTTCAGCAACTTCTCCCGTGATCTCGCTTTTATGAGATCGTCCAAGTACGGGATAATTGTGACACCCTGTTTGCGCAGGAGCACCATCATTTCCGCCATTACCTTGGTGAAAATTCTCGGGGCCGTGGAAAGCCCAAACGTCAACGTCTGAAATTGGTAATGACAATCCTGTACCGCAAATCTCAGGTACGCCTGATGAGGATATATGGGAACATGCAGGTATGCATCCTTTATGTCCAGAGATACCATAAAATCTCCCCCTTCCAGGCTGGCGATGACCGCTCTGAGCGATTCCATCTTGAACTTGAACCGTTTTAAGTAAAGGTTCAGGGATTTTAAATTCAAAATGGGTCTGAACGAACCGTCCGGTTTCGGAACCACAAACAGAGTTGAGTAGTACCCCTTCCCTCTTTGAAGCAGGGGAACCTCTACCACCACTTGTTGAAGACACAATTTGCGAATCGCATGTAACACTATCTCCCTTTCCAGGGGGGAAGTCGGTAGGGCCGATTTGAAAAACCGGCGAGGAGGCACCTCTTCGAATTCCAGCTTGTAACCCTGGGAAACAATTTCTATTGCCCAGGGATCCACCTGAGTGAACCCAGATGTGGCTGAACAGTCGAAGACGTGCCCCCACTGGGGCGGACTCCCTCAGGGGAGCCCCAGCATCATGCGGTGGATTTTGCAGAGGCCAGGGAGGACTTCTGTTCCTGGGAACTAGCTGTGTTATGCAGCTTCTTCCCTCTGCCCTTACCTCTGGCAAGATAGGACGATCCACGTACTCTCTTGCTTTTATTGGAACGAAAGGACTGCATTTGATAATGAGGCGCTTTCTTAGATTGTGAGGGAATATATGGCAAAAAATTCGATTTACCTGCCGTAGCCGTGGAGACGAGGTCCGAGAGGCCCTCTCCAAACAATTCCTCACCCTTGTAAGGCAACAACTCCATGGGGTATATGCAATTCCGGGCGAATTGCAGCACTTTTTCGCCCGTTTTTAAATTCGACACAGTTCGACCGTCGAATTCCGGCAGGTGGGTACCGGAATTCGACATATTCAATAAAAAACTAATTTGACAGTCCCGCTGTCGAAAAACGGTCGATTTGACGGATTTTGATTCGATTTTTACAAATGTTTTAAAAACGGTAAAAACCCGGAAAAAAAAATGCGTGGGGTCCCCCCTCCTAAGCATAACCAGCCTCGGGCTCTTTGAGCCGGTCCTGGTTGCCAAAATACGGGAAAAAAATGACAGGGGATCCCCTGTATTTTAACAACCAGCACCGGGCTCTGCGCCTGGTCCAGGTGCAAAAAATACGGGGGACAAAAAGAGTAGGGGTCCCCCGTATTTTTTGTACCAGCACCGGGCTCCACTAGCTGGACAGATAATGCCACAGTTGGGGGTCACTTTTATACAGCACCCTGCGGCCGTGGCATTAAATGCCCAACTAGTCACCCCTGGCCGGGGTACCCTTGAGGAGTGGGGACCCCTTCAATCAAAGGGTCCCCCCCAGCCACCCAAGGGCCAGGGGTGAAGCCCGAGGCTGTCCCCCCCCATCCAAGGGCTGCAGATGGGGGGCTGATAGCCTTGTTGAAAATGTAAGAATATTGTTTTTTGCAGAAGAACTACAAGTCCCAGCAAGCCTCCCCTGCAAGTCGGTACTTGAAAAACCACAAGTACCAGCATGCGGGGGGGGGGGGGGGGGGGAAACGGGCCCGCTGGTACCTGTAGTTCTACTGCAAAAAAAATACCCAAATAAAAACAGGACACGCACACCGTGAAAATACTTTATTTCACACATGCCGACACACATACTTTCCTATGTTGACACGCCAACTCTGGCCATGTCTCCAATGTCGACGTCCGGGGTACCTGAAAATAAAATTATACTCACCTGATCCAGTGTCCAGTTCTTTTATTATAATCCACGTACTTGGCAAAACAAAAAAACGTATTTACCCGAACCAGACGGACTGAAAGGGGTCCCATGTTTACACATGGGACCCCTTTCCCCGAATGCAGAGACCCCCCGTGACTCCTGTCACAGAAGGTCCCTTCAGCCAATCAGGAAGCGCCACTTCGTGGCACTCTCCTGATTGGCTGTATGCGCGTCGGAGCTGTCAGACACGCATCGCACAGCCCCCTCCATTATCTTCAATGGTGGGAACTTTGCGGTCAGTGGTGAGGTCACCCGCGGTCAGCCGCTGACCGCGGGTAACCCCACCGCTGACCGCAAAGTTCCCACCATTGAAACTAATGGAGGGAGCTGTGCGATGCGCTGTCTGCCAGCTCAGACGCGCAAAGCCAATCAGGAGAGTGCCACGAAGTGGCGCTTCCTGATTGGCTGAAGGGACCTTCTGTGACAGGAGTCACTGGGGGTCTCTGCATTCGGGGAAAGGGGTCGCATGTGTAAACATGGGACCCCTTTCAGTCCGTCTGGTTCGGGTAAATGCGTTTTTTTGTTTTGCCAAGTACGTGGATTACAATAAAAGAACTGGACACTGGATCAGGTGAGTATAATTTTATTTTCAGGTACCCCGGACGTCGACATTGGAGACGTGACCAGAGTCGGCGTGTCAACATAGGTAAGTATGTGTGTCGGCATGTATGTAATAAAGTTATACTTTCACGGTGTCTGTCCTGTTTTTATTTGGGTATTTTTTTTGCAGTAGAACTACAGGTACCAGCGCCCCCCCGCATGCTGGTACTTGTGGTTCTCCAAGTATCGACTTGCGGGGAGGCTTGCTGGGACTTGTAGTTCTTCTGCAAAAAACAATATTCTTACATTTTCAACAAGGCTATCAGTCCCCCATCCGCAGCCCTTGGATGGGGGGGGGGGGACAGCCTCGGGCTTCACCCCTGGCCCTTGGGTGGCTGGGGACGACGACCCCTTGATTGAAGGGGTCCCCACTCCTCCAGGGTACCCCGGCCAGGGGTGACTAGTTGGGCATTTAATGCCACGGCCGCAGGGCGCTGTATAAAAGTGACCCCCGGCTGTGGCATTATCTGTCCAGCTAGTGGAGCCCGGTGCTGGTACAAAAAATACGGGGGACCCCTACTCTTTTTGTCCCCCGTATTTTTTGCACCAGGACCAGGCGCAGAGCCCGGTGCTGGTTGTTAAAATACGGGGGAACCCCTGTCATTTTTTCCCCGTATTTTGGCAACCAGGACCGGCTCAAAGAGCCCGAGGCTGGTTATGCTTAGGAGGGGGGACCCCACGCAATTTTTTTTCTGATTTTTACCCCATTCCATTAAAAAAAAAAAAAAAATATATATATATATATATATATTTAAAAATATATAAATAATACTTGTGCCTCCTCAATAGACAAACCAAGTACCTAATGCCTTCTAATATAAATAGATATGCTATTACCAATAAAAAAAACACACAAAAAAACATGTTTTTAAATTTTTTTATTAGATTCCGCCAGCAAAGTGTGGCGGATTGAAAATGACGAATTTACTGTCTAAAAGCACTGTTGTCGAATTTACAATCTTCAATTGAATATACTTTTGTCGCAATGCCGCATTTGTACCATTGCAGAAATGTCTAATTTGTCAAATGTCGAATTTCAAAAAGTCGAATTTGGAAAGTCCGTTTTTCTGACGAAAAGTACTGTATTGCATTGTCAAATTTTTTTTTTTTTTTGGGGCGAAAATGTCCCGTTTTTCGACATTTTCGGGAATTCGACCGCAATTGCATATACCCCCATATGTCTCTTGGAGTCGGCATCACCTGACCACTGTCGGGTCCATAAGACACACCTAGCAGAAACAGACATAGCGTTTATCCTGCAACCCAGTAAACTAACGTCTCTTTGAGCATCCCTCATATATAAGACAGCATCTTTTATATGCCCTAGGGTCATTAAAATGGTATCCTTATCAAGGGTCTCAATATCCGCTGATAAGGAATCTGTCCATGCTGCTACAGCACTACAAACCCAGGCCGACGCAATAGCCGGTCTGAGTAAGGTACCAGAATGTGTGTAAATGGACTTCAAGGTAACCTCCTGCTTGCGGTCAGCAGGATCCTTGAGGGTAGCCGTATCTTGGGATGGAAGTGCTATCTTTTTTGATAAGCGCGTCAGAGCTTTGTCTACCCTAGGGGAGGATTCCCACCGGATTCTGTCCTGCGACGGGAAAGGATACGCTATTAGAATCCTTTTGGGAATCTGCAGTTTTTTGTCTGGCGTTTCCCACGCTTTTTCGCATAATTCGATTAGCTCATGTGATGAGGGAAAGGTGACGTCAGGTTTCTTTCCCTTATACATGTGTACCCTCGTGTCAGGGACAGGGGGTTCCTCAGTGATATGCAAAACATCTTTTATTGCGATAATCATATATCGAATACATTTAGCCACCTTTGGCTGTAATTTTGCATCATCGTAGTCGACACTGGAGTCTGAATCCGTGTCGGTATCTGTGTCAACTATTTGGGATAGTGTGCGCTTCTGAGACCCCGAAGGTCCCGGCGACATTGGGACAGGCATGGGTTGACTCCCTGACTGTACCCCAGCTTCAGCTTTGTCTAATCTTTTGTGCAATAAATTAACATTAGCACTTAAAACATTCCACATATCCATCCAGTCAGGTGTCGGCACTGCTGACGGAGACCTAACATTCATACACTCCGCCTCCTCCATAGGTGAGCCTTCAATCTCAGACATGTCGACACACGCGTACCGACACACCACACACACACACACACACACACACACACACACACACACACACACACACACACAGGGAAGCTCTTTTCTGAAGACAGGTTCCCCACCAGGCCCTTTGGAGAGACAGAGAGAGAGAGAGAGAGTATGCCAGCACACACCCCAGCGCTATATGACCCAGGAAAAAACAGGGTATGTTTACCCAGTAGCGCTTTTGTTATGTATATGCGCCAATTATGTGCCGCCCCCCCCCCCCCCCCCCTCTACTTTAAAACCCTTCTTTCACCGTGTGTTAAGCAGGGAAGAATTATAAACACATACAGCTAGAGATAGATCTCAAACTGTATATATATCTGGCGCTGAAATACAATATATGGTGATAATTTACCAAATGATAATCAATAAAAATCGTGACCTAATGGGCTGCTGAGCAAAACAGCTGGTTAGGCTGAACAACTAATTGAAGCACAAGAAAAGGGAAAAAATGCTCTGCGCACCAAAAATCACTTAGAATTAATTAATTGATTAATTAAGTGCAGTCTAGCAAGTAGAATGGTTGACTCAATGATGCTTGACCTTTTTTAAATAAAAAATATTTTATCAAACAATAAATGACACAAAACAAAATATATAGAACAAACAAATACATATATATATATATGGCAATTTAAAAACCAGAGGTTTTCACCTCTTGTATATATAAACAGAAACACTGTATTAGGCTTTATAAACGTGCTGTTTAAACAGCATACAATGTATCTAAAATGCAGATCAGATATCTTAAGTAAAAGAAGCTCTCTACAGAGAACAACAATTGATTCTGACACTGGCGTCCCAGTGTGGAATCATATATAATGTCCACAGATGGCTCCACAATATGAAATTATTAAAAGCAAAGCAAACGGTAATAATTACCCCCGTGCTGATACCTGAGATGTAATGCAGAGTCCTGTATGCATTTGCACGAGGAAGATGTAAAGATTTGTGATTGCTGCCACAATATTAATTAAAGGACAGACTTGCTGGAATACTAATTCTCCGTTGTGAAAAGCCGTCAGTTGACCATCAGATGATGAGATATAGGGAGTTTCCCAGCGAGGGACGTGATCCGTATAGCTAGCAGTAACAGCATGAAACGGCAGCTGATGGCTGGCGCCGCAATGGTCTCACAGCGGAGATCCGTCTGTGTCCAGCTGATCGCTGCAGGACTCTGATGCAGGAACGCCGTTAGCAACTGAACTCCCTTTAACCTCACTGCGGAGGTAGGATCTTGTAGGTCACTTGGCTTAGATGTAAACAAAACCGGAGTATCGGAGCCGAGATAATAGGAGCCCGTCTGTGGAGTAACAGATATCCACTGCACTGAACTTGTAAAAAGGGCCGTCAACGCGTTTCGTCTCCTAGCAACGGAGACTTCCTCAAGACGAATACCTTGCTGCTGAGAGCTACAGCATTTATACCTAACTGATTGTATAAATTAAATCTGGTGTGTCAATTAGTAATCAGACACGCAATAGGCATAATCCTGATTAAACAAATATCTAAAACAGTCACAGTTACAATAAAGTAAACAGAAGGTCAACGGAACATTGAGTCAATAGTGCCATATCATCAATTGAGTGAATGCAGGGTAGTAAAGAATCATAAAAAATCTATCTTTATGTATATAAACTTAATCAAGTCTAAATTAACCCAACCATTCTAAAACATGAGGGGGAAAGATAGTCATGCTTTAACCCTCTCTGTACTTTAGCAGAAAACATTTTTTGGAATTAATGTGAATCTATTATATTACACAATATCTCAAAATTTCTCTAGCAACTAATATAGGTGTTAGTACAATTACTACCAGCTACCATCTAAATGAAAACTATCTGTTTATTTACTGATTAATTTAATAGATGAGATCTCAATTCCACTATCTTACAGCCCTATATAAGTGAACAATACGAAAAATTTAAGGTGGTGCCAATAACACAAATTGTTGGCATAAAATTGTAAGATTCCACTAGATTAATTTATGGGCGTGTATTCAGACAGATATCTATCTTAAACAATTATACCCATACGCATAAATAAAAATTACATGCATATAAGTATAAATGTTCAGATTTAATGTCATCGCCTCATCCTAAAAAAAAAAAAAAATATTACTGATCATACATTTATACTTATATGCATGTAATTTTTATTTATGCGTATGGGTATAATTGTTTAAGATAGATATCATTCCAAAAAATGTTTTCTGCTAAAGTACAGAGAGGGTTAAAGCATGACTATCTTTCCCCCTCATGTTTTAGAATGGTTGGGTTAATTTAGACTTGATTAAGTTTATATACATAAAGATAGATTTTTTATGATTCTTTACTACCCTGCATTCACTCAATTGATGATATGGCACTATTGACTCAATGTTCCGTTGACCTTCTGTTTACTTTATTGTAACTGTGACTGTTTTAGATATTTGTTTAATCAGGATTATGCCTATTGCGTGTCTGATTACTAATTGACACACCAGATTTAATTTATACAATCAGTTAGGTATAAATGCTGTAGCTCTCAGCAGCAAGGTATTCGTCTTGAGGAAGTCTCCGTTGCTAGGAGACGAAACGCGTTGACGGCCCTTTTTACAAGTTCAGTGCAGTGGATATCTGTTACTCCACAGACGGGCTCCTATTATCTCGGCTCCGATACTCCGGTTTTGTTTACATCTAAGCCAAGTGACCTACAAGATCCTACCTCCGCAGTGAGGTTAAAGGGAGTTCAGTTGCTAACGGCGTTCCTGCATCAGAGTCCTGCAGCGATCAGCTGGACACAGACGGATCTCCGCTGTGAGACCATTGCGGCGCCAGCCATCAGCTGCCGTTTCATGCTGTTACTGCTAGCTATACGGATCACGTCCCTCGCTGGGAAACTCCCTATATCTCATCATCTGATGGTCAACTGACGGCTTTTCACAACGGAGAATTAGTATTCCAGCAAGTCTGTCCTTTAATTAATATTGTGGCAGCAATCACAAATCTTTACATCTTCCTCGTGCAAATGCATACAGGACTCTGCATTACATCTCAGGTATCAGCACGGGGGTAATTATTACCGTTTGCTTTGCTTTTAATAATTTCATATTGTGGAGCCATCTGTGGACATTATATATGATTCCACACTGGGACGCCAGTGTCAGAATCAATTGTTGTTCTCTGTAGAGAGCTTCTTTTACTTAAGATATCTGATCTGCATTTTAGATACATTGTATGCTGTTTAAACAGCACGTTTATAAAGCCTAATACAGTGTTTCTGTTTATATATACAAGAGGTGAAAACCTCTGGTTTTTAAATTGCCATATATATATATGTATTGTTTGTTCTATATATTTTGTTTTGTGTCATTTATTGTTTGATAAAATATTTTTTATTTAAAAAAGGTCAAGCATCATTGAGTCAACCATTCTACTTGCTAGACTGCACTTAATTAATCAATTAATTAATTCTAAGTGATTTTTGGTACGCAGAGCATTTTTTCCCTTTTCTTAAGCAGGGAAGAGTCCGGGGAGCTTCCTCTTAGTGGTGCTGTGGAGAAAAATGGCGCTGGTGAGTGCTGAGGGAGAAGCCCCGCCCCCTCGGCGGCGGGCTTCTGTCCCGCTCAAATTTCTCAATAATATGGCGGGGGCTCTTTATATACATGTACAGTGCCCAGCTGTACATGTATATATCTATATATGCCACAGGAGAAGTTTATATTGCTGCCCAGGGCGCCCCCCCCCTGCGCCCTGCACCCATACAGTGACCGAGGTGTGTGAGGTGAATGGGAGCAATGGTGCACAGCTGCAGTGCCGTGCTTTACCTCTATCATACTTACCGACTTTGTATTTCTCCTCTCCGGGAGAAGCCCGGAGAGGAGACGCTGCAGGTTTCTTCGGGGGGGGACTGTGACATCACTAAGCCCCGCCCCCGCATCGGGAAATGCCGCGATTCGCGGGTCCGCGGGAAGGGGCGGGGCTAAAATGACGCAATTTGCGTCATTTTAACCCCTTCTCCACCTGACGGACCCGCGAATGCGGGAGGTTATCTCTCCATCCTGCCCGCATCACTAGGGTGCGAGCAGGATGCGGGAGACCTGCCCACTCTTCCGTGGGTGCGGGGGGCTACCCCAAAAAACGGGAGCCTCCCGCAGCTTCCGGGAGAGTAGGTAAGTATGCCTCTATGAAGATCAAGGTGTCTTCTGCCGCCTGTGATGGTCTTTTCCTCAATACTCACCCGGCTTCAATCTTCCGGCTCTGCGAGGAGGACGATGGCGCGGCTCTGTGACGGACGGCTAGGGTGAGACCTGCGTACCAATCCCTCTGGAGCAAATGGTGTCCAGTAGCCTAAGAAACAGCGCCCTGAAACTCAGAGAACTGGGTCTGTTTCTCTCTCCTCAGGCCCTCGATGCAGGGAGTCTGTTGCCAGCAGGCTCCCTGAACATAAAAAACCTAACTAAAATGCTTTCTTTACAGGAAACTCAGGAGAGCTCCTGAAATGCACCCAGTCTCCACTGGGCACAGTATCAAACTGAGGTCTGCAGGAGGGGCATAGAGGGAGGAGCCAGTGCACACCCAGAGTCAAAGTCTTTCTTAAAGTGCCCATGTCTCCTGCGGAGCCCGTCTATCCCCATGGTCCTTACGGAGTCCCCAGCATCCTCTAGGACATTAGAGAAATCATCAATGGTTTATGGCTGATGTAGAATGCTTTTGCCATCGATGGGGGAGAACCATCAATCAATGGAAAGGTATAACCAAATACTTTTTAAAAAAAATAAGATTTTACTCACCGGTAAATCTATTTCTCGTAGTCCGTAGTGGATGCTGGGAACTCCGTAAGGACCATGGGGAATAGCGGGCTCCGAAGGAGGCTGGGCACTCTAGAAAGATTTATGACTACCTGGTGTGCACTGGCTCCTCCCACTATGACCCTCCTCCAAGCCTCAGTTAGGACACTGTGCCCGGACGAGCTGACATAATAAGGAAGGATTTTGAATCCCGGGTAAGACTCATACCAGCCACACCAATCACACCGTATAACTCGTGATACTATACCCAGTTAACAGTATGAATATAACTGAGCCTCTCAACAGATGGCTCAACAATAACCCTTTAGTTAGGCAATAACTATATACAAGTATTGCAGACAATCCGCACTTGGGATGGGCGCCCAGCATCCACTACGGACTACGAGAAATAGATTTACCGGTGAGTAAAATCTTATTTTCTCTGACGTCCTAGTGGATGCTGGGAACTCCGTAAGGACCATGGGGATTATACCAAAGCTCCCAAACGGGCGGGAGAGTGCGGGTGACTCTGCAGCACCGAATGAGAGAACTCCAGGTCCTCCTCAGCCAGGGTATCAATTTTGTAGAATTTTGCAAACGTGTTTGCCCCTGACCAAGTAACAGCTCGGCAAAGTTGTAAAGCCGAGACCCCTCGGGCAGCCGCCCAAGATGAGCCCACCTTCCCTGTGGAATGGGCTTTCACTGATTTAAGATGCGGCAGTCCAGCCGCAGAATGCGCCTGCTGAATTGTGTCACAGATCCAGCGAGCGATAGTCTGCTTAGAAGCAGGAGCACCCAGCTTGTTGGGTGCATACAGGATAAATAGCGAGTCAATTTTCCTGACTCTAGCCATCCTGGAAACATAATTTTCCAAGGCCCTGACTACGTCCAGTAACTTGGAATCCTCCAAGTCCCTAGTAGCCGCAGGCACCACAATAGGTTGGTTCAAGTGAAAAGCTGATACCACCTTAGGGAGAAACTGGGGACGAGTCCTCAATTCTGCCCTATCCATATGGAATATCAGATAAGGACTTTTATATGACAAAGCCGCCAATTCTGATACACGCCTGGCCGAAACCAAGGCCAATAACATGACCATTTTCACCGTGAGATATTTTAGATCCACGGTTTTTAGTGGTTCAAACCAATGTGATTTGAAGAAACTCAACACCACGTTGAGATCCCAAGGTGCCACTGGAGGCACAACCGGGGGCTGAATATGCAGCACTCCTTTTACAATGTCTGAACTTCAGGTACTAAAGCTAATGCTTTCTGGAAGAAAATCGACAGAGCCGAGATCTGTATCTTAATGGAGCCTAATTTTAGGCCCATAGACACTCCTGCTTGTAGGAAATGCAGAAATCGACCTAGTTGAAATTCCTCTGTTGGGGCCTTTTTTGGCCTCACACCAAGCAACATATTTCCGCCATATGCGGTGATAATGTTTTGCAGTTACATCTTTCCTGGCTTGAATCAGCGTAGGAATGACTTCCTCCGGAATGCCCTTTTCCTTTAGGATCCGGCGTTCAACCGCCATGCCATCAAAACGTAGCCGCGGTAAGTCTTGGAACAGACAGGACCCCTGCTGCAGCAGGTCCTGTCTGAGCGGCAGAGGCCATGGGTCCTCTGATATATTTTCTTGAAGTTCTGGGTACCAGGCTCTTCTTGGCCAATCCGGAACCACGAGTATCGTTCTTACTCCTCGCCTTCTTATTATTCTCAGTACCTTTGGTATGAGAGTGTCACGATCCGGGTATCTGGACGCCATTTCTTACCCATCAGATGCCTCCTAAGGCTGGCTCAGCGCTCCAGGACCGGATCCCATCTGTTATCCTAATGTTCACATTCCTGCATCCTCTCCTGTCTCTCTGAGACGCTGTCACAGTAACGCCTTATTACATCTGGCATGGCGTCTCCCGCGGCCGCCGTCCCTGAGCTTCTGCATGCAGAGTGTCAGAGTGGCGATTACGTCAGCCGCGGCCTCCGCTGTGTCCGCGTGGTTGGATGTGCACTTGTCAGCCTGGCGTCTCCTGTCTCCAGTGGCCGGCGCCGCCATTACTGTTTTCATTACCACATGGATTACAAACCAAACTTCCCTCCAAGTGTCTGCATGGGCGCAGCCATCTTGGATTCTGTCAGCTGATCATTTCCTCCAATCTGTTGTCAGTATTGTTAATCTGCATAATTGCCTAGCCAATTCCTTCCTTGCTGCAGGTATAAATACACTGTGCCTGAGCAAGGAAGGCGTCAGTGCTTTGGTTGTCAAACCTAGTTCCTGTTTGTCTCTCTCCTGTGATTGTCTTCCAGGTTCCAGCTCCTGTCTCAAGACTTCCACCATAGAGATCCGCACCAGCATTCCACCTGCGGTGTAGCCTGACTCTCCAATCCATTGTGGATTCATCTGTTTCCAGCTACAACATTACCTGCTTCCAGCTCAGCTTCCAGCAGAGTACAGCTTCCCTTAAAGGGCCGGTGTCCTTTCTACACTTTACCACTCTCCACCGGTATTGTTATTTCTCCGCTCTCAAGTTCTACATTTCAGTTCATATTTCATCGCTCCCAAGTTCATTTATTATTTAACTGGTTCCAGCCAGTATCCACTCCGTGCTAACAACAGTCTGGTTCCAGCCAGTATCCACAGCAGCTGTTTTATCTTCAGCAACCCAGCTTTTCCTGGAACACCAGCTGGCACAATCCTGGGTTATCTCCATTGCTACAGTCGGGCCTGGTAAGGACTTTCCATCTAGAAGATCATAAGAACTATCTCACACTACCAGTGCCCTGTGGCTCCTGCCATCCTGTAGTACCCAGGAACTGTATTTATTCTTTGCTGACTTTTACGTTTTCTTTTACTGCTGCTGTGTTGCAGAGTTGTCATAATAAACATCATTGACTTTTATCCAAGTTGTCGTGGTCACGCCTTCGGGCAGTTATTATTCATGTTACTTACATGTCCAGGGGTCTGATACAACCTCCCAGGTTCCGGTACATCTCAGCCCCTACAACTGAGGCTGCCTCCCGTCAGCTCAGGCCCTCAGTTGTGACAGTAAGCACTGACCTAATGAATCCAGCCTTAGACCAGGATCAAGCGGCCAGGCCGATGCAAGAACTGGCAGCCCGACTAGAACATCAGGAGGCTGCACAGGGCCACATCATCCGCTGTCTCCAGGATCTCTCTACTCGGTTGGATGGGATTCAGACAACTCTCCGTGGATCAGGCGCGTCTGGTGCGTCAACCACAGTGACTCCAGCTATAACCCCACCCACCTTACCCATTTCTGCTCCACGTCTTCATCTTCCAACGCCAGCAAAATTTGACGGATCTCCAAGATTCTGCAGGGGATTTCTCAACCAGTGTGAGATTCAGTTTGAGCTACAACCTGGCAATTTTCCCAGTGACCGTACAAAAATTGCCTACATTATTTCTCTTCTCAGTGGCTCAGCCCTTGATTGGGCATCACCGTTATGGGAGAGGTCCGACACCCTGCTATCTTCCTACACTGCCTTCGTGTCAACATTCAGGCGCATCTTCGACGAGCCAGGCCGGGTAACCTCAGCTTCATCCGAGATTCTCCGTTTACGCCAGGGGTCACGTACTGTAGGACAATATCTGATACAGTTCCAGATTCTGGCATCCGAACTGGCATGGAACGACGAGGCCCTGTATGCTGCATTCTGGCATGGCTTATCTGAGCGTATTAAAGATGAGTTAGCTACCAGAGACTTACCTTCTAAGTTAGATGAGCTAATCTCACTCTGCACGAAAGTTGATTTACGTTTCAGAGAGAGAGCAACTGAGCGTGGAAGATCATCTGCTCCAAAATCTTCTGCTCCTCCTCCTCGTCAACTGTCACCATCTAAAGATGAGCCCATGCAACTTGGCCGTTCCCGTTTAACTCCTGCTGAGCGCCGAAGACGTCTCTCCGAGTTTCTCTGTCTCTATTGTGCAGCTCCGTCTCACACCATTAATGCCTGTCCCAAACGTCCGGGAAACTCCAAATCCTAGCTCGCCAAGGAGAGGGCCGGCTAGGAGTAATGATCTCCTCTCCATCTCCTCAAGATTGCAATCTCCCAGTCTCGCTTCAAGTTGCTCAACGTTATCGGAACGTCATTGCCCTCCTTGATTCCGGAGCAGCTGGGAACTTTATTACCGAAGCCTATGTTAAACGGTGGTCCCTACCCACCGAGAGACTTCCTTCGTCCATTTCTTTAACTGCCGTGGATGGCAGCAAAATTTTTGATGCAGTTATTTCTTTAAGGACTCTACCAGTTCGTCTGAGAGTGGGAGTTCTTCATTCCGAACTTATTTCTTTTTTAGTGATTCCAAGAGCCACACATCCTGTGGTCCTGGGCCTTCCATGGCTCCGTCTTCACAATCCTACAATTGATTGGACGACTACGCAAATCCTGGCATGGGGTTCCTCCTGTGCTGAGACATGTTTGTTTAAAGTATTGCCTGTCTGTTCTTCCTCCCCCAGGTCGTCTGATGTTCCACCTCCTCCATATCAAGATTTCACGGATGTGTTCAGTAAAGCTTCTGCTGATATCCTTCCTCCTCATAGAGAATGGGACTGTCCGATTGATCTCTTTCCAGGGAAGGTTCCACCTCGAGGCCGAACTTATCCGTTGTCTCTGCCTGAGACGCATTCTATGGAGGAATATATTAAAGAGAACCTAGCAAAGGGGTTCATTCGACCTTCTTCTTCTCCAGCCGGCGCAGGCTTCTTTTTTGTAAAAAAGAAAGATGGTGGTCTGCGGCCGTGCATCGACTACAGAGGTTTGAACGACATTACCATCAAGAACCGTTATCCTTTACCCCTGATTACTGAGCTCTTTGACAGAGTTAGCGGAGCTACCATCTTTACAAAGCTGGACTTGCGAGGTGCATACAATCTCATCCGGATCCGTGAGGGTGACGAGTGGAAGACCGCCTTTAACACCCGTGACGGACATTATGAGTACCTCGTCATGCCCTTCGGATTGAGCAATGCTCCAGCTGTCTTCCAGCATTTTGTCAATGAGATCTTCAGAGACATTCTATACCGTCATGTCATGGTCTATCTAGACGATATCCTCATTTTTGCCAACGATTTAGAGGAACATCGTTTTTGGGTTAAAGAGGTTCTGTCCCGTCTCCGTGTCAATCATCTCTATTGCAAATTAGAAAAATGCGTCTTTGAAGTCAAGTCCATTCCGTTTCTAGGGTACATTGTGTCCGGTTCCGGACTAGAGATGGATCCTGAGAAACTACAAGCAATCCAAAATTGGCCGGTACCCTTAACCCTCAAAGGGGTCCAGAGGTTCTTAGGGTTCGCCAACTATTACCGAAAGTTTATACGAGACTTTTCCACCATTGTGGCGCCTATTACTGCTTTCACTAAGAAGGGTGCTAACCCGTCCAAGTGGTCTGAAGAAGCCATGCAAGCATTTCATCTTTTAAAACAAAGGTTCATCTCTGCGCCTGTTCTGAAACAGCCTGACATCGACTCTCCTTTCATCTTAGAGGTGGATGCCTCCTCCGTTGGAGTAGGAGCGGTGTTATCTCAGAGGGCTAAAGATGGCCATTTACACCCTTGCAGTTTCTTCTCCCGGAAGTTCTCCCCAGCTGAGCGCAACTATGCCATTGGCGACCAGGAGTTGCTAGCCATCAAGCTCGCTCTAGAAGAGTGGAGGTATCTGTTGGAGGGAGCTTCTCATTCAATCACCATACTTACAGACCACAAGAACCTTTTATACCTGAAGGGCGCACAATGTCTCAACCCTCGTCAGGCCAGATGGGCACTTTTCTTTTCCAGGTTCGACTTTAAACTCCAGTTCTGTCCGGGCTCTCAGAATCGCAAGGCCGATGCCCTTTCCCGCTCATGGGAGCAAGAAAATGAGTCAGAGTCTTCAGACAAGCATCCTATTATAAATCCGTTGGCATTCTCCACGGTAGGGATGGACTCTACGCCCCCATCAGGGAAAAGTTTTGTGAAGCCGATGCTAAGGAAGAAGCTCATGCATTGGGCCCATGCTTCCCGTTTTGCCGGACATACAGGTATCCAAAAAACCCTGGAGTTTATCTCTAGGTCCTATTGGTGGCCAACTCTGAAAAAGGACGTCTTGGAGTTTATTGCATCTTGCCCAAAGTGTGCCCAACATAAAGTATCCCGCCAGTCGCCTGCGGGGCAACTGGTTCCACTATCCGTTCCCCGTCGACCATGGACCCACTTGTCGATGGATTTCATTACAGACTTACCCATGTGCAACAAGTTCAATACCATCTGGGTGGTAGTTGACCGGTTCACCAAGATGGCACACTTCATTCCTCTCACCGGTCTTCCGTCAGCTTCCAAGTTGGCTCAAGTATTCATACAAGAGATCTTCCGACTCCACGGTCTTCCTGAAGAAATTATCTCAGATCGAGGAGTTCAATTCACAGCCAAATTCTGGCGAAGTTTATGTCAAGTCCTCCAAGTCAAGCTAAAGTTTTCCACGGCTTACCATCCTCAGACCAATGGTCAAACCGAGAGGGTGAATCAGGACTTGGAGGCCTTCCTCCGCATCTATGTGTCCTCCTCTCAAGATGACTGGGTTCAATTACTTCCCTGGGCCGAGTTCTGTCATAACAACCAGTATCATTCTTCATCTGCTTCAACACCATTCTTCACTAACTTTGGATTCCACCCTAAAGTCCCTGAGTTCCAACCGCTTCCAGCAACTTCTGTTCCCGCAGTGGATATCACCTTGCATCAGTTTGCCAATATCTGGAAGAGCGTACGATCAGCTCTGCTCAAGGCATCGTTCAGGTACAAGAAGTTTGCGGATAAGAAGCGTCGAGCAGTTCCTGCTCTCAAGGTGGGTGATCGGGTATGGTTATTCACGAAGAATCTGAGGTTAAGAGTTCCCAGTATGAAGTTTGCACCTCGCTATATCGGTCCTTTCAAGATTGAACAAGTCATCAATCCTGTTGCTTACAGACTTCAGTTGCCTCCCTTCTTAAAAATACCCAGGACATTCCATGTTTCCCTGTTGAAACCGCTGATCTTGAATCGGTTTCATTCCTCACTTCCTCCAACTCCGAAAGTCCAAACTCAACGAGGCGTTGAGTATGAAGTGGCCAAGATCCTGGACTCACGTCACCGTTACGGTCAACTACAGTATCTTATTGACTGGAAGGGTTACGGCCCTGAGGAACGTTCATGGACCAATGCTTCTGATGTCCATGCTCCTGCCTTGGTCCGGAGATTCCATTCCAAGTTTCCTCAAAAGCCAAAGAAGTGTCCTGGGGCCACTCCTAAAGGGGGGGGGGGGGGGGGGTGCTGTCACGATCCGGGTATCTGGACGCCATTTCTTACCCATCAGATGCCTCCTAAGGCTGGCTCAGCGCTCCAGGACCGGATCCCATCTGTTATCCTAATGTTCACATTCCTGCATCCTCTCCTGTCTCTCTGAGACGCTGTCACAGTAACGCCTTATTACATCTGGCATGGCGTCTCCCGCGGCCTCCGCCGCCGTCCCTAAGCTTCTGCATGCAGAGTGTCAGAGTGGCGATTACGTCAGCCGCGGCCTCCGCTGTGTCCGCGTGGTTGGATGTGCACTTGTCAGCCTGGCGTCTCCTGTCTCCAGTGGCCGGCGCCGCCATTACTGTTTTCATTACCACATGGATTACAAACCAAACTTCCCTCCAAGTGTCTGCATGGGCGCAGCCATCTTGGATTCTGTCAGCTGATCATTTCCTCCAATCTGTTGTCAGTATTGTTAATCTGCATAATTGCCTAGCCAATCCCTTCCTTGCTGCAGGTATAAATACACTGTGCCTGAGCAAGGAAGGCGTCAGTGCTTTGGTTGTCAAACCTAGTTCCTGTTTGTCTCTCTCCTGTGATTGTCTTCCAGGTTCCAGCTCCTGTCTCAAGACTTCCACCATAGAGATCCGCACCAGCATTCCACCTGCGGTGTAGCCTGACTCTCCAATCCATTGTGGATTCATCTGTTTCCAGCTACAACATTACCTGCTTCCAGCTCAGCTTCCAGCAGAGTACAGCTTCCCTTAAAGGGCCGGTGTCCTTTCTACACTTTACCACTCTCCACCGGTATTATTATTTCTCCGCTCTCAAGTTCTACATTTCAGTTCATATTTCATCGCTCCCAAGTTCATTTATTATTTAACTGGTTCCAGCCAGTATCCACTCCGTGCTAACAACAGTCTGGTTCCAGCCAGTATCCACAGCAGCTGTTTTATCTTCAGCAACCCAGCTTTTCCTGGAACACCAGCTGGCACAATCCTGGGTTATCTCCATTGCTACAGTCGGGCCTGGTAAGGACTTTCCATCTAGAAGATCATAAGAACTATCTCACACTACCAGTGCCCTGTGGCTCCTGCCATCCTGTAGTACCCAGGAACTGTATTTATTCTTTGCTGACTTTTACGTTTTCTTTTACTGCTGCTGTGTTGCAGAGTTGTCATAATAAACATCATTGACTTTTATCCAAGTTGTCGTGGTCACGCCTTCGGGCAGTTATTATTCATGTTACTTACATGTCCAGGGGTCTGATACAACCTCCCAGGTTCCGGTACATCTCAGCCCCTACAACTGAGGCTGCCTCCCGTCAGCTCAGGCCCTCAGTTGTGACAGAGAGGCAGAGGGGGGAACACATAAAACGACTGGTACACCCACGGTGTTACCAGAGCGTCCACAGCTATCGCCTGAAGGTCCCTTGACCTGGCGCAATATCTTTTATAGCTTTTTGTTGAGGCGGGACGCCTTCATGTCCACCTGTGGCCTTTCCCAATGGTGTACAATCCTTTGGAAGACTTCTGGATGAAGTCCCCACACTCTCGGGTGGAAGTCGTTTGCTGAGAAGATCTGCTTCCCAGTTGTCCACTCCGGGAATGAACAGTGCTGACAGTGCTAACACATGATTTTCCGCACATCGGAGAATCCTTGTGGCTTCTGCCATCGCCATCCTGCTTCTTGTGCCGCCCTGTTGGTTTACATGGGCGACTGCCGTGATGTTGCCTGATTGGATCAGGACCGGCTGGTTTTGAAGCAGAGGCCTTGCCTGTCTCAGGGCATTGTAAATGGCCCTCTGTTCCAGAATATTTATGTAGGGAAGTCACCTGACTTGACCAAAGTCCCTGGAAGTTTCTTCCCTGTGTGACTGCCCCCCAGCCTCAAAGGCTGGCATCCATGGTCACTAGGACCTAGTCCTGTATGTCGAACCTGCGGCCCTCTTGAAGATGGGCAGTCTGCAGCCACTACAATAGAGATAACCCTGTCTCCAAGGACCAGGGTATCAGCCTAATGCATCTGAAGATGCGACCCGG
This sequence comes from Pseudophryne corroboree, assembly GCF_028390025.1. Lineage (NCBI taxonomy): Eukaryota > Metazoa > Chordata > Amphibia > Anura > Myobatrachidae > Pseudophryne > Pseudophryne corroboree. Next base: position 420,305,199 of record NC_086447.1, on the reverse strand, counting down.
ACCACTTGTCTAACAGGTCCCCCTGAAAAGTTCTTGCATGGAACCTGCCAAATGGGATTGCTTCGTAGGAAGCTATCATTTTTCCCAGGACTCGCGTGCAATGATGCACCGATAACTGTTTTGGCTTCAGGAGGTCTCTGACTAGAGATGACAGCTCCTTGGCTTTCTCCTCCGGGAGAAACACTTATTTCTGGTCTGTGTCCAGAACCATCCCCAGGAACAGTAGACGTGTCGTAGGAACCAGCTGTGACTCTGGACTGTTTAGAATCCAACCGTGCTGTTGTAGCACTTTCCAAAATAGTGCTACCCCGACTAGCAACTGCTCCTTGGACCTCGCCCTTATAAGGAGATTGTCCAAGTACGGGATAATTAAAACTCCCCTTTTTCGAAGGAGTATCATCATTCCGGCCATTACCTTGGTAACACCCTCGGTGCCATGTACAGTCCAAACGGCAGAGTCTGGACTTGGTAATGGTAATCCTGTACCACCAATCTGAGGTACTCCTGACGAGGATAGTAAATAGGGACATGCAGGTAAGCATCCTTGATGTCCCGGGATACCATGTAATCCCCCTCGTCCAGGCTTGCAATAACCGCCCTGAGTGATTCCATCTTGAACTTGAATTTTTTATGCATGTGTTCAAGGATTTTAAATATAAAGAAGGGTCACACCGAACCATGCGGTTTCGGTACCCCAAACCGTGTGGAATAGTAACCCCGTCCTTGTTGAAGTAGGGGCACCTTAAGTATTACCTGCTGGGAATACAGCTTATTAATTGCCTCTACCACAGCCTCCCTGCCTGAGGGAGTTGTCGGCAAGGCATATTTGAGGAAACGACGGGGGGAAGACATCTCGAATTCCAGCTTGTACCCCTGAAATACTACTTGAATGAAACAGGGATCCACCTGTGAGCGAGCCCACTGATCGCTGAAACTTTTGAGACGGCCCCCCACCGTACCTGGCTACACCTGTGGAGCCCCCGCGTCATGCTGTGGACTCAGAGGAAGCGAGAGAAGAATTATGATTCTGGGAACAGGCTGACTGGTGCAGCTTTTTCCCTCTTCCCTTGTCTTTGTACAGAAAGGAAGCGCCTTTGACACGCTTGCTTTTCTGAAGCCGAAAGGACTGTACCTGATAATACAGTGCTTTCTTAGTCTGTGAGGAAAACTGAGGTAAAAATATTTCTTCCCAGCTGTTGCTGCGGATACGAGGTCCCAGAGACCATCCCCAAATAATTCCTCACCCTTATAAGGCAGAATCTCTATGCGCCTTTTAAGGTCAGCATCACCTGTCCAGTGACAGATCTCTAATACCCTCCTGACAGAATGGACATTACATTCATTTTGGATGCCAGCCGGCAAAATATCCCTCTGTGCATCCCTCATATATAAGACGACGTCTTTAATATGTTCTCATGTTAGCAAACTAGTATGTTTGACAGGGTCACCGACCACGCTGCAGCAGCACGCTCTGCAGGTTTCAGTCTAGTACCTGAGTGTGTAAATACAGACTTCAGGATAGCCTCCTGCTTTTTATCAACAGGTACCTTCAAAGTGGCCGTTCCTAAAACGGCAGTGCCACCTATTTTGACAACCGTGTGAGCGCCTTATCCACCCTAGGGGATATCTCCCAGCGTAACTTATCCTCTGGCGGGAAAAGGTACGCCATCAGTAACTTTTTAGAAATTACCAGTTTCTTATCAGGGGGAACCCACGCTTTTCACACACTTCATTCATTCATCTGATGGGGGAACAAAACACTGCCTGCTTTTTTCTCCCCAAACATAAAACCCCATTTTTAGAGGTTAATGTCAGAAATGTGTAACACATTTTTTTTTTTTTTTTTATTGCCGGGATCAAGTCACGGATGTTCCTAGTGGATTGTGTATATGTCTCAACCTTGTCGACACTGGAGTCAGACTCCGTGTCGACATCTGTGTCTGCCATCTGAATGAGCGGGCGTTTTTGAGTCCCTGATGGCTTTGAGACGCCTGGGCAGGCACGGGCTGAGAAGCCGGCTGTCCCACAGCTGTTACGTCATCCACCCTTTTATGTAAGGAGTTGACACTGTCGGTTAATACCTTTTACCTAACCATCCACTCTGGTGTCGGCCCCACAGGGGGCGACATCACATTTATCGGCATCTGCTCCGTCACTATATAAGCCTCCTCCTCAAACATGTCGACACAGCTGTACCGACACACCGCACACACACAGGTAATGCTCTGACTGAGGACAGGACCCACAAAGCCCTTTGGGGAGACAGAGAGAGAGTATGCCAGCACACACCAGAGCGCTATATAAAGAGGGGATTAACACTATAACTGAGTGAATTTTCCCCCATAGCTGCTTGTATATACAATATTGCGCCTAAATTTAGTGCCCCCCCTCTCTTTTTAACCCTTTGAGCCTGAAAACTACAGGGGAGAGCCTGGGGAGCTTTCTTCCAGCTGCACTGTGAAGAGAAAATGGCGCCAGTGTGTCTGAGGGAGATAGCTCCGCCCCTTTTCCGCGGCCTATTCTCCCGCTTTTTTCTGGATTCTGGCAGGGGTATTTACCACATATATAGCCTCTGGGGCTATATATTGTGGTATTTTTGCCAGTCAAGGTGTTTTTATTGCTGCTCAGGGCGCCCCCCCCAAGCGCCCTGCACCCTCAGTGACCGGAGTGTGAAGTGTGTATGAGGAGCAATGGCGCACAGCTGCAGTGCTGTGCGCTACCTTGGTGAAGACTGATGTCTTCTGCCGCCGTTTTTCCGGACCTCTTCTTGCTTCTGGCTCTGTAAGGGGGACGGCGGCGCGGCTCCGGGACCGAACACCAAGGACTGGGCCTGCGGTCGATCCCTCTGGAGCTAATGGTGTCCAGTAGCCTAAGAAGCCCAATCCGGCTGCAAGCAGGCGAGTTCGCTTCTTCTTCCCTTAGTCCCTCGCTGCAGTGAGCCTGTTGCAAGCAGGTCTCACTGAAAATAAAAAACCTATATCTATACACGATGCTGAAGTTAGCTTCTTATTCGGCCAGCTTCTTATTCACTTCTTATTCAAGCTCTAGCTTCTTATTCACTTCTTATTCGAGCTCCAGCTTCTTATTCAGATCATTCAGTTTTGCAAGGGTTAATGAGTCTTGGGTAACAAATTTGACACCTGAAATCAACAGAGTAGGTTCCCTTACATATGACCCACTTGTATTTTGCCTGGCCCAACGCTGTTTTGGGCATGAAATACACTGGCAAAGTGGGCACACACACCATATTTTACCATTTTGAATAAGTAGCTGTAGTTTTGCAAGGGTTAACCAGTCTTGGGCCACAAATCTGACACCTGAAATCAACAGAGGGTGGTCACTTACATATGACGCAGTTGTATTTTGCCTGGCCCAACGCTGTTTTGGGCATGAAATACAGTACACTGGCAAAGTGGGCACACACACCATATTTTGCCATTTTGAATAAGTAGCTGTAGTTTAGCAAGGGTTAACTAGTCTTGGGCCACAAATTTGACCCCCAAAAACAACAGAGGGTGGTCACTTACATATGACGCAGTTGTATTTTGACTGGCCCAACGCTGTTTTGGGCATGAAATACACTGGCAAAGTAGGCACACACACCATATTTTACCATTGTGAATAAGTAGCTGTAGTTTTGCAAGGGTTAACCAGTCTTGGGCCACAAATCTGACACCTGAAATCAACAGAGGGTGGTCACTTACATATGACGCAGTTGTATTTTGCTTGGCCCAACGCTGTTTTGGGCATGAAATACACTGGCAAAGTGGGCACACACACCATATTTTGCCATTTTGAATAAGTAGCTGTAGTTTAGCAAGGGTTAACTAGTCTTGGGCCATAAATTTGACCCCCAAAAACAACAGAGGGTGGTCACTTACATATGACGCAGTTGTATTTTGCCTGGCCCAACGCTGTTTTGGGCATGAAATATACTGGCAAAGTGGGCACACACACCATATTTTACCATTTTGAATAAGTAGCTGTAGTTTTGCAAGGGTTAACTAGTCTTGGGCCACAAATTTGACCCCCAAAAACAACAGAGGGTGGTCATTTACATATGACGCAGTTGTATTTTGCCTGGCCCAACGCTGTTTTGGGCATGAAATATACTGGCAAAGTGGGCACACACACCATATTTTGCCATTTTGAATAAGTAGCTGTAGTTTAGCAAGGGTTAACTAGTCTTGGGCCACAAATTTGACCCCCAAAAACAACAGAGGGTGGTCACTTACATATGACGCAGTTGTATTTTGACTGGCCCAACGCTGTTTTGGGCATGAAATACACTGGCAAAGTGGGCACACACACCATATTTTACCATTTTGAATAAGTAGCTGTAGTTTTGCAAGGGTTAACCAGTCTTGGGCCACAAATCTGACACCTGAAATCAACAGAGGGTGGTCACTTACATATGACGCAGTTGTATTTTGCTTGGCCCAACGCTGTTTTGGGCATGAAATACACTGGCAAAGTGGGCACACACACCATATTTTACCATTTTGAATAAGTAGCTGTAGTTTTGCAAGGGTTAACTAGTCTTGGGCCACAAATTTGACCCCCAAAATCAACAGAGGGTGGTCACTTACATATGACGCAGTTGTATTTTGCTTGGCCCAACGCTGTTTTGGGCATGAAATACACTGGCAAAGTGGGCACACACACCATATTTTGCCATTTTGAATAAGTAGCTGTAGTTTAGCAAGGGTTAACTAGTCTTGGGCCACAAATTTGACCCCAAAAAACAACAGAGGGTGGTCACTTACATATGACGCAGTTGTATTTTGCCTGGCCCAACGCTGTTTTGGGCATGAAATACACTGGCAAAGTGGGCACACACACCATATTTTACCATTTTGAATAAGTAGCTGTAGTTTTGCAAGGGTTAACCAGTCTTGGGCCACAAATCTGACACCTGAAATCAACAGAGGGTGGTCACTTACATATGACGCAGTTGTATTTTGCCTGGCCCAACGCTGTTTTGGGCATGAAATACAGTACACTGGCAAAGTGGGCACACACACCATATTTTGCCATTTTGAATAAGTAGCTGTAGTTTAGCAAGGGTTAACTAGTCTTGGGCCACAAATTTGACCCCAAAAAACAACAGAGGGTGGTCACTTACATATGACGCAGTTGTATTTTGCCTGGCCCAACGCTGTTTTGGGCATGAAATACACTGGCAAAGTGGGCACACACACCATATTTTACCATTTTGAATAAGTAGCTGTAGTTTTGCAAGGGTTAACCAGTCTTGGGCCACAAATCTGACACCTGAAATCAACAGAGGGTGGTCACTTACATATGACGCAGTTGTATTTTGACTGGCCCAACGCTGTTTTGGGCATGAAATACAGTACACTGGCAAAGTGGGCACACACACCATATTTTGCCATTTTGAATAAGTAGCTGTAGTTTAGCAAGGGTTAACTAGTCTTGGGCCACAAATTTGACCCCCAAAAACAACAGAGGGTGGTCACTTACATATGACGCAGTTGTATTTTGACTGGCCCAACGCTGTTTTGGGCATGAAATACACTGGCAAAGTAGGCACACACACCATATTTTACCATTGTGAATAAGTAGCTGTAGTTTTGCAAGGGTTAACCAGTCTTGGGCCACAAATCTGACACCTGAAATCAACAGAGGGTGGTCACTTACATATGACGCAGTTGTATTTTGCTTGGCCCAACGCTGTTTTGGGCATGAAATACACTGGCAAAGTGGGCACACACACCATATTTTGCCATTTTGAATAAGTAGCTGTAGTTTAGCAAGGGTTAACTAGTCTTGGGCCATAAATTTGACCCCCAAAAACAACAGAGGGTGGTCACTTACATATGACGCAGTTGTATTTTGCCTGGCCCAACGCTGTTTTGGGCATGAAATATACTGGCAAAGTGGGCACACACACCATATTTTACCATTTTGAATAAGTAGCTGTAGTTTTGCAAGGGTTAACTAGTCTTGGGCCACAAATTTGACCCCCAAAAACAACAGAGGGTGGTCATTTACATATGACGCAGTTGTATTTTGCCTGGCCCAACGCTGTTTTGGGCATGAAATATACTGGCAAAGTGGGCACACACACCATATTTTGCCATTTTGAATAAGTAGCTGTAGTTTAGCAAGGGTTAACTAGTCTTGGGCCACAAATTTGACCCCCAAAAACAACAGAGGGTGGTCACTTACATATGACGCAGTTGTATTTTGACTGGCCCAACGCTGTTTTGGGCATGAAATACACTGGCAAAGTGGGCACACACACCATATTTTACCATTTTGAATAAGTAGCTGTAGTTTTGCAAGGGTTAACCAGTCTTGGGCCACAAATCTGACACCTGAAATCAACAGAGGGTGGTCACTTACATATGACGCAGTTGTATTTTGCTTGGCCCAACGCTGTTTTGGGCATGAAATACACTGGCAAAGTGGGCACACACACCATATTTTGCCATTTTGAATAAGTAGCTGTAGTTTAGCAAGGGTTAACTAGTCTTGGGCCACAAATTTGACCCCCAAAAACAACAGAGGGTGGTCACTTACATATGACGCAGTTGTATTTTGCCTGGCCCAACGCTGTTTTGGGCATGAAATACACTGGCAAAGTGGGCACACACACCATATTTTACCATTTTGAATAAGTAGCTGTAGTTTTGCAAGGGTTAACCAGTCTTGGGCCACAAATCTGACACCTGAAATCAACAGAGGGTGGTCACTTACATATGACGCAGTTGTACTTTGCTTGGCCCAACGCTGTTTTGGGCATGAAATACACTGGCAAAGTGGGCACACACACCATATTTTGCCATTTTGAATAAGTAGCTGTAGTTTAGCAAGGGTTAACTAGTCTTGGGCCACAAATTTGACCCCCAAAAACAACAGAGGGTGGTCACTTACATATGACGCAGTTGTATTTTGCCTGGCCCAACGCTGTTTTGGGCATGAAATACACTGGCAAAGTGGGCACACACACCATATTTTACCATTTTGAATAAGTAGCTGTAGTTTAGCAAGGGTTAACTAGTCTTGGGCCACAAATCTGACCCCCAAAAACAACAGAGGGTGGTCACTTACATATGACGCAGTTGTATTTTGCTTGGCCCAACGCTGTTTTGGGCATGAAATACACTGGCAAAGTGGGCACACACACCATATTTTGCCATTTTGAATAAGTAGCTGTAGTTTTGCAAGGGTTAACCAGTCTTGGGCCACAAATCTGACACCTGAAATCAACAGAGGGTGGTCACTTACATATGACGCAGTTGTATTTTGCTTGGCCCAACGCTGTTTTGGGCATGAAATACACTGGCAAAGTGGGCACACACACCATATTTTGCCATTTTGAATAAGTAGCTGTAGTTTTGCAAGGGTTAACCAGTCTTGGGCCACAAATCTGACACCTGAAATCAACAGAGGGTGGTCACTTACATATGACTGCAATAATGAATAAGTAGCTGGGGAGGGTTAGTCAAGCCAGATGACCTCTCCTTAAAGCAACAGTCTAAGTTATCAATATTCACTATATATATATATATATATATATATATATATATATATATATTTAACATACTATCCATTTAAACAAGGAAACTCATGAATTACACAGGTTCTGTGGCTGCTGACTTCAAGCCTGCATTTCACTTTGTTTTAATCAGCCACAGAACCTGTGCAATCTATGAGTTTCACAATTTATTTATTTTTCTGTAGCGGGGTACACTGCAGTGACGTGCGGTGGGGTGAGGCAGGTGAGGATGAGCCTTTCTGGTGCAGTTTTATTGTTTGTAATAATTTCTGCATTGTACCTGTGACTGTGTGTGCCAATAGCTGCTGTGTGGTTCTTATTCCATGTATCTCTCCCTATATTCTGTACCCTGAGGGGGCTATGTAAGTCAGGATCATAAATATATATATATATATATATATATACAGAGAGAGAGAGAGAGAGAGAAAGAGAGAGAGTTTCACAGGAAATACTACATCGGTATCTTTTTCTGTCTATTTCAGTCACCATATACTGCTTAAATCCTCTGTTTGTGTTCTGCATCTGCAGTCACACTCCACAGGGGGTTTATGTCAGGTAGTGCGTCTGGCTATGTTGTACTGTTACGCCCTAAGTCTATGTTTCTATATTATGTCTGCATCACAGGGCGAGAGATCCATGGCGAATCCTGCGTCATGCAGTGCTGACGCCGTGGATTTATCTAAGGAAAATATTCCAGCTGAGGGTCGAAGTACCGGGGGCTATGTACCCCTCAGTCAGCCTGTAGCACTGGTGGCTTACCAAGAACCACCTTGGACTGCCTTTTCTAATGTGCTGACTATGCTAATAACGAGACTTACGACCCTGTGGGACCTCCTGTGCCATTACAGCCACATATTGTCCCTGCAGTTAATCCGCCTTGGGCAGATATGCTGTCAACTCATGTACAGCAATTAAATCGGTCTCTGGTTAAACAAAAACCTAACCCTCGCGCCCCCTAAGACCAAAGGGTAATCTAAGCGGACAATTACCTCCTCACAATCCACGCATGTTACGGATACTTCATCACATGAAGATGGCGTATACACTGACCCCACAGACACTGATGCAGATGCTTCTGATGGGTAATCTATTTCACAGGTGGATGTTCTTGACCTCCTTGAGGCTATCAGGCTGATTCTTTTGATGATGAATCTGCACCTCAAGATACGTCTAAGAAACCTGATAAGTTCAAACGTCAGCAGGTCACTGAATGAATTTTGCACCATTCTGACCATTTAGTTGACATACGTCAGGAATCCTGGGAGTCTCCAGGAAAGAAATTTGCCCTCTCTAAGAAAATGCTAGCTCATTATCCCCTCGCTGCAGAGTTAAGTATGAATTGGGAAACTCTGCCACCAGTGGACTTGCATGTCTGGTATGTGGATCCAGACTCTAAAAAGACCTTGGAGGTTATCCCTTTTAAGGGAGACATCCTTTTTGGGGAAGATTTGAACAAAATTGTTGCTGACTTAGCGTCTGCTACAACTGCATGTATGACGTGTACTAATCCTTCCGCTCCGAAGGCTAAAAGTACCACTTTTCATTCCTTTCTACCTCCAAGTAAAGCAAAGGGTCAGGTGTACTGAAAACAGGCTTACACTTCCAAAACCTCTAAGCCCAAACCTAAACGTTCCTGGGCGGCCCGTCAGCCTGCTTCTAAACCAGAAAAGCCTGCTGCATGACGGGGTGGGCCTCCCCTTGGGGGATCCCAGGGTGGGAGGCCGACTTCTAAGGTTCGCACAGGTATGGTTACAGACCACTTCAAATGACTGGGTAAGGGAAGTCGTCACTCATGGATACGCTATCTCTTTCAAGAAATGTCCCCCTTGCCAGTTTTGCTTGACAAACATCCCCTCAGACCCGGTAAAAGCAAAAACTCTCCATTTGGTGGTACAATCCCTTCTGGACACAGGAGTGATAGTAACGGTGCCTCTGGCTCAGAGAGGCAGGGAGTACTATTCAACGTTGTTCCTAGTTCCGAAACCGAATGGATCCTCCCGACCTATTCTAAACCTCAATTCTTTGAACAATTTTGTGAAGGTTTCCAAGTTCCGTATGGAAACCCTTCACTCTATTGTTCTGGCTTTGGAGCCCATGGACTATATGGTATCTATGGACACACAGGAAACTTACCTACATATACCTATTGCCATATCGCATCAACAAAACCTGCGGTTTGCTATTGGCAACCTACATTATCAATTCCAGGCCTTACCTTTTTGCCTGACCACGGCTCCACAAATCTTCAACAAGGTCATGGCAGTTATGACTGCCCTACTCCGCTGTTAGGGTATCAGGATCCCAACAGGTCTGGACGATTTGTTTATCCTGGGAAACTCCCCAGAGGTTCTCCTCCGTCATCTGGAACTGACGGTCCAATTTCTGCAAGCCCACGGGTGGCTCATCAACTGGAAGAAATCCTCCCTGGTCCCTGCTCAAAGCATGGTGCACCTGGGGGCATTGTTGGACACACTCAACCAACGGTTGTTCTTGTCTCAGGAGAAGGTCCTGAAGCGTCAGGACAGTATACAATACTTCCTTTCTCGCCCACGAGTGTCGATACACTCGGCGATGCAAGTACTAGGCCTCATGGTGTCGGCTTTGGACATGGTGGAGTATGCTCAGTTTCACTCTCGCCCTCTGCAGAAGCTAATCCTTGCCAAGTGGGACTGCCTGCCTCACAGGATCAGATCTCGCATGATATCCTTGACTCCAGAGGTTCGTCTGTCACTGACCTGGTGGCTACAGGACCAACAATTGAGCAGGGGTCGTCCCTTCTGGATCTCCAACTGGGTCCTTCTGACGACGGATGCCAGTCTGCGGGGTTGGGGTGCAGTGTTGGAACTACATTCTCTTCAGGGTCGGTGGACCAGGTAGGAATCTCTCCTCCCGATAAATATTCTGGAGTTGCGGGCAGTGTTCAATGCTCTGAAACTTGCCCTGACTCTGGTGCAGAACAGGCCTTTTCAAGTACAATTGGACAATGCTACCACGGTGGCGTACATAAACCATCAAGGCGGCACTCGAAGCCGCATGGCAATGTTGGAAGTGTCAAAGATCCTTCACTGGGCGGAACGCCATCTGCCAGCCATATCGGCAGTGTTCATTCTGGGGGTCCTCAACTGGAAAGTGGACTTCCTCGGTCGTCAGGACATACACGCCAGAGAGTGGAGCCTTCATCCTGAAGTATTTCAACTCCTAGTAGACAAGTGGGGTCTACCAGATGTAGACCTGATTGCGTCTCGACACAATGACAAGGTTACGGTCTTCGGAGCAAGAATAAGGGATCCTCAAGCAGCGTTCGTAGACACACTGGCAATTCCATGGAACTTTCGGCTGCCGTACGTGTTCCCTCCGGTGTCACTCCTGCCCAGGGTAATAAGGAAGTTCAAGCAAAAAGGAGGAATCCTACTTCTACTCGCTCCAGCATGTCCCAGAGTCCATTGCTTCTCAGACCTACAGGGTCTCTCGATAGAGCGTCCTCTTCTACTTCCACAATGCCCAGACCTCCTAAGCCTGTAAACCAGCTTCGGCTCGGATTTATTATAGAGTCTGGAATTCTTACTTCACCTGGTCTGCGGCTAAGAATTATGATGCATACAAGTTCAGTACTGCAAAACTTTTGGCATTCCTGCAACAGGGCCTGGACTTAGGCCTTCGTCTGACCTCCCTCAATGTTTATATTTCAGCCTTATCGATATGGATTCAGAGAAAAATTGCGTCTCTGCCTGACGTTCATACTTTCACTCAGGGTGTTCTAAGGATTCAACCTCCCTATGTCCCTTCTGTGGCACCTTGAGATTTGTCTGTTGTTCTAGATGCCCTGCATGAGGCTACGTTTGAACCTCTTAAGTCTGTGGACCTTAAGTGGCTTACGCTTAAGGTTTTGTTTTTGCTGGCTATTGCCTCTGCTAGACGGGTTTCGGACTTGGGTGCCTTGTCATGTTGGTCTCACTTTCTGATTTTTCACTGTGACCGTGCGATTCTTAGACCTCGCCCTGGTTATTTACCTAAGGTAGTGTCATCATTCCACCTTAGCCAAGAGATTGTGGTTCCGGCCTTTATCTCTCCTGATTTGTCCTCCAAAGAGCGGTATTTGGATGTGGTACGGGCTCTCTGTATCTACGTGAAGAGAACCGCTTCCATTAGGAGATCGGATTCTCTATTTGTTCTTTTTGGTTTTCATAAACCGTGGCTGGCCAGCTAATAAGCAGAACTTGGCAAGATGGATTAGAATGGTGATTGCACAAGCTTATGTACAGGCTGGTCTTCCAGCTCCTGCAACTATCAAGGCCCATTCTACTCGGGCTGTTGGACCTTCTTGGGCGGCCTGCCGTGGCTCCTCCCTCGAAAAATTGTGCAAGGCGGCTACGTGGTCCTAAGTGAACACGTTCATTAGGTTCTATGCCTTAGATTATTCCGCCTCCCTTGATGCTTCCTTTGGACGCGAGTTTCTTGTGCCCGCTACACTGCATCCCCACCCATGAGGAACTGCTTTAGGACATCCCCGATGTTATTCCCTGTGGAATACTAGTGTACCCAGCTGCAGAAAAGGAGATTTATGGAAAGAACTTATCCATTGTTAAATCTCTTTCTGCGAGGTACACTGGATTCCACAGGGCACCCACCCTGACACACTTAGCTTCTTTGGGTTTGTATGGCATTAGCCGCTGGTACCTTCTCCTGTTGTGAGAATGTGGGTCTGTGTGGCTACTAACTGTTGTCGTATCTTTTACCTGCTACTCCATTGGACTGGTTAACAAAACTGAGCTCCTGTGCATGCAGGCGGGGTTATAGAGGAGGCAGTGCAAGGCATCCTGGGAACAGTCGAAGCTTTAGCCTATTGGTGCCTCGGATCAATATCCAACTCTACACCCCAATGTTATTCCCTGCGGAATCCAGTGTACCTCGCAGAAAGAGATTTAACAAAGTTAAGTTCTGAAAATAAACCTCCTTATTATCAGTTTCTTATATAGCGCAGCAAATTCCGTTGAACTTTACAATTGTAAACAACTGTGAAAAAACAAAACTGGGTAAAAACAGACAGATATAAGGTAGGAAAAATGTACAAACATAGGGGTATATGCAATAGCGGGCGAATTGGCAAAAAAGGCGAATTCCGGGCCGTTTTCGCCTCCAAAAATCAATTCGCCTATGCAGTGCAGTCATTTTTCGCAAAAAAACGGCCCGTCAAAATTCGCCTTTTCTCAATTCGCCTTTTTCCGAATTCGCCTTTTCTGCAATGGTACAGATGCTGCAATTCGCCTCCAGCATATTCAATTCAAGTTTGGAAATTCGCCTGCAGTGCTTTTAGACAGCAAATTCGCGATTTTCACTCCGCCACACTTTGGAGGGTGAAAACAATTAAAAAAATTTTAAACATGGTTTTTTTTGTGTTTTTTTTTTTGGGAATAGCAGATCTATTTATATTAGAAGGGATTAGGTTTTTTTTTTTTTTTGGGGGGAGGCACAAATATTATTTTTATATTTTTTAAAATATTATTTTTTTTTTTTTTTTTATTGCTGGAACGGTAAAATCAGAAAAAAAAATGGCGTGGGGTCCCCCCTCCAAAGCATAACCAGCCTCGGGCTCATTGAGCTGGTCCTGGTTCTAAAAATGCGGGGAAAAAATTGACATGGGATCCCCCGTATTTTTAAAACCAGCACCGGGCTCTGCGCCTGGTGCTGGTGCCAAAAATACGGGGGACAAAAAGAGTAGGGGTCCCCCGTATTTTTAACACCAGCATCGGGCTCCACTAGCTGGACAGATAATGCCACAGCCGGGGGTCACTTTTATGCCGTGCCCTGCGGCCGTGGCATCAAATATCCAACTAGTCACCCCTGGCCGGGGTACCCTGGGGGAGTGGGGACCCCTTCAATCAAGGGGTCCCCCCCCCCCAGCCACCCAAGGGCCAGGGGTGAAGCCCGAGGCTGTCCCCCCCCATCCAATGGGCTGCGGATGGGGGGGCTGATAGCCTTTGTGTTCAAAAAAAAAGATATTGTTTTTTCCATTAGTACTACAAGTCCCAGCAAGCCTCCCCTGCAAGCTGGTACTTGGAGAACCACAAGTACCAGCATGCGGGAGAAAAACGGGCCCGCTGGTACCTGTAGTTCTAATGGAAAAAAAATACCCAAATAAAAACAGGACACAGACACCGTCGACAGTAAAACTTTATTACACACTGCCGACACACACATACTTACCTATGTTCACACGCCGACATCGGTCCTCTTCTCCCTGTAGAATCCACGGATACCTGAAAAGCAAAGTTCAATATACTCACCTTAACCAGGGTCCAGAGATAAATCCACGTACTTGGCAAAAAAATAAAACGCATTTACCCGCACCAAAAACGGACTGAAAGGGGTCCCATACTGACACATGGGACACCTTTCCACGAATAAGACCTGTCAGTGAAAGCTGTCACTGACAGGTCTCTAAGCCAATCAGGAAGCGCAACTTCGTTGCTCTCACCTGATTGGCTGATCGCTGTGACAGCGCATCGCACAGCTCCCTCCATTATATTCAATGGTGGGAACTTAGCGGCTAGCGGTGAGGTCACCCGCCGGTCAGCGGCTGACCGGCGGGTGACCCCACCGCTAGCCGCTAAGTTCCCACCATTGAAAGTAATGGAGCGGCTTTGCGAGGCGCTGTCAGAGTACAGACGGCGTCCAGCCAATCAGGTGAGCGCCACGGCAGTAGCGCTTCCTGATTGGCTGAAGGGACATCAGTGACAGGAGTCACGTGATGTCCCGGCATTCGGGGAAAGGATTCTAATGTGAAAACATTGGACCCCTTTCATTAGTCCGGTGGAGCGGGTGTTCGGTTTGTTTTTTTACAAAGTACGTGGATTTACCTCTGGACCTCTGGACGCTGGAAGGTGAGTATAATTTTTTGACAGGTACCCTCGGATCGTCGGAGATCGTTGCAGTCGGCGTGTCAACACAGGTAAGTATGTGTGTGTCGGTGTATGAAATAAAGTTTTACTATCAAGGTGTGTGTGTCCTGTTTTTATTTGGGTATTTTTTCCCCAGTAGTACAGGTACCAGCGGGCCCGTTTTTCTCCCGCATGCTGGTACTTGTGGTTCTCCAAGTACCAGCTTGCGGGGGAGGCTTGCTGGGACTTGTAGTACTAATGGAAAAAACAATATCTTTTTTTTTATCACAAAGGCTATCAGCCCCCCCATCCGCAGCCCATTGGATGGGGGGGGACAGCCTCGGGCTTCACCCCTGGCCCTTGGGTGGCTGGGGGGGGGGGACCCCTTGATTGAAGGGGTCCCCACTCCCCCAGGGTACCCCGGCCAGGGGTGACTAGTTGGATATTTGATGCCACGGCCGCAGGGCACGGCATAAAAGTGACCCCCGGCTGTGGCATTATCTGTCCAGCTAGTGGAGCCCGATGCTGGTGTTAAAAATACGGGGGACCCCTACTCGTTTTGTCCCCCGTATTTTTGGCACCAGCATCAGGCGCAGAGCCCGGTGCTGGTTTTAAAAATACGGGGGATCCCTGCCCGATTTTTCCCCTGCATTTTTAGAACCAGGACCAGCTCGATGAGCCCGAGGCTGGTTATGCTTTGGAGGGGGGACCCCACGCCATTTTTTTTTCGGGTTTTTCCCCGTTTTTTCCCGTTTTTAAAAATCGCGGCAAAATCCGCCAAATCGGCCGATTTTCGCCCGCGACTCTGGCGAATCCGTTTTTCATTGCATATGGTGAATTCCGGAAGCCACCTTCCGGAATTCACCTGGCGAATTTGGTCGAATTGAAAAAACGGCGATAATTGCCGCGATTTCGCCCGCTATTGCATATACCCCAAAGACTAGTTAACCCTTGCAAAACTACAGTTACTTATTCAAAATGGCAAAATATGGTGTGTGTGCCCACTTTGCCAGTGTATTTCATGCCCAAAACAGCGTTGGGCCAAGCAAAATACAACTGCTTCATATGTAAGTGACCACCCTCTGTTGATTTCAGGTGTCAGATTTGTGGCCCAAGACTGGTTAACCCTTGCAAAACTACAGCTACTTATTCAAAATGGTAAAATATGGTGTGTGTGCCCACTTTGCCAGTGTATTTCATGCCCAAAACATCGTTGGGCCAGGCAAAATACAAGTGGGTCACATGCAAGTGACCACCCTCTGTTGTTTTTGGTGGTCAAATGTGTGGCCCAAGACTAGTTAACCCTTGCTAAACTACAGCTACTTATTAAAAATGGTAAAATATGGTGTGTGTGCCCACTTTGCCAGTGTATTTCATGCCCAAAACAGCGTTGGGCCAAGCAAAATACAACTGCGTCATATGTAAGTGACCACCCTCTGTTGATTTCAGGTGTCAGATTTGTGGCCCAAGACTGGTTAACCCTTGCAAAACTACAGCTACTTATTCAAAATGGTAAAATATGGTGTGTGTGCCCACTTTGCCAGTGTATTTCATGCCCAAAACAGCGTTGGGCCAAGCAAAATACAACTGCGTCATATGTAAGTGACCACCCTCTGTTGTTTTTGGGGGTCAAATTTGTGGCCCAAGACTAGTTAACCCTTGCTAAACTACAGCTACTTATTCAAAATGGCAAAATATGGTGTGTGTGCCCACTTTGCCAGTGTATTTCATGCCCAAAACAGCGTTGGGCCAAGCAAAATACAACTGCGTCATATGTAAGTGACCACCCTCTGTTGATTTCAGGTGTCAGATTTGTGGCCCAAGACTGGTTAACCCTTGCAAAACTACAGCTACTTATTCAAAATGGTAAAATATGGTGTGTGTGCCCACTTTGCCAGTGTATTACATGCCCAAAACAGCGTTGGGCCAGGCAAAATACGACTGCGTCATATGTAAGTGACCACCCTTTGTTGTTTTTGGGGGTCAAATTTGTGGCCCAAGACTAGTTAACCCTTGCTAAACTACAGCTACTTATTCAAAATGGCAAAATATGGTGTGTGTGCCCACTTTGCCAGTGTATTTCATGCCCAAAACAGCGTTGGGCCAGGCAAAATACAACTGCGTCATATGTAAGTGACCACCCTTTGTTGTTTTTGGGGGTCAAATTTGTGGCCCAAGACTAGTTAACCCTTGCTAAACTACAGCTACTTATTCAAAATGGCAAAATATGGTGTGTGTGCCCACTTTGCCAGTGTATTTCATGCCCAAAACAGCGTTGGTCCAGGCAAAATACAACTGCGTCATATGTAAGTGACCACCCTCTGTTGTTTTTGGGGGTCAAATTTGTGGCCCAAGACTAGTTAACCCTTGCTAAACTACAGCTACTTATTCAAAATGGCAAAATATGGTGTGTGTGCCCACTTTGCCAGTGTATTTCATGCCCAAAACAGCGTTGGGCCAGGCAAAATACAACTGCGTCATATGTAAGGAAACCTACTCTGTTGATTTCAGGTGTCAAATTTGTTACCCAAGACTCATTAACCCTTGCAAAACTGAATGATCTGAATAAGAAGCTGGAGCTCGAATAAGAAGTGAATAAGAAGCTAGAGCTTGAATAAGAAGTGAATAAGAAGCTGGCCGAATAAGAAGCTAACTTCAGCATCGTTATCTATACTTTCTTTCTAAGGGCTCAGGAGAGCCCCTAGTGTGCATCCAACCTCGGCCGGGCACAAGATCATACTGAGGCTTGGAGGAGGGTCATAGTGGGAGGAGCCAGTGCACACCAGGTAGTCATAAATCTTTCTAGAGTGCCCAGCCTCATTCGGAGCCCGCTATTCCCCATGGTCCTTACGGGGTTCCCAGCATCCACTAGGACGTCAGAGAAAAATGTGGTTTCGGGACACTGAGCATAGCCCCGCCCCAACACCCGCTAAGCCCCGCCCCTGTCTTTTCATTGGTCCGCGGACTAGTCAGCAAATTTCAATGGTGGCCATCGAGTGGTGCATTAAACGGCTGGTGTAGCATAACGTTCTATACCGAGACGTCACACGCAGTAACGCGGCATCACACTGTACCACCAGCAGCCATATACAGTAACTGAGCTGCTCCCAGTTACTGCTGTGCTGCTGCTAGGCTACGGTCTCACTGGGAAAATGGCCGCCGCCTTAGAGCGACAAATGTGTAGCTCTAGCGCTGCTGACTCAGGTGTGCTGGGCGTGGCTAACGGCGCATCCGCAGACGGCAGCGTTGTTTCCGCGTTGGGGCACGCCCATTGTTGACGTCAGATAATCAACAGCAGCAGGACAGAGTGAGGGCAGCGGGGTTGTGGTGTTGGGGCAGTTGCGCTCTGACTGCCGGTGACACCGGGGGAGGGGGACACTATGGCTATGAACTACAAGGAGGAGGACGGGCACCACTCCGGTGTTGGCCCCGGAGTGGCCGTGAAGAGCAAGAAGCCAGATAACACGGCTTTTAAGCAGCAGCGACTTCCGGCTTGGCAGCCCATCCTCACCGCCGGGACCGTACTGCCGGCCTTCTTCGTTATCGGCATCATCTTTATCCCTATAGGGATCGGCATATTCGTTACCTCCAATAACATCCGGGAGTATGAGGTGAGGACTGGGCGCTGTATGTGTACAGGAGGTGCCGCGGGGGGCATGAGACTGGTGGGGATGGGTGGTATAGCCTGTCACATTCTGTGGTATATGTCTGTTATAGTGGGGCACAGTAATGCGGTAGGTGGGCGCTGTCACACAGCAGCAAGGCTCAGCTCCACAGTCCCATTAATCACAGATCCTTGTTCTAAAATACCGTCACGAAATGAGTATTCAGGCAATGCACAGTACTCAAAACACCTGCAATTATATATAACCACGCCCAGTACTGAGTACTGCTATGTATTAGCTACTATTTATATACTGTACTGCACACGTTACGCAGCACTTCACAGAGAATATAGCAGTCATTCACATCAGTCTTTGGGGGAAATTCAGATTTGCAGCGATAGCGGTCTGAATACCTTTTGTGGGGTGCGCGAGCCCAATAAGATGCTAAAAGCATCTCTGGGCTGCGATTGTCTCTGCCTGATTAACAGACAGAAAAGGGGGCGCGCCAATGGTGCTAGAACACCGTTGGTGGGGCGCAATCTGGACAATGCAGGCGTGTCTGGACCCTTTGCGGGGCGGGCTGTGGCAGCTGCGTGACATCACACGCTGCTGCTGTGACCTTGGATGTGGCGGGTAACTCCCTGCCAGCGTGCAGGAGCTGCGCAGGCAGGGAGCTACTCGCCGGGTGCAAAGGCATTGCCGCCGTGTGATGCTTGTGCACTTGTTCTGGGAAGGGTGGGTGGGCAAAGCCAGACATGCGGGGCGGACTAGCCCTGTGCTGGGCGTCCCCCCGCATGTCTGAGTAACTGATCAGATGTGCTGAATTTAGCACGTCTGCGGTCAGATCTGAATTAGGCCCTTTGTATCTGGAATTCACCATATTGCAAGCAAGGGGTGCAAATATATCATATACTGTCTGCTTTTGCTTGTAGCCCACAGTTACTGGGCAGGCTTATTTTTACTGCAAGTTCCATTTGAGTTTGGATACAACCCTTTTAAATCAAAAGCTGTTGTGCTATCATGGTACCTGTGACCACTCTGCATGACCATAGTGTTCTGTGTGTATGCCCAATCTGCTGCTTGTACACATTGGGGGTAATTCAGACAGACTGGTTGTCTGAATTTTTTTGTTGAGTGTGCACACGCACCCCGGCAGCACAGTAAGATGCTAAAAGCATCTCTGGGCTGCGGTCACCTCTGCCTGATTGACAGTCAGAGGCGGTCGCGGGGTTGGAGGGGTTATGCCAACAGCGTTAGAGCACCGTTCGGGGGGTCCAGACATGGCAGACGTGTCCGAACCGTTGCGGGGGCGGGCTGCGGCGGCCACACGCAGCCGCTGTGACCCGGGACGTGGCAAGTAGCTACTTGCAGCATGCGATCCTTTTGCACCCTTCTGTGTGTGTGTGGTGGATTGGGGGCCAGTCAGACATGCGGGGCGGACTAGCCCTGTGCTGGGCATCCACCGCATGTCTGAGAAACTGATCGTAGATGTGCTGAATTTAGCACATCTACGATCAGATCTGAAAAAGGCCCCTTGTTCATAGCATCCATCTGTTGTGCTGCATATATTGTGGAACAATTATTTAGTTATTTAGTTATTAACAGTTTCTTACATAGCGCAGCATATTCTGTTGCGCTTTACAATTAGACCAACAGTAATAGAACAAAACTGTGTAAAAACAGACAGACAGAGGTAGGAAGGCCCTGCTCGCAAGCTTACAATCTATAAAACAATGTAATGTGGAGAAACCAGGTGTTGTTCACGATGTTTACACGGTATGTATGCCACATGAACACACCATGACCCCATGATGAAGGTTTGATAACGGAAACGGGTCTTAGGGATGGCTGTGCATTTACCCATGGACTTTATCCTGTGGAATTTTATCCCGCGGCACCCCCGCCCCTGGACCCCATCTGCGTCTCCCCTGCACCCGCCACTCCCCCAACCACAGCACCTACTAGGTGATTCATCATGTCCTGCGTGCGCTGTTCACTCCGTTGCAAGGGTCTATGACCCCTTAACCATTGCATGCCCTTTGTCCGTGCAATATTTCTCTATCGTCCTAGTGGATGCTGGGGTTCCTGAAAGGACCATGGGGAATAGCGGCTCCGCAGGAGACAGGGCACAAAAAGTAAAGCTTTATGATCAGGTGGTGTGTACTGGCTCCTCCCCCTATGACCCTCCTCCAAGCCTCAGTTAGGTTTTTGTGCCCGTCCGAGAAGGGTGCAATCTAGGTGGCTCTCCTAAAGAGCTGCTTAGAAAAGTTTAGCTTAGGTTTTTTATTTTACAGTGAGTCCTGCTGGCAACAGGATCACTGCAACGAGGGACTTAGGGGAGAAGAAGTGAACTCACCTGCGTGCAGGATGGATTGGCTTCTTTGGCTACTGGACATTAGCTCCAGAGGGACGATCACAGGTACAGCCTGGATGGTCACCGGAGCCTCGCCGCCGGCCCCCTTGCAGATGCTGAAAAGAGAAGAAGGTCCAGAATCGGCGGCAGAAGACTCCTCAGTCTTCTTAAGGTAGCGCACAGCACTGCAGCTGTGCGCCATTGCTCTCAGCACACTTCACACGGCAGTCACTGAGGGTGGAGGGCGCTGGGGGGGGGGGCGCCCTGGGAAGCAATGTAAACCTATTTTTTGGCATAAAATACCTCACATATAGCCTCCGGGGGCTATATGGAGATATTTAACCCCTGCCAGAATCCGTTAAAGAGCGGGAGACGAGCCCGCCGAAAAAGGGGCGGGGCCTATCTCCTCAGCACACAGCGCCATTTTCCTCACACAGCTCCGCTGGTCAGGAAGGCTCCCAGGCTCTCCACTGCACTACAGAAACAGGGTAAAACAAGAGAGGGGGGGCAAAATTGTGGCAAAATTATATATATTAAAGCAGCTATATAGGGAGCACTTATTATAAGGCTATCCCTGTCATATATAGCGCTTTTGGTGTGTGCTGGCAAACTCTCCCTCTGTCTCCCCAAAGGGCTAGTGGGGTCCTGTCTTCTTTAAGAGCATTCCCTGTGTGTCTGCTGTGTGTCGGTACGTGTGTGTCGACATGTATGAGGACGATATTGGTGTGGAGGCGGAGCAATTGCCAAATATGGGGATGTCACCCCCTAGGGAGTCGACACCAGAATGGATGGCTTTATTTATGGAATTACGGGATAGTGTCAACACGCTAAAGCAGTCGTTTGACGACATGAGACGGCCGGACAATCAATCAGCACCTGTCCAGGCGCCTCAAACACCGTCAGGGGCTGTAAAACGCCCGTTACCTCAGTCGGTCGACACGGACCCAGACACAGGCACTGATTCCAGTGGCGACGGTGACGAATCAACCGTATTTTCCAGTAGGGCCACACGTTATATGATTTTGGCAATGAAGGAGGCGTTACATATTGCTGATACTACAGGTACCACAAAACAGGGTATTATGTGGGGTGTGAAAAAACTACCTATAGTTTTTCCTGAATCGGATGAATTAAATGAGGTGTGTGATGAAGCGTGGGTTGCCCCCGATAAAAAACTGCTAATTTCAAAGAAGTTATTGGCTTTATACCCTTTCCCGCCAGAGGTTAGGGCGCGCTGGGAAACACCTCCTAGGGTGGACAAGGCGCTCACACGCTTATCAAAACAAGTGGCGTTACCCTCTCCTGAGACGGCCGCACTTAAAGATCCAGCAGATAGGAGGATGGAAAATATCCAAAAAAGTATATACACACATACAGGTGTTATACTACGACCAGCTATAGCGACAGCCTGGATGTGCAGTGCTGGGGTAGCTTGGTCAGAGTCCCTGATTGAAAATATTGATACCCTGGATAGGGACAATGTTTTACTGTCTTTAGAGCAAATAAAGGATGCGTTTCTTTATATGCGTGATGCACAGAGGGATATTTGCACACTGGCATCACGGGTAAGTGCTATGTCCATTTCGGCCAGAAGAAGTTTATGGACGCGACAGTGGTCAGGTGATGCGGACTCAAAACGGCATATGGAAGTTTTGCCGTATAAAGGGGAGGAGTTATTTGGTGTTGGTCTATCGGATTTGGTGGCCACGGCTACAGCCGGGAAATCCACCTTTTTACCTCAAGTCACTCCCCAACAGAAAAAGACACCGACTTTTCAGCCGCAGCCCTTTCGTTCCTTTAAAAACAAGAGAGCAAAGGGATATTCATATCTGCCACGAGGCAGAGGAAAGGGGAAGAGACTGCAACAGGCAGCTCCTTCCCAGGAACAGAAGCCCTCCCCCGCTTCTACAAAAGCCTCAGCATGACGCTGGGGCTTCTCAAGCGGACTCGGGGGCGGTGGGGGGTCGTCTCAAGAATTTCAGCGCGCAGTGGGCTCACTCGCAGGTGGATCCCTGGATCCTGCAGATAATATCTCAGGGTTACAGGTTGGAACTAGAGACGTCTCCACCTCGCCGTTTCCTGAAGTCTGCTTTACCAACGTCCCCCTCCGACAGGGTGACGGTCTTGGAAGCCATTCACAAGCTGTACTCTCAGCAGGTGATAGTCAAGGTACCCCTTTTACAACAAGGAAAGAGGTATTATTCCACTCTATTTGTGGTACCGAAGCCGGATGGCTCGGTAAGACCTATTCTAAATCTGAAATCCTTGAACCTGTACATAAAAAAGTTCAAGATGGAGTCACTCAGAGCGGTGATAGCGAACCTGGAAGAAGGGGACTTTATGGTATCCTTGGACATCAAGGATGCGTATCTCCACGTTCCAATTTACCCCTCACACCAGGGGTACCTCAGGTTCGTCGTACAGAACTGTCACTATCAGTTTCAGACGCTGCCGTTTGGATTGTCCACGGCACCTCGGGTCTTTACCAAGGTAATGGCCGAGATGATGATTCTTCTTCGAAGAAAAGGCGTATTAATTATCCCATACTTGGACGATCTCCTAATAAGGGCAAGGTCCAGAGAACAGCTAGAGATGGGACTAGCACTGTCTCAAGAAGTGCTAAAGCAGCACGGGTGGATTCTGAATATTCCAAAATCCCAGTTAATTCCGACAACACGTCTGCTGTTCTTAGGGATGATTCTGGACACGGTTCAGAAAAAGGTTTTTCTCCCGGAGGAAAAAGCCAAGGAGTTATCCGAACTTGTCAGGAACCTCCTAAAACCAGGAAAGGTGTCTGTACATCAATGCACAAGAGTCCTGGGAAAAATGGTGGCTTCTTACGAAGCAATTCCATTCGGCAGATTCCACGCAAGAGTTTTCCACAAGGAAGAAACTTCCAGGGCGTGTGGTCGAGCCTGGAAACGTCTCTTCACATAAACATTCTGGAACTAAGAGCAATCTACAATGCTCTAAGCCAGGCAGAACCTCTGCTTCAAGGAAAACCGGTGTTGATCCAGTCGGACAACATCACGGCAGTCGCCCATGTAAACAGACAGGGCGGCACAAGAAGCAGGAGTGCAATGGCAGAAGCTGCAAGGATTCTTCGCTGGGCGGAGAATCATGTGATAGCACTGTCAGCAGTGTTCATCCCGGGAGTGGACAACTGGGAAGCAGACTTCCTCAGCAGACACGACCTTCACCCGGGAGAGTGGGGACTTCATCCAGAAGTTTTCCACATGCTTGTAACCCGTTGGGAAAGACCAATGGTGGACATGATGGCGTCTCGCCTCAACAAAAAACTGGACAGGTATTGCGCCAGGTCAAGAGATCCGCAGGCAATAGCTGTGGACGCGCTGGTAACGCCTTGGGTGTACCAGTCGGTGTATGTATTTCCTCCTCTGCCTCTCATACCAAAAGTATTGAGAATTATACGGCAAAGAGGCGTAAGAACGATACTAGTGGCTCCGGATTGGCCAAGAAGGACTTGGTACCCGGAACTTCAAGAGATGATCACGGAGGATCCGTGGCCTCTACCTCTGAGAGGGGACCTGCTTCAGCAGGGTCCCTGTCTGTTTCAAGACTTACCGCGGCTGCGTTTGACGGCATGGCGGTTGAACGCCGGATCCTAAATGGAAAAGGCATTCCGGAAGAAGTCATTCCTACCTTGATGGAAGGAAGTAACCGCGCAACATTATCACCGCATTTGGCGAAAATATGTTGCGTGGTGCGAGGATCGGAGTGCTCCGACGGAGGAATTTCAACTGGGTCGATTCCTACATTTCCTGCAATCAGGATTGTCTATGGGTCTCAAATTGGGATCTATTAAGGTTCAAATTTCGGCCCTGTCGATTTTCTTCCAGAAAGAATTGGCTTCAGTTCCTGAAGTCCAGACCTTTGTTAAGGGAGTACTGCATATACAGCCCCCTGTGGTGCCTCCAGTGGCACCGTGGGATCTCAATGTTGTTTTGGACTTTCTCAAATCTCATTGGTTTGAACCACTAAAAAATGTGGATTTGAAATATCTCACATGGAAAGTGACCATGCTGCTAGCCCTGGCTTCGGCCAGGAGAGTGTCAGAACTGGCAGCTTTATCTTACAAAAGCCCATATCTGATTTTCCATTCGGACAGGACAGAACTGCGGACTCGTCCGCATTTTCTCCCTAAGGTGGTGTCAGCATTTCATCTGAACCAGCCTATTGTAGTGCCTGCGGCTACAAGCGACTTGGAGGACTCCAAGTTGTTGGACGTTGTCAGAGCTTTAAAAATATACATTTCAAGGACAGCTGGAGTCAGGAAATCTGACTCACTGTTTATACTATATGCTCCCAACAAGTTGGGCGCTCCTGCGTCTAAGCAGACTATTGCGCGCTGGATTTGTAGTACGATTCAGCTTGCACATTCTGTGGCAGGCCTGCCACAGCCAAAATCGGTAAATGCCCACTCCACAAGGAAGGTGGGTTCTTCTTGGGCGGCTGCCCGAGGGGTCTCGGCATTACAACTCTGCCGAGCGGCTACGTGGTCGGGGGAGAACACGTTTGTAAAATTCTACAAATTTGATACCCTGGCTAAGGAGGACCTGGAGTTCTCTCATTCGGTGCTGCAGAGTCATCCGCACTCTCCCGCCCGTTTGGGAGCTTTGGTATAATCCCCATGGTCCTTTCAGGAACCCCAGCATCCACTAGGACGATAGAGAAAATAAGAATTTACTTACCGATAATTCTATTTCTCGGAGTCCGTAGTGGATGCTGGGCGCCCATCCCAAGTGCGGATTATCTGCAATAATTGTACATAGTTATTGTTACCTAAATCGGGTTATTGTTGTAGGGAGCCATCTTTCAGAGGCTCCTCTGTTATGTCAAAGTCAGAAAAATATCTCTATGCACACTACCATATTTGCACCTCACACAGGTCCGTGCTGCGCATGCGTACGCTCTCCCGTACGTGCGCATACTCACAGTCGCGGGCACCCGCAGGCGCATGGTATGCGTATTTACGGTAGAGTTTATGCGATCGTAGCGTGCGACTCAATCATTACATATTTTCACTAATAATGTATTTTGTAGATCATGGTCCCTTTGATAGATTCTGAAAGTTTGGTTAATATAGAATGTTCATGAACAGAGAAATCCCTCTTTGTTTGATACGAAGGGTCAGACAGGAGTAATACAGTGGTGTTTAGTATCCATCGGAAGAATATTTAATTAGAAATATTCCGGTGTTGGTTTGAAGCAGATCAATCGCTCGTGCGAATAGTTATGGACATAAGAAGTTTATGAACATTTACTTTATTTGCACTTTATTACCCATGCGGCGGGAAACCCAGTTTCCCTCCCACCTGAGCAGTTGGAAATAGTCACAGCCCACCTGTATGAATCAACCTATGACCTTTTGTTATAATGCGAAGCCGAATTCCTGTGTCCAATGGACAATGAGATTGTAGGGACCATTGAATTGTATTGTGTGTGGGGCATAAATAGGCAGGCCGACCGTATCCAGTGCACTCTCTTCAACGGTTCTCATTGCTGATAATCGGGAGCTGGATATCGAGGCGCATGCGATCGTTTCCCTTTGTGCGTAAGTTTTCTCCGTAATCATATTGTCTTACTGTGAGCCATCTCTCTCCCTCTCTCCCTCTCTCCCTCTCTCCCTCTCTCCCCCTCTCCCCCTCTCCCCCTCTCCCCCTCTCCCCCTCTCCCCCTCTCCCCCTCTCCCCCTCTCCCCCTCTCCCCCTCTCCCCCTCTCCCCCTCTCCCCCTCTCCCCCTCTCCCCCTCTCCCCCTCTCCCCCTCTCCCCCTCTCCCCCTCTCCCCCTCTCCCCCTCTCCCCCTCTCCCCCTCTCCCCCTCTCCCCCTCTCCCCCTCTCCCCCTCTCCCCCTCTCCCCCTCTCCCCCTCTCCCCCTCTCCCCCTCTCCCCCTCTCCCCCTCTCCCCCTCTCCCCCTCTCCCTCTCTCCCTCTCTCTCTCTCTCTCTCTCTCTCTCTCTCTCTCTCGTATTTTCCTTTTATTGTATTTCCTGTGTAGTTATCTGGTTAGTTGGTTTATGTTATATTGTAGTGTATCATTTGTACTGTGATTCCTTTTGCAAGTATAATAGTTATAATACATATAATAGGTTTTGGACCCTAAGCCCAGGTATCTGTGTATTCTTTATAGGGTTAAGCATTCTCTGAGCGTCGGTGACGCTCAAGCAGCTTTGTAGTTAATCAGGTTACACCAGGTTGCACTTACACTCTGTCTCTACACTAAGGTATACTGTATATTTTGTTGTTAAAGGTATAGATATAAAGGTTTTAACGTTGTAAGCGTCTGCACCGCTGGTGATCTCCTCGTGGTCCCGAGCGTACGCTACGCTATAGCGAATCATTACGTTAGTCGGCAGCCAATAGCGTGTCTGCCTGTGATCACTGGGCCGTAAGCGAACGTGACGCTTGAGCGTCTCGACTACGGTTGAGCGATCGCTACACAACTTGCGTACCCTTACGGTACTTCTTACGTAGATAGCGTACAGTGTTCTTAGACCTCTTAAAGTGTTTTATATACGATAAATATTTAGCTTTATCAGTTATCATACTGTTAACTGGGTTTAGATCACAGGTTGTACGGTGTGATTGGTGTGGCTGGTATGAGTCTTACCCTGGATTCCTAAATCCTTCCTTATTGTGTACGCTCGTCCGGGCACAGTATCCTAACTGAGGCTTGGAGGAGGGTCATAGGGGGAGGAGCCAGTACACACCACCTGATCATAAAGCTTTACTTTTTGTGCCCTGTCTCCTGCGGAGCCGCTATTCCCCATGGTCCTTTCAGGAACCCCAGCATCCACTACGGACTCCGAGAAATAGAATTATCGGTAAGTAAATTCTTATTTTAACCACTCACACAATTATGTTTGGAGGTAATACTCCATATAATAAAAATATTGCATGCCGCAAGGGTTAAGGGCCCCTTACGACGGTGTGAAGAGCGAATCACCTAGTGTGTGTGTGTGTGTGTGTGTGTATATGTAATATATATACACACACAGTTGCTCCGGCACTCTATAACATCCATGGCCGGATTGGTTTTGCTCAGGTGCCCTCCCCAGCAGAGGGAATTTCCACTGTACTACAGACCAATGAATGAAGCGGCACTCAGAGACTGCAAATTCTAAAGTGTATGATGCCGCATTTTGCACCAATACACTTTTGAATTTGCAGTCTCTGAGGGTTGCCTCGTTCATTGGTATGCATGTGTGTATGTGTGTGTGTGTGTGTATATATGTGTGTATATATATAATATTCATATATTCTTTCTTTCTCTGGCTGGGTCCACAGGATTATCCACAGGATAACATTGGGATATTGTCGAGCGACAGTGAAGATGGCACCAACACGATCACGAGCTTTCTGGCCTCCCAGGATGCATTGGGGCCTCCACTATATAGTCCCGCCCACTGACTCAGTCAGATCAGTTTTTTGCTTGGTGCGGCAGGAAGCCGCATGGTCACAGGGCTGCTGTGAAAGCAGCCTCAAGTTTTCATTACTTTATTTTTATAGACTTACTGTTTTGGTTTGAGCGACTTCTCTTAACAGCGTCTTAAGCGTGTATTAGAAAGAGTCGCTCCAACAACTCCCCACCGGGTCGCAACAACGCTTACCTTCGCGGTACAGTGCTGTCTCGACGGGCGTCTGTGTCGGATGTTCTAGCAGGTCCAGCAGACGTTACCAGGCTGTGGCCGGAGCATGGGGAGACAGTGAGTATATGGACTTCCTCTTACTAGAGGGGTCAGGACACAGCTACGCTGATTTGGTGGAGACTACAAACAGCGTGTTGATGCGCCGAACATCTCGAGTGTGACAGCGCTACGCTCCGGGGATCAAAGGCGCCAGGACTAGGTGAGGCCGCGATCCTGGGAGTTAGTCAACAGGGGGTTTCAGACGCTCTCCTGGCCGTCCCTCCTCCGAGTTCATGGCCAGTTCCCGCGGGTCTCTCGTTTCATGAACTGAATGACCTCACTTCCGGCTCAGACGCTACCACGAGGGTACTCGGTCGCAGCTTAGACGCTGCTGTTGTGTACACTGGATATAAACCCGCCCAGACCGAGTCGCAGGCCTTTAGTGTCTGCATGCACGTGGAGTCGCTCAGCGTCCGTGTCCGTTATCAGTTACCAAGAGCGGCAGTGTACACCAGTAGCGTCTGAATCCACTCAGCGTCTTTCGAGTGTCTTTGCTTGGATATGGAAGTGTGGTGAGTCTCCCTGTATCCCGCTCCCTGGAGGCAGGGTATACAGTTCTAAAAATTCCTTCTACTTCTTAGTGTGCACTGTTAATTTTTAGTACCTATTGCATATGAGACCTGTATATTACTGTGTTTTCTGCATGTTATGTTGAAAAAGAACCAGTTTAAACAGAAGTACAATTTTCCTACTTATGTATAAGTTATTATGGAGGTTGTATTCTCATATGACAATGTCTAATGCTTTAACATGTGACTGACTGCTAGTATGTGTGCTGACTTTTCTGTGTAATGTCAGTCCTGTTCTGACCCTCAAATCAGGTACACTGTGGTCAGATTGATTTCACCTCTATATACTGATTATAGGGTGTGGTTCAGTCACAAAATTGTGTAGTCAATATCAGAAAAAATGTCTGTGAGCGGCAAAAGTGATGAGGAGAATTTGTCAAGCACTCCTACAGCCCTAACATGCTTATCTTGTAAGTCAGGGGTAATTGATATGATTCAATTGGTCACTTATGAGGGTTTGTGTGCAAACTGTTTCGCTTTTCAGCGAAGTAAAAAACAGGAGTTAGTTCAACCTCCAGTAGAGCCACCATGGAATATGTTCGCAAAGACTCTGTCTTCAATAGCGGACAGGTTAGCTCCAGTAGCACCACCTCAAGGGTTAGGTTACACTATGAACCCATACATGCAGCTCCCTTCCTATGGTTTGGTTCCAGTAGCCTCTACAAGCAACCAAGGGGTAGGTAAGACTAAGACAGATACGTCTGTATGGCAGACTACACAAGAGGATACATCGGATGATGATGCGGAAACAATAGATTCAACTCCGTATGATGATCAGTCGCAGAGCTTTAGTTCAGATGATGTAGCTGAACTCATTAATGCAGTAAAGGCTGTGCTTTCTCTGGAAGAACCAGCCAAGACAGCGTTAAAAGCAAAAGCACCTGTATTCAAACGAACAAAGTCAGTGAAAGCTGAATTTCCAGCGTCAGAGGAGTTGACGGAAATGATGGATGAGTCTTGGGCAGCGCCCGGTAAAAAGTATAAGATTCCTAGGAGATGGGATTCTTATTATCCATTTCCTGCTGGAGATTGTTCGAAGAGAGAAGTTCCTCCAAAAGTAGATGCACATGTTCTGCGACTAGTGCACAAATCTGCTTTGCCACTGTCATCTACCGCTTTGAATGATGTCACAGACAGGAGGGTAGAGAGCCTATTGAAAAATATTTTTTCTCTTGTGGGTGCAGTGGTAAGACCTGCTATGGCTTCGGCCTGGGTAGCAAAGGCAATGGGCGAATGGATAGAGGAACTAGAGAATGACATCCCCTCTCCTACTAGGGAGCAAGAGGATCGTCTTTGCCGTTTAAGACAATCTGCCCAGTATTTAGAAGAAGCAGCCATTGATGTAGGCACTGTTGCTTCTAAAGCTTCAGCCCTGGCAGTAGTCGCTCGCAGAGCAGTCTGGCTACGGACCTGGAAGGCAGATGCGGAGTCCAAGAAGGAATTGGAAGCATTGCCTTTCGTGGGTAATATATTATTTGGAAAACCTTTATCGGATATCCTAGAATCAGAGGCTGAATCGAAGAAGGTCAGATTTCCGGCTACCTACAACCCTAAGTCCAAGAGTTTTAAAATTTCGCTCATTTCGCTGGCAAAGCAAAGCGAAAGGTAAAGAGGAGCCTAAACAACCCCAGTTTAAATCCAGGGGTAGGAAGCAGTGGGCTAGCAAAAAGCCAGCTTCCAAACCTGAACAAAAGCCCTCCGCCTGAAGAGACGGGCCTCCGCCTGAAGGATTCCAGGGTTGGGGGCCGACTCCTGCAATTAGCACCCACATGGCAACAGTCAACAACAGATACCTGGGTGCAGAAGGTAGTATCTCAGGGGTATGGGTTCCCATTCAGGAGGCAGCCTCCTCAAAGATTTTTTTGCACCAGCCCGTCTCGTATAGAGTCGAAGGCCAATGCCCTGCAAGAAGCAGTCCAAAAATTACTGCAGTCAGGTGTGATTGTCCCAGTACCTCCATCACAAAAGGGACAGGGGTATTACTCCAATCTGTTTCTAATCCAGAAACCAAATGGGTCATATCGACCAATTCTAAATCTGAAGATGTTGAACAATTACATATGGATCCCGAAGTTCCACATGGAGACGTTACGCTCCATAATGTTGGCTATGGAACCAGGAGACTATATGGTATCTCTGGATGTGCGGGATGCTTACCTACATGTGCCTATAGCACTATCACATCAGTGTTACCTCAGGTTTGCCATCCTCAAAGAACACTTCCAGTTCCAAGCTCTGCCCTTCGGGCTAGCTACAGCACCCAGGGTGTTTACCAAGATCATGGTGGTTATGGCAGCTTGTCTGCGCAAACAAGGGATAAGAATATTCCCATACCTAGACGACCTATTAATCTTAGCACAGTCGCAAGATTTACTGTTGAGCCATCTCCAACAGACGATAGTTTGTTTACAGACACGGGTGGCTCATAAATTGGGAGAAGTCGTCCCTGAATCCATCACAGCGGATGGTTCATTTGGGAGCCATATTGGATTCAGACCTACAGAGAGTTCTCTTACCAGAGAAGAAAATAGTCAAGGTGCAGGTCATGGCTCAGGAAGCGTTGCAAGCCCAGACAATGTCAGTCCATGCAGCAATGCGACTGTTGGGTCTGATGGTATCAACGTTCGACATGGTGGAATATGCGCAATTCCACTCCAGACCATTGCAGCATCTCATTTTGACAAAATGGAACGGAAATCATCAAACAATAAAGAAGCAGATGATAAAGATTCCAGTAAATGTAAAAAGGTCTCTAGCATGGTGGCTACAGACAGACCATTTAAACAAGGGGAGACCCTTTTGGATAAAAGAGTGGCAAGTCCTGACGACAGATGCCAGCCTGCAAGGTTGGGGGGCGGTACTCGGAAGCCTATGGTTCCAGGGAAAATGGACCGCAAGGGAAAGTCGCCTGCCGATAAATCTGTTAGAAATAAGAGCCATTTACTTGGCCCTAGTTCAGGCAAAGGACAATCTACAAGGAAGACCAGTCCAGATCCGCTCAGACAATGCGACGGCAGTAGCATACCTAAATCATCAAGGAGGGACTCACAGGAAGAGTCTGATGGAGGAAGTAACTCCCATTCTAAAGTGGGCAGAACTCCATCTCCCAGCATTGTCAGCAGTATTTGTCCCGGGTGTACTAAATTGGGAAGCGGATTTTCTCAGTCGGCACACCATTCAGGAAACCGAATGGGCACTACACCCAGAAGTGTTTCAGACACTGGTGAACAGATGGGGTCTACCGGAGATAGACCTTATGGCGTCTCGTCTAAACAACAAAGTTCCGAGGTACGGATCAAGAACAAGGGACCCAGGAGCAGTCCTGGTAGACGCACTGTCAGTAGAATGGAGGTTTCAGCTGGCATATCTGTTCCCTCCAATATCTCTGTTACCCAGAGTAGTGAGAAAGATAAAACAGGCAAAAGGAGCAATCATTCTAATAGCTCCAGCTTGGCCAAGAAGGCATTGGTACACAGATCTGTGGAGAATGTCCGTGGAAGCACCGATACTGCTCCCTCAACGTCCAGATCTGTTAATGCAGGGTCCTTGTTGTCACAGTCATCTGGATCGCCTGTCTTTGACGGCGTGGCTGTTGAAACCTCTATCTTAGAGGCTAAAGGATTTTTCAAAGCAAGTAATCCAAACCATGCTTAGAGCAAGAAAGCCTTCTTCGGCCCGTGTATATCATAGAATATGGCAAGCCTATATTCATTGGTGTTCTGGAAAAAATTACAATCCAAGAGCCTTTAAAGTAGCTAGAATTTTGGATTTTCTGCAGGCAGGATTGGATAAGGGGTTGAATGTTGCTTCCTTGAGGGTGCAAGTCTCAGCGTTGACTGTATGGTTTCAGCAGAAGATTGCTGACCTACAGGATGTACGTACGTTTTTCCAAGGAGTAGTACATATTCAACCTCCATTTGTTCCTCCTGCAGCTCCCTGGGATTTGAATTTAGTTCTTAAATTTCTCCAGGGTCCTTTGTTTGAACCACTTGAGAGAGCGGATCTTAAGTGGTTAACGATTAAAGTTCTTTTTTTACTGGCAATGGCGTCAGCCAGAAGAGTGTCAGATTTAGGAGCATTATCATGTAAGTCTCCTTTCCTAAGTTTTTTTCCAGACAGAGCAGTTCTCAGAACGAGATCTAGCTATCTTCCAAAGGTGGTGTCAAAGTTTCACCTGAATGAAGAGATTGTAGTCCCAGCTTTTCAGGTATCGGGACTATCTGCGGGAGAAGCGTCACTGGACGTGGTCCGGTCTTTAAAAATCTATATAGATCGTACTAGTGCCATCAGGAAAACAGATTCCCTCTTTATCCTCTACGGATTCCATAGGAGAGGTTGGCCTGCTAGTAAACAGACGCTGGCGAGATGGCTCCGAGTGGTAATATCTGAAGCTTATTCTCATGCAGATCTCCCTATTCCGGCTAATGTCTCTGCACACTCTACACGTAAGGTAGGTCCTTCTTGGGCAGCACAACAGGGTGCATCAGCAGAACAGATATGTAAGGCAGCCACATGGTCTTCCATAAACACATTCATCAGATATTATGCCTTGGATACTTTTGCCTCTCATGACGCAGACTTCGGGCGAAAGGTCCTCCTGTGCAATCAGGAGCGTCCCCACCACTAAAATGGCTTTGGGAATCCCAATGTTATCCTGTGGATAATCCTGTGGACCCAGCCAGAGAAATAAACGTTATGGTAAGAACTTACCGTTGATAACGTGATTTCTCTTATGTCCACAGGTATCCACAGGGATCCCACCCGGACGCATCTGATTTGAGGATCTAGACAAACACTAAAAACCTCTTCCTTCTTGTATGGAAGGGTGTGCATGTGTGTTCTTATCGCCTGTACAGGTCTCTACCTAATGTTCCTGCCTATAATCGCTGTGGAAAGAACTGATCTGACTGAGTCAGTGGGCGGGACTATGTAGTGGAGGCCCCAATGCATCCTGGGAGGCCAGAAAGCTCGTGACCGTGTTGGTGCCATTTTCGCTGTCGCTCGACAATATCCCAATGTTATCCTGTGGATACCTGTGGACATAAGAGAAATCACGTTATCAACGGTAAGTTCTTACCATAACGTGTGTGTATATATATATATATATATATAATGTGTGTGTGTGTATATGTGTATATATATATATATATATATATATATATATATATATATATATATATATATATATATATATATATATATATATATATATATATATATATATATATATATATCGGAATTAACGTACTTAACAAAGTGATAATCTCTTGTTTGCGATCTGCAGAGTTTGCAGCAGTCATAGCCATGATTCCCTCCTGGGACTACTATTTATCAAACTCTGAAGACTTTGGCTATTCATAACTTCCCACTGTTCACTATGGGGCAATCCTGGCCAGAGAGGTCTAATCTTTCTCTGGTG
The DNA here is from genome assembly GCF_028390025.1 of Pseudophryne corroboree. NCBI lineage: Eukaryota > Metazoa > Chordata > Amphibia > Anura > Myobatrachidae > Pseudophryne > Pseudophryne corroboree. Next base: position 420,271,140 of record NC_086447.1, on the reverse strand, counting down.
GGTTGGATTGGCTGTGATTTCAAATACAACATGCAGTTGCGCAGCCAGCTCCAAACCCAGAATAATTAATTCAATACACAGTACATAAAATAACTTTAGGGGTCATTCCGAGTTGATCGCTCACTAGCAGTTTCTCTATCGTCCTAGTGGATGCTGGGGTTCCTGAAAGGACCATGGGGAATAGCGGCTCCGCAGGAGACAGGGCACAAAAAGTAAAGCTTTAGGATCAGGTGGTGTGCACTGGCTCCTCCCCCTATGACCCTCCTCCAAGCCAGTTAGATTTTGTGCCCGGCCGAGAAGGGTGCAATCTAGGTGGCTCTCCTAAAGAGCTGCTTAGGAAAGTTTAGCTTAGGTTTTTTATTTTACAGTGAGTCCTGCTGGCAACAGGATCACTGCAACGAGGGACTTAGGGGAGAAGAAGTGAACTCACCTGCGTGCAGGATGGATTGGCTTCTTGGCTACTGGACATCAGCTCCAGAGGGACGATCACAGGTACAGCCTGGATGGTCACCGGAGCCTTGCCGCCGGCCCCCTTGCAGATGCTGAAGTAAGAAGAGGTCCAGAATCGGCGGCAGAAGACTCCTCAGTCTTCTAAAGGTAGCGCACAGCACTGCAGCTGTGCGCCATTTTCCTCTCAGCACACTTCACACGGCAGTCACTGAGGGTGCAGGGCGCTGGGAGGGGGGCGCCCTGGGAGGCAAATGAATACCTATTTTGGCTAAAAATACCTCGCATATAGCCTCCGGAGGCTATATGGAGATATTTAACCCCTGCCAGAATCCGTTAAGAGCGGGAGACGAGGCCGCCGAAAAAGGGGCGGGGCCTATCTCCTCAGCACACAGCGCCATTTTCCCTCACAGAAAGGCTGGAGGGAAGGCTCCCAGGCTCTCCCCTGCACTGCACTACAGAAACAGGGTTAAAACAGAGAGGGGGGGCACTAATTTGGCGATATGCTTATATATATATTAAGATGCTATAAGGGAAAACACTTATATAAGGTTGTCCCTATATAATTATAGCGTTTTTGGTGTGTGCTGGCAAACTCTCCCTCTGTCTCTCCAAAGGGCTAGTGGGTCCTGTCCTCTATCAGAGCATTCCCTGTGTGTGTGCTGTGTGTCGGTACGTGTGTGTCGACAGGTAGGAGGACGATGTTGGTGAGGAGGCGGAGCAATTGCCTGTAATGGTGATGTCACTCTCTAGGGAGTCGACACCGGAATGGATGGCTTATTTAGGAAATTACGTGATAATGTCAACACGCTGCAAGGTCGGTTGACGACATGAGACGGCCGACAAACAATTAGTACAGTCCAGACGTCTCAAAAACACCGTCAAGGGTTTTAAAACGCCCGTTTACTTTAGTCGGTCGACACAGACACAGACAGGGACACTGAATCCAGTGTCGACGGTGAATAAACAAACGTATTCCTTATTAGGGCCACACGTTAAAGGCAATGAAGGAGGTGTTACGTATTTCTGATACTACAAGTACCACAAAAGAGGGTATTATGTGGGATGTGAAAAAACTACCATAGTTTTTCCTGAATCAGATAAATTAAATAAAGTGTGTGATGATGCGTGGGTTCCCCCCGATAGAAAATTATGGGCGGTATACCCTTTCCCGCCAGAAGTTAGGGCGCGTTGGGAAACACCCCTTAAGGTGGATAAGGCGCTCACACGCTTATCAAAACAAGTGGCGGTACCGTCTATAGATAGGGCCGTCCTCAAGGACCAGCTGGCAAGGCTGGAAAATATAATAAAAAGTATATACACACATACTGGTGTTATACTGCGGCCAGCGATCGCCTCAGCCTGGATGTGCAGAGCTAGGGTGGCTTGGTCGGATTCCCTGACTAAAAATATTGATACCCTTGACAGGGACAGTATTTTATTGACTATAGAGCATTTCTATATATGCGAGATGCACAGAGGGATATTTGCACTCTGGCATCATGAATAAACGCGATGTCCATAACTGCCAGAAGATGTTATGGACACGACAGTGGTCAGGTGATGCAGATTCCAAACGGCACAGTATGGCCGTATAAAGGAAGAGGACTTGTTTGGGGTCGGTCCATCGGACCTGGTGGTCACGGCAACTGCTGGAAAATCCACCGTTTTTTACCCTAAGTCACATCTCTGCAGAAAAAGACACCGTCTTTTCAGCCTCAGTCCTCTCGTCCCTATAAGATCATATCTGCCCAGGGATAGAGGAAAGGGAAGAAGACTGCAACAGGCAGCCTATTCCCAGGAACAGAAGCGTTCCACCGCGTCTGACAAGTTCTCAGCATGGCGCTGAGACCGTACAGGACCCCTGGATCCTACAAGTAGTATCCCGGGGGTACAGATGGGAATGTCGAGACGTTTCCCCTTCGCAGGCTCCTGAAGTCTGCTTTACCAAGTCTCCCTCCGACAAGGAGGTAGTATGGGAAAAAATTCACAAGCTGTGTTCCCAGCAGGTGACAATTAAATTACCCCTCCTACTACAGAAAAGGGGTATTATTCCACACTATATTGTGGTACTGAAGCCAGAAGGCTAGGTGAGACTTATTCTAAAAAATTTTTTTTGAACACTTACAAAGGTTCAAATTAAGATGAAGTCACTCAGAGCAGTGATAACGAACCAGGAAGAAGGGGACTATATAGTGTCCCGGGACATCAGGGATGCTTACCTCTATGTCCCAAATTTGCCCTTCTCACTAAGGGTACCTCAGGTTCGTGGTGCAGAACTGTCACTATCAGTTTCAGACGCTGCCGTTTGGATTGTCCACGGCACCCCGGGGTCTTTACCAAGGTAATGGCCGAATTGATGATTCTTCTTCGAAGAAAAGGCGTCTTAATTATCCCTTACTTGGACGATCTCCTGATAGGGGCATAGTCCAGGGAACAGTTGGAGGTCGGAGTAGCACTATCTCGGATACTGCTACAATCAGCACGGGTGGATTCTAAATATTCCAAAATCGCAGCTGATCCCGACGACACGTCTGCTGTGCCTAGGGATGATTCTGGACACAGTCCAGAAAAAGGTGTTTCTCCCGGAAGAGAAAGCCAGGGAGTTATCCGAGCAAGTCAGGAACCTCCTAAAAACAGTGCATCATTGCACAAGGGTCCTGGTAAAAATGGTGGCTTCCTACGAAGCAATTCCATTCGGCAGATTTCACGCAAGAACTTTTCAGTGGGATCTGCTGGACAAATGGTCCGGATCGCATCTTCAGATGCATCAGCGGATAACCCAATATCCAAGGACAAGGGTGTCTCTCCTGTGGTGGTTATAGAGTGCTCATCTTCTAGAGGGCCGCAGATTCGGCATTCAGGATTGGATGCTGGTAACCACGGAGCCCAGCCTGAGAGGCTGGGGAGCAGTCACACAAGGGAAAAATTTCCAGGGAGTGTGATCAAGTATGGAGACTTTTCTCCACATAAATATACTGGAGCTAAGGGTAAATTTATAATGCTCTAAGCTTAGCAAGACCTCTGCTTCAAGGTCAGCCGGTATTGATCCAGTGGGAAAAACATCACGGCAGTCGCCCACGTAAACAGACAGGGCGACACAAGAAGCAGGAGGGCAATGGCAGAAACTGCAAGGACTTTTCGCTGGGCGGAAAATCATGTGATAACACTGTCAGCAGTTTTTCATCCCGGGAATGGAAACTGGGAAGCAGACTTCCTCAGCACGACCTCCACCCGGGAGAGTGGAAACTTCATTGAGAAGTTTTTTTCCACATGATTGTAAACCGTTGGGAAATACCAAAGGTGGACATGATGGCGTCCCGTCTGAACAAAAAACGGGACAGGTATTGCGCCAGGTCAAGGGACCCTCAGGCAATAGATGTGGACGTTCTGGTAACACCGTGGGTGTACCAGTCGGTGTATGTGTTCCCTCCTCTGCTTCTCATACCTAAGGTGCTGAGAATTTCAAGACGTAGAGGAGTAAGAACTATACTCATGGCTCCGGATTGGCCAAGAAGGACTTGGTACCCGGAACTTCAAGAGATGCTTACAGAGGTCTTATGGCCTCTGCCGCTAAGAAGGGACTTGCTTCAGCAAGTACCATGTCTGTTCCAAGACTTACCGCAGCTGCGTTTGTCGGCATGGCGATGGAAAGCCGGATCCTAAGGGAAAAAAAGGCATTCCGGAAGAGGTCATTCCTACCCTGGTCAAAGCCAGAAAGGAGGTGACCGCACAACATTATCACCACGTGTGGCGAAAATTTGTTGCGTGGTGTGAGGCCAGGAAGGCCCCACAAAGAAATTTCAACTCGGTCGTTTCCTGCATTTCCTGCAAACAGGAGTGTCTATGGGCCTCAAATTGGGGTCCATTAAGGTTCAAATTCGGCCCTGTAAATTTTCTTCCAGAAAGAATTGGCTTCAGTTCCTGAAGTCCAGAAGTTTGTCAAGGGAGTATTGCATATACAAACCCCTTTTTTGTGCCTCCAGTGGCACTGTGGGATCTCAACGTAGTTCTGGGATTTCTCAAATCACATTGGTTTAAAACCAGTCAAATATGTGGATTTGCAGCATCTCGCATAAAAAGTGACCATGCTCTTGGCCCTGGCCTGGACCCGGCGAGTGTCAAATTGGTGGTTTTTTCTCATAAAAGCCCATATCTGTTTGTCCATTCGGACAGGGCAGAGCTGCGGACTCGTCCCCAGTTCTCTCCCTAAGGTGGTGTCAGTGTTTCACCTGAACCAGCTTATTGTGGTGCCTTGCACCTACTAGGGACTTGGAGGACTCCAAGTTGCTAGAAGTTGTCAGGGCCCTGAAAATATATTCCAGGACAGCTGGAGTCAGAAAATCTGACTCGCTGTTTTATACTGTATGCACCCAACAAGTTGGGTGCGCCTGCTTCTAAGCAGTCGATTGCTCGTTGGATTTGTAACACAATTCAACTTGCACATTCTGAGGCAGGCCTGCCACAGTCTAAATCGGTTAAGGCCCATTCCACAAGGAAGGTGGGCTCATCTTGGGCGGCTGCCCGAGAGGTCTCGGCATTACAACTCTGCCGAGCAGCTACGTGGTCAGGGGAGAACACGTTTGTAAAATTCTACAAATTTGATATCCTGGCAAAAGAGGACCTGGAGTTCTCTCATTCGGTGCTGCAGAGTCATCCGCACTCTCCCGCCCGTTTGGGAGCTTTGGTATAATCCCCATGGTCCTTTCAGGAACCCCAGCATCCACTAGGACGATAGAGAAAATAAGAATTTACTTACCGATAATTCTATTTCTCGGAGTCCGTAGTGGATGCTGGGCGCCCATCCCAAGTGCGGATTATCTGCAATACTTGTACATAGTTACAAAAATCGGGTTATTATTGTTGTGAGCCATCTTTTCAGAGGCTCCGCTGTTATCATACTGTTAACTGGGTTTAGATCACAAGTTGTACGGTGTGATTGGTGTGGCTGGTATGAGTCTTACCCGGGATTCAAAATTCCTCCCTTATTGTGTACGCTCGTCCGGGCACAGTACCTAACTGGCTTGGAGGAGGGTCATAGGGGGAGGAGCCAGTGCACACCACCTGATCCTAAAGCTTTACTTTTTGTGCCCTGTCTCCTGCGGAGCCGCTATTCCCCATGGTCCTTTCAGGAACCCCAGCATCCACTACGGACTCCGAGAAATAGAATTATCGGTAAGTAAATTCTTATTTTTTAGCAGTCGTGCAAACGCATAGTCGCCACCCACGGGGGAGTGTATTTTCGCTTTGCAGGAGTGCGAACGCCTGTACAGCAGAGCGCCTGCAAACGCATTTTGTGCAAAACAAGACCAGCCCTGTAGTTACTTATCCTGTGCGACGTTTGCTGCGACGAGTGACATGGTCATGACGTCAGATACCCAGCCACGCCTGCATTTTTCCAGACGCTCCCAGAAAACGGTCAGTGGCCACCCAGAAGCACCCTTTTCCTGTTAATCTCCTTGCCATCGGCAGTGCGTTTGGAATCGTTGCTAGAACCAGTGCAAAACCACAAATGACTTTGTACCCGTACGAGGCGCGTGCGCATTGCAGTGCATGTGCAGATTAGCCGTTTTTTCTCTAACGTCCTAGTGGATGCTAGGGACTTTGTCAGGACCATGGGGATTAGCGGCCCCGCAGGAGACAGGGCACAAAAATAAAGCTTTAGGATCAGGTGGTGTGCACTGGCTCCTCCCCCTATGACCCTCCTCCAAGCCTCAGTTAGGTTTTTGTGCCCGTCCGAGCAGGGTGCAATCTAGGTGGCTCTCCTAAAGAGCTGCTTAGAAAAAGTTTTTAGGTTTTTTATTTTCAGTGAGTCCTGCTGGCAACAGGCTCACTGCAACGAGGGACTTAGGGGAGAAGAAGTGAACTCACCTGCGTGCAGGATGGATTGGCTTCTTAGGCTACTGGACACCATTAGCTCCAGAGGGATCGAACACAGGCCCAGCCATGGAGTCCGGTCCCGGAGCCGCGCCGCCGACCCCCTTACAGATGCCGAAAAGCGAAGAGGTCCAGAAACCGGCGGCAGAAGACTTTTCAGTCTTCATGAGGTAGCGCACAGCACTGCAGCTGTGCGCCATTGTTGTCACACACTTCACACCAGCGGTCACGGAGGGTGCAGGGCGCTGCAGGGGGCGCCCTGGGCAGCAATGAGAATACCTTGTTCTGGCTAAAAAATACATCACATATAGCCCTTGGGGCTATATGGATGTATTTAACCCCTGCCAGGTCTCACAAACTCCGGAGAAGAGCCCTCCGAAATAGGGGGCGGGGCCTATCTCCTCAGCACACAGCGCCATTTTCCTGCTCAGCTCCGCTGCGAGGAAGGCTCCCAGGACTCTCCCCTGCACTGCACTACAGAAACAGGGTAAAAAAGAGAGGGGGGGGGGGGCACTTTTTTTTGGCGTTTTTGATATATATTAAGCTGCTATAAGGGAGACAACACTTCTATAGGGTTGTTCCTATATATTTCTAGCGCTTGGGTGTGTGCTGGCAAACTCTCCCTCTGTCTCCCCAAAGGGCTAGTGGGGTCCTGTCTTCGAATGTTGGTGTGGAGGCGGAGCAATTGCCGGTAATGGTGATGTCACCCCCTAGGGAGTCGACACCGGAATGGGTGGCTTTATTTATGGAATTACGTGATAATGTCAGCACATTACAAAAATCAGTTGACGACATGAGACGGCCGGAAAACCAATTAGTACCTGTACAGGCGTCTCAGACACCGTCAGGGGCTGTAAAACGCCCTTTACCTCAGTCGGTCGACACAGACCCAGACCCAGACACGGACACCGAATCTAGTGTCGACGGTGAAGAAACAAACGTATTTTCCAGTAGGGCCACACGTTATATGATCACGGCAATGAAGGAGGCTTTACATATCTCTGATACTGCATGTACCACAAAAAGGGGTATTATGTGGGGTCTGAAAAAACTACCTGTAGTTTTTCCTGAATCAGACGAATTGAATGAAGTGTGTGATGAAGCGTGGGTTAACCCCGATAGAAAACTGCTAATTTCAAAGAAGTTATTGGCATTATATCTTTCCCGCCAGAGGTTAGGGCGCGCTGGGAAACACCCCCTAGGGTGGATAAGGCGCTCACACGCTTATCAAAACAAGTGGCGTTACCGTCGCCTGAAACGGCCGCCCTCAAGGATCCAGCAGATAGGAGGCTGGAAACTACCCTGAAAAGTATATACACTCATACTGGTGTTATACTGCGACCAGCCATCGCCTCTGCATGGATGTGCAGTGCTGGGGTGGTTTGGTCGGATTCCCTGACTGAAAATATTGATACCCTGGATAGGGACAGTATTTTACGGACTATAGAGCATTTAAAGGATGCATTTCTATATATGCGAGATGCACAGAGGGATATTTGCACTCTGGCATCGAGAGTAAGTGCGATGTCCATATCTGCCAGAAGAAGTTTATGGACGCGACAATGGTCAGGTGATGCGGATTCCAAACGGCATATGGAAGTATTGCCGTATAAGGGGGAGGAATTATTTGGGGTCGGTCTATCGGATTTGGTGGCCACGGCAACAGCCGGGAAATCCACCTTTTTACCTCCGGTCCTCTCCCAACAGAAAAAGACACCGTCTTTTCAGCCGCAGTCCTTTCGTTCCTATAGGAACAAGCGGGCGAAAGGACAGTCATATTTGCCCCGAGGCAAAGGAAAGGGTAAGAGAGTGCACCAAGCAGCTTCTTCCCAGGAGCAGAAGCCCCCCCCGGCTTCTGCAAAGCCCTCAGCATGACGTTGGGGCTTTACAAGCGGACTCGGGGGCGGTGGGGGGTCGACTCAAGAATTTCAGCGCACAGTGGGCTCACTCACAGGTGGACCCCTGGATCCTGCAGATAATATCTCAGGGTTACAGGTTGGAATTCGAGAAGTCTCCCCCTCGCCGGTTCCTAAAGTCTGCTCTGCCAACGTCTCCCTCAGACAGGGCGACGGTATTGAAAGCCATTCACAAGCTGTATTCTCAGCAGGTGATAGTCAAGGTACCCCTCCTACAACAGGGAAAGGGGTATTATTCCACACTATTTGTGGTACCGAAGCCGGACGGCTCGGTAAGACCTATTCTAAATCTGAAATCTTTGAACCTGTACATACAAAAATTCAAGTTCAAGATGGAGTCACTCAGAGCAGTGATAGCGAATCTGGAAGAAGGGGACTTTATGGTGTCCCTGAACATCAAGGATGCTTACCTGCATGTCCCAATTTGCCCTTCACATCAAGGGTACCTCAGGTTCGTGGTGCAAAACTGTCATTATCAGTTTCAGACGCTGCCGTTTGGATTGTCCACGGCACCTCGGGTCTTTACCAAGGTAATGGCCGAAATGATGTTTCTTCTACGAAGAAAAGGCGTATTAATTATCCCTTACTTGGACGATCTCCTGATAAGGGCAAGGTCCAAGGAACAGCTGGGGGACGTAGTAGCACTAACCCAAATAGTGCTGCAACAGCACGGGTGGATTCTGAATTTTCCAAAATCTCAATTGACCCCGACGACACATCTGCTGTTCCTGGGAATGATTCTGGACACGATTCAGAAAAAGGTGTTTCTTCCGGAGGAGAAAGCCAAGGAGTTATCCGAACTTGTCAGGAACCTCCTAAAACCAGGGAAAGTGTCTGTGCATCAATGCACAAGAGTCCTGGGAAAGATGGTGGCTTCTTACGAAGCGATTCCATTCGGCAGATTCCACGCACGAACTTTTCAGTCGGATCTGCTGGACAAATGGTCCGGATCGCATCTGCAGATGCATCAGCGGATAACCTTGTCGCCACGGACAAGGGTGTCTCTTCTGTGGTGGTTGCAGAGTGCTCATCTGTTAGAGGGCCGCAGATTCGGCATACAGGACTGGGTCCTGGTGACCACGGATGCCAGTCTGAGAGGCTGGGGAGCGGTCACACAGGGAAGAAACTTCCAGGGAGTATGGTCAAACCTGGAGATGTCTCTTCACATATATATATACTGGAGCTAAGAGCGATTTACAATGCTCTAAGCCTGGCAAAACCCCTGCTTCAGGGTCAGCCGGTGTTGATCCAGTCGGACAACATCACGGCAGTCGCCCACGTAAACAGACAGGGCGGCACAAGAAGCAGGAGAGCAATGGCAGAAGCTGCAAGGATTCTTCGCTGGGCGGAAGATCATGTGATAGCACTGTCAGCAGTGTTCATTCCGGGAGTGGACAACTGGGAAGCAGACTTCCTCAGCAGACACGATCTACACCCGGGAGAGTGGGGACTTCATCCAGAAGTCTTCCACATGATTGTGAACCGTTGGGAAAAACCAAAGGTGGACATGATGGCGTCTCGCCTCAACAAAAAACTGGACAGGTATTGCGCCAGGTCAAGAGACCCTCAGGCAATAGCTGTGGACGCTCTGGTAACGCCGTGGGTGTTCCAGTCAGTGTATGTGTTTCCTCCTCTGCCTCTCATACCAAAAGTACTGAGAATTATACGGCAAAGGGGAGTAAGAACGATACTAGTGGCTCCGGATTGGCCAAGAAGAACTTGGTACCCGGAACTTCAGGAGATGCTCACGGAAGATCCGTGGCCTCTACCTCTAAGACGGGACCTGCTTCAGCAGGGACCGTGTCTATTCCAAGACTTACCGCGGCTGCGTTTGACGGCATGGCGGTTGAACGCCGAATTCTAAGGGAAAAAGGCATTCCGGAAGAGGTCATTCCTACACTGGTAAAAGCCAGGAAGGAGGTGACTGCACAACATTATCACCGCATTTGGAGAAAATATGTTGCGTGGTGTGAGGCCAGGAAGGCCCCCACGGAGGAATTTCAATTGGGTCGATTCCTACATTTCCTGCAAACAGGATTGTCTATGGGCCTCAAGTTGGGGTCCATTAAGGTTCAAATTTCAGCCCTGTCGATTTTCTTCCAGAAAGAATTGGCTTCAGTTCCTGAAGTCCAGACTTCTGTAAAAGGAGTACTACATATACAGCCCCCGGTTGTGCCCCCAGTGGCTCCGTGGGACCTTAATGTAGTTTTGGATTTTCTCAAATCCCATTGGTTTGAGCCACTCAAATCGGCGGATTTGAAATATCTTACATGGAAAGTAACCATGCTACTGGCCCTGGCTTCAGCCAGGAGAGTGTCAGAACTGGCGGCTTTATCGTATAAAAGCCCATATCCGATTTTCCATTCGGACAGGGCAGAACTGCGGACGCGTCCTCATTTTCTGCCTAAGGTGGTGTCAGCGTTTCACCTGAACCAGCCTATTGTGGTGCCTGCGGCTACTAGCGATTTGGAGGATTCCAAGTTGCTGGACGTTGTCAGGGCATTGAAAATATATATTTCAAGGACGGCTGGAGTCAGAAAATCTGACTCGCTGTTTATACTGTATGCACCCAACAAGCTGGGTGCTCCTGCTTCTAAGCAGACGATTGCTCGTTGGATTTGTAGCACAATTCAACTTGCACATTCTGTGGCAGGCCTGCCGCAGCCTAAATCTGTCAAGGCCCATTCCACAAGGAAGGTGGGCTCATCCTGGGCGGCTGCCCGAGGGGTCTCGGCATTACAACTCTGCCGAGCAGCTACGTGGTCGGGGGAGAACACGTTTGTAAAATTCTACAAATTTGATACCCTGGCTAAAGAGGACCTGGAGTTCTCTCATTCGGTGCTGCAGAGTCATCCGCACTCTCCCGCCCGTTTGGGAGCTTTGGTATAATCCCCATGGTCCTGACGGAGTCCCCAGCATCCACTAGGACGTTAGAGAAAATAAGAATTTACTTACCGATAAATCTATTTCTCGTAGTCCGTAGTGGATGCTGGGCGCCCATCCCAAGTGCGGATTGTCTGCAATACTTGTACATAGTTATTGTTACAAAGAAATCGGGTTGTTATTGTTGTGAGCCGTCTGTTCAGAGGCTCCTACGTTTGTCATACTGTTAACTGGGTTCAGATCACAAGTTGTACGGTGTGATTGGTGTGGCTGGTATGAGTCTTACCCGGGATTCAAAATCCTTCCTTATTGTGTACGCTCGTCCGGGCACAGTATCCTAACTGAGGCTTGGAGGAGGGTCATAGGGGGAGGAGCCAGTGCACACCACCTGATCCTAAAGCTTTATTTTTGTGCCCTGTCTCCTGCGGAGCCGCTAATCCCCATGGTCCTGACGGAGTCCCCAGCATCCACTACGGACTACGAGAAATAGATTTATCGGTAAGTAAAATCTTATTTTTTCACTGATCGCTACGCAGCGAACAATGGCAGCTAGCGATCAACTCGGAATGACCCCCTTTGTACATGTTCTGCTTCTACACTCGCACATCTCACTGAGTTCATGCTGGCATGGCTGTGTGACTGTATCGTGTACAGGTTGAGTATCTCATATCCAAATATTCCGAAATACGGACTTTTTTGAGTGAGATAGTGTATCCATTGTTTTTTGATGGCTCAATGTACACAAACTTTGTTTAATACACAAAGTTATTAAAAATATTGTATTAAATGACCTTCAGGCTGTGTGTATAAGGTGTATATGAAACATAAATGAATTGTGTGAATGTACACACACTTTGTTTAATGCACAAAGTTATAAAAAATATTGTCTAAAATGACCTTCAGGCTGTGTGTATAAGGTGTATATGTAACATAAATGCATTCTGTGCTTATATTTAGGTCCCATCACCATGATATCTCATTATGGTATGCAATTATTCCAAAATACGGAAAAATCCAATATCCAAAATACCTCTGGTCCCAAGCATTTTGGATAAGGGATACTCAACCTGTAACACATCAAGAACCTTTGCAATTTGACTGGACCAGTGTGCAATATGAAGCACTTATACTCGTGTATCAAATTCCTATGTACCTATAGACTATAAATTTGTGAACAGGGGTGTTTTTACTGTATCTCTGTTATTACACAGTCTTCCGCTTTAACCTGTATACACAGAGATCTACTTAACATCCAGATGTCTCGTTAAATGTTCACAATTCCAAAATTTGCTCCAGGTACATGTAAAAAAAAAATCAATAAAACACAATATAGTATATTATATTCAATACAAGTCCTTTGCAACCCCCAACAGGTGAATATAGGAGGAATGTATTTTTTTTTCTGCAGATTCTTTCCACCAGTTGTGCTTCCCTTCATAGCTTGTAGAAATACACCATGTGTAAAAGGATAATCACCGATGCTTACATGCAAGCCTGCTGTGTATGTGCATATAAAGGTATCTTTTCCACTGTCACACACCTGTTTGCCTATGAATTGGCATGATCACGTAAAGATCCAGTATCAGGCGGCTAAAAGCGATGGCCTTTTATTTTCACAACAAACCAAAAGTTTACAAAGGGACAGTATATGTCTTTCCACATCAGCTCAGGTAAGGTCAATTTTTATAAAGGTCCAGATTGATAATGCCTTGGAGAGTGATAAATTGCGGGTGATAAAGTACCAGCCAATCTGCTCCTAACTGCCATGTTACAGGCTGTGTTTGAAAAATGACTTGACAAATCTGGGCCTATTTAAAAATTGACCTTACCTGAGCTGATATGTAAAGACATATACTGTCCCTTTTTAAACTGTTGGTTTGTTGTGAAAATAAATATAATCGCTTTTAACCGCCTGATACTGGATCTTTACGTGATCATGCCAATTCATAGGCAAACAGGTGTGTGACGGTGGAAAAGATACCTTTTCTATACACATACACAGCAGGCTTACATGTAAGCTCTATGTAAGCATCAGTGATTATCCTTTTACGCATGGTGTATTTCTCCAAACTATGAAGGGAAGCACAACTGGTGGAAAGAATCTGCAAAAGAAATACATTCCTTCTATATTCACCTGTTGGTGGTTGCAAAGGACTTGTATTGAAGATAATACATTATATATTGTGCTTTTTTTACATGTACCTGGAGCAACTTTTGGAATTGGGAACATTTAAAGAGACCTCTGGATGTTAAGTAGATCTGTGTGTGTGTGTGTGTGTGTGTGTGTGTGTATACAGGTTATAGCGGGAGACTGTGTAATAACAGACGGAGAGATAGGGTTTTGCTCCAAATTGTAAAGTGCAATGGAAACTGCTATTGCTATGCAAGTTAATGTTAATAAATACAGAAATAACCTAAGCTATTTCTTCTTGTTCTTGGCAGAATGTTTCCTGATGACTATAGATTGATACATTAGGGCTAAATGTAATGGGGTCCAAGTTGCCGGAGGTGTGGGACTTCGTACCAGAAAGCCTACATTTTTAAAGTGGCAATGATTTACAAGGCAAAACCAGCCTGGTTTTGCCTTGTAAATGACTGCCACTTTAAAAATGCAGGCTTTCTTATCTGAAGTCTTGCGCCTTCGGCAACTTGCACTCTTACATTTACCTCTTACTTAGCCTTGGAGGAAAAAAATGGGTATGGGTCGTTGGGTCGACTCAACTTAGCTCGACAGTCATTGGGTCGACCATGGAAGGTCGACAGGAGCAATAGATCAAAGGGTCGACATGGGTTTTTGGACTTTTTTTTTTTTTTTTTGGTGTTTTCTTCGTAAAGTGACGGGGAACCCCAATTAGTCACAGTGTCCGCTCGCTTCGCTCGCCATGCTTAGGGCAAGGTGCCTCGCTGCGCTCTGCACAGGTTACCGTTTCCAATTGTAGTCCACGTGGATCGTCAAGTATGAAAAAGTCCAAACAATTAAAAAAAAGAAATAAAAAAAAAAAATTTAAAAACTCATGTCAACCTTCAGTGGCCGACCTAACGACTGTATCCCGGAAAAAAAATCTCCTATTGCTGCTATAAAGAATGTTATTTTTGGGGCTGCACTGCAATTTTTTTTATAAATATGGGCCTATACTTGGTTGCTAAAAGATTCTGTATTATACTGTTTGTTTATTACCAGTTATTTATATAGTGCACACATATTCCGTAGCGCTTTACAGAGAATCTTTGTTTACAATCACATCTGAAATATGTTCAGTTCTCAAACTGTGATAGCAATGTGAATGTTAAACCTATTTGCATAAAGTGTTATTTTGATAATTTATGTGTGCATGTGTGTGTATGTATATGTGTGTGTGTGTGTGTGTATGTATATATATATATATATATATTTAAAATTTCATTTAGATCTCTCTATTTCTCTCTATTTACACTAGTTAGTTCTTGATATATGGGCTTATTCAGAGTTGTATGCTGAACTGATGGTTAGCATACAAATCTGATGGTGGCATGTCTGTGCTGGACACGTTATACTCGTGCAGAACGGGTTGTGAATGCTGATTATTTTACAGGACCGAAAGCTATACCTTAGTACACTTTAATTCGAGCTGCTGCGGCCGCTGTATGTAATCCTTACCCTACGTACTTTTTACACAGTTAGCGTACAAAGGCCCGTACCCTGTACGCACTTTGCGTACTCACGCCGCAACGGACGTACAAAGTACACGCAGTACACACACGCACACACACTGAGAGCACAATGCAGCTGCACGTGTGATAGAAATATACCTTAAACCTTAGCAGGACACCAAATTGTATTTTTAAACTATGTTTGGGTCCAACCCACCAACGGTTATTTTACTAGCAGGGGGTTACAAAAATAATACAATACAATAAGAGAAAAAGGCTACAGTCAATGGAACATACGTTTGTTCGCCTGCGCTGTCCGGTTCGGTCCTCAATCATCAAGGTAGATGATCTTCAGAGATTGTGTGTGACGGGCCTGCAGCTGGCTTTTTATACATTTGTCCAAAACCTAACACAATGGAAACTGTAATCTATTGGTCACTGGGATGGTCATTTACGGTACAGGAGAGGTCATAGGTCAGTTTGAATAGGTGGGCGATGTCTGGTCCAGGTGCACTTGCAGATGTTCCCCACTGGGTTCCCACCGAATATCAGGAGCACAGTAAATACAGTTGATATTAATAATCTGCTCCTGCGTATAACTATTCGCATGAGCGTGCGATCTTCTGCAAACTAACACCTGAATATTGTTCTTAAAATACCCTACAGCTGGTTACTAAACGCCACCTCCTAACCTAATTCTGTCCCCTCCTATCCTGTAAAGGTGAATCCCTTTGTTATTATACCCTTTAAGCAAGTATAACTCGCTGGTGTGGTGCATGTAGACTATGTGTACATTGTGCACAATGTGGATTAAATATGTAACACGCGCTAATACGCAGGACCGTGGGAGCGATCATACGCAAATTGCGAATATGTGCACGCACGGCAGAACAAGTACGCGCACGGAGGCCATCTGTGTGTAGTTTGTACGTGATGTGTGTACTGAAATATTTTCGACTTCGACAGGGTCCTGTGTCATCGCACAGTGTCCCTTGGGCCTCAGCCCGATTGACAGGCTGAGGCGTTTGGGTGCGGTGATCGGGTCCGTTTCTCAAAACAGAGGCGTGTCCGTTTTGTTTGAGTGCTGAGGTTAGTATCTGACTCTGGCGACGCAGATTTACTAGCCTCGGCTGCGGACCTGAGATCGAGATGGTCACGCAGAGTGATCCGATGGTGCGTCTTGAGATGCACCAGTGGATCACGGAAGCAGTCAGGAGGCATCTGTTTAGACCAGATGCCTCCTGCTTCATTTGCATATTAGATGTACGGTATTGTATGGCCGCTTCCTTGCAGCTGTGCAATATCATACAACTCTGAAGCAGGCCCTATGTCAATGATAACTAAATAAACCAGATTACCTAAGGGGACTGCAAAGTACTGTATATTCTCGAGTATAAGCCGACTTTTTCAGCACTTTTTTTTTTTTTTTTTTGTGCTGAAAAAGCCCCCTCGGCTTATACTCGAGTCAGTGGGAAGGAGGGACACGGAGAGCACAGCGCGCGCCTCTCCTGTGTCCCTCCTGCGTCTGCAGCGGCGGGTCTATTAAATTAAGTACCCGTCCGTGAGCCCTGATTGGCTCACGAACCGGCACTTCATTTAACACACACACGTCGGAGACGCAGGAGCGACACAGGAGAAACACAGGAGAGGCGCGCGCTGTGCCCTCCGTGTCCCTCCTTCACAAAACAGCGCAGGAGCGGCGGAGGGTAAGTTGTAACTGGCACTTTGGTAGGCATATGTGGCACTTTGGTAGGCATATGTGGCACTTTGGTAGGCATATGTGGCACTTTGGTAGGCATATGTGGCACTTTGGTAGGCATATGTGGCACTTTGGGGGTGTATGTGGCACTGTGGGGGCGCATGTGGCACTGTGGGGGCGTATTGGCAGTATGAGGGCTGTGTACGGCTAGAGCTGCATTTCCCACCCTAGGCTTATACTCGAGTCAATACGTTTTCCCAGGTTTTTGTGGGAAAATTAAGTGCCTCGGCTTATATTCGGGTCGACTTATACTCGAGTATATACTAGTGATGAGCGGATTCGGTTTTACTCTGTTTTACTCGGTTCTCAAAACGGCATCTTATTGGCTCACGGATGTCACGTGTTTTGGATAGCCAATAAGATGCCGTTTTGAGAACCGAGTAAAACCGAATCCGCTCATCACTAGTATATACGGGTATGTTAATATTTGACATTTAGGGCTAGATGTATCATTGCTTGGAGAGTGATAAAATGGAGGGAGAGAGAGCACCAGCCAATCAGCTCATAACTACCATGTCACAGGCCCTGTTTGAAAAATGACAATTAAGAGCTAGTTGGCTGGTAGTTTATCACTTCACATTTTATCTCTCACCAAGCGATGATTTAGCCCTATATCTGAAACATTTAATACAGCAGTGGTTCTCAAACTGTGTGCCTAGGCACCCTGGGGTGGTGGTACTGCGTACCGGCTGCCAATTTCTTATCGCCCCCGACCCGTACCGCCATACTTGCAGCACTGCCGAAAACACACAGGTTTCACGGAACCAGTGTGTTTTCGGGAGGAAAGCTCTTTTTTTTTTTTTTTTTTTTTTTTTACTGGCCATTCTAATTGAATAGCCTGTGTTAAAAAAATAAATAAATACTGAAATTAAAAAAAATTGGTGAAACATCGGCATAAAGTGTGAAAAACTGTCATTTCTGCTGCGGGGTACACTGGGCTCCACAAGGATTAACATCGGTGTAGAGTAGGATCTTGATCCGAGGCATCAACATGCTCAAAGCTTTGACTGTTCCCAAGATGCACAGCGCTGCCGCCTCTATAACCCCGCCTCCCAGCACAGGAACTCAGTTTGTAAGTGGTGTCATGCAGTAAGCAGGCAATCAAAAGGGGGGATCCCTTTTGCAGCCCATTTATAGCTTTATTGAAGAAAGACTACTTTTATGACTTCAAGGGCTGCAGTGTTTGTTGTCAGTTAGACATACTTTGCTGCCGCTCCATCACCCCCAGCAGCGCTGTATACTCCCGCACCCTGGTTGCCAGGTAACTGTAGCGGAGGCTCCGGTGTCTTTCCTGTCAGTCACACACTCACCGCTGCCCTTCAGGATCGCGTGGTCGCCGGTACAGGGGTCTCTTTGGCCACTATTTACCGTGATCCGGCGCGGCCGTGGACACTGTTACTGGGCAGCCGCTCCACTAGCCACCAGTGACACTGGGCACAGGTGGGGGGTTTTCCCTCTATAAAACCCCGTTTTGTTTTTTTTATGGCCTGCAGCGCCCGGTGGGGATGCCAGCTGATGGAGAAGGCCTAACCTGTAGCCTCTCCCCCAGCCCCAGGGCGCCATTTCTGTGAATGTTCCCGCCCTGGAGCTGCACATCTCTCCCTCACTCCCTGTCAGCAGCCATCACAACGGAGCTGAGCTGTTCCTGGGACTGTTGGGGTAAAGCCGCCTGATCGCCAGCACTGTGCATT
Source organism: Pseudophryne corroboree (assembly GCF_028390025.1). NCBI lineage: Eukaryota > Metazoa > Chordata > Amphibia > Anura > Myobatrachidae > Pseudophryne > Pseudophryne corroboree. The sequence continues at coordinate 420,252,937 of NC_086447.1, read as the reverse complement.
TTACAGGGCACTCAAGTATTCTACCTGTCACTAGGACAGTGTTAGTTAAGAAAGAGTGCATACATTCAGGGTTGTGTGGTACAAACGCCCTGTGATATACATCCAGTATCTGTGCTTTGTTATATCTATTGTTGACACGCATAGCTTTACTGAGTATTACTTTGTATTGCTAGTCCAGTGCAGTTTTATGGTGCATAATTTCTGCATGGTACGCTTGTGACTATATATGTGTGTGTGTGTATGTAGCTGCTGCGTGGCTGCCTTATCGAGTATTTCTCTGACGTCCTAGTGGATGCTGGGGACTCCGTAAGGACCATGGGGATATAGCGGCTCCGCAGGAGACAGGGCACAATAATAAAAGCTTTAGGATCAGGTGGTGTGCACTGGCTCCTCCCCCTATGACCCTCCTCCAAGTCTCAGTTAGATTTTTGTGCCCGGCCGAGAAGGGTGCAATCTAAGTGGCTCTCCTGAGCTGCTTAGAATAAAAGTTTAAGTTAGGTTTTTTTCTTTCAGTGAGACCTGCTGGCAACAGGCTCACTGCTACGAGGGACTTAGGGGAGAGAAGTAAACTCACCTGCGTGCAGGATGGATTTGCTTCTTAGGCTACTGGACACCATTAGCTCCAGAGGGAGTCGGAACACAGGTCTCACCCTGGGGTTCGTCCCGGAGCCGTGCCGCCGACCCCCCTTGCAGATGCCGAAGTTGAAGAGGTCCAGAGTCCAGAAACAGGCGGCAGAAGACTTTCAGTCTTCATAAGGTAGCGCACAGCACTGCAGCTGTGCGCCATTGTTGTCAGCACACTTCACCAACAGTCACCAACTGTCACTGAGGGTGCAGGGCGCTGGGGGGGGCGCCCTGGGCAGCAATGTATAATACCTTTTTATGGCTAAAATACATCACATATAGCCCTTGAGGCTATATGGATGTATTTAACCCCTGCCAGATCTCACAAACTCCGGGAGAAGAGCCCGCCGAAAAGGGGGCGGGGCTATTCTCCTCAGCACACGGCGCCATTTTCCTGCTCAGCTCTGCTGTGAGGAAGGCTCCCAGGCTCTCCCCTGCACTGCACTACAGAAACAGGGTTAAAACAGAGAGGGGGGGCACTTATTTGGCGATATGATTACATATATAAAAATGCTATAAGGGAAAACACTTGTATAAGGGGTTGTCCCTGTATAATTATAGCGTTTTTGGTGTGTGCTGGCAAACTCTCCCTCTGTCTCCCCAAAGGGCTAGTGGGGTCCTGTCCTCTATCAGAGCATTCCCTGTGTGTGTGCTGTGTGTCGGTACGTGTGTGTCGACATGTAGGAGGACGATGTTGGTGAGGAGGCAGAGCAAATTGCCTGTATTGGTGATGTCACTCTCTAGGGAGTCGACACTGGAATGGATGGCTTATTTAGGAATTACGTGATAATGTCAACACGCTGCAAGGTCGGTTGACGACATGAGACGGCCGGCAAACAAATTAGTACCTGTCCAGGCGTCTCAGACACCGTCAGGGGCTTGTAAAAACGCCCATTTACCTCAGTCGGTTGACACAGACACATACACGGACACTGACTCCAGTGTCGACGGTGAATAAACAAACGTATTTTCCTTTAGGGCCACACGTTTCATGTTAAGGGCAATGAAGGAGGTGTTACATATTTCTGATACTACAAGTACCACAAATAAGGGTATTATGTAGGGTGTGAATAAACTACTTGTAGTTTTTCCTGAATCAGATAAATTAAATGAAGTGTGTGATGATACGTGGGTTTCCTCCGATAGAAAATTATTGGCGGTATACCCTTTCCCGCCAGAAGTTAGGGCGAGTTGGGAAACACACCTTAGGGTGGATAAGGCGCTCACACGCTTATAAAAACAAGGGGCGTTACCGTCTCCAGATACGGCAGCCCTCAAGGAGCCAGCTGATAGGAAGCTGAAAAATATCCTAAAAGTATATACACACATACTGGTGTTATACTACGACCAGCAATCGCCTCAGCATGGATGTGCAGCGCTGAGGGGGCTTGGTCGGATTTCCTGACTGAAAATATTGATACCCTTGACAGGGACAAGATTTTATTGACTATAGATGCATTTCTATATATGCGAGATGCGCAGAGGGATATTTGCATTCTGGCATCAAGAGTAAATGTGATGTCCATATCTGCCAGACGAAGACACGACAGTGGTCAGGTGATGCAGATTCCAGACGGCACATGGAAGTATTGCCGTATAAAGGGGCGGTCCATCGGACCTGGTGGCCATGGCAACAGCTGAAAAATCCACCTTTTGTTACCCCAAGTCACATCTCAGCAGAAAAGGACACAGTCTTTTCAGTCTCAGTCCTTTCGTCCCCATAAGGGCAGGCGGGCAAAAGGGCCAGTCATATCTGCCCAGGGGTAGAGGAAAGGGAAGAAGACTGCAGCAGGCAGCCCATTCCCAGGAACAGAAGCCCTCCACAGCTTCTGCCAAGTCCGCAGCATGACGCTGGGGCAGTACAAGCGGACTCAGGTGCGGTAGGGGGTCATCTCAAGAGTTTCAGCACGCAGGGGGCTCACTCACAAGTGGACTCCTGGATCCTACACGTAGTATCCCAGGTGTACATTGGAAATTCGAGACGTCTCCCCCTCACAAGTTCCTGAAGTCTGCTTTACCAACGTCTCCCTCCGACAGGGAGGCAGTATTGGGAACAATTCACAGGCTGTATTCCCAGCAGGTGATAATCAAAGTACCCCTTCTACAACAAGGGAAGGGGTATTATTCCACACTATATTGTGGTACTGAAGCCAGACGGCTCGGTGAGATCTGAAATATTTGAACACTTACATACAAGCGTTCAAATCAAGATGGAGTCACTCAGAGTAGTGATAGCGAACCAGGAAGAAGGGGACGATATGGTGTCACTGGATATCAGGGACGCTTACCTACATGTCCAAATTTGCCTTCTCACCAAGGGTACCTCCAGGTTCGTGGTACAGAACTGTCACTATCAGTTCAGACGCTGCCGTTTGGATTGTCCACGGCACCCCGGGTCTTTACCAAGGTAATGGCCGAAATGATGATTCTTCTTAAAAGAAATATGGACGCTTTCCTGATAAAGGCAAGGTCCAGAGAACAGTTGGAGGTCGGAGTAGCACTATCTTAAGTAGTTCTACGACAGCACGAGTGGATTCTAAATATTCCAAAATCGCAGTTTTTTCCGACGACACGTCTACTGTTCCTAGGGATGATTCTGGACACAGTCCAGAAAAGGATGTTTTCTCCCGGAGAAGAAAGCCAGGGAGTTATCCGAGCTAGTCAGGAACCTCCTAAAACCAGGAAAAGTATCAGTGCATCATTGCACAAGGATCCTGTGAAAAATGGTGGTTTCTTACAAAGCGATCCCATTCGGTAGATTTCACGCAAGAACCTTTCCGTGGGATCTGCTGGAAAAATGGTCCGGATCGCATCTTCAGATGCATCAGCGGATAACCCTGTCTCCAAGGACAAGGGTGTTTCTTCTGCGGTGGCTGCAGAGTGCTCATCTATGAAAGGGCCGCAGATTCGGCATTCAGGACTGGGTCCTGGTGACCACGGATGCCAGCCTGAGTGGCTGGGGAGCAGTCACACAAGGAAAAAATTTCCAGAGAGTGTGATCAAGTCTGGAGACTTCTCTCCACATAAATATACTGGAGCTAAGGGCAATTTACAATGCTCTAAGCTTAGCAAGACCTCTGCTTCAAGGTCAGCCGGTATTGATCCAGTGGGACAACATCACGGCAGTCGCCCACGTAAACAGGGCGGCACAAGAAGCAGGAGGGAAATGGCAGAAACTACAAGGATTCTTCGCTGGGCGAAAAATCATGTGATAACACTCTCAGCAGTGTTCATTCCGGGAGTGGAAAACTGGGAAGCAGACTTCCTCAGCAGGCATGACCTCTACCCGGGAGAGTGGGGACTTCATCGGGAAGTCTTCCACATGATTGTAAACCGTTGGGAAAAACCAAAGGTGGACATGATGGCGTCCCGCCTGAACAAAAAACTAGACAGATATTGCGCCAGGTCAAGGGACCCTCAGGCAATAGCGGTGGACGCTCTGGTAACACTGTGGGTGTACCAGTCAGAGTATGTGTTCCCTCCTATGCCTCTCATACCAAAAGTACTGAGAATCATGAGAGGGAGATGAGTAAGAACGATACTCGTGGTTCCGGATTGGCCAAGAAGGACTTGGTACCCGAAACTTCAAGAGATGTTCACGGAAGACCCGTGGCCTCTACCTTTAAGAAAGGACCTGCTCCAGCAGGGGCCTTGTCTGTTCCAAGACTTACCGCGACCGCGTTTGACGGCATGGCGGTTGAACGCCGGATCCTGAAAGGGCATTCCAGATGAAGTCATCCCTACCCTGGTCAAAGACAGGAAGGATGTAACCGCAAAACATTTTCACCGCATTTGGTGAAGATATGTTGCGTGGTGTGAGGCCAAGAAGGCCCCTACAGAGGAATTCCAACTGGGTCGTTTCCTACATTTCCTGAAAACAGGACTGTCTATGGGCCTAAAATTAGGGTCCATTAAGGTTCAAATTTCGGCCCTGTCGAATTTCTTCCAGAAAGAACTGGCTTTAGTGCCTGACGTTCAGATGTTTGTAAAAGGGGTACTGCATATACAGCCTCATTTTGTGCCCCAGTGGCACCTTGGGATCTCAATGTTGTTTTGAGTTTCCTAAAGTCACATTGGTTTGAACCACTCACCACTGTGGACTTAAAATATCTCACATGGAAGGTGACGATGCTATTAGCCCTGGCTTCAGCCAGGCGTGTGTCAGAATTGGCGGCTTTATCATATATAAAGCCCTTACTTAATTTTTCATTCTGACAGGGCAGAATTGAGGACTCGTCCTTAATTTCTCCTTAAGGTGTTTTCTGTTTTTCACATGAACCAACCTATTGTGGTACCTGCGGGTACTAGGGACTTGGAGGACTCCAAGTTACTTGACGTTGTCAGGGCCCTGAAAAATATGTTTCCAGGACGGCTGGAGTCAGAAAATCTGACTCGCTGTTTAGCCTGTATGCACCCAACAAGATGGGTGCTCCTGCTTCTAAGCAGACGATTGCTCGCTGGATTTGTAATACAATTCAGTTTACACATTCTGTGGCAGGCCTGCCACAGCCAAAATCTGTAAAAGCCCATTCCAAAAGGAAGGGGGCTCATCTTGGGCGACTGCCCGAGGGGTCTCGGCTTTACAACTTTGCCGAGCAGTTACTTGGTCAGGGGCAAACACGTTTGCTAAATTCTACAAATTTGATACCCTGGCTGAGGAGGACATGGAGTCTCTCATTCGGTGCTGCAGGGTCATCCGCACTCTCCCGCCCGTTTGGGAGCTTTGGTATAATCCCCATGGTCCTTACGGAGTCCCCAGCATCCACTAGGACGTCAGAGAAAATAAGATTTTACTTACCGATAAATCTATTTCTCGTAGTCCGTAGTGGATGCTGGGCGCCCATCCCAAGTGCGGATTGTCTGCAATACTTGTACATAGTTATTGTTACAAAAATCGGGTTATTCTTGTTGTGAGCCATCTTGTCAGAGGCTCCTTCGTTGTTATCATACTGTTAACTGGGTTCAGATCACAGGTTGTACGGTGTAATTGGTGTGGCTGGTATGAGTCTTACCCGGGATTCAATATCCTTCCTTATTATGCACGCTCGTCCGGGCACAGTATCCTAACTGAGACTTGGAGGAGGGTCATAGGGGGAGGAGCCAGTGCACACCACCTGATCCTAAAGCTTTTATTATTGTGCCCTGTCTCCTGCGGAGCCGCTATATCCCCATGGTCCTTACGGAGTCCCCAGCATCCACTACGGACTACGAGAAATAGATTTATCGGTAAGTAAAATCTTATTTTCACTCAGCGTGCTTTTCCTATAGTCCATAATTTGTGGGTGCTAAGTGTATCAGGTTTTCTGTATAATATAGGATTTTTTTTTTTCCCCACAAGATATACTTGCTGTGTATTTTTCCTTGTGATTTATAGTCTCCCTATATATCTCTTGAACTCCCGGTTTGTACTGACAGTCACACTTCACTGGGAGTTCTTGCTAGGTATATCGCTGCTAAGAATTGTACCAGGTTACCCAATATTGTGCACATTATTATGTCTGCTACACTAGGCAACGGAGCTGGGGCTTCTCCCACATTGCATGGTGGTGATGCCGCAGACGTGTTGGAGGAAAATATGACCGCTGAGAGTTCAGGTTCAGGCGGTTTCCTTACCCCCCAGTGAGTTTGTAGCACCGGGAGCATCAAATGACCCACCTTGGGCTACCTTTTCCACGCTGTTAAACATGCTTGTAACTAAATTGGCGCCCCCTGTGGGACCACCTGTGCCACTGCAGCAGTTTATGGTCCCTGCTATTAATCCGCCATGGGTAGATCAAATCTCCACTCAGTTACAGCAATTGAACCGGTCACTGACTAAATCTAAGTGTCACTCTCGCCCGCCTAAGACTAAGATGTCTTCTAAACGGGCCATTACCTCCTCCCAATCCACTGCTATCCCAGACACGTCCTCTGAGGAGGATGGTGCATATACTGGTCCAACAGACACCGACTCAGATGTTTCTGATGGGGAAGGGAAGTCATTGGTTGATGTCCTGGGTTTGATTGAGGCAATTATGCTCATTCTTCAGGTGTCTGATGATCCTGAGGCTGTCTCTAAAAAGCCAGATAGATTTAAACGTAAGAAGGTGGTTAAACAAGTTGTTTTGTTTTTTTGTTTTTTTTTGCTTGTGTAATTTTTTTTTTTATTTGAAGTTTTTCAGGGAAAAACAAAAAAACATTAAATACAGAACAAAACCAAAACACCGAACAAAACAACAAGAAAAAAAAAAAAGGTACAGGAAAAATACAGCAAATAATGCAATCTGTGTCACATAGATAGAGATAAGTGTCACGACAATCTCGCAAATTCACATACTAAACCTCAATCAGTTAGAGAATAGTGCCCCAGCTGCAGCCAGACGGGAGGTATTCCACCTATCCCATTTGCTGAGGTAATGGGGCAGGGTCCCTCTAGACCTATGTGTAAACCTCTCATGTCCTGACACCTCATTCACTAGAGCTCGCCAGTTGTACACATTAGGGGAAGAAGTAGCAAACCAGTTACGCGCTATAATCACCTTAGCTAAGGTAGTCAGGCAAAGAACATATTTATATAATGCCGAGCAGTAGGATTCCTCTAAATCTAGCGCAAACATACACAGTGTAGGAGAAAGAGGGTACAGCGTAGGTTCAGTAAGCAGAATGTCCGACCAGACTGCCTCCCAAAAGGCATATACAGTGGGGCACAGCCATAGTAGATGCCAAAAGGTAGCTTCAGGGGAACCACATCTTGGGCAGGTAGTACCAGGCCGTAGACCTGCTTTACACAAAGAAACTGGAGTTCTATACATCCTATGTAAAACAAAGAAATAAACCTGCTGGTACTTGACACACTGAGTAGTATATTTAAGAGAGCACAACACCTGGAGCCATTGGTCATCTGTAAGTGGGCCAATGTCTTGCTCCCACTTAAGTTTAAGTTGGTCAGATATATTCGGGCAGATGTGGTCATTAAGACTAACATATAAAGTGGAAACTTGGTGACTTGTACCCAAATTCATAACCATGTCTTTAATCGGGAAACAGAAATGGACGGAGGCGAGGCCCCAAACTGTGCCTGCACCGCATGGCGGAGCTGTAGATAACGATAAAAGGATCTATTGGATATTTCAAGCTCCTCCCGCAGTTGTGTGAAAGATTTAAAAACACCATTATCATACAGTTGTGAAACTGTGATAAGGCCCGCCCCAATCCATATATTGTCCTGTGAGAGCTGCAATAACTTCCTATACGCTGGGTTAAAGCAAAGTGGCGTGTCAGAATCTGTACCTCGCCATGCATAATAGGAGTGAGTTTGACGCCATACAAGCAGCGACTGACGGAGTAAAGGAGGAAGACCAGCAGTAGTAGAGGCAGAAAGAAGGAACTGGACAGGGGAGAAGTGAGACCCCACATACTCTGCAAAGAATCTCTCAATCGTGGTACTATCCCTACTGAGGATCCAATTAGACAAATGCGCAAGTTGGGCAGCTAGATAATAGGCCCGCAGATTGGGAAAACCCAAACCTCCATCCAATTTAGCCCTAACCAGAGCTCTCAGGGCAACCCTAGGCGTTTTGTCGCCCCAAACAAAAGAGGAAAGCACACTATCAATGCTAGTGAAAATTTTCTTGGGGATATAAGTAGGAGAGTGCTGCAATAGGTAAAGATATTTTGGTTGTATCACCATCTTAATCAAGTTAATGCGACCCGTGACAGTAAGGGGAAGCTTCTTCCATACATGGATCCGTCGCCTCAGATCCACCGTGACCTGGTCAATGTTTTGATGTACAAAAGACTTAACATTAGGAGTGATCCAGACACCAAGATACTGAAAGCGAAGGGTCCAGTGCAAGGAGGACACAATAGGCAATGGGTCAGGAAGAATACCAGATATGGGAAAGACATTAGATTTATTCCAGTGGGTAGTCAGGCCAGAATAGAGGCCAAATGTATACACAATACTTAGAAGGGAGGTCAGGAAAGCATCAGGGTCACTGAGAAACAAAAGCATGTCATCGGCATACAATGCAATAACATCCTCATGTCCGTCAATAGTAATGCCCCTAACATCAGGGGACGCCCTAATGAAACTCGCCAATGGTTCCACAGCTAGGGCAAAAAGGGCAGGGGACAGTGGGCAGCCCTGTCTAGTACCACGAGACAAAGCAAATGGGGATGTTACATAGCCATTGACAGATATTCGAGCCACGGGGGAGGAATAGAGCAATTGTACCCATCGTATGAATTTGGGGCCAAAAGCAAATCGTCTAAGGACTTCCCACAAATACTCCCATTCCACAGAGTCTAAGACCTTGGCAGCATCCAGGGAAACCACCACAGCCCCCAACTCTGACTGGTCCTCCATCTGCAGGTGACAAAACAGTTGCCTCAAATTTTGGAGAGTATACTTGCCTGGCATAAATCCTGTCTGATCATCATGAATGATCGAAGTGATAACAGTATTGAGTCTAAGTGCCAGAATTTTGGCCAAAATCTTGACATCAGTAGGTAGCAATGAGATTGGGCGGTAGGATTCTGGGGCCGTAGGGTCCTTTCCTGGTTTGAGAATCACCACAATAATAGCTTCTGACATAGAAGGAGGCAAACGAGCACCCACTAGTAAAGCATTAAAGAGAGTCAAAAGATAAGGGACAAAGTATGCACAATATTGTCTATAGACTTCAACCGGTATACCGTCGCTACCCGGGGCCTTTTTATTAGGGAAGGAGGCAATAGCTGCCTCAACTTCCTCTGGAGTGATACTAGCATCTAGAAAATCTATAGATTGTTGGGACAGTTGTGGCAGGACAATACATGAAAGATATTGCTGCAGTTGACTGGAGGTATAAGTGACTTTAGATGCATACAGCGAGGAATAAAAGGACTGGAAAACCTGGGCTATCTTAGGAGTGGCATAGACCATTCCGCCCTGGGCATCACAGATCTGCTGAATGGAACCTCCATTTCTCTCCCCCCCGAGCCAGAAAAGCCAAGTAACTACCCCCCATGTCCGATTGTGAATAGAGGGTATGCTGGGAGAAAAGTAATTTGCGCCTTGATTTATCAACAAATGGTCAGACCAGGCTTTCCTGGCCAAATCCCACCTCACTCGGTCACCAAGGGTCTTAGTAGAAAGGTAAACCGACTCAGATTGGGAACAGGCAAGCTCCAGGCGTACCTCCTCCTCCCTACTAGATTTTTTTACACTAGCTATTTGTCGTATGAAGGAGCCCCGTAGCGAAGCCTTAAATGCGTCATGTTTAACCAATTGATCAGAACAGGATGCATTATGAACCTCAAAATCACTCCATTCACGAACCAAGGCCTCATGATCAGTAAACAAGGTCAACCAAAAGGGGTTCAATTTCCAAAGTTTAGTCCCACAGACAGGCACAGAATCTAGGGCCACCAGCAAGGGTGAGTGGTCCGAGATTCCCCTCTGTAGGTACTGGACATCTAGTATTCTAGCAGTGAGATCAGGGGAAACGAGGGCCAAATCTATCCTCGAACGTGTGAAAACTGGCCGAGTGGCAAGAGTATTGTAATTGTTTAGGGTGTCTCAGCCTCCAAATATCCAGGAGCCCAAGCTCGGCAACCAGCCTCGCAAACTGTGTGGGGGACAGGGAAGTAGAGGGTAGAGAAGGGGGAAGCTCAGCCCACCGATCTAAAGCTTTATCTAAAACATTATTGAAATCTCCGATGCAAAGGACCGGTGCTGAGGGGGAAGTAGCAATAAACTACATTGCCTGTCGGAGTACTTCATTATTGTAGGGGGGGGGGGGGGGGGGATATTAACGGCAAGTATATGCAAAAGTTTACGGTTAACATAAGCCCTAAGGAATACATACCTGCCATATTGGTCAATTTGACTATGAACTAAATGGAAATTAACCGACTTCCGCACCAAAACTGAAACACCCCTGGAATTAGCAGAAAGGGTGGAATGATAGGAGAGACCAACCCAGGGTTTCCTGAGAGCCAAGGTTCTAGTACCAACCAAGTGTGTTTCGGAGAGGCATATGACATCTGCCTTATACTTCCTCACCTGAGATAAAACCAGAGCCCGCTTGATGCAGTCATTCAGGCCCCTCACATTCCAGCCGAGTATGCGGAGTCCATCAACCCCTGCAGCCATGAGTATAAGAAAGAAAGGACAGAAGGAGAAAAGAAGCAAGGGGCGAATATGGAGAGGCAGAAGAAGAGGAATATCCAAGGCAAGCAGGGCACGTAACAGAGAGGAACCCAGAGTGTAGGGAAGGAAGGAGCAAAGGGACCACTGCGGGCCTCCACCAGCAAGCAGGTAGAGCATCCGGAGACCAAAAGGCACACATAAGAAAAAACATAGACACATTGCAATTCAAGAGAAAAAAAATAACAGTGACACATGGAGCAATACATATACAAGAAAAAAAAAAAACCCAAAACAGCCCAAACACCCCCCTCCCTGCATATCCATCCCAAACTTGACACGCCTGGATCCCAAAAAAACAACTAAACTAAAGCTGAAAACCTATAGCAACCCCAGGGAGTAGAGACAAGTATTGCCTCTACAAAAAGGCTATATCCTAGCATTCAGCTCCTAAACTTAAAGATCGTCCCCGCTACATGAATAGCAGGAGTACAAAACCCTGCAAACAATGCGACCCCTGAGAGAGAAACAGCCCTCAGTTAGGGCCCCGAGGTCTACGCTCCAGCCAGGCCTCCGCCTCTTGAGGGGTATTGAAGAAGTGTGTGGAGCCATCATACACCACCCTTAAATGTGCCGGAAACAACATGGCATATTGGATTTGATGGTCACGAAGCTTCCGTTTGACCTGAAGGAATTGCGCACGTGACTTCTGGACATCTACGGCGAAGTCCGGATAAACAGAAATATCATGGTTGTCAAATTTCAAAGGACCCTGTGTGCGGGCCAACCGCAGGACCGCATCCCGGTCCCTGTAGTGTAGGAAACGGGCTATGAAAGTTCGTGCAGGTGCGCCCGGGGGAGGAGCCCTGGCAGGTAATCGGTGCGCCCTCTCCACAGAAAACTGAGGACCATAGTCATCACGTTGAAATAATCTGAGAAGCCATGTTTCCAGGAACGATTCTGGGGAGGAGCCCTCCGCTCTCTCCGGGAGGCCCACAAAGCGAACGTTATTACGACGTAGTCTTCCTTCAATATCAGAGAGCTTCGCCTTAACTGCCGACATTTGAGTTGTGAGATTGGAAACCGTATCTTTAAGAGGATTGGTGACGTCTTCTAAGTCGGAGATACGGTGCTCCGCTTCCCCCACCCGCTCACAAATCTTTTGCATATCATGTCTGATTAAAGGGATATTCACCTGTACTTGGCCGATTTTATCCATGACTGTGTTGCGGACGTGGATATGGCTAAAAGAATTTGTTGCGTCGACTGGGACGTGTCATCCTCTCGAGGAGGTGTCCCCGTGGGGGAAGGAGGGGATGGGGGAGCAGTACCCTGGGTGAGTTGGGAGGAAGACTGAGAGCCTCTAGCAAATTTTTCAAGCTTAGCAGCAGCGGTGGCAGCAGCAGCACTGCCCCCACGCACCATGACGGGACACGGGTGGAACACGGGGGTGGAGGTAGAAATAGCCATAACAGTAGATGCCAAGTGCGAGAGCAAAGCTACTGAAGTAATGCAGAGAGAGGACTCCCGTAGCGATGATATAAAACAAACAATACGTGCTCACCACAGGCTTTAAAATCTTCAGGTTTCCAGAGTCTCAGTTAGGTGAATGAACACAAGCAGGGAAAAGGAAATCCTTAGCGGCAGCAGTCGGGCTGTATAATCAGCAGCAGGCTTTCAAGTGGACCCTCATGGAGAGTAGTGTAGATAGGGAAGCGCCAACCAGCAGTGTAGGCAGAGTAGGATAGCTGCAGGTGTCCAGGCAGAGTAGTGCAGACAGGGAGGCTCCAACCAGCAGTGCAGGGAGGCAGGGGTCGTCAGGAGGGACGGTCAGTGCAAACAGATGCACCCCCGCAGTAACCACCGCCACACAGGGACAGTCAGCCCGCCGGTCGCAAGGTGGAGGGAGACAGGGGTACACGCCAACCTCCGGATAAGCTGAAGCAGCAGAGGGCACGGGTGAAGGGAGCTCCGGCCCAGCGCATCCCCGGCCTCCGCTGTTAGTTCTCAATATGGCGCCGCACTTCCGGTTAGACGGAAGGAGGGAGGCAGAGCGGTGTAGGCCACGATCCGTCCAGCGGCCGCCCATGGCAGAGACACAGTCCCGCAGACCCCTCAAAATGTGCAGGGCCAAGAGACACAAAGGGTGAGCCAGGTCAGGAGCGGTCACCAGCGGGGGAATCAGGATAAAGACAGTAGGGTAGACGGAGCTCTAATTCCTAGCTCCTTACTCCATGCTCGGCTAAGCCACGCCCCGGTTAAACAAGTTTTACCTCATTCTCAACACCTGGCTGACATACGTCAGGAATCCTGGGAAAATCCGGGGACAAAATTCACACCAAATAAGAGGCTGTTAGCTCCGTTGAGAGAGGATAGCGAGCCATGTAAAAATTGAGAAATTCCTCCGCCTGTAGATTCTCATGTGGCGCGCATGGTTGTTTCCTCTGCTCTGCCAGTAACTACTGTCACCTCTCTGAAGGAACCAACAGATAGACGTGTGGAGGGTTGTTTGAAAGCGATTTACACCCTAACTGGGGCTGTGCATAGACCAACTATTGCAGTGACATGGGCTGCTGAAGCTGTTGAGGCGTGGGCTCAGGAGCAAGAGGCGGAGCTGCCTTCTAATGCTTCTGAGCATGCTCGACAATGTCTCTTGCTTCTCTATACCTTAAGGTGGCGGCCTCCGATGCAGGGGTGCTGGCGGCCAAGGCTGCTACTATGTCCGTCTTGGCCAGACGTGTCCTTTGGTTGAGATCGTGGTCGGTGGATATGGATTCCAAGAAAACACTGGAGGTGCTTCCTTTCAAGGGAGACATTCTCTTTGGAGAAGACCTCAATAAGATTGTGGCTGATCTGGCTACTGCTAAAACAGCTTGCCTACCTAGTTCGGCTCCTTCCGCACAGAAGGCTAAAAGTACTTTCCCTCTGCCCTTTCGTCCTCCAGGTAAACCAAAAGGTCAGGCGTACCCAAAGCAAGCTCGTGCTTCCAGACCTGCAAAGCCCAGACCGAAGCAAGCCTGGGCTGCCCGTCAGCCTGCTTCCAAAACTGACAAGCCTGCCGCATGACTGGGCAGGCCTCCCTCTGGGGAATCCAAGGGTGGGGGGCCGACTTCTAGGTTTTGTCCAGAAATGGTTGAAGACCACTTCAGGTACCTGGGTAGGGGATGTAGTCACTCGAGGTTACGCCGTACCCTTCAAGAATCGTCCCCCTCATCGATTTTGCTTGACAGATGTGCCTCTGGACCCGGCAAAAGCAAACACTGCACTCTGTGGTACATTTCCTCCTGACCACAGGATTGGTAGTACTGGTGCCTCTAGCTCAGAGAGGCAAGGGGTACTATTCACCGCTGTTTCTAGTCCCGAAACCAAATGGGTCCTCGTGGCCCATTCTCAATCTGAAGTCCTTGAACAAGTATGTGTGGGTCTCCAAGTTTCCTATGGAAACTCTGCGCTCTATTGTTCTGGCCTTGGAGCCTGGGGATTATATGGTCTCCCTGGACATACAGGATGTCTACCTACGTATTCCCATTGCAGTGTCTCATCAGCAGTACCTGAGGTTCGTGGTGGGCAACCTTCATTACCAATTTCGGGCGTTACCCTTTGGTTTGACAACGGCTCCCCGAGTTTTCACCAAAGTAATGGCGGTCATGACGGCTTCACTTCGCCGTCAAGGGGTCAGGATACTACCGTACCTAGACGATTTGTTGATCCTGGCGAATTCCCCAGAACTACTTCTGTGTCATCTCGATCTGACGGTCCAGTGCATGAAAGCCCACGGGTGGCTTATCAACTGGAAGAAATCCTCCCTGGTTCCTGCTCGAAGCATGGTACACCTGGGAGAGTTATTGGACACTCACAACCAGCGGTTGTTCTTGTCTCAGGAGAAAGTCCTGAAACTTCAGGACTAGATCCGATGCTTCCTATCTCGTCCGCAAATGTCAATTCATTCGGCGATGCAAGTGCCAGGTCTCATGGTGTCGGCTTTTGACATAGTGGAGTATGCTCAATTCCATTCTCTCCCTCTTGCAGAAGTAGATTCTGTCCAAGTGGGACGGCCTGCCTTACCGGATCAGATCTCACATGATCTCCGGAGGTCCGCTTGTCACTGAGCTGGTGGCTTCAGGACCAAAGATTGAGCAGGGGCCGTTCTTTCTGGATGGCCAACTGGGTCCTGCTGACGACAGATGCCAGTCTGAGAGGTTGGTGCGCGGTGTTGGAACAACACTCTCTCTCCAGGGCCGGTGGTCCGAGGAGGAGTCACTACTCCCGATAAACATTCTGGAACTGCAGTGTTCAATGCGTTGACAATGGCCCAGCATCTCATACAGAACAGACCTGTTCAAGTACAATCTGACAACGCCACCATGGTGGCGTACATCAATCATCAGGGGCGGCACTCGAAGCCGCATGGCAATGAGGGAAGTATCAAGGTTTCTTTAGTGGGCAGAACGCCATCTGCCGGCCATATCTCAGCAGTGTTCATTCCGGCAGTTCTAAACCGGGAAGCGGACTATCTCAGTCGTCAGGACGTGCGCACCGGAGAGTATAGCCTACATCCAGAGGTGTTTCAACTCCTCGTGGACAAGTGGGGCTTCCCAAATGTGGACTTGATGGCATCTCGACACAAACACAAGGTTCCGGTCTACGGAGGAAGGACAAGGGATCCTCAAGCAGCGTTCGTGGATGCTCAGTCAATTCCGTGGAACTTACGGCTGCCGTTTGTGTTCTCTCCGGTGTCACTCCTGCCCAGAGTATTACGGAAGTTCAAGCAAGAAGGAGGAAACCTACTTCTGGTTGCTCCAGCGTGGCGCAGGCGGCACTGGTTCTCCGATCTACAGGGCCCCTCGTTTGATCATCCCCTTCTACTTCCACAACGACCAGACCTTCTCGTTCAGGGCCCTTGTGTTTACCAGGATTTGGCCCGTCTGGCTTTGACGGCGTGGCTCTTGAAGCTTCCGTCCTGAGGGCCAAAGATTTTTCTGAGGCGGTCCTTCAAACTGTTGAAGGCCCGTAAGCCGGCTTCTGCTCGGATCTACCATAGGGTCTGGAATGCTTACTTTACTTGGTGTGCGTCTCACAATCATGACGTTTTCAAGTTTAGTACAGCCAAATTATTGGCCTTTCTACAACAGGGCCTGGACTTAGGCCTGCGTCTGGCCTCCCTCAAGGTTCACATCTCTGCCTTGTTAGTTTGGTTTCAGAGAAAGATTGCTACCCTTCCTGATGTCCATACATTCACTCAGGGTGTATTGTGGATTCGGCCTCCTTATGTGCCACCTGTGGCCCCTTGGGATCTGTCGGTGGTTTTGGAGGCCTTTAAAAGAGTCTCCGTTTGAGCCTCTTACCTCTGCTGACCTTAAGTGGCTTTCCCTTAAGGTGTTATTCTTGCTGGCTATTGCTTCGGCTAGAAGGGTCTCTGACTTGGGTGCCTTATCCTGTAAGTCTCCCTATTTGATTTTTCACCGTGACCGGGCGGTTCTTCGAACACTCCCAGGTTATTTACCTAAGGTGGCGTCTTCCTTCCACCTTAACCAGGAGATTGTGGTTTCTGGCCTTTAATTCTCCTTAGTTGTCTACCAAAGAGCGGTCTTTGGATGTGGTACGGGCTCTCCGTATCTATGTGAAGAGAACATCCTCCATTAGGAAATCCGATTTCTCTTTCGTGTTTTGGTTTTCACAAACGTGGCTGGCTGGCTTCCAAGCAGACACTGGCCAGATGGATTAGAATGGTGATTGCACATGCTTATGTACAGGCTGGTCGTCCCGCTCCTGCTACCATCAAAGCCCATTCTACTCGGTCGGTTGGACCTTCTTGGGCGGCCCACCGTGGTGCGACCCTTGAACAATTGTGCAAGGCGGCTACGTGGTCCTCAGGGAACACGTTTATTAGGATCTATGCCTTCGATGCTTCCTTTAAACGCCGGGATCTTGTGCCCGCTACAGTGCGTCCCCTCCAATAAGGAACTGCTTTAGGACATCCCCGTTGTTATTCCTTGTGGAGCCCAGTGTACCCCGCAGTAGAAAATGAGATTTATGGTAAGAACTTACCGTTGTTAAATCTCTTTCTGCGAGGTACACTGGGCTCCACAAGGCGCCCACTCTGACGCACTTGGCTTCTTTGGGTTGGTATGGCATAGCTGCTGACACCCTCTCCTGTGGTGAGTGTGTGGTGTAATTGGCTACGAGCGATTGTCGTCTCTGGTACCTGCTACTGCATTGGGCTGGTTAACGAAACGGAGCTCCTGTGCATGCGGGCGTGGTTATAGAGGAGGTGGTGCTGTGCATCTTGGGATCAGTCAAAAGCTGTGAGCCTGTTGGTGCCTCGGATCAAGATCCTACTCTTCACCCCGATGTTAATCCTTGTGGAGCCCAGTGTACCTCGCAGAAAGAGATTTAACAACGGTAAGTTCTTACCATAAATGTAGTTTTTCTAGTTTTTAGTTTCTTATTTGGGAGTCCAATTGAATATCCCCCTCGTATTGTAATGGTGTTGCTATATGGGTGCCCTGTGGAGAGAAGATAAATAAAGAAAAAATATAGCTGGTATAACTTAACATACTTTTCTCCGGCAGGGTCCACAGGTTATCCACAGGATAACAATGGGATATGATGGAGTGACAGTGGATTTGCACCAATCAGTCCAAGCTTTCTGGCCTCCCAGCATGCAATGTCCATATATCCCCGCCCCCTGGCTCAGGCAAATCAGTTTTTTTGTTTGGTGCGGCATGAGCGGACCATAGTCAGAGGGCTGCTGGTTTGTTTGCAGTCCCAAGCTTTCTTATTATTATTTCTCTATCGTCCTAAGTGGATGCTGGGGTTCCTGAAAGGACCATGGGGAATAGCGGCTCCGCAGGAGACAGGGCACAAAAAAGTAAAGCTTTTACCAGATCAGGTGGTGTGCACTGGCTCCTCCCCCTATGACCCTCCTCCAGACTCCAGTTAGATTTTGTGCCCGAACGAGAAGGGTGCAATCTAGGTGGCTCTCCTAAAGAGCTGCTTAGAGAAAGTTTAGCTTAGGTTTTTTACTTTACAGTGAGTCCTGCTGGCAACAGGATCACTGCAACGAGGGACTTAGGGGAGAAGTAGTGAACTCACCTGCGTGCAGAGTGGATTTGCTGCTTGGCTACTGGACACTAGCTCCAGAGGGACGATCACAGGTACAGCCTGGATGGTCACCGGAGCCGCGCCGCCGGCCCCCTTGCAGACGCTGAAGAGAGAAGAGGTCCAAAATCGGCGGCTGAAGACTCCTGAGTCTTCATAAAGGTAGCGCACAGCACTGCAGCTGTGCGCCATTTTCCTCTCAGCACACTTCACACAACAGTCACTGAGGGTGCAGAGCGCTGGGGGGGGCGCTCTGAGAGGCAAATAAAAACCTTATTAGAGGCAAAAAATACCTCACATATAGCCCACAGAGGCTATATGGAGATATTTAACCCCTGCCTAACTTCAAAAATAGCGGGAGACGAGCCCGCCGAAAAAGGGGCGGGGCCTATCTCCTCAGCACACAGCGCCATTTTCTCTCACAGAAAAGCTGGAGAGAAGGCTCCCAGGCTCTCCCCTGCACTGCACTACAGAAACAGGGTTAAAACAGAGAGGGGGGGCACTGATTTTGGCGATATTGTATATATATAAAAGATGCTATAAGGGAGAAACACTTATATAAGGTTGTCCCTATATAATTATAGCGTTTTTGGTGTGTGCTGGCAGACTCTCCCTCTGTCTCCCCAAAGGGCTAGTGGGTCCTGTCCTCTGTCAGAGCATTCCCGGTGTGTGTGCTGTGTGTCGGTACGTGTGTGTCGACATGTATGAGGACGATGTTGGTGAGGAGGCGGAGAAATTGCCTGTAATGGTGATGTCACTCTCTAGGGAGTCGACACCGGAATGGATGGCTTATTTAGAGAATTACGTGAGAATGTCAACACGCTGCAAGGTCGGTTGACGACATGAGACGGCCGACAATCTATTAGGACCGGTCCAGGCGTCTCAGAAACACCGTCAGGGGTTTTAAAAACGCCCATTTACCTCAGTCGGTCGACACAGACACAGACACGGACACTGAATACAGTGTCGACGGTGAATAAACAAACGTATTTCTCATTAGGGCCACACGTTAAGGGCAATGAAGGAGGTGTTACGTGTTTCTGATACTACAAGTACCACAAGAAAGGGTATTATGTGGGAGTGAAAAAACTACCTGTAGTTTTTCCTGAATCAGATAAAATAAAATGAAGTGTGTGATGATGCGTAGGGTTACCCCGATAGCAAATATTGGCGTTATACCCTTTCCCGCCAGAAATTAGGGTACGTTGGGAAACACCCCTTAGGGTGATAAGGCGCTCACACGCTTATCAAGTGGCGTTACCGTCTCCAGATACGGCCGCCCTCAAGGAGCCAGCTGATAGGAAGCTGGAAAAATATCCTAAAAAGTATATACACACATACGGTGGTTATACTGCGACCAGCGATCGCCATCAGCCTGGAGATGCAGTGCTGGGTTGGCTTGGTCGGATTCCCTGACTGAAAATATTTTATTCATGTAGAGCATTTAATAGGATGCATTCTATATATATGTATGTGAGATGCACAGAGGGATATTTGCTCTCTGGCATCAAGATAAGTGCGTTGTCCATATCTCCCAGAAGATGTCAGGGACACGACAGTGGTCAGGTGATACAGATCCCATACGGCAGATGGTAGTATTGCTGTATAAAGGGAAGGAGTTATTTGGGGGTCGGTCCATCGGACCTGGGGACCACAGCAACAGCTGGGAAATCCAACCTTTTTTACCCCAAGTTACATCTCAGCTAAAAAAGACACCGTCTTTTCAGCCTCAATCTTTCCTTTCCCATGAGGGCATGCAGGCAAAAGGCCAGTCATATCTGCCCAGACATAGAGGTAAGGGAAGTAGACTGCAGCAGGCAGCCCTTTCCCAGGAAAAGAAGCCCTCCACCGCGTCTGCCAAGTCCCCAGCATGACGCTGGGGCCGTGCAAGCGGACTCGAGGTGGGGGGGTAGTCTCAAGAGTCTCAGGGCGCAGTGGGATCACTCGCAAGTTGACCCCTAGATCGTACGAGTATTATCCCAGGGGTAAAGATTGGAGAGTCGAGACATCTTCTCCTCGCAGGTTCCTGAAGTCTGCTTTACCAACGGCTCCCTCCGACAGGGAGGCAGCATTGGAAACAATTCACAAGCTGTATATCCAGCAGGTGATAATCAAAGTACCCCTCCTACGACAAGGAAAAGGGTATTATTTTTCCACACTATATTGTGGTACTGAAGCCAGACGGCTTGGTGACACATAGTCTAAATCTAAAATGTTTTGAACACTTACATAAAAGGTTCAAATCGAGATAAAGTCACTCAGAGCAGTGATAGCGAACCGGAAAAAAGGGGACTATATGGTGTCCCTGGACATCAAGGATTACCTCCATGTCCAAATTTTGTCCTTCTCATCAAGGGTACCTCTGGTTCGTGGTACAGAACTGTCAATATCAGTTTCAGACGATGCCGTTTGAATTATCCACGGCACCCCGGGCCTTT
This sequence comes from Pseudophryne corroboree, assembly GCF_028390025.1. Lineage (NCBI taxonomy): Eukaryota > Metazoa > Chordata > Amphibia > Anura > Myobatrachidae > Pseudophryne > Pseudophryne corroboree. The sequence goes on along the minus strand of NC_086447.1, from coordinate 420,232,663 downwards.
TTACCAAGGTAATGGCCGAAAAGATGTTTCTTCAAAGAAAAAAGGCATCTAAATTATCCCTTACTTGCACGACCTAAAAAAGGGCAAGTTCCAGAGAACAGTTGGAGGTCGGAAGAGCACTATCTAAAGTAGTTCTTCGACGGCACGACTGGATTCTAAATATTCCAAGAATCGCAGCTGTTTTCCGACGATACGTCTGCTGTTCCTAGGGATGATTCTGGACACGGTTCAGAAAAAGGTTTTTCTTCCCGAGGAAAAAGCCAAGGAGTTATCCGACCTGTCAGGAACCTCCTAAAACCAGGAAAGGTGTCTGTACATCAATGCACAAGAGTCCTGGGAAAAATGGTGGCTTTTTACGAAGCAATTCCATTCGGCAGATTCCATGCAAGAATTTTCCAAAGGGATCTGTTGGACAAATGGTCAGGGTCGCATCCTCAGATGCACCTGCGAATAACCCTGTCGCCAAGGACAAGGGTATATCTTCTGTGGTGGTTGCAAAAGGCTCATCTATTGGAGGGCCGCAGATTCGGCATACAGGATTTGATCCTGGTGACCACGGACGCCAGCCTGAGAGGTTGGGGAGCAGTCACACAAGGAAGAAACTTCCAGGGGGTATGGACGAACCTGGAAAAGTCTCTTCACATAAACATTCTGGTACTAAGAGCAATCTAAAATGCTCTAAGCCAGGCGGAACCACTCCTGCAAGGAAAACCGGTGTTGATTCAGTCGGACAACATCACGGCGGTCGCCCATGTAAACAGACAGGGCGGCACAAGAAGCAGGAGTGCAATGGCAGAAGCTGCCAAGATTCTTCGCTGGGCGGAGAATCACGTAATAGCACTGTCAGCAGTGTTCTTCCCGGGCGTGGACAACTGGGAAGCAGACTTCCTCAGCAGACACGATATTCACCCGGGAGAGGGGGGTCTTCATCCAGAAGTCTTCCACATGCTAATAAACTGTTGGGAAAGACCAATGGTAGACATGATGGCGTCTCGCCTCAACAAGAAACTGGACAAGTATTGCGCCAGGTCAAGAGATCCACAGGCAATAGCTGTGGACGCACTGGTAACACCTTGGGTGTACAAATCAGTATATGTGTTTCCTCCTCTGCCTCTCATACCAAAGGTATTGAAGATTATACGGTGAGGAGGAGTAAGAACAATACTAGTGGCTCCGGATTGGCCAAGAAGGACTTGGTACCCGGAACTTCAAGAGTTGGTCACGGACGACCCGTGCCCTCTACTTCTGAGAAGGGACCTGCTACAACAGGGTCCCTGTCTCTTTCAAGACTTACCGCGGCTGCGTTTGACGGCATGGCGGTTGAACGCCAGATCCTAAAAGGGAAAGGCATTCCAGAAGAAGTCATTCCTACCTTGATTAAGGCAAGGAAGGAAGTCACCGCGAAACATTATCACCGCATTTGGCGAAAATATGTCGCGTGGTGCGAGGATCGGAGTGTTCCGACGGAGGAATTTCAACTGGGTCGTTTCCTACATTTCCTACAATCAGGATTGTCTATGGGTCTCAAATTGAGATCTATTAAGGTTCAAATTTCGGCCCTGTCAATATTCTTCCAAAAAGAATTGGCCTCAGTTCCTGAGGTACAGACTTTTGTTAAAGGAGTACTGCATATACAGCCTCCTGTGGTGCCTCCGGTGGCACCGTGGGATCTAAATGTAGTTTTAGATTTCCTCAAATCCCATTGGTTTGAACCATTGAAAAAGGTGGATTTTAAATATCTCACATGGAAAGTGACTATGTTACTGGCCCTGGCTTCCGCCAGGAGAGTATCTGAATTGGCGGCTTTATCTTATTAAAGCCCTTATCTAATCTTCCATTCGGATAGGGCAGAACTGAGGACTCGTCCGCATTTTCTCCCTAAGGTGGTATCAGCGTTTCACCTGAACCAACCTATTGTGGTGCCTGCGGCCACTGGCGACTTGGAGGACTCCAAGTTGTTGGACGTTGTCAGAGCCTTAAAAATATACATTTCAAGGACGGCTGAAGTCAGAAAATCTGACTCGCGGTTGATACTATATGCACCCAACAAGTTGGGTGCCCCTGCTTCTAAGCAGACGATTGCTCGTTGGATTTGTAACACAATTCAACTTGCTCATTCTGTGGCAGGCCTGCCACAGCCTAAATCTGTTAAGGCCCATTCCACAAGGAAGGTGGGCTCATCTTGGGCGGCTGCCCGAGGGGTCTCGGCATTACAATTCTGCCGAGCAGCTACGTGGTCGGGGGAAAACACGTTTGTAAAATTCTACAAATTTGATACCCTGGCAAAAGAGGATTTGGAATTCTCTCATTCGGTGCTGCAGAGTCATCCGCACTCTCCCGCCCGTTTGGGAGCTTTGGTATAATCCCCATGGTCCTTTCAGGAACCCCAGCATCCACTTAGGACGATAGAGAAAATAAGAATTTACTTACCGATAATTCTATTTCTCGGAGTCCGTAGTGGATGCTGGGCGCCCATCCCAAGTGCGGATTATCTGCAATACTGTACATAGTTATTGTTAACAAATTCGGGTTATATTGTTAAGGAGCCATCTTTAAGAGGCTCTTTCTGTTATCATACTGTTAACTGGGTTTAGATCACAAGTTGTACGGTGTGATTGGTGTGGCTGGTATGAGTCTTACCCGGGATTCAAATTGCCTCCCTTATTGTGTACGCTCGTCCGGGCACAGTACCTAACTGGAGTCTGGAGGAGGGTCATAGGGGGAGGAGCCAGTGCACACCACCTGATCTGGTAAAAGCTTTACTTTTTTGTGCCCTGTCTCCTGCGGAGCCGCTATTCCCCATGGTCCTTTCAGGAACCCCAGCATCCACTACGGACTCCGAGAAATAGAATTATCGGTAAGTAAATTCTTATTTTTTTTTTTTTTTTTTAGTCTTACTATTTTTTGAGTGATCTTTCTATACAGCGCATATTGGAAACAGTCGCTCCAACAACTCTCCGCCGGGTCACGACAACACTTACCCACGAGTACAGTGCTGTTTCGGTGGGCATTTGTGTCTGATATACTAGCAGGTCCATCAGACGTTACCAGGCTATGGCCGGAGCACGCGGAGAAGGTAAGACATCTGTTCCGCGTAGCAAAGCATGGAATACGGACACAGCCGCACTGTTTTGGGAGGAGACTACCAAACAGTAGCAGACGCGCCGCCACCACGGGTGCTCCAGCGCTAGGCCTTGGGGATCATAGGCACCAGGAATAGCATGAGGCCACGATCCCTAGGGTTGAAGCCAGCAGTGGGGAGTCAGATGCTCTCCTGGTCGCCCCACCCCGGTTTATGACCAGTTTCTGCTGAGTCTCCCGCCATTAACTGTTGCCTCGTTTCTGTCTCAGACGCTACCAGCTACACTGGGAGACGAGGGGACCCGGTCGCAGCATAGACTGCTGTGTGACCGGGGCGTCTGTGTTCACTGATTGCTGTCACGATGGGACCCGGTCGCAACATAGGCGGCTGCGTGATGGGTGCATCTGAGTGCACTGAGGGCCCGGTCGCAGCATAGGCGGCTGTATGACCGGTGCGTCTTGTGTTCACTATAGGTTCATGGAGCGGCAGTGTACACTAGTAGCGTCTGGATCCACTCAGCGTTCGCTAACATATTGATCGATCCTGGAAGTGAGGTGAGTCTCCTTGTATCCCACTCTACTGAGTACGGGCTATACAGCACTAAGGTGGTCATTCCGAGTTGATCGCTAGCTGCATTCGTTCGCTGTGCAGCGATGAGGCAAAAAAAAGGCACTTCTGCGTATGCGGCGCAATGTGCACGCGCGACGTACTATTACAACGAATGATGTAGTTTCACACAGGGTCTAGCGAAGCTTTTCAGTCGCACTGCTGGCCGCAAAGTGATTGACATGAATTGGGCGTTTCTGGGTGTCAACTGACCGTTTTCAGGGAGTGTTCGGAAAAACGCAGGTGTGCCAGGAAAAACGCAGGTGTGGCTGGGCGAACGCAGGGCGTGTTTGTGACATCAAAACAGGAACTGAACAGTCTGAAGTGATCACAAGCGCTGAGTAGGTATAGAGCTACTCATAAACTGCACACAAAAAAAATTTGTAGCTGCTCTGCGATCCTTTCGTTTGCACTTCTGCTAAGCTAAAATACACTTCTAGTGGGCGGCGGCATAGCGTTTGCACGGCTGCTAAAAACTGCTAGCGAGCGAACAACTCGGTATGACCACCTAAATCTCTATCTACTGTTTTGAGTACGAATAGTTAGCTAAGTGCCTATTGCATATGAGTCTGTATACCATTACTGTTTCTGTCGCATTGCGTCTGAATACGTTAGATATGTTAAACATGATTCAGTGTTCGCCTACATACTTAAAATATTATTGTAGTTGGCAATGTGCTCATATTGCTTAATATATAATGTATCACGTGACTGACTGCTAGTATGATGCTGACTTTGCTACATGTTTGTCAGTTTATTTTGCAGATCCTCAATGCTGGTGCATGAGTAGGATCGAATGGATATCATTTTAAAGAAAAAAAGGTTAAAGTGATAGTCACAAAATTGTGTAGTACACTGTGGAAGTGCTGATTATCATGTAATAAAGCAGCAATGGTGAGGACACTCATACCATGTTTTGAAGCTGTATTATCCTCTTATGATCTGGTTCGGGGTGGCTTGTATGCATAATGTTTTAGCTCAGCAGGAAAAGCGGATGCAGGTACAAGTGTATCCACCTTGGGCTATATTTACACAAGCTTTACCCAGTAAATTTAGATGGATAATTCCCCAAAATCCTGTACCAGGAATAGGGTTACAAGCCCTTACAGCAGCAGCTTCTCAGAACCAGTGGTAAGTAAACCTTCACCCTCGCAGGCTACACATTGTTTAGATTCATCAGAAGATGAAAGCCCAATTATTCTACTTCATCATATGAAAAAGAGGTAGGTCTCAGCTCTCGAATATAGCTGAGTTAATTGAAAGCAATGAAGCCATCTTATCCTTAGAGCAGAGGTTCCCAAACTGTGTGCCGTGGCTCCCTGGGGTGCCTCGGGACACTTGCAGGGTTGCCCTGGGTTGGTGGTCCAGGACCAATTCAAATTATTCATGGTCAATATAATAGGCAAAACCAGTGCTGGTGGCTGCCAGTCAAAAAATATGTGGCCAAACAGAAGCAAATCTTGTCCCTCACCACACAACTGACCCTAAGGATGACCTATAAACGCAATCTACTTAATGTAATATTTATTTCTAAATTTCTCAATAAGAAATTTTTGGCCTAGGGGTGCCGTGAAATTTTTTTTGATTATTCTAGGGCGCCGTGATTCAAAAAAGTTTGGAAATCACTGCCTTAGAGGATACAGCAAAGCCTGTGTTAAAAGCCAAGGCAACTGTTTAAACATCCCAATATTTGAGTTCCAAGATCAGCTGACGGAAATCATAGAAGAGGTTTGGATTACGCCCAATAAAAAGTTAGAATTCCTAAGAAATTGAATTCCTATGATCTGCTTCCAGCTGGGGATTGTTTAAAAAAAGGAGAGATCGCTCCTAAAGTAGATAAGGAGAATCTACATTAGCTTTGCTTTCAATTTTCCTGTGTAGGGCAGTCATGAGGCCAAGCCTTGGCTTCGGCTTAAATGGTAAAGGCAGTGGTTGCCTGGGCTGATGCAATGGAAGGAGATTTCAGTAGAGCAAGAATCTCATATGGCTCATATAAAAACCTGCAATGTTCCTGGAAGCATTGGATATGGGCAAAATTTTTACTCCAGGGAATCAGCCCTAACTATACCTGCTTATAGAGCAGTTAAGCTGGGTAAGTGGAAGATCTACAGCCGCACCACACTGAATATGCCCAATCTCACCAGATCTTGGAAGCTATGCAGTGTGGGGCCTGGTGAGAAACATCTGCGAATAACAGGTGCTGTAGGTGGAATCATTGTCTTGTTCTGAAAATATTCATTTTTGGTAAGAATTGACAGATATTTTGGAGTCAGAAGCAGACTCCAAGAAAGTCAGGTTCCTTCCACATACAGTTCACGTGTTGGTATTACACTATTACACTATCAATAGAAGCCTATCACAGGCTGAATCCCACGTCAGTGTGATTTGAGACTAGGAAACCATTGAGATACCAGAAGATCTACAGTGTGGGCCTGGTTAGTACTCGGATGGCTATCGTGGAATTCCAGGTGGCTGTAGAAAAATTAAACCATCAGCTGATGGTGTGGGCTACGCCTGGGAGATCCCAGGTTGGGGGGCCAACTTCCTCAGGTCACACAGACTTGGCATGGTATCTCTAGTTAGGCTGTCTTGAAGGCGAAAACATATCTCGGCTATAGACGAAGGCCTGGCTTTGCAAGAAGCAGGTCAGAAATTTGCTTCAGTCAGGAATAGTCATTCCAGTTCCCCTGGCAAATAAGGACAAGATTTTACTTCAACCTGGTTTAGTCGGAAGCCAAAGGAGTCGGTTCGACTCATGCTCAATCCGAAAAATGCTGAGCAAATACATTTGGAAACATGGAATCATACGTTCCTTATGTGTGACATGGAACCAGGGGTTTTTAGGGAACCCTGGAGATGCAGGAGGTTTACCTACAGGTTCCTATATCCTTATCCATCAGTGTTATCCAAGGTTCTGCTATACTCCAGAAAAGCATTTTTCAGTTTTAGGCTTTACCCTTTGGGTTAGCCACAGTCCCCAGAGTATTTACCAGAAATATGGGGGTAACAACACCTTATCTCCACGAGCAGGGGTTAAAGTTTTTCCCATACCTAGGATCTTTTAATCCTGGCACAGTCACAGAGATTATGCTTTGTCATCGGCAACAGCAATAACGAGTTTGCAGGGGCAAGTGACTCCTAACTTGGGGAAAATCGTCTCCAGTTTCGTCACATCGGATGACTCACTTGGGGGCTGTACTGGATCATGTCTGCAGAGAGTAATTTTTTTACCTCTCAACAATAGATCCAGGTTTCAAAATAGGATTCAAGAATCGCCACACAGTCAAACGGTGTCCATTTACGCAGCAATGTGGGGATGGGTTTGATGGTATTTGCATTGAAAGGAGGGAGTATGCACAATTCCACTCTAGGTCTCTCCAGCGTTTGAGTCTTACCTAGTAGAATCTACAAACACCACACTGGATATGCCCAGACTTCATTTGATCATGGAAGATCAGCAGTGTGGACCTGGTTGGTACCTGGAGGGACCAGCTGGGAATACAAGGTGTGGTAAGTATTAATGGATTGCATCAGATAATAAAGACCGACTATGGTACTTACAATAAAAGTAAGAAGGTCATTAGCCTGGTGGCTACAGACATCCCAGCGGGACAAAGGAAAATCCTTTTAATATCAGATTGGAGATTCTGACACTAGGATTAGTGTTGGGGAGATTGTGTTTCCAAAGTGCTGTCTACCAATAAAGGTTGAAACCTTGGGCCATATATACAGGGCACCGGTGTAGGCATGGGGCAGTAGGGTACCTCAACATCAGGGAGGAACTCTCAGCCGAAAAGGGGATGAAGAAGGTAAGTCACATACCTAAGTGGGTAGGACCTCATCATCCAATCTTGTCCGCCGTTCTCGGCCCGAGAATCCTAAATGGGGAAATTGACTTTTTCAAGTCGATACACCATTCAGAGGAATGAATGCGCTCTACACACAGAGATCTTCTGGACTCTAGAAAACAAGAGGTGCGTGCTAGAGATGTATCTCAGAACGTCTTGGTTGAACAACAACGTGCTCACATACGGGTCAAGAACAAAGTATCCCAGTGCGATCGTTGTGGATGCCTTCGATGAGACAGGACTTTCATCTGGTGGATGGGTTTTCCTCTAATTACCCTATTACCTGGGGTGGTGAGAAAGTTTAAACAGGAAGACCAGCAGAGAATGGCAATGGATGCTCTACTTCTGCTCCCTCAATGTCCAGACCTATTAATGCAGGGTCCTGGTTATCACAGACATGTGGGTCGACTGTCTTTGACAGCGTGGCCGTTGAAACCACTATCCTCAGGTCAAGAGGGTACTTTCAAACAGTTTCAGAGCAAGGAAACCTTCCTTGGCTCACATTTATCACCAAATATGGCAAGCCTATATTCAATGGTGCAGTGAAAGAAAATCTACAGCCACACCACACTGGATATGCCCAATCTCACCAGATCTGGGAAGCTATGCAGTGTTGGGCCTGGTGAGTACCTGGATGGGGAACATCTGCAAACACCAGGTGCTGTAGGTGAATGGGACCCTAACATTTTTTCAGAGTTCCAGGGTCTTGGCATTCCTTCAGACAGGAATAGATGGCTTCTTTGAGAGAAGAGAAGCAAGGGTCTGCATCGACTGTGAAGTCAAAAAGTAAATGATAAACTTACAGGATGTGTGTACCTTTTTTCCAGGGTATGCTGCGCATTCAACCTTTGGTTTTTCCTACAGCGCTGTGGGGCTTGTTCAGTCCTGAAAGTCCTTCAAGTTGCCCCATTTGAACCACTTAAAAATATGGGTTATAAATGGTCGACAACTAAAGTGTCTTTTCTACTGACTAAGTCGTCAGCTAGAAGAATATCCGACTTGGTGATTTGTCATATTGTTCCCCATTTCTGATTGTTTATCCAGATAAAGTAGTTATCAGAACTAGATCTGGGTATCTTCCTAAGGTGATGACTAAGTTCCACCTCAACAAAGGAAATATTGTCCCGGCCTTTTAGGGTCTGGACCTTTTCTGCGAGAGATGCATCGCTGGACGTGATCCGTGCATTAAGGATCTACATAGATTGTATCAATGTCATCAGAAAAGCATATTCTCTTTACATTCCCTATGGATTTCATAATAGAGGATGACCTGCTGGTAGGCAGACACTGGCAAGATGACTTTGAATGACAAAGCATATTTTCAAGCTGATCTCCCTGTTCTGGCTAATGTCTCTGTTCACTCTACTCGTAAGGTAGGTCCTTTATGGGCAGCACAATGTGGTGCTTAAACAGAACAGATATGTAAGGCAGCCATATGGTCTTCCGTTTACACATTCATTAAGACATTATGCCTTGGATACCTTTTGCCTCTCACGATGCTGAATTCGGGCGGATTCTCCTGAGCATCCGGAGCATCCCCACCACTAAACTGCTTTTGGAAATCCCGAGTACCTCTGTAGATGCGCAGGCTGAGCTTTACTCCCAGAACGCACAGGCATGTCCAGTAACAAGTGTGATGGCAGCTGCTATGCACACCAAGAAAACACTGTCCAAACAGAATGTATTATGTGACTGGCGGTCACGAGACCGCCCCCCGACATACCGCAGGCTCTCAATCCCTACAGTCGTCATGCCGACTAACGGGGACTATTCCCACTCGTGGATGTCCACAACACCGATAGAGTGGGAATAGAGCCTGTGGCAAGCGAAGCGAGCCCGCTAGGGGCTTTGCTGCGCTCATCCCCGCTGGCATTCTGCTTCTGGGATCCCAGCATCGGGATGCTGACCGCCAGGGTCCCAGCCGTCGGTAACCCAATACCAATCCGTCCAAACGGCCGTGACCACTCCCAAACGCTGACTTCCTGTCACTAACTTTACGACTAAAATCTCGCTGCAACCGCTCATGTAAATCAATTGAGTGTGTGCACTGTGGCTCAGACGCATGCATAGTGCAAAAACATTGAGCGATATACGTAGAATCGCCAATTGGCTTCTGCACCTGAATAACCCCTTCAGGTGTGGTTTGGGCTTTGCTTGCAAACTTGCTTTTGCCACATCGTTCATCAGTTTGTCCTCGTTGTCTTTATGCATATATAATTTAAGAATACACTGAAATTTGCTGCCACTACACTATATTACTTCTAAAGGAAAACTTATTTTAGATCAGGAAATGTTTGTTTGGGTAGAAATATGGCAGTAACACTTGACGTTTTAAAATAAACAAGGTAAGGAAACAAGTTTTGTTTAAAGGAAGCTTAAACCAAAACAGACTGGATGCTTTTCAAAAGAGATGCAGGTAAAATGCATGTGATATTATTGCTCCTAATTAAAGATTCTTTTAATAAGTGTTCACTGCAAGTGCATTAACAATTCATATAGAACGAGCTTCTTAGTTTTGAAACATTGTTGTAAGATGCATAGGTCACTATATCTACATAGTTAAAATAGTATTTTCTAAGGGGTATATTAAGTTCACAATTTTACATATACGTATATTTAGTGATAAAAAGAAGGGGTGGGGGACGCGCCTTTCTAAGGTCAAAGAATCATATAAGACTTGTATATCCCCCAGAGAGCTGAGATTTTTTTATATAATAAAAGCTTCATCAAAATTACATTAAAAAGAGAAAGTATTAAGGAAATGTAAAATCTGAAAGAAACATTGTGATATGTTAAAAAGAGAGAGCTGCTGCCAGTTCCTGTACTCATGATGTGTAAATGATCAACCTGAACCCTCTGGAGCCCATTAGGAAGGTGTGAGACGGCACAGACATGCTCCGGGGGCTATTACCTCTGCTTTATGATGTGCTATTCAATGCTAGTGATAAGTATATTTTTATTTCTTACCCCTGTGGGAATGTTGCTTGCATTATAATACTTATTTTGAATTGAAACTCAATGTTTTAACTAATGGGCATCTATTGGAGCTATTGAGTTGGTGTTCCGGTCAGATGCCCATTGGACGCGGCAGTGGCAACTCGGCTCGCATCCCCGGAGGCAGTGAGCTGAAGTGTGCGAGAAGTCAGCTGTTTGGCCGACCAAACAGGACATTTCCCGGTCTACCTCACATGACAAGCTGATAATTAAAGGGCGCCCAAAACAATTGAACAGCAACAATGGGTGTGCTTTAATTATCGCGTTAGGACAAACAAGTGAATAGCCCCCAGTGATTGGTTTGCTGGGTGTTTTTTTTTATTTTAATTTTTTTTTACTGGAGTATGGATTACAAATTTGACTGCAATACTATCTGACCTTGCACCCATCTAATATTCTGGATTTGTGATCATTCTTTTTGTGTGCTGTGCCCGTTTTGTTTAAAGAGATATATAAAGTGTAGTTAATTTTTATATATTATTTTACTGACCTTAATGTTTTTGTTCCAGATTGACTACACTGGGATAGAGTCGAATAGTGAATGCTACAAGTGCTCTAACGTTTCAGGGATCTCAAATTGTACTTGTACTATTTATTTCCAATTGGATACTGCATTTGAGGTATTAATGCTTTCTTTTCTACAATTATTGTTTCATGTTATCAAAATGTTCTTTAAAATCATGAATTCACCCTTTTTGGTGCTTTAAACATTTTTTTACTGTAATTATAACTATTGGAGTAATATAGTTGTAGTAATTTTATTTATATAGCTCTCTTTCTCCAATGGGACTCGGGGTGCTCAACAAATAGAATGAATACAGGAACAATGAAATACAGAAAAGCGTGGAGATACTACAAAGGGTTTGGCAGCCATTTTGGTCATTAGTTGCAGGATTCTTCATCCTACGTATGCAGGCTCGCACTAAATTGGTTACAGTAAGCAAATATGCATAGAAAATAGGACACACAAGGAAAAAATACATAGTGGACTAACGGGATACCCCTTGCCTTAATAATTCCATGGGTCGCTCATCCTGTCTTTGAAGTACCGTGTGAGGCAGCCATCTAGGGTGCACTACAAAGGTTACAGTGGGCAGGATGAGCAGTCCATAGCAGTAAATTGCAGAATCAGTGATGCAGCATTAAAGAGAGAATGGTATACAACAACAAGAAATTGTTCTTTTCAATCAAAAACTATAATGTTGCAAACTGCATACCGAATAATGGCATAAAGAAACAAACATACTAGACCATGTGTACAAAATACAATGGGGATCACAGAGGTGAGTCCAGCAATATGAAAAGTCAAAACCATAGAAGCAGATATGGAAGACAAATAGCCAGCAGGGCATAAAAACATATAAAAAAAAAAATGCAAGGTCTACTGAGGCCCAAAAATCTGCCCGCCCAACGTCAACATGTACCCCGCTACAGCCACCACGGCCAGTGACGTTCTTGTCCCTGTGCAGTGAGGCTGTCTGGACACACATCTCAGGCATTGAAGAGGGAGGGTTTGCTTGGTGGCAGCATGCAGAGCCGGGACTATGGCATAGAGGCCCCGATGCTGCAGTCAGTAGGCAGCTCCGTGCAGCGGTGCTGGGGCCATACATAAATCTGTACTGCAGGGTTATTGTGAATTGTGTAGCTGGGAATGGAATGCGACCATCTCTAGCCCCCACTTATAGGCAGATAAGAAGGCGGTGCTAAACGTGGAGGATGGCAAGTTTTAATTAACCTCTTTCCTTTTGGACAGATGCATTTAATAAAGAACTGGTATTGTTGATAATAACAATGTAAACGGTCATTATTTAGACACCATAATGTTGACCAACATTATGCCGACATGTTCAGAATGTCAATGATCAGTTGAGACTGGTACATAAGGTCGACACCCAATTTTAAGCCTGACACCAGCCCTAATATTTCTTTTGTTGACATTTTGCTGTTGACCTTTTTGATTAGTGACAACCTAACTGCATACCTTTTTTATACTTTCATGGCCAGTTACTTGTTTGCAACATAATTATTTGTTTGTTTTCCCTATTCCGAGCATTATGTAAAAGAAATATGTAGAAATGAAAGGCAACAAAACACCTCGGCATTTGGCTGGCACTTAGATGCAATTAGAGTACTATTGCTCTAGTTCTCTTTGGATTAGGGATACACGTGCACAGTATTAATTGAAATGTTTCTTTAGAGAGAGAAAATATTGATCTTTCTCTTACGTCCTAGAGAATGCTGGGGACTCCATAAGGACCATGGGGTATAGACGGGCTCCGCAGGAGACATGGGCACTCTAAAGAACTTTTAGTATGGGTGTGCACTGGCTCCTCCCTCTATGCCCCTCCTCCAGACCTCAGTTAGATTCTGTGCCCAGAGGAGACTGGGTGCACTACAGGGGAGCTCTCCTGAGTTTCTCTGATAAAAGAATTTTGTTAGGTTTTTTATTTTCAGGGAGCACTGCTGGCAACAGGCTCCCTGCATCGTGGGACTGAGGGGAGAGAAGCAGACCTACTTAAATGATAGACTCTGCTTCTTAGGCTACTGGACACCATTAGCTCCAGAGGGATCGGAACGCAGGTCTCCCCCTGCCGTTCGTCTCAGAGCCGCACCGCCGTCCTCCTTGCAGAGCCGGAAGATAGAAGCCGGGTGAGTATAAGAAGAAAGAAGACTTCTAAGGTGGCAGAAGACTTCAGATCTTTACCGCTGCGCGCCATTGCTCCCACACGTTACACACACTGACAGGCACTGATGGGTGCAGGGCGCAGGGGGGGCGCCCTGGGCAGCAATATAAACTTCTGTTTTGGCATTTTTCACATATGGGCTGCGGAGTCAGTAGATATGTACATCCCCCGCCATAAATTGTAATTTTGAGCGGAGCCGAAGCCCGCCACAAGAGGGGGCGGAGCTTGGGCTCACAGCACTAACCAGCGCCATTTTCTCCAGTGATCTGAAGAGAAGCTGGCTCCCCGGACTCTCCCCTGCAGATCGGTGACACAGGGCTGAAAGAGGGGGGGGGGGGGCACATTTAGGCGCAGTGAGTGTCTTACACTGTTAATATATATAAAAAAGCACTATATCTGGGAATTGTTTCCAGTGTCCGTTGGCGCTGGGTGTGTGCTGGCATACTCTCTCTCTGTCTCTCTCTCTCTCTGTCTCTCTGTCTCTGTCTCTCTCTCTGTCTCTGTCTCTCTCTCTCTCTCTGTCTCTCTCTCTCTCTCTGTCTCTCTCTCTGTCTCTCTCTCTCTCTCTCTCTCTGTCTCTCCAAAGGGCCTTGTTGGGGAACTGTCCCCTTATAGATATATCCCTGTGTGTGTGTGCGGGTGTCGGCATGTCTGAAGCGGAAGGCTCATCCAAGGAGGAGGTGGAGCAGATGATTGTGGTGTCTCCGTCGGCAACGCCGACTCATGATTGGTATGATATGTTGAATATTTTAAATGCTAATGGGACCTTATTACGTAAGAGAATGGACAAAGCGGAGTCCAGGGAAACAGCAGGGAGTCAATCCGCGGATTTGACTGGGTCACAGGGCTCGTCAGGGTCTCAAAAGCGTCCCCTATCACAAATAGCAGACACTGATACCGACACGGATTCTTACTCCAGTGTCGACTATGATGAGGCAAGGTTACACCCTAAGGTGGCCAAAAGTATTCATTATATGATTATGGCAATAAAAGATGTTTTGCATATCACAGATGACCCGTCTGTCCCTGACACGAGGGTACACATGTTTAAGGGAAAGAAACCTGAGGTAACGTTTCCTCCATCTCATGAACTGAACAAATTATTTGAAAAAGCTTGGTAATCTCCAGACAAAAAATTGCAGTTTCCCAAGAGGATTCTTATGGCGTATCCTTTCCCTGCAAAGGACAGGATATGGTGGGAATCCTCGCCCAGGGTGGACAAGGCGTTAACGCGTCTGTCCAAGAAGGTGGCGCTACCGTCTCCAGACACCGCGGCCCTTAAGATCCTGCGGATCGTAGACAGGAAACTACCTTAAAGTCTACTTATGCACATACGAGTGTTTTACTCAGACCGGCAATAGCAGCGGCATGGGTTTGTAGCGCTGTTGCAGCATGGACAGATACCTTGTTGGCTGACATGGATACCCTGGACAAGGATACCATTGTACTGACTTTAGGTCACATTAAAGACGCAGTCTTATATATGAGAGACGCTCAAAGAGACGAGGGGCTGCTTGGGTCCAGAGCCAACGCCATGGCAGTTTCGGCCAGACGAGCTCTGTGGACCCGCCAATGGTCGGGTGATGCCGACTCAAAGAAACGTATGGAGGTTTTACCTTACAGGGGTGAAGTTTTGTTTGGGGATGGTCTCGCGGACCTGGTTTCCACAGTTACCGCGGGTAAATCTAAATTTTTGCCTTTTGTTCCCCCACAGCAAAAGAAAACCCCACCATATCAGATGCAGTGCTTTCAGTCGCATAAGTCCAGAAGAGGTCGGGGCTCCTCTTTCCTCGCCAAAGGTAAGGGTAGAGGTAAGAGAACACCTGCCTCTGCTAGTTCCCAGGAGCAGAAGTCCTTCCCGGCTTCTGCTAAATCCACCGCATGACGCTGGGGCTCCACGGAGGGAGTTCGCACCGGTGGGGGCACGTCTTCGACTCTTCAGCCAGGTCTGGGTTCTATCAGACGTGGATCCTTGGGTGTTGGAAATTGTATCCCAAGGTTACAAACTGGAGTTCGAAGAGGTGCCCCCTCGACGATTTTTCAAGTCGGTCTTGCCAACCTCTTCCCCGGAGAGGGAAGTGATATTAGATGCAATTCGAAAGCTGTGTCAACAGCAAGTGATTGTCAAGGTTCCCCTAGGCCAATAAGGAAAAGGGTACTATTCAACACTAGAAACAAGAAATATATTGAAAGCGCTGTCCAAATTTAAAGAGTATTTTATTAAAATTAATTTAAAAAAAAAATGATGAATACATCCACAATAGATACTAATCCAAAAGGTGTCTATTAATATGTCCAATAATGGTCATAAGTATTTTAGGGACTCCTTTTGTCCCTGCAACACTTTTTAAGACACAACTGTGCACAGTGGATACAATTTTAATAAATCTTATTATCTCATTAAAAAACAACCAATAATCTATAGCCTAGAGGCAAATGATCCCCTACAATTTACACCAATTAATATAATCGACTTAACAGCCTTTCTAAATTAGTAAAATTTCCTGTCAATAAAACACAGTCCCAGTTAGGATTGTATGGATCTATGATAATTAGTGATCACTGAATCCTTCCACTTGGAGAATCATATGACTCCGGATGTTCAAAGTCACTGGGATTATAACATACTCATTATTTGGAGCAACCAACAATTGCTAATCAGTGGATTATCCTCTCCGGGAATACTCAAACTGAATGTCTGATGTTCTCTCACGGGCGTCCCCGTGTAATTAGTACGAGAATTATTTATCTATTCCACTTTGATAATAGCATTTGTCATGCTACGTTATAGATGTAGTTCTTTATCAGGCTGTATACAGATTATAAATGGTTGTGTCTCACCATGTATTTGCGGCTGCGTCTCCTAATGGGCATAAGGTTCTATTCCATGCGCACTGCACCGTCTCTCTGCCGTTGGTGATCCGGCAACCACCTCGTAGTATCCGGCAGAGTATTTTCCACGGCTGCGCCTCTCGTTGGATCTTTGCCTCTATCTTGTAGAGGCACCTTACTGCCGTCCAAAGTATAATGGCCCGTCTCCCGCTGTCCAGGTCACGCTGCCAGCACTCACTGCAGAACCTCAGGACGAACGGCTGTATTCTCGGCCGGGCTCACCGTGTCACATCTACTTTGAATGGCAAAATTAAATGCCCTTACTGGACGCTTCTCTGCCGCTTTCAAAAACTGATGTCCACACTGCTCGGGAGCAACTCTTGACGCGTTTCTCAGCCAAATTACACCGGCTGTTTCCTCAGAAGACATCAGTTTTTGAAAGCGGCAGAGAAGCGTCCAGTAAGGGCATTTAATTTTGCCATTCAAAGTAGATGTGACACGGTGAGCCCGGCCGAGAATACAGCCGTTCGTCCTGAGGTTCTGCAGTGAGTGCTGGCAGCGTGACCTGGACAGCGGGAGGCGGGCCATTATACTTTGGACGGCAGTAAGGTGCCTCTACAAGATAGAGGCAAAGATCCAACGAGAGGCGCAGCCGTGGAAAATACTCTGCCGGATACTACGAGGTGGTTGCCGGATCACCAACGGCAGAGAGACGGTGCAGTGCGCATGGAATAGAACCTTATGCCCATTAGGAGACGCAGCCGCAAATACATGGTGAGACACAACCATTTATAATCTGTATACAGCCTGATAAAGAACTACATCTATAACGTAGCATGACAAATGCTATTATCAAAGTGGAATAGATAAATAATTCTCGTACTAATTACACGGGGACGCCCGTGAGAGAACATCAGACATTCAGTTTGAGTACTCCCGGAGAGGATAATCCACTGATTAGCAATTGTTGGTTGCTCCAAATAATGAGTATGTTATAATCCCAGTGACTTTGAACATCCGGAGTCATATGATTCTCCAAGTGGAAGGATTCAGTGATCACTAATTATCATAGATCCATACAATCCTAACTGGGACTGTGTTTTATTGACAGGAAATTTTACTAATTTAGAAAGGCTGTTAAGTCGATTATATTAATTGGTGTAAATTGTAGGGGATCATTTGCCTCTAGGCTATAGATTATTGGTTGTTTTTTAATGAGATAATAAGATTTATTAAAATTGTATCCACTGTGCACAGTTGTGTCTTAAAAAGTGTTGCAGGGACAAAAGGAGTCCCTAAAATACTTATGACCATTATTGGACATATTATTAATAGACACCTTTTGGATTAGTATCTATTGTGGATGTATTCATCATTTTTTTAAAAAATTAATTTTAATAAAATACTCTTTAAATTTGGACAGCGCTTTCAATATATTTCTTGTTTCTTGTGCTATAAAGTATTGGGACTCAACACCCCACATTTGAGAGCAGCAGTCCATCTTTTGGAGGAATTGATTTGTAAAGATAAGGAGGTTTTGGATAACCGACACACACTACTCAGTATAGCGCTTTCATAGATTTTTTTCTTAGGTACTATTCAACACTGTTTGTGGTCCCGAAGCCGGATGGTTCGGTCAGACCCATTTTGAATCTAAAATCCCTAAACCTATACTTGAAAAAGTTCAAATTCAAGATGGAATCACTCCGGGCTGTTATATCCAGTCTGGAAGCAGGGGATTTTATGGTGTCGCTGGACGTGAAGGATGCCTACCTTCATGTCCCCATATTTCCTCCTCATCAGGAATACCTGCGTTTCGCGGTACAGAACTGTCATTACCAGTTTCAGACGTTGCCGTTTGGGCTTTCCACGGCCCCGAGCATTTTCACCAAAGTAATGGCGGAAATGATGGTGCTCCTGCGCAAGCAGGGAGTCACAATTATCCCGTACTTGGACGATCTCCTGATAAAGGCGAAATCAAGAGATTAATTGCTGAAAAGCGTGTCGCTCTCCCTGAGAGTGTTGCATCAACACGGTTGGATTCTCAATCTGCCAAAGTCACAGTTGATTCCAACGACTCGAATATCATTCCTAGGCATGATTCTAGACACGGAACAGAAGAGGGTTTTTCTACCAATAGAAAAAGCCCAGGACCTCCAGAACATGGTCAGGGGCCTGCTAAAACCAAAAAGAGTGTCTGTTCATCACTGCACTCGAGTTCTGGGAAAAATGGTGGCAGCCTACGAGGCCATCCCCTTCGGCAGGTTCCATGCGAGGACGTTTCAGTGGGACCTTCTGGACAAATGGTCGGGGTCCCATCTACACCTACATCAAAAGATGAGCCTGTCCCCCAGGACCAGGGTGTCTCTCCTGTGGTGGCTGCAGAGTGCTCACCTTCTAGAGGGTCGCAGGTTCGGCATTCAAGACTGGGTTCTGGTGACCACGGATGCGAGCCTCCGAGGATGGGGAGCAGTCACAAAAGGAAGAAATTTTCAGGGACTATGGTCAAGTTAGGAGGCTTGTCTACACATCAATGTGCTGGAATTGAGGGCCATATACAACTGCCTACGACAAGCGGAGTATCTTCTTCGCGACCTACCGGTTCTGATTCAATCAGACAATGTCACAGCCGTGGCTCATGTGCGGAAAATCACGTAAGCGCTCTGTCAGCAGTCTTCATACCGGTAGTGGACAACTGGGAAGCAGGCTTCCTCAGCAGACACGATCTCCATCCAGGAGAGTGGGGACTTCATCGAGAGGTCTTTGCAGAGTTAGCAAGTCTTTGGGGACTTCCTCGAATAGACATGATGGCGTCACGCCTCAACCAAAAGCTTCGGAGGTATTGTGCCAGGTCACGGGACCCTCAGGCAGTAGCGGTAGACGCCCTGGTGACACCATGGGTGTTTCAGTCGGTCTATGTGTTCCCTCCTCTACCTCTCATCTCAAAAGTGTTGAGAATCATAAGACGAAACAGAGTACGAGGGGAAGACCTGTTGCAGCAAGGGCCTTGCATGTTCCAAGACTTACCGCGGTTGCGTTTGACGGCATGGCGGTTGAACACCGAATCCTAGCTGAGAGAGGTATTCCGGAGGAAGTTATTCCTACTCTGATAAAGGCTAGGAAGGAAGTAACAGCGAAACATTATCACCGTATCTGGAGGAAGTATGTATCTTGGTGTGAAACCAAACATGCTCCTACGGAAGATTTCCATCTGGGCCGTTTTCTCCACTTCCTACAGACAGGAGTGGATATGGGCCTAAAGTTAGGGCCGAAATCTGTACCTTAATGGAGCCTATCTATATTTTTTCAGAAGGAATTGGCTTCTCTCCCAGAAGTCCACACTTTCGTAAAGGGAGTGCTGCACATCCAGCCTCCTTTTGTGCCACCTGTGGCGCCATGGGACCTTAACGTGGTGTTGCAGTTCCTTAAATCGCACTGGTTTGAACCTCTTCAAACGGTGGAATTAAACTTTCTCACTTGGAAAGTGGTCATGTTGCTGGCCTTGGCATCTGCAAGGCGGGTGTCAGAGTTGGCGGCCTTGTCTCACAAGAGCCCCTACTTGATTTTTCATGTGGATAGAGCAGAGTTGAGGACTCGTCCTCAATTTTTGCCTAAGGTGGTTTCTTCTTTTCATATGAACCAACCTATTGTGGTGCCTGTGGCTACGGGGGACTCGGAGGATTCTAAGTCCCTGGATGTAATCAGGGCCTTAAAAATTTACGTAGCCAGGACGGCTAGGGTTAGGAAAACAGAGGCTCTGTTTGTCCTGTATGCAGCCAACAAGGTTGGCGCGTCTGCTTCTAAGCAGACTATTGCTCGCTGGATCTGTAACACGATTCAGCAGGCTCATTCTACGGCTGGATTGCCGGTACCAAATTCAGTAAAGGCCCATTCCACTAGGAAGGTGGGCTCTTCTTGGCCGGCTGCCCGAGGCGTCTCGGCATTACAGCTTTGCCGAGCAGTTACTTGGTCGGGTTCAAACACTTTTGCTAAATTCTACAAGTTTGATAACCTGGCTGAGGAGGACCTTGCGTTTGCTCAATCGGTGCTGCAGAGTCATCCGCACTCTCCCGCCCGGTTTGGAGCTTTGGTATAAACCCCATGGTCCTCACGGAGTCCCCAGCATCCTCTAGGACGTAAGAGAAAATAAGATTTTAAACCTACTGGTAAATCTTTTTCTCCTAGTCCGTAGAGGATGCTGGGCGCCCGTCCCAGTGCGGACTAAATCTGCAAGACTTGTATATAGTTGTTGCTTACATAAGGGTTATGTTACGGTTAAGATCGGTCTTTGACTGATACTGTTTTTTGTTCATACTGTTAACTGGTTGCGTATATTCCAGGTTATATGGTGTTTGGTGTGGGCTGGTATGAATCTTGCCCTTAGATTAACAAAATCCTTTCTTCATATTGTCCATCTCCTCTGGGCACAGTTTCTCTAACTGAGGCCTGGAGGGGGGGCATAGAGGGAGGAGCCAGTGCACACCCATACTAAAAGTTCTTTATAGTGCCCATGTCTCCTGCGGAGCCCGTCTATACCCCATGGTCCTTACGGAGTCCCCAGCATCCTCTACGGACTAGGAGAAAAAGATTTACCGGTAGGTTTAAAATCTTATTTTTTATTTCTAGCCCAGTCATTGACTGCTGTGTTCTGTAATAGTGGATGTTTATAATTCTTTATTTGTCAGATGGGTTTAACTTTGTTACAGCCAATTTCTGTTTATTCTCAAACTACCTTTTATGTGTCGTCTATTGTAACTGCACAGTGTTTTAGTTGGTACTGCATAGTTTATACTTAAAGTTCAGAAAGGTGGCCAGGAACTAGTTGACTGTAATAAATAAATAAATATTTTCCATTTATCCAGTGTTTTGTGGTGATAAAGCACAGTATTTTTTTTGTTTATTTCAATTTGTTCCACATTCTTTCCCCCTGTGGTACTAGATGTTTATGGAGGATAAGTATTTCTTACAAATATTTTTCTGTAAAATCTAAAGATAGACAGCATATCCTTTTGAACATTACCCAAGTACCTTAAACCGTTGTTGTTGTTTTTATTTTTTTATTTTTTTTGTAGAGCACTGTGTTTATGTATTATGGGCTGTCCAACTTTTATCAAAACCACCGTCGATATGTGAAATCTAGAGATGACAGCCAGCTGAATGGAGACAAAAACTCACTTACAGTAAGTCATGTTTGGTTGATAGAACGATGCTTTAAATACCAGTAACCAAAAAAATCTGTTGCCTCAATTGAACGGGAAGAATCTGATTTTGTTGTGATTCCGGTAACATCTTTGTACTTTTCTATAATGCTCTAAAAAATTTTTTTATATATATGCATGTGTGTAAAAAAAAAAAATAATAGTAAAAAATAATATATATATATATATATATATATATATATATATATATATATATATATATATATATATATATATAATATTTATTTCAAGTATCCGGCACTAGCTGCCTCTTACTGGCAGAAGGTAATGGCTCCGGTGCCCTCCAGGGGTTCTATGTCCCAGTATACACAAGCGAAATTGGCGGCACTCAGAGACTTGTAGGAACTTTGAAATAGCGCTTTTCATTTTTTTTTAATTCAACGTTGAATTAAAAAAAGCTATTTCAAAGTTCCTACAAGTCTCTGAGTGCCGCCATTTTAGCTTGTGTGTGTGTGTATATGTATGTATATCTATCTATCGTTTCCCAAACTCTATCCTCCAGTATCCCCAACAGTTCATGTTTTCCAGGTCACCTTGCATGTACACAGGTGTATTTATTACTCACTGACACATTTTAAAAGGTCCACAGGTGGAGGTAATTATTTCACTTGTGATTCTTTGAGGAGACCTGCAAAACGTGAACTGTTGGTGGTCCTTGAGGACTGTGTTTGGAGACCACTGTGTTGGATGAATAAAACGTTCATATTATGCATGCACTGTCCTTTGTGAGCATATTACTATTGGCACATTTGTGAATCATCAGAATCTATGGCCTGAAGGGGAGGTAACTGTTCTCCCCTATTTAGCCATGTGTTTTGTTTTTGTTTTTTTTGTTTTGTTTTTTCTGCAAGCATTAGAGTGTTGCCTCCACCACAGATAATATACTGTATGGGAAAGGGGTGTGCAGAAAAATAGCACGCCCACCAGATGCGAAAAGCCCCATGCTCAGAACCTTGGTACAGAAAGTCCCTGTAAAGGTGCATGCTCACGGTGAGATTTATCCTTGCGATTTTGACTCTATAGTCACAAGGCTAGGGAGACTGTAGGCAAATCAATCTTGACTATCTAGTTCTAGTACTACAGTATAGTCAAAATTGGCACTTGGTCGGAATCGCACATAGCCAATATCGCAAGCACACATATTGCCTACTTCAGATCTGATCGCTGGGCTGCATTTTTTGCTGCCCTGCGATCAGATAGTCGTTGCCACAGGGGGAGGGGGGGGGGGGGGTTTCATTGTGCAACTGTGCGATCGCATGTGTACCAGAGTTGAACAAACTGATTTTGTGCAGTCTCTGCGCAGCCCAGGACTTGCTCTTCCAGTTGCCACCCACAAGCGGCCTCTTCCTGTTAATCTCCTTGCAGACGCCCATACGAATGGATTCTTTGCACCATCCCGTCGCAGGGCACCGATGCCCGTTGCAGCCGCGCAAAGCGCCGGTGCGGTGCATGCGCAGTTTGGATCTGATCACTCGCTGTGCAAAAACGCACATCCGCAGTCAGATCTGAATTACCCCCATAGTCCGTTGCATAGTCAAAATCGAAGATGGCCAAAATCTCACTGCATGTATGCACCTTAAGAAGTGAGGAGTTGTGTTCTGGTGACGTTTCTTTCCTGGCTAAACTGAGGATTTATCTTAATAGTGATTGTTGCAATTTAGGATATCCACTAAATGCAGTTACCGTTAATACACTTCCAGGGTTGTTACAAAATTATTAGGATAAGGCTTTACCGGCTAGATTATGCCTAGATTGAAACTGTCAAACAAAATACAGCTGATTTGCATACATACATACATACATACATACATACATACATACATACATACATACATACATACATACATACATACATACATACATTTAGCACTAGCTATGGTATTTTCTCTTACATCCTATAGGATGCTGGAGTCCAATTTAGTACCATGGGGTATAGAAGGATCCTTTGGGAACCACTGGCACTTTAAGAGTTTAATAGTGTGGGCTGGCCCTTCCCTCTATGCCCCTCCTACCAGACTCCGTTTAGAAAATGTGCCCGGAGGATACGGTCACAGCTAGGGGAGCTCCTAGGAGTTTTTCTAGTCTTTTTTTATTTTTTTTTAAAGTTCATTAGGTTCAGGGAGGCTGCTGGGTGGGAGTGCAGCACTGACAGGCTGCGCTCCAGGAATGCTCGGCAACACTGTGTAGGCGCTGTGAGGGGCGTCCTGAGCCAGCGCGGATCTCCCTACACTAGTCATGCTGCTAACAAAAAAGAGGATTGCTCTGCGCTCCAGAGATCACTTTAAATTAATTAATTCATTGATTAAGTGCAGTCTAGCAGGGAGAATAATTGACTCGATGAAACTCAACTTTTAGGAAAAGATTATTTTATCATATCAAAATGTTATTGTTTGACAAAGACACACAAAACAAACAAAAACCGTTAATATATGTAGCAATTAAAATGATCGGAGGTTCCAACCTCTTGCATGCACAATAGATAGAGACCTGTATCTGTCTCTGAGAACGTGCTGTTTAAGGCAACATACAATGTTTCTGAATAAAGGATTTTTGAAACATAGAAAGAAGGCTCTCTTTAAATAAAATGTCAATTGATTTTAACACTGGCGTCCCAGTGTGATAACATAAATAATATCCACAGATGGCTCCACAATGGCTAATAAATTATTTGAGGCATACAAACAATAATTACCCTCGTGCTGGTTCCTGAAATTTACTACAGGGTCCTGTGTGCAACTGCACGTGGTAATAGAAGAAACCTCTGATCTTTTTAATTGCTACATATATTAACTGTTTGATTTTTGTGTGTCTTTGCCAAACAATAACATTTTGATATGATAAAATAATCTTTTTCTAAAAGTTGAGTTTCATTGAGTCAATTATTCTCCCTGCTAGACTGCACTTAATCAATGAATTAATTAATTTAAAGTGATCTCTGGAGCGCAGAGCAATCCTCTTCTTTTTTTTTTTTTTTTTTTTTTGTTCATTATTTAATCTGTATTTCAGCCTAGCCAGCTGTTTTGCTCAGCAGCTCCATCACCTACGGTTTCTCTTACCAAATTTTGAAAAACCATTAATTGGTAAATGTATTATTATATATAGCTAATAAAGAGAAGAGAGAAAAAGAAAAAGAAACCCTTGTTGGGAGCACTCACTCTTGGAAACAATGGAGAGTTAGATAATACTTGATAAATTAGGTATTTAAAACGTAACTTTTAATTATTTATGGGTAAAATACGGAGTACACCCTGTTTTGTTGTTTAAAATGTAATTAAATAAACGTGAATCATTGGTTTCGAATTACCGCTGTGAATATATAGGTGAAAACATGTATGTATGTATGTATGTATGTATGTGTGTGTGTATATATATATATATATATATATATATATATATATATATATATATATATAAGGCCAAAAAATTGCAAAAAAAGGTTCGGCATGAAATATGGCAAAATCAAGGAATGTGCCCACCAGGTATTGTTTTTTAGGTTAGTGCAATAATCTGAGTATTGCCGTCAAGTAAAACCTACAACACCAGGTATTCCTTAGTGGTCAACCACCTAAGTACTGACCAGGCCCAACACCGTATTGCTTCCAAGATCGGACGAGATTGGGCATGCGCGGTGTGGTGTGGTAGTAGATTTCGGTTTGAACAGCTGGTATGCAGCTATCAACTACAACACAGACCTGGTTCTTGAAATGGGCAGATAGCCTCTTAGAGAAGAGACATATGTTTGACCATCATTGCACCGAATTGTATTCCAAATATATAGGTATACTAAGGTTTAAATCATATGATCAGTCGGTTTTGCCAAACTGAGCCGCCTGCATGTTGCTTTTGATTGTGTGTGCTATGCAACATAAATCCCCAATGGATTTTTCACACGTAGTAGGGCATAAGAAAACCCTTGTTGTACTGATGACACGCCAACAAAAAAACATTAAATAATGAAAGTAATGCCAGTTATATAAGGTACATCTACAACATATGGAACAATCTGTTTCATAAGTGCTATCAATACACAGCTTATCTTTATTTGTACTTTTTTCTGTGTCAATTTTGGGCAGACACATTACAAAATAGCTACAAACTGTCATCCACTATAGCTGCAGCAATTGGAACATATATGTTGCCACTCATTTATTCCTGCATATTCAGCAGCATAACCCCTTTTTTTCCCCACAGATATCTTAAATATGAGCACATGAATGATTGTATATACAATTGCCAATGAAGCACAAATTATATTCGGCATGCCATATTTTTGATTAATTTATTGTGGAGATTTAGTGGATACATGTTTAGTGGTTTATTTTGGCAACAAGATTGCCACACAGACAGCATGCGGCGTTTCAGGCTCTAAGGTTCCGTTTAGCCTAAGTGTGGGCAGGAGGGTTTGTGTCTTTTGTAATACATTCCCTATTTATTTATCTGCCAGTCTGTCTGTACAGCTGATAAAGATATTTTTGAATAATTTTCAGCCTTAATGACATTACATTACTTTCATTATTTAATGTTTTTTTGTTGGCGTGTCATCAGTACAACAAGGGTTTTCTTATGCCCTACTACGTGTGAAAAATCCATTGGGGATTTATGTTGCATAGCACACACAATCAAAAGCAACATGCAGGCGGCTCAGTTTGGCAAAACCGACTGATCATATGATTTAAACCTTAGTATACCTATATATTTGGAATACAATTCGGTGCAATGATGGTCAAACATATGTCTCTTCTCTAAGAGGCTATCTGCCCATTTCAAGAACCAGGTCTGTGTTGTAGTTGATAGCTGCATACCAGCTGTTCAAACCGAAATCTACTACCACACCACACCGCGCATGCCCAATCTCGTCCGATCTTGGAAGCAATACGGTGTTGGGCCTGGTCAGTACTTAGGTGGTTGACCACTAAGGAATACCTGGTGTTGTAGGTTTTACTTGACGGCAATACTCAGATTATTGCACTAACCTAAAAAACAATACCTGGTGGGCACATTCCTTGATTTTGCCATATTTCATGCCGAACCTTTTTTTGCAATTTTTTGGCCTTATATATATATACATGTTTTCACCTATATATTCACAGCGGTAATTCGAAACCAATGATTCACGTTTATTTAATTACATTTTAAACAACAAAACAGGGTGTACTCCGTATTTTACCCATAAATAATTAAAAGTTACGTTTTAAATACCTAATTTATCAAGTATTATCTAACTCTCCATTGTTTCCAAGAGTGAGTGCTCCCAACAAGGGTTTCTTTTTCTTTTTCTCTCTTCTCTTTATTACCAATGTAATAGACCCATGGGAGCACCATCGACAATCACCCTCCTTTTTTCTACCCACAACTTTGACAGTTTAATGGTAGATGGTGATTAATTCCGAAAGTTTTTTCGGTTGGTCGGTTTTCTTGGAAACTTACATTAATTATCTACTCATGCAACATCATTTACTCTTGTGCGGCATCCTTAACCCAATTTTCCTTTTGCTTATTATATATAGCGCCAGGTTCATACAGTTTGAGATTATTCTTCAACCGTATTTGTATATTTTTATGCTGCTAACAGGGGCTAATCCTGCTGTTAGCTTCAGGAAACCTCAGGCCAGTTTAAACATTTAGTGCGGGAAGCCGCGCGCCATGTCGGGGGGCGGGGCTTCCTCAGAGCGGATCCAGCACTCACCAGCGCCATTTTCTCCCTGCAAAGACGCTGACGGGGAGCGCTGCCCTCCACATAACTCCATTGCCTCACGGTACCAGGGTGTTATAGACGGGGGGGGGGGGAGGGGGAGAGAGAGGGAGAGAGAGATATCAATACTACTTTATTAAGGGTAGTTAGCTCTGGGCTTTTAGCATAATAATTGCCTACAGGGGCGCTGTGTGGCTGGTTCCTTATACTCTGTCTCTCTGAAGGTACTCTGGGGCAAACTGTGTCTGACATTTTCCTGTGTGTGTAAGTGTGTATATCCCACATTACCGTGTCTAAGGACTCTGTGTCCTGTGCTGCAGAGTGTCCATCTTCGCCTGAGGAGTCTATTCCATGTACTCAGGACTGTAATATATCGTCTCAGCCTTCTGAATCCGAACCCCCATGGGTGGATTCTTTAAGGGGAATGATATCCCAGATTTCTACTAGGATGTCCCATACTGAAAGGGAGACGCAGGTTTTGAAAAAATCTCTGGAGTGCTTAAAGTATTCAGCCCCTACTACTATGGACCTATACATACATACACTCCAAAACGTACACTTGCCCAAATAATGCAAGTTGACACTGATACCGACTCTGATACAGGGGACGGTGATGGGGATATGCACGGGGGAGATGCATCCCTTGCTAAAGGGGTGCAGTTGATGATTGAAGCAATTAGGGATGTGTTGCATATTTCTGAGAGAGTGCCTGAGCAAGAAGAAGAATCTTATTTACAGTAAATAAGAAATCCTCGCTTACCTTCCCTGCTTCTAAGGAATTCAACTCCTTGTTTGAAAAGTCCTGGAAAAATGCAGAGGAAAAAATTCCAGATTCCTAAAAGAATTATCAAAGCTTTTCCTTTCCCTGAAGAGGACAAAAAAATGTGGGAAAACCCACCTATAGTTGATGCTTCTGTATCTAGATTGCCAAAAAAGGTAGTTTTTACCTGTCCCCGGTTCAACCGCCTTTAAAGGAGCCGGCTGACCGCAAGATTGAGACTACGCTCAAATTACTATACACTGCTACAGGCGTGGCATTAAATCCCACTATTGCTTGTGCATGGATTTCTAAAGCTATAGTAAAGTGGTCAGGCACATTACTTGAGGATTTAGATACTATGGATAGGAGTGACATTGATTTGTTTTTTTACGTCGCATACAGGATTCTGCAAGTTTCATGGTGGAGGCCATGAAGGACATTGGCCTGCTTAATGCAAGGGCTACTTCCATGGCAGTCTCTGCACGCAGAGGACTCTGGATACGCCAATGGACTGTGGATGCGGAATCCAAGAAAAGTGTGGAGAACCTACCCTTAACAGGTCAGGCCCTGTTTGGAGAAGCTCTGGATGCGTGGATATCCACGGCAACTGCGGGTAAGTCGGCCTTTCTTCCCTCTGCAGCTGCACCGGCTCGAAAGTCTTATCCTACGCCTGCACTGCAGTCCTTTCAGACCGCTAAATTTAAAAAACCCAACCCCCCCCTTCCCCCACCCACCACCTTCTTTAGAGGAGGATGGGGAAAGTCCAGAAAACCTGCTCCAACAGGTTCCTAGGAACAGAAACCAGGTTCTGCTTCCTCAAAATCTTCAGCATGACGGTGGACCTCCCAGCCTGGAGATCGGACAGGTGGGAGCGAGACTAAAAGATTACAGTCGCGTCTGGGCGTAATCGTGCCTGGATATTGTTGCCCAGGGGTACAGACTGGAGTTTCAGGAACTCCCACCTCACAGATTCTTCAAATCAGGCTTACCAGTTTCGCTGACAGAAAGTGCTATCCTACAGGAAGCCATTCAAAAATTGGTACGAACAAATGTAATTGTTCCAGTTCCACCTTAGCTAATTACCAAGGGTTATTACTCAAACCTGTGTGTGTGGTACCGAATCCGGACGGTTCGGTAAGGCCTAACTTGAACCTGAAGTCATTGAACCCTGAGGGTTTTCCGATTCAATATGGAGTCTCTGAGAGCAGTGATCTCGGGTCTGGAGGAGGGGAAATTCCTAGTATCCCTGGATATCAAGAATGCGTACCTTCACATTCCGATCTGGCCGCCTCACCAGGCCTATCTACGGTTTGCACTACAGGACTGTCACTATCCGTTCCAGACATTACCATTCGGCCTCTCGACAGCACCGAGGGTGTTTACCAAGGTCATGGCGGAGATGATGCTCCTCCCCCGCAAACAGGGAGTGAACATTATTCCATATCTGGATGATCTGCTGATAAAAGCATCTACCAAGGAGAAGCTGTTGCAGAGTATTGCACTCTCAACTCCACTACTCCGGGATCATGGGTGGATCCTGAACCTTCCATAGTCACATTTGGAACCGACAAGGAGACAGCCCTTCCTGGGGATGATACTCGACACGGAAGTGCAGCGGGTGTTTCTACCACTGAGGAAAGCGTTGGTGATCCAATCAATGGTCCGGATGTCCTGAAGCCAGCCAGGGTATCTGTTCATCAGTGCATTCGCCTTCTGGGGAAGATGGTTGCCTCCTACGAGGCTCTACAGTACGGAAGATTCCATGCGAGGTTCTTCCAACTAGATCTCCCCGACAAATGGTCGGGATCACATCTTCACATGCACCAGCAGATACTCCTGTCGCCGAAAGCCAGAATTTCACTCCTCTGGTGGCTGCAAACTTCTTACCTAGTCGAGGGCCGCAGGTTCGGGATTCAGAATTGTATCCTTCTAACCACGGATGCAAGTCTTAGAGGTTGGGTAGCAGTTACCCAAGGGGAAAACTTCCAAGGAA
Organism: Pseudophryne corroboree; assembly: GCF_028390025.1. Lineage (NCBI taxonomy): Eukaryota > Metazoa > Chordata > Amphibia > Anura > Myobatrachidae > Pseudophryne > Pseudophryne corroboree. Next base: position 420,202,953 of record NC_086447.1, on the reverse strand, counting down.
AGTGGTCAAGTCTGGAATCCATCCTTCCAATAAATGTTCTGGAACTACGGGCCATATAAAACGGCCTCCTACAAGCGACACATCTTCTGCAAAATCAGGCATTCAGGTTCAGTCAGACAATGTAACGGCAGTGTCCTACATAAACTGACAGGGTGGAACGAAGAGCAGAGCGGCTATGTCAGAGGTAACAAGAATTCTCCTCTGGGCAGAAAAGCATGCGGTGGCGCTGTCGGCCATTTTCATTCCGGGAGTGGACAACTGGGAAGCGGACTTCCTCAGCAGACACGATCTCCATCCACAAGAATGGAGCCTCCACCCGGAGGTGTTCGCAGAAGTGACAAGCTTATGGGGTGTACCTCAGATAGACATGATGGCTTCTTGCCTCAACAAGAAGCTTCGGAGGTACTGTTCCAGGTTGAGAGACGTGGACACACTGGTAACTCCGTGGACGTATCAGTCAGTGTATGTGTTCCCTCCACTTCCACTCATCCCAAGGATTCTCAAACTCTTAAAAAGAACAAGAGTTCAGGCGATCCTCATTGCTCAGGACTGGCCAAGTAGAGCTTGGTATGCAGATCTTCTGGAATTACTGCTGGAGGATCCGAGGCCTCTTCCTCTTCGCGAGGACCTTCTACAACAGGAGCCGTTCGCCTATCAAGACTTACCGTGGCTACGTTTGATGGCATGGAGGTTGAACGCCAGATCTTAGCTCGGACGGGTATTCCGACCAAGGTCATTCCTACTCTGATTCGAGCTAGGAAGGGGGTAACGTCTAAACATTAGCATCGGATTTGGAAAAAGTATGTCTCTAAGTGTGGATCCAAGAAGTTTCCTACGTTGGAGTTTCAACTGTGTCGTTTTCTCTTTCTGCAAGCAGGTGTGGATGTGGGCCTACGCTTGGGCTCAATCAAAGTCCAGATTTCGGGTTTGTCCATTTTCTTCCAGAAACAATTGGCTGCTATCCCTGAGGTTCAGACTTTCTTGAAAGGAGTTCTGCACATCCAACCACCCTTTGTGCCTCCTACGGCACCTTGGGATCTTAATGTGGTGCGAACCTTTACAGGAGGTGGATGTAAAGTTTCTTACTTGGAAGGCGGTCACACTGTTGACATTGGCATCTGCAAGACGTGTGTCGGAATTGGTGGCATTGTCGCACAAGAGCCCCTACTTGATTTTCCATGAGGATAGAGCTGAGCTCAGAACGCGTCTGCAATTTCTTCCAAAGGTTGTGTCGGCTTTTCATGTCAACCAACCTATTGTGGTGCCAGTGGCTACTGACACCTCAATTAGCTCAAAGTCCTTGTATGTTGTGTGGGCTTTGAAGATATATGTGAAGAGGACTGCTCGTCACAGGAAATCGGACACTCTATTTGTCCTTAATGATCCCAACAAGATTGGGTGTCCTGCTTCTAAGCAGACGATTTCTCGCTGGATCAGGCTTACTATCCAGCATGCTTATTCGACGGCAGGATTGCCGATTCCAAATTCTGTTCAGGCCCACTCTACTCGTGTGGTGGGTTCGTCCTGGGCGGCTGCCCGGGGTGTCTCGGCTTTACAGCTTTGCCGAGCAGCCACTTGGTCAGGGTCGAACACGTTTGCTAAGTTCTACAGGTTCGATACTTTGGCCTCTGAGGATCTACAGTTTGGTCAATCTGTTCTGAAGGACCCTCAGCACTCTCCCTCCTGTACTGGGAGCTTTGGTACATCCTCATGGTACTAAATTGGACCCCAGCATCCTCTAGGACGTAAGAGAAAATAGGACTTTAATTGCCTACCGGTAATTCTTTTCTCGTAGTCTGTAGAGGATGCTGGGCGCCCGTCCAGTACTTTTGTATTCCTGCATAGTTACTTAAGTAAGTATTGTTGGTTCAGCCGTTGCTGAATTGTTCCAAGTTGCTTAGCTTTCCTTTTTGTTATGTGTGAGCTGCTATGAATCTCACCACTATCTGTATATTTCCTTCTCTCGAAGTATGTCCGTCTCCTCGGGCACAGTTTCTGTGCCCTGAGTCTGGTAGGAGGGGCGTAGAGGGAGGGGCCAGCCCACACTATTAAACTCTTAAAGTGCCAGTGGCTCCCAAAGGACCCATCTATACCCCATGGTACTAAATTGGATCCCGGCATCCTCTGTGGACTACGAGAAAAGGATTTATCGGTAGGTAATTAAAATCCTATTTTTAAATCCTACTGCAAGTGCTACATGGTGGCAGCAGAATAATCCAGCGTCAAAAGATCACTTGACTTTACTAAATCTGTATGTGGTGCAGATATTGATGATCTTAGTGGCAACAAACCAATTAGATATATTAACCCTTCATAGGTGGCCTTGTTTTTCTGTTATGATAAATAATTAAACAGATTCTTGAAACGTACAAGTCATTTTTGTAATCAATAAGCTGCCCAGCCTTTGTTGGCGTATATAGTTACTAACTGACCTTGAAGCTCTCCTGTACTTCATTGTGAAGCATACAATATAAACCACACTGCTCTCCCTAACTTCTGCGTTGAGGCTGCAGCTGACCTACTTGATATTGAATCTAAATTATTGCAGCACAATCTGTTTATTAGAACGGTGTGAATTTGAGGCCTAAAACTAAACCACCATTTGGAACATTGTGTAAGGGGGAAAAAGAGGAATTGCATGACCTAGATACAACTGAGCAGATTTTATTTATTTATTGTGCTAATAAAATTGGATTGTTAAAGCTTTGATAGGCTGATGCCTCTAAACTATACTTTTGTTTTCTCTTGTGTCCTAGAGGATGCTTGAGTCCGCATTAGTACCATGGGGTATAGACTGGTCCACCAGGATTCATTGGCACTTTAAGAGTTTGAGAGTGTGGGCTGGCTCCTCCGTCTATGCCCCTGCTACCAGACTCTGTTTAGAAAATGTGCCCCCAGGAGCCGGTCACTGACGCGGAATCCAGGAGAGGTGTGGAGACCCTACCCTACACAGGTCAGGCTCTCTTTGGGGAAGTGTTGGATGCGTGATTTCCACGGCTGCAGCGGGTAAGTCTCCTTTTCTTCTCTCAGCTGCACCTGCTACGAAGAAGCTATTTTCTTCAGCTGCATCACAATCCTTTTGGGCTGCTAGAATAAGAAGGGCAAGCCATCCAACACCTTCTTTAGAGGAGGTCGGCCAAGAAACCTGCTGCTGCAGGTTCCCAGGAACAGACTCCTGCTTCAGGTACGCCAAAGTCCTCAGCATGACCGCGCGGCCTGGAGGCGGGACCGGTGGGGGCGAGACTCGGGCATTTCAGTCACGTCTGGGTATCGTCCGGCCTGGACCCCTGGGACACAATATCCTGTAGGTTATTGTACCAGTTCCACCCCATTTGCAAAACAAGGGTTACTATTTGAACATTTTTCGTGGTACTGAAACCGGATGGTTCGGTCAGGCCCATTTTGAACTTAAAATCGCTTAATCCCTTTCTGAGGGAGTTAAAGTTCAAGATGGAGTCTCTGAGGGTGGTGATATCAGGACTGGAAGAGGAGGAATTCCTGGTATCCCTAGAAATCAAGGATGCGTACCTCCACATTCCGATTTTGGCCGCCGCATCAAGCTTATCTCCAATTCGCACTGTTGGACAGTCATTTCTAATTCCAGGTCCTGCCATTCGGCCTCTCCACAGCACCAAGGGTATTCACCAAGGTGATGGCATTAATTATGGTTCTTTTATGCAGACAGGGGGTGAACATAATTCCATATATGGATGATCTGCTGATAAAGGCATCGTCCAAGGAGAAGCTGTTACAGTCCATTGTTCTCACGACCCATCTACTCAGGGAACACGGTTGGATCCTGAATCTTCCAAAATCACATTTGGAGCCTACCAGGAGGTTGTCTTTTCTGGGAATGATCCTCGACACGCAACTGCAGAGGGTGTTTCTCCCAGAGGAGAAAGTGTTGGTGATACACACAATGGTCCGGGATGTTCTGAAGCCAGCCCGGGTGTCGGTTCATCAGTGCATTCGCCTTCTTGGGAAGATGGTGGCCTCTTACGAGGCTCTGCAGTACGGGAGGTTTCATGCTCGACCCTTCCAACTGGATCTCCTGGACTAGTGGTCGAGATCTCCTCTACACATGCACCAGAGAATACGTCTGTCGCCAAAGGCCAGGATTTCACTCCTCTGGTGGCTACAATTACCTCACCTTCTGGAGGGCCGCAGGTTTGGGATTCAGGACTGGATTCTTCTAACCACGAAGGCAAGTCTCCGGGGATGGGGTGCAGTCACCCAACGGGAGACCTTCCAAGGAAGGTGGTCAAGTCTGGAAGCCGGTCTGCCAATAAACATTCTGGAACTAAGAGCCGTCTACAACGGTCTTCTCCATGCGGCCCATCTTCTGCGAGATCGGGCCATTCAAGTGCAGTCAGACAATGTAACGACAGTAGCTTACATAAACCGACAGGGCGGAATGAAGAGCAGAGCTGCAATGTCATAGATAACCAGGATCATCCTCTGGGCAGAAAAACACGCGTTGCCAATCTTCATTCTAGGAGTAGACAACTGGGAAGTGGACTTCCTCAGCAGACACGATCTTCATCCAAGAGAGTGGGGACTCCATCCGGAGGTGTTCATGGAGGTAACAGATCTTTGGGGTGTATCTCAAATAGACATATGGCCTCTTGTCTCAACAAGAAGCTTTGGCGGTATTGTTCCAGGTCGAGGAACCCGCAAGCCGTGGCTGTGGACGCCCTAGTGACACTATGGGTGTTCCAGTCGGTGTACTGTTTCCTCCACTTCCACTCATTCCAAGAGTTCTAATACTCATAAGGAGAATAAGAGTTCAGGCAATCCTCACTGCTCCGGACTGGCCAAGAAGGGCTTGGTAAGTGGATCTTCTGGATCTACTGCTAGAAGAGCCGAGGCCTCTTCCTCTTTGGGAGGACCTGCTGCAGCAGGGGCCGTTCGCCTATCAAGACTTACTGCGGCTACGTTTGATGGCATGGAGGTTGAACGCCAGATTTTAGCTCGGAAGGGCATTCCGAACAAGGTTATTCCTACCCTGATACAGGCTAGGAAAGGAGTAATGTCTAAACATAACCATCATTTGAAAAAAATATGTATCTTGGTACGAGTCCAAGAAGTGCCCTACGGTGGTGTTTCAACTGGGACGGTTTCTCCTTTTCCTGCAAGCAGGTGTGGATATGGGCCTGAGGTTGGGCTCCGTAAAGGTCCAGGTTTCGGCCCTATCCATTTTCTTCCAGAAACAGTTGGCTTCTCTTCCTGAGGTTCAGACTTTTTCTGAAAGGGATTCTGCACATCCAGCCTCCCTTTGTACCGCCTACGGCACCCTGGGATCTTAACGTGGTGTTGCAGTTTCTCCAATTGGATTGGTTTGAGCCTCTGCCGAAGGTTAAGGTCAAGTTTCTCACGGGGAAGGCTGTCACTTGGTTGGCCTTAGCTTCTGCTAGACGTGTGTCTGAGTTGGGGGCTTTGTCCTGTAAGAGCTCCTACTTTATCTTCCATGAAGATAGAGCTGCGCTCCGGACACCACAGCAGTTTCTTTCAAAGGTTGTGTCGGCATTTCATATCAACCAACCTATTGTGGTGCCAGTGGCTGCTGACTCCTCATTTCCTCAAAGTCCTTGGATGTTGGCTGGACTCTGAAGATCTATGTGAAGAGGACTGCTTGTCACAGAAAACCGGACTCTGTTTGTCCTGTATGATCCCAAGAAACTTGGGTGTCCTGCTTCTAAGCAGACTATCTCTCGCTGGATCAGGTTCACTATCCAGCATGCGTATTCTATGGCAGGATTGCCGTGTCCTACGTCTGTTAAGGCTCACTCTACTCGTAAGGTGGTTTCTTCCTGGGCGGCTGCCTAGGGTGTCTCGGCTTTACAGCTTTGCCGAGCAGCTACTTAGTCTGGGTCAAACACATTCGCAAAGTTCTACAAGTTTGATACTTTGGCCTCTGAAGACCTACAGTTTGGTCGGTCAGTTCTGCAGTAACCTCCGCGCTCTCCCTCCCGTTCTGGGAGCTTTGGTACATCCCCCATGGTACTAATGTGGACCCCAGCATCCTCTAGGACGTAAGAGAAAATAGGATTTTAATTACCTACCGGTAAATCCTTTTCTCGTAGTCCGTAGAAGATGCTGGGCGCCTGCCCAGTGCTTCGTTTTCTTGCAGTGGTTTTCTGGTTCAGTACAACTTTTTTGTTTTTAGTTAAGTACTGCATTGTTACTTGGTAAGTAATGTTTGTGGTTGCTAAGTTTCCAAGCTTGTTAGCTTGGTTTGCCTTATGTGTGTGAGCTGGTGTGACTCTCGCCACGAACTGTGTATAATCCTTCTCTCGAAGATGTCCGTCTCCTCGGGCACAGTTTCTAGACTGTCTGGTAGGAGGGGCATAGAGGGAGGAGCCTACTCACACTCTCAAACTCTTAAAGTGCCAATGGCTCCTAGTAGACCAGTCTATACCCCATGTTACTAATGTGGACCCCAGCATCCTCTACGGACTACTAGAAAAGGATTTACAGGTAGGTAATTTTAAATCCTATTTCTCTTACGTCCTAGAGGATGCTGGGGACTCCGTAAGGACCATGGGGTATAGACAGGCTCCGCAGGAGACATGGGCACTATAAAGAACTTTTAGTATGGGTGTGCACTGGCTCTTCCCTCTATGCCACTCCTCCCAGACCTCCGTTAGATTTTGTGCCCAGAGGAGATAGGGTGCATTACAGGGGAGCTCTCCTGAGTTTCTCTGTTTAAAAGAATTTTGTTAGGTTTTTTATTTTCAGGGAGCACTGCTGGCAACAGGCTCCCTGCATCGTGGGACTGAGGAGAGAGAAGCAGACCTACTTAAGTGATAGGCTCTGCATCTTAGGCTACTGGACACCATTAGTTCCAGAGGGAGTCGGAACGCAGGTCTCACCCCGCCGTTTGTCCCAGAGCCGCGCCGCCGTCCTCCTCGCAGAGCCGGAAGGTAGAAGCCGGGTGAGTATAATAGGATTTAAATTACCTACCTGTAAATATCTGGGTTTTATTCCAGTGTCAGTTGGTGCTGGGTGTGTGCTGGCATACTCTCTCTCTGTCTCTCCAAAGGGCCTTGTTGGGGAATTGTCCCCTTATAGATATATCCCTGTGTGTGTGGGGGTGTCGTTACGTGCGTGTCGGCATGTCTGAAGCGGAAGGCTCGTCCAAGGAGGAGGTGGAGCAGATGAGTGGTGTGTCTCTGTCGGCAACGCCGACTCATGATTGGATGGACATGTGGCATATGTTAAATGCAAGTGTGGCCTCATTACATAAGAGACTGGACAAAGCAGAGTCCAGGGAGAAAGCAGGGAGTTAATCCACGGATTGGACTGGGTCACACGGCCCTTCTGAGTCTCAAAAACGTCCCCTATCCCAAATAATAGGCACTGGTACTGACACGGATTCTGACTCCAGTGTCGACTACGATGATGCAAAATTACACCCAAGGGTTGCAAAAAGTATTCAGTGTATGATTATTGCAATAAAAGATATTTTGCATATCATTGATGACCCCTCTGTCCCTGACATGAGGGTGCGCATGTATAAGGAAAAGAAACCTGAGGTAACCTTCCCCCATCCCATGAGCTTAACGAGTTATTTGAAAAAGTTTGGTAAACTCCAGATAAAAAACTGCAGATTCCCAAAATGGTTCTTATGGCGTATCCTTTCCCTGCACAGGACAGGGTACGTTGGGAATCCTCTCCCAGGGTGGACAAGGCTTTAACACGCCTGGCCAAGAAGGTGGCGCTACTGTCTCCGGACACGGCAGCCCTCAAGGATCCTGCTGATCGCAGACAGGAGTCTACTTTAAAGTCTATTTATGCGCATACAGGTGCTTTGCTCAGACCGGCAATAGCATCGGCATGGACAGATACCTTGTCAGCTGGCCTTGATACCCTAGACAGGGATACCATTTTATTAACCTTAGCCCACATTAAAGACGCAGTCTTATATATGAGGGACGCTCAAAGAGATGTTGGGCTGCTGGGTTCCAGAGCCAATGCCATGGCTATTTATGCGAGACGAGCTCTATGGACCCGCCAATGGACGGGTGATGCAGACTCAAAGAAGCATATGGAGGTTTTACCTTACAAGGGTGAAGTGTTGTTTGGGGAGGGGCTCACGGACCTGGTTTCCACAGCTACGGCGGGTAAATCTACATTTTTACCTTTTGTTCCCCAACAGCAAAAGAAAACTCCACAGTATCAGATGCAGTCCTTTTGGTCGCATAAGTCCAGAAGAGGTCGGGGCTCCTCCTTCCTTGCCAGAGGTAAGGGTAGAGGAAAGAGAACACCTGCTCCGGCTAGTTCCCAGGAGCAGAAGTCCTCCCCGGCTTCTACAAAATCCACCGCATGACGCTGGCTCTTCCCAAAGGGAGTCCGCACCAGTGGGGGCACGCCTTCGACTTTTCAGCCAGATCTGGATTCTTTCAGACGTGGATCCTTGGGTGATGGAAATTGTTTCCCAAGGCTACAAGCTGTAATTCGAAGAGGTGCCCCCTCGCCGAATTTTCAAGTCGGCCTTGCCAGCTTCACCCCCGGAGAGGGAAGTAGCTTTTGAATTGCAGCCAACACTGTGTCAACAGCAAGTGGTTGTCAAGGTTCCCCTGGTCCAACAGGGAAAAGGGTATTATTCAACCCTGTTTGTGGTCCCGAAGCCGGATGGTTCGGTCAGACCCATTTTAAATCTAAAATCCCTAAACCTGTACTTGAAAAAGTTCAAATTCAAGATGGAATCGCTCCGAGCTGTAATATCCAGCCTGGAAGGGAGGGATTTTATGGTGTCACTAGACATAGAGGATGCATACCTTCATGTCCCCATATATCCCCCTCATCAGGAGTACATGATATTCGCTGTACAGGACTGTTATTACCAGTTTCAGACGTTGCCGTTTGGGCTTTCCACGGCCCCGAGGATTTTCACCAAGGTAATGGCGGAGATGATGGTGCTCCTGCACAGGCAAGGAGTCACAATTATCCCATACTTGGACGATCTCCTGATAAAGGCGAGATCGAGAGATCAATTGCTGAAGAGCGTGTCGCTCTCCCTGAGAGTGCTGCAACAGCACGGTTGGTTTCTCAATCTGCCAAAGTCACAATTGGTTCCAACGACTCTGCTATCATTCCTAGGCATGATTCTGGACACGGAACAAAAGAGGGTTTTTCTCCCATTGGAAAAAGCCCAGGATCTCCAGAACATGGTCAGAGACCTGCTAAAACCAAAAAGAGTGTCCTGTTCATCAATGCACTCGAGTTCTGGGAAAAATGGTGGCAGCCTACGAGGCCATCCCCTTCAGCAGGTTTCATGCGAGGACTTTTCAGTGGGACCTTCTGGACAAGTGGTCCGGGTCCCATCGACAAATACATCAGAAAATAACCCTGTCCCCCAGGGCCAGGGTGTCTCTCCTGTGGTGGTTGCAGAGTGCTCACCTTCTAGAGGGTCGCAGGTTCGGCATTCAAGACTGGGTTCTGGTGACCACGGACGCGAGCCTCCGAGGATGGGGAGCAGTCACTCAAGAAAGAAATTTTCAGAGACTATGGTCAAGCTAGGAGGCTTGTCTACACATCAACATACTGGAATTGAGGGCCATATACAACGGCCTACGACAAGCGGAGAATCTTCTTCGCGACCTACCAGTTCTGATTCAATCAGACAACGTCACAGCCGTGGCTCATGTAAACCGCCAAGGCGGGACAAGGAGCAGAGTGGCAGTGGCGGAAGCCACCAGGATTATTCGCTGGGCGAAAAATCACGTAAGCGCTCTGTCAGCTGTCTTCATTCCGGGAGCGGACAACTGGGAAGCAGGCTTCCTCAGCAGACACGATCTCCATCCAGGAGAGTGGGGACTTTATCAAGAAGTTTTTGCAGAGATAACAAGTCTTTGGGGAATTCCTCAAATACACATGATGGCGTCACGCCTCAACAAGAAGCTTCGGAGGTATTGTGCCAGGTCACGGGACCCTCAGGCAGTAGCAGTAGACGCCCTGGTGACACCATGGGTGTTTCAGTCGGTCTATGTTTCCTCCTCTTCCTCTCATCTCCAAAAATATTGAGAATCATAAGACAAAAAAGAGTGCAGACAATATTCATTGTTCCAGATTGGCCTCGAAGGGCCTGGTACTCAGATCTTCAGGAAATGCTCACAGAAGATCCATGGCCTCTTCCTCTCAGGGAGGACCTGTTACAGCAGGGGCCCTGCGTGTTCCAAGACTTACCGCGATTACGTTTGACGGCATGGCGGTTGAACACTGAATCCTAGCTGGGAAGGGTATTCCGGAGGAAGTCATCCCTACTCTGATAAAGGCTAGGAAGGAGGCGACGGCAAAGCATTATCACCGTATCTGGAGGAAGTATGTTTCTTGGTGTGAAGCCAAGAATGCTCCTACGGAAGATTTCCATCTGGGCAGGTTTCTCCACTTCCTACAGACAGGAGTGAATATGGGCCTGAAGTTAGGGCCGAAATCTGTACCTTAATGGAGCCTATCTATATTCTTTCAGAAGGAATTGGCTTCTCTCCCAGAAGTTCAGACGTTTGTGAAGGGAGTGCTGCACATCCAGCCCCCAGTGGCACCGTGGGACCTTAACGTGGTGTTAAGTTTCCTGAAATCTCACTGGTTTGAGCCTCTTCAAACGGTTGAATTAAAATTTCTCACGTGGAAGGTGGTCATGTGATTGGCCTTGGCATCTGCAAGGCGGGTGTCCGAATTGGCTGCCTTGTCCCACAAGACCCCCTATTTGATTTTCCATGTGGATGGAGCGGAGTTGAGGACTCGTCCTCCATTTTTGCCTAAGGTTTCTTAATTTCATATGAACCAACCTATTGTGGTGCCTGTGGCTACAGGGGGACTGGGAGGACTCCCAAGTCCCTGGATGTAGTCAGGGCCTTAAAGATTTATGTACCCAGGACTGCTAGGGTTAGGAAAACAGAGGCTCTGTTTGTCCTGTATGCAGCCAACAAGGTTGGCGCTCCTGCTTCTAAGCAGACTATTGCTCGCTGGATCTGTAACACGATTCAGCAGGCTCATTCTACGGCTGGATTGCCGTTTCTAAATTCAGTAAAGGACCATTCCACTAGGAAGGTGGGCTCTTCTTGGGCGGCTGCCCGAGGCGTCTCGGCATTACAGCTTTGCCGAGCAGCTACTTGGTCGGGTTCAAACACTTTTGCAAAATTCTACAAGTTTGATACCCTGGCTGATGAGGACCTTGCGTTTGCTCAGTCGGTGCTGCAGAGTCATCCGCACTTTCCCGCCCGGTTTGGAGCTTTGGTATAAACCCCATGGTCCTTACGGAGTCCCCAGCATCCTCTAGGACTTAAGAGAAAATAAGATTTTAAACCTACCGGTAAATCTTTTTCTCCTAGTCCGTAGAGGATGCTGGGCGCCCGCCCCAGTGCGGACTACATCTGCAAGACTTGTATATAGTTGTTGCTTTCATAAGGGTTATGTTACAGTTAGAATCGGTCTTTGACTGATACTGTTTTTTTTTTTTTTTTTTTCATACTGTTAACTGGTTGCGTATATTCCCGGTTATATGGTATGATTGGTGTGGGCTGGTATGAATCTTGCCCTTAGGTTAACAAAATCCTTTCCTCATATTGTCCATCTCCTCTGTGCAGTTTCTCTAACTGAGGTTTGGAGGAGGGGCATAGAGGGAGGAGCCAGTGCACACCCATACTAAAAGTTCTTTAGAGTGCCCATGTCTCCTGCGGAGCCCGTCTATACCCCATGGTCCTTACGGAGTCCCCAGCATCCTCTACGGACTAGGAGAAAAAGATTTACCGGTAGGTTTAAAATCTTATTTTTTACATTATTAATGCATGTGGCTTGCTATAATGAACATGTATATGAGATGTTTCCAGCCTGTTGAATACCTGTATTATACACCTTCAGAATCCCAGCAAGGAGTGTGACCCCTATCGCACCAGTGAGAATAAACCCATTGCGCCTTGCGGTGCCATTGCTAACAGTATGTTTAATGGTAAGTTTTTCAATCATCTTTTTGATAACTCTAATATAACGTATGACATGAACAACCATACCAGTCCATAATCCTTAAACTGTTCAGTTTATTATGCTGAAGACAGCATTTTTTTCGTAAACAGAATGATCCTCTTTTTAAGCCGCTAATATTATCAGTCCTTAATTTAAAGAATGCCGGTCCTTTTGAAAATTGCTCTACTATCTATCTATCTATCTATCTATCTATCTATCTATCTATCTATCTATCTATCTATCTATCTATCTATCTATCTATCTATCTATATCTATGTTATATACAGTATGTGTGTGGACCAGACTTAGAGGTCTGCTTGATTATGTTCACTTATATACTTGCTCGTTAATGCAACTACCCCGTTAGCGGTGTCTGTGGCAGCAACTTAGTGTATTAACTGCATGCAGATACGGTCAGGGGGTTTATTTGTTCAGCCCAAACACCAGAATTAAATAAGAGCAAAGTGACTTTCACTGTCAATTGTTGACGCTAGAATGGGTTTCATACTAACCTCCTGGGGGGTATCTCCCCTCTCTTTCTAAAGCTTTGACTGTTCCCAGGGTGCACTGCACTGCCTCCTCTATAGCCCTGCCTCAAGGCACTGGAGCTCAGTTTGTAAGCAGGTCACTAACGGGGGGCTGCGCTAGACAGCCCTGAAAAGATTATATATTTTTTTTAGAAGACTTCAAGGGCCGCAGCATAAGCCCTAGTTGCAGTGTATGTCATGTTGAAATTCTGTGCTGCGGCTTTACCATAATTTTCCCCAGCGGCGCTGTATACTCCCGCTGCCTGGTTCCCGAGTACTTACAGCGAAGCCACTCCGGTTATCAGGCACACATCACCGCTGCTACTCTCCCGGATCGCGTGGCTGCACTTCACTGAGGAGGTAAGAGGGTCTCCCAGGTGGGACCCGCCGATAAATCGCGATCCAGTCGCGGTCCCAGGAGATGGACTGCACCGCTGGCGTGGACACTGTGGCCGTGCAGGGACCCCACTATATCCACCAGGGCAGGGAGCACAGGTTGCATTTACGAAATCCGTTTGTTATATGCTCCATAGTACCCGGTGGTAAAATCCAGCAGAGGAAGTAAGGCGCCGACCTGTAGCCCCTCCCCAAGCTTCAGGCTCCATCTACAGTAGGTGTTTCTGCCCTGGAGCTGAATTTCTCTCTCTCTCTCTCTCTCTCTCTCTCTCTCTCTCTCTCTCTCTCTCTCTCTCTCTCTCTCTCTCTCTCTCTCTCTCTCTCTCTCCCTCACACGCTCTCTCTCTCTCTCTCTCTCCCTCACACGCTCTCTCACACTCTCTCTCTCCCTCACACTCTCTCTCTCTCCCTCACACTCTCTCTCACACTCTCTCTCTCTCTCTCTCCCTCACACTCTCTCTCACACTCACTCTCTCTCTCTCTCTCTATCTCTCTCTCTCTCCCTCACACTCTCTCTCTCTCTTTCTCTCTCTCCCTCACACTCTCTCTCACACTCTCTCTCTCTCTCTCTCCCTCACACTCTCTCTCTCTCTCTCCCTCACACTCTCTCTCACACTCTCTCTCTCTCTCTCTCTCTCTCCCTCACACTCTCTCTCACACTCTCTCTCTCTCTCTCTCCCTCACACTCTCCCTCACACTCTCTCTCACACTCTCTCTCTCTCTCCCTCACACTCTCTCTCTCTCCCTCACACTCTCTCTCACACTCTCTCTCTCTCTCTCTCCCTCACACTCTCTCTCACACTCACTCTCTCTCTCTCTCTCTCTCTCCCTCACACTCTCTCTCTCTCTTTCTCTCTCTCCCTCACACTCTCTCTCACACTCTCTCTCTCTCCCTCACACTCTCTCTCTCTCTCCCTCACACTCTCTCTCACACTCTCTCTCTCTCTCTCTCTCTCTCTCTCTCTCTCTCCCTCACACTCTCTCACACTCTCTCTCTCTCTCTCTCTCTCTCTCTCTCCCTCACACTCTCTCTCACACTCTCTCTCTCTCTCTCTCTCTCTCTCTCTCTCTCCCTCACACTCTCTCTCACACTCTCTCTCTCTCTCTCTCTCCCTCACACTCTCTCTCACACTCACTCTCTCTCTCTCTCTCTCTCTCTCTCTCCCTCACACTCTCTCTCTCTCTTTCTCTCTCTCCCTCACACTCTCTCTCACACTCTCTCTCTCTCTCTCCCTCACACTCTCTCTCTCTCTCCCTCACACTCTCTCTCACACTCTCTCTCTCTCTCTCTCTCTCCCTCACACTCTCTCTCTCTCTCTCCCTCACACTCTCTCTCACACTCTCTCTCTCTCTCTCTCTCTCTCTCCCTCACACTCTCTCTCACACTCTCTCTCTCTCTCTCTCTCCCTCTCCCTCTCCCTCTCCCTCTCCCTCTCCCTCTCCCTCTCCCTCTCCCTCTCCCTCTCCCTCTCCCTCTCCCTCTCCCTCTCCCTCTCCCTCTCCCTCTCCCTCTCCCTCTCCCTCTCTCCCTGTCATGGCGCCATTTCACGTAGCTGCGCTGATCCTGGGACTGTTAGGCACTGTCTCCTCTGTAAAGCCGCCTGCCTCATCAGCGCTGTGCATTTACAGGATACTTAAGTATTCTACATGTCGTTTAGGCAGCGTTAGTACAAGTATTCTGTGATAGACATCCAGTGTTTACTGTGCATTGTTATTTCTCTATCGTCCTAGTGGATGCTGGGGTTCCTGAAAGGACCATGGGGAATAGCGGCTCCGCAGGAGACAGGGCACAAAAGTAAAGCTTTCCGATCAGGTGGTGTGCACTGGCTCCTCCCCCTATGACCCTCCTCCAAGCCAGTTAGATTTTTGTGCCCGGCCGAGAAGGGTGCAATCTAGGTGGCTCTCCTAAAGAGCTGCTTAGAAAAGTTTAGCTTAGGTTTTTTATTTTACAGTGAGTCCTGCTGGCAACAGGATCACTGCAACGAGGGACTTAGGGGAGAAGAAGTGAACTCACCTGCGTGCAGGATGGATTGGCTTCTTGGCTACTGGACATCAGCTCCAGAGGGACGATCACAGGTACAGCCTGGATGGTCACCGGAGCCTTGCCGCCGGCCCCCTTGCAGATGCTGAAGTAAGAAGAGGTCCAGAATCGGCGGCAGAAGACTCCTCAGTCTTCTAAAGGTAGCGCACAGCACTGCAGCTGTGCGCCATTTTCCTCTCAGCACACTTCACACGGCAGTCACTGAGGGTGCAGGGCGCTGGGAGGGGGGCGCCCTGGGAGGCAAATGAATACCTATTTTGGCTAAAAATACCTCACATATAGCCTCCGGAGGCTATATGGAGATATTTAACCCCTGCCAGAATCCGTTAAGAGCGGGAGACGAGGCCGCCGAAAAAGGGGCGGGGCCTATCTCCTCCGCACACAGCGCCATTTTCCCTCACAGAAAGGCTGGAGGGAAGGCTCCCAGGCTCTCCCCTGCACTGCACTACAGAAACAGGGTTAAAACAGAGAGGGGGGGGCACTAATTTGGCGTTAGAAATATATAAAAAAGATGCTATAAGGGAAAACACTTATATAAGGTTGTCCCTATATAATTATAGCGTTTTTGGTGTGTGCTGGCAAACTCTCCCTCTGTCTCTCCAAAGGGCTAGTGGGTCCTGTCCTCTATCAGAGCATTCCCTGTGTGTGTGCTGTGTGTCGGTACGTGTGTGTCGACATGTAGGAGGACGATGTTGGTGAGGAGGCGGAGCAATTGCCTGTAATGGTGATGTCACTCTCTAGGGAGTCGACACCGGAATGGATGGCTTATTTAGGGAATTACGTGATAATGTCAACACGCTGCAAGGTCGGTTGACGACATGAGACGGCCGACAAACAATTAGTACCGGTCCAGACGTCTCAAAAACACCGTCAGGGGTTTTAAAACGCCCGTTTACTTTAGTCGGTCGACACAGACACAGACAGGGACACTGAATCCAGTGTCGACGGTGAATAAACAAACGTATTCCTTATTAGGGCCACACGTTAAAGGCAATGAAGGAGGTGTTACATATTTCTGATACTACAAGTACCACAAAAGAGGGTATTATGTGGGATGTGAAAAAACTACCATAGTTTTTCCTGAATCAGATAAATTAAATAAAGTGTGTGATGATGCGTGGGTTCCCCCCGATAGAAAATTATGGGCGGTATACCCTTTCCCGCCAGAAGTTAGGGCGCGTTGGGAAACACCCCTTAGGGTGGATAAGGCGCTCACACGCTTATCAAAACAAGTGGCGGTACCGTCTATAGATAGGGCCGTCCTCAAGGTCCAGCTGACAGGAGGTTGGAAAATATCATAAAAAGTATATACACACATACTGGTGTTATACTGCGACCAGCGATCGCCTCAGCCTGGATGTGCAGAGCTGGGGTGGCTTGGTCGGATTCCCTGACTAAAAATATTGATACCCTTGACAGGGACAGTATTTTATTGACTATAGAGCATTTAAAGGATGCATTTCTATATATGCGAGATGCACAGAGGGATATTTGCACTCTGGCATCAAGAGTAAATGCGATGTCCATAACTGCCAGAAGATGTCATGGACACGACAGTGGTCAGGTGATGCAGATTCCAAACGGCACAAAGGTGTATTGCCGTATAAAGGAAGAGGAGTTATTTGGGGTCGGTCCATCGGACCTGGTGGCCACGGCAACTGCTGGAAAATCCACCGTTTTTACCCTAAGTCACATCTCTGCAGAAAAAGACACCGTCTTTTCAGCCTCAGTCCTTTCGTCCCTATAAGATCATATCTGCCCAGGGATAGAGGAAAGGGAAGAAGACTGCAGCAGGCAGCCCATTCCCAGGAACAGAAGCGTTCCACCGCTTCTGACAAGTTCTCAGCCTGGCGCTGAGACCGTACAGGACCCCTGGATCCTACAAGTAGTATCCCAGGGGTACAGATTGGAATGTCGAGAAGTTTCCCCTTCGCAGGCTCCTGAAGTCTGCTTTACCAAGGTCTCCCTCCGACAAGGAGGCAGTATGGGAAAAAATTCACAAGCTGTATTCCCAGCAGGTGATAATTAAATTACCCCTCCTACTACAAGAAAAGGGGTATTATTCCACACTATATTGTGGTACTGAAGCCAGAAGGCTAGGTGAGACTTATTCTAAAAAATTTTTTTGAACACTTACAAAGGTTCAAATCAAGATGGAGTCGCTCAGAGCAGTGATAACGAACCAGGAAGAAGGGGACTATATAGTGTCCCGGGACATCAGGGATCCTTACCTCTATGTCCCAAATTTGCCCTTCTCACTAAGGGTACCTCAGGTTCGTGGTGCAGAACTGTCACTATCAGTTTCAGACGCTGCCGTTTGGATTGTCCACGGCACCCCGGGTCTTTACCAAGGTAATGGCCGAAATGATGATTCTTCTTCGAAGAAAAGGCGTCTTAATTATCCCTTACTTGGACGATCTCCTGATAAGGGCATAGTCCAGGGAACAGTTGGAGGTCGGAGTAGCACTATCTAGGATACTGCTACAACAGCACGGGTGGATTCTAAATATTCCAAAATCGCAGCTGATCCCGACGACACGTCTGCTGTGCCTAGGGATGATTCTGGACACAGTCCAGAAAAAGGTGTTTCTCCCGGAAGAGAAAGCCAGGGAGTTATCCGAGCTAGTCAGGAACCTCCTAAAAACAGTGCATCATTGCACAAGGGTCCTGGTAAAAATGGTGGCTTCCTACGAAGCAATTCCATTCGGCAGATTTCACGCAAGAACTTTTCAGTGGGATCTGCTGGACAAATGGTCCGGATCGCATCTTCAGATGCATCAGCGGATAACCCTATATCCAAGGACAAAGGTGTCTCTCCTGTGGTGGTTATAGAGTGCTCATCTTCTAGAGGGCCGCAGATTCGGCATTCAGGATTGGATGCTGGTGACCACGGAGCCCAGCCCGAGAGGCTGGGGAGCAGTCACACAAGGAAAAAATTTCCAGGGAGTGTGATCAAGTCTGGAGACTTTTCTCCACATAAATATACTGGAGCTAAGGGTAAATTTATAATGCTCTAAGCTTAGCAAGACCTCTGCTTCAAGGTCAGCCGGTATTGATCCAGTGGGAAAAACATCACGGCAGTCGCCCACGTAAACAGACAGGGCGACACAAGAAGCAGGAGGGCAATGGCAAAAACTGCAAGGACTTTTCGCTGGGCGGAAATTCATGTGATAGCACTGTCAGCAGTGTTTCATCCCGGGAATGGAAACTGGGAAGCAGACTTCCTCAGCAGGCACGACCTCCACCCGGGAGAGTGGAAACTTCATCGGGAAGTTTTTTCCACATGATTGTAAACCGTTGGGAAATACCAAAGGTGGACATGATGGCGTCCCGTCTGAACAAAAAACGGGACAGGTATTGCGCCAGGTCAAGAGACCCTCAGGCAATAGCTGTGGACGTTCTGGTAACACCGTGGGTGTACCAGTCGGTGTATGTGTTCCCTCCTCTGCTTCTCATACCTAAGGTGCTGAGGATTATAAGACGTAGAGGAGTAAGAACTATACTCATGGCTCCGGATTGGCCAAGAAGGACTTGGTACCCGGAACTTCAAGAGATGCTTACAGAGGTCTTATGGCCTCTGCCGCTAAGAAGGGACTTGCTTCAGCAAGTACCATGTCTGTTCCAAGACTTACCGCAGCTGCGTTTGTCGGCATGGCGATGGAAAGCCGGATCCTAAGGGAAAAAGGCATTCCGGAAGAGGTCATTCCTACCCTGGTCAAAGCCAGAAAGGAGGTGACCGCACAACATTATCACCACATGTGGCGAAAATATGTTGCGTGGTGTGAGGCCAGGAAGGCCCCACAAAGAAATTTCAACTCGGTCGTTTCCTGCATTTCCTGCAAACAGGAGTGTCTATGGGCCTCAAATTGGGGTCCATTAAGGTTCAAATTTCGGCCCTGTCGATTTTCTTCCAGAAAGAATTGGCTTCAGTTCCTGAAGTCCAGAAGTTTGTCAAGGGAGTATTGCATATACAACCCCCTTTTGTGCCTCCAGTGGCACTGTGGGATCTCAACGTAGTTCTGGGATTCCTCAAATCACATTGGTTTAAAACCAGTCAAATCTGTGGATTTGAAGCATCTCACATGAAAAGTGACCATGCTCTTGGCCCTGGCCTGGACCAGGCGAGTGTCAAATTGGTGGTTTTTTCTCAAAAAAGCCCATATCTGTTTGTCCATTCGGACAGGGCAGAGCTGCGGACTCGTCCCCAGTTCTCTCCCTAAGGTGGTGTCAGTGTTTCACCTGAACCAGCTTATTGTGGTGCCTTGCACCTACTAGGGACTTGGAGGACTCCAAGTTGCTAGATGTTGTCAGGGCCCTGAAAATATGTTCCAGGACGGCTGGAGTCAGGAATACTGACTTGCTGTTATCCTGTATGCACCCAACAAACTGGGTGCTCTTGCTTCTAAGCAGACTATTGCTAGTTGGATGTGTAATACAATTCAGCTTGCACATTCTGTGGCAGGCCTGCCACAGCCAAAATATGTAAATGCCCATTCCACAAGGAAGGTGGGCTCATCTTGGGCGGCTGCCCGAGGGGTCTCGGCTTTACAACTTTGCCGAGCAGCTACTTGGTCAGGGGCAAACACGTTTGCTAAATTCTACAAATTTGATACCCTGGCTAAGGAGGACCTGGAGTTCTCTCATTCGGTGCTGCAGAGTCATCCGCACTCTCCCGCCCGTTTGGGAGCTTTGGTATAATCCCCATGGTCCTTTCAGGAACCCCAGCATCCACTAGGACGATAGAGAAAATAAGAATTTACTTACCGATAATTCTATTTCTCGGAGTCCGTAGTGGATGCTGGGCGCCCATCCCAAGTGCGGATTATCTGCAATACTTGTACATAGTTACAAAAATCGGGTTGATTATTGTTGTGAGCCATCTTTTCAGAGGCTCCGCTGTTATCATACTGTTAACTGGGTTTAGATCACAAGTTGTACGGTGTGATTGGTGTGGCTGGTATGAGTCTTACCCGGGATTCAAAATTCCTCCCTTATTGTGTACGCTCGTCCGGGCACAGTACCTAACTGGCTTGGAGGAGGGTCATAGGGGGAGGAGCCAGTGCACACCACCTGATCGGAAAGCTTTACTTTTGTGCCCTGTCTCCTGCGGAGCCGCTATTCCCCATGGTCCTTTCAGGAACCCCAGCATCCACTACGGACTCCGAGAAATAGAATTATCGGTAAGTAAATTCTTATTATCTGTATACATACATCTCTATATGTAGTCCAGCACAGTTTTATTGGTTATATGTAATAATTTCTGCATTGTACCTGTGACTGTGTTCCTATAGTTGCTTTGTGTATCACACATATTGCTATCACTATATTCTGTACCCTGTGGGGCTAAATGCGTCAGGGTCTCATATACCATATAGTGTTCCACAGGATATACGGTTTTGTATTTTTCACTGTGAGTTTGTCACCTCATACAACTTAAATCCTCTGTTTTGTGCTCTGCATTTGCGGTCATATAAAACGGGTTTTGTCAGGTATTGTGGTCTGGCTGTATTGTAGTCTCGTAGGACGTAACGGTACATTCCAAATAATGTCTGCTACACAGGGCGGGAAATCCGCAGACGCTCCTGCATCATGCAGTGCTGGTGCCACAGATTTCCTTGAGGAAAGGATTTCAGCTGAGAGTTAAGCTACTGGGTG
This sequence comes from Pseudophryne corroboree, assembly GCF_028390025.1. Taxonomy (NCBI): domain Eukaryota; kingdom Metazoa; phylum Chordata; class Amphibia; order Anura; family Myobatrachidae; genus Pseudophryne; species Pseudophryne corroboree. The sequence continues at coordinate 420,182,370 of NC_086447.1, read as the reverse complement.
CTCTGCACCTTCCAGTCTGCTCGCAGCTCCTGTGGCAAATCAGGATCCACCTTGGGCTGCAGTTTCAAATATGCTGACTACGCTTGCAACACGACTTACGTCCCCTGTGGGACCTCCTGTGCTGTTACAGCCACATATTGTCCCTGTAGTTAATCCGCCATGAGCGGATACTCTGTCAACCCAGTTACAGCAATTGTATCAGTCCTTGGTTAAACACAAACCTAACCCTCGCTCTACTTGGGACCAAAGGGTCCTCTAAGCGGACATTTCTTCCTCACAATCCACTAATATTTCGGATGTTTCTTCCGATGAGGATGGGGATTATACTGATCCTTCAGATACTGATACAGTTGTTTCTGATGAGGAATCTACAACCCTGGTGATCAAGCTAATTCTCAAGATTGATGATGAGATTGAACCTCCTGCTACGTCTAAGAAACCTGATAAGTTTAAACGTCAGAAGTTTGCTAAAGTAATTTTACCTAATTCTGACCTCTTAATTGACATACGGCAGGAAGCCTGGTCATCTCCAGGAAATACATTTTCCATGTCCAAAAGGATGTTGGCTCATTATCTTATCCCTGCGGAGTTGAGTAACAAGTGGGAAACTCCACCGCCGGTGGACTCTCATGTCGCCCGTCTAGTGGTGTCTTCTACTTTGCCTGTTACCACTGTCACTTCACTGAAGGAGCTGACGGATAAGTGTGTGGAGGGATGCCTGAAGTCTATCTACACACTTACCGGTGCTGTACATAGATCCACTATGGCAGCCTCTTAGGCTGCAAAAGCTATTGAAGCATGGGTTCAGGCAATTGAGTATGAGCTACCTCTAAATTTTTCTGACACTGCCAGACAATATCTGTTGTATATTACCACAGCCTCTCACTATATTCAGGAGGTGGTCTCTGATGCCGGTGTAATGGCGGCCAAGGTGTCTACTACGTCTATCCTGGCTTGCCGGATTTTGTGGTTAAGGTCCTGGAAAGTGGACCTGGACTTCGAAAAGATCTTGGAAGTGCTCCCTTTTAAGGGGGACGTACTATTTGGGGAGGATCTGAACAAGATCGTGACTGACTTGGCAACAGCCAAGACTGCATTGCTCCCAAGTACTAATCCTGCTCCGAAGGCTAAGAGTACCACTTTTCTTTCCTTTCGACCTCCAGGTAAAGCAAAGGGTCGGGCGTATCCGAGACAGGCTCGTACTTCCAAAACCACCAAGCCCAAGTCTAAACAACCTTGGGCCCGCCCGTCAGCCTGCTTCCAAACAGGACAAGCCTGCAGCATGACGGGGTGGGCCTCCCCCTGGGGGACCCCAGGGGGGGAGGCTGACTTCTGCAATTCGCCCAGTCCTGGTTAAGGACCACTTCAGACGCCTGGGTGCAGGAAGTTGTTTCTCACGGGTACGCAATCTCTTTCAAGAGACGACCCCCTCAACGGTTCTGCTTGACGATTATCCCTTCGGATCTGCTGAAAGCACAAACTCTACACTTAGTTGTACAAACCTAGTTACTGGAGTGATTGTGCCTGTACTTCTGTCTCAAAGAGGCAGGGGTTACTATTCGACCCTGTTTCTAGTCCTGAAACCAAATGGGTCCTCCCGGCCTATACTCAACCTCCAATCTTTGAACAAATTTGTGAGGTTATCCAAATTCCGTATGGAAACTCTGCGCTCTATTGTACTAGCTATGGAGCCCAAGGGCTGTATGGTGTCCCTGGACATACAGAATGCTTACCTGCACATACCTATTGCCATGTCGCATCAGCAATATCTGCGGTTTGCTATTGGCAACCTACATTATCAATTCCAGGCCTTGCCTTTCGGACTGACTACGGCTCCTTGGATCTTCACCAAGGTCATGGCAGTCATGACGGCTCTTCTCCGCCGTTAGGGTGTCAGGATCATGCCATATCTGGATGACTTGCTGATCCTCGCGAACTCCCCAGAGGTTCTCCTCAGTCATCTGGAACTGATGGTCCAATTCCTACAAGCCCATGGGTGGCTCATCAACTGGAAGAAGTCCTCGCTGGTTCCTGCTCAGAGCATGGTGCACCTGGGGGCATTGCTGGACACACAACCAATGATTTTTCTTGTCTCCAGAGAAAGTCCTGAAGTTTAAGGACATGATCCGATACTTCCTCTCTCACCAGAGAGTGTCGGTACACTCGGCGATGCAAGTACTAGGCCTCGTGGTGTCGGTGTTCGACATGGTAGAGTTCGCTCAATTTCATTCCTGCCCTCTGCAACGATTAATCCTTTCCAAGTGGAACAGCCTTCCCCACCGGATCAGGTCTCAAACGATCTCCTTGATTCCGGAGGTTCGTCTGTCACTGAGCTGGTGGCTACAACACCAACAGTTGTGCAGGGACTGTCCCTTCTGGATCTCCAACTGGGTCCTCCTAACAACGGACGCCAGTCTGCGGGGATGGGGCGCGGTGTTGGAGCAACACTCTCTCCAGGGTCGTTGATCCAAGGAGGAATCTCTCCTCCCGATAAACATTCTGGAATTGTGGGCAGTGTTCAATGTGTTGACACTGGCCCTGCCTCTGGTACAGAACAGGCCCGTTCCAGTACAATCGGACAACGCCACCATGGTAGCATACATAAATCATCAAGGCAGCACTCTAAGTCGCATGGCAATGGTGGAAGTGTCAAATTCTCCAATGGGCGGAATGCCATCTGCCAGCCATGTCGGCCATGTTCATTCCGGGAGTCCTCAACTGAAAAGCGGACTTCCTCAGTCGTCAGGGTGTGCACACCGGAGAGTGGAGTCTTCATCCCGAAGTCTTTCAACTCCTAGTGGACAAGTGGGGCCTACCAGATGTAGACCTGATGGCATCTCTGCACAATCACAAGGTTCCGGTCTTAGGAGCAAGGACAAGGGATCCTCAAGCGGCGTTCGTTTTACGCACTAGCAATTCCATGGAACTTTCGGCTGCCATATGTGTTCCCTCCAGTGCCACTACTGCCCAGGGTAATACGGAAGTTCAAGCAAGAAGGAGGAGTACTACTTCTAGTCACTCCAGCGTGGCCCAGACGGCATTGGTACTCAGCTGCAGGGTCTCTCGATAGAGCGTCCTTTTTCTACTTCCTGAACGCCTAGACCTCCTCGTTTAGGGCCCTTGTGTCTACCTGGACCTGGCCAGACTAGCTTTGATGGCGTGGCTATAGAAGCATCAGTCCTGAGAGCAAAATGATTCTCTGAGGCGGTCATTCAAACAATGTTGAAAGCCCATAAACAAGCTTCGGCTCAGATTTATTACAGGGTCTGGAATTCTTACTTTACTTGTACAGGGTCTGGAATTCTTACTTTACTTGGTGTGCTGCTAAGAATTATGATGCGTATACTTTGAAAACTTCAAGACTTTTCCAGCAAGGCCTCGACTTGGGCCTTCGTCTGGCCTCGCTCAAGGTTCACATCTCTGCCTTGTCGGTGTGGTTTCATAGTAAAATTGCGTCTCTTCCTGACGTTCACACTTCCACTCAGGGTGTTCTAAGGATTCAGCCTCCCTATGTCCCTCCTGTGGCTCCATGGGATCTGTCTGTTGAATTGAATGCCCTGTAAGAGTCTCCATTTGAACCTCTTGAGTCTGTGGACCTTAAATGCCTTATGCTTAAGATCGTTTTTCTGTTGGCTATTGCCTCTGCTAGGAGGTTGTCGGACTTAAGCGCTTTATCCTGTCGTCCACCCTTTCTGATTTTTCACTGTGACCGGGCTGTTCTTTGAACTCGCCCTGGTTATTTGCCTAAGGTGGTGTCATCTTTTCACCTTAACCAGGAGATTGTGGTTCCGGCCTTCACCCCTTCTAGTCTGTCCTCCTCCAAAGAAAAATCTTTGGATGTGGTACGGGCTCTCCGTGTTTATGTGGAGAGGACTGCCTCTATCAGGAGGTCTGATTCCATTTTTCTACTTTTTGGTTTTCACAAACGTGGCTGGCCTGCGAATAAGCAGACCTCGGCCAAATGGATTAGAATGGTAATTGCACAAGCCTATGCGCAGGCTGGGCTCCCAGCTCCTGCTGCTATCAAAGCCCATTCTTCTGTTGGACCTTCTTGGGTGGCCAGCCGTGGCACGTCCGCAGAACAATTGTGCAAGGCGGCTACGTGGTCCTCAGTGAACACGTTCATCAGGTTCTATGCCTTTGATACTACCGCCTCCCAGGATGCTATGTTTGGACGCCGGGTTCTTGTGCCCGCTACAGTGCGGCCCCTCCCATGAACTGCTTTAGGACATCCCCAATGTTATTCCTTGTGGATTCCCAGTGTACCCTGCTGCAGAAAAGGAGATTTATGGTAAACTTACCATGGTTAAATCTCTTTCTGCGAGGTACACTGGATTCCACAGGGCGCACACCCTGAGGCATTTAGATTATTTGGGTTTGTATGGCATTAGCCGCTGGTACCTTCTCCTGTTGTGAGAATGTGGTTCTATGTGGCTAACATCTACCGTCTCTATTTTAGCTGCTATTGCCATTGGACTGGTTAAGGAACTGAGCTCCAGTGCCTGGAGGCGGGGATATAGAGGAGGCGGTGCAGCGCATCCTGGGAACAGTCAAAGCTTTGGCCTGTTGGTGCCTCGGATCAAGATCCAACTCTACACCCCAACGTTATTCCCTGTGGAATCCAGTGTACCTCACAGAAAGATTTAACAATAAGTCTACCATAATATTCTCTCTCTCTCTTTCTCTCTTTCTCTCTTTCTCTCTTTCTCTCTCTCTCTCTCTCTCTCTCTCTCTCTCTCTCTCTCTCTCTCTCTCTCATTATATATATATATATATATATATATATATATATATATATATATATATATATATATATATATATATATATGTGCGTGTATGTAATGTATTAAAAAATACATTTTATTTAAACCAGCAGAGAAACAAAACATATTTACCCTTATGTTGGGTAGTCATAGTTGACACACAATTAAAAAAATGGAATTTTGTAACACCATGAAATAAAGACAAAAAAATGAATTGATATGTTTTATATACAGGTCTGACAACTAGAGTGTAAAGAACTCTGGGTAGATTCAATAATTTAAGTAAAGATAAATAACTTATAAATATTAAAAAAATATTAGAATACATCTACCTTTTTAAAGATGCAAATATGAACACTAAAGTTGAAATTGGAGATCTTGACTTATTTACATCTAGTTTGCTGTTAATCATATTTGAGGCAGAAGCCTGTGATAAAACTTCGAAAGCCAACATTCTGGCTTATCTTCTGTGTCAGCACTGGTTATCTTGAACAGGTATGTATTCAAATGTTTTTAACAGCTCAGTGACTGCTGGGGGCACAGTCTTTTTCATAGAATTTGTATCATGCACAACCATGTATTATATATCTAACCCGGTGGTATAGAATGTATGTTAAAAGTAGAGATGATAATATTGCTCTGAACTATATATAAATACCAATAGATCAGTGGTTCCCAAACTTTCTTAGTTCATGGCACCCTTTGGGTCTCAGACTTTGCCAGTTATGCCAAACTCTGAAAAGCTATGCTGTAATGTTGTTATAACATCAGAGCCCATCTAACACATCTAACATGTGAGCATCCGTGGCTCCATTGTCGCCTATAATTTCTCTGGCACAGTTAGATGCAAGTCTCTCATTAACTAACGGTCTTGTACAGTTCTATGATGGTTAACAGCAGAAGTCACATTTGCAGTCTCTGAGGTGCCTACTCTTTTTCTATATACAATACAAGAGGTACATCGGCTGCTAGAAGTTTACTTTTGTGAGACGGGATGCATTACATGGGGTAACGGATCATGCCTTTTTTTTAATTGATTAATCGCATGCACATAGTGCACTTTGTTTGATTTGTGTTCAGAGAAACCTCACTGCTTATATTTATAACATTTGCTGGCCGCTGAACTGCATTTATATTAAATGTCTCCATGGTTTGAATATTGTGTATGAAACCTTGTGTACTTCACAGCTGGGCTGCCAAAAACCTGTTACCTTGAGACATCCAGGGTATTCTATAGTAGTTTAGGAATGATTAATGCCTTTATCTACCTTCCCCCCTAGCCCCACAGAGTATATTAGCATGTGCCACAACTCCCAGTTAGTGTTGATGCTGACCATACACTCCTAGTTGGTGAAGACCCAGGGCAGAGGCTCGGAGTCTAACATATTAGTGGCCTTCACCAGGGATCTCCACAAGGAGGTTTGGACTTTGCGGAGTTAGATATGCAGGTCACGGCCCCTCTGTCTGGGTTCCAGTGTATTGGCTGTTGGATATGAAAGAACTGAGAGCAGGCAGACTGATTGCTGTGGGGTGTACTGGTGTGTAGTGGTCAGGAATGCGTTTGAACCAGGTTTGTAATGCGGTACCAGGGGGTGAGCAGAATCGGGTTAAAGTAAATTTATTAGCCAAGGTCAGAACCAGGAAGTCACTAGGAGCAGTACTAAGGGAGCAGGCCGAAGAATTATCGGACAAAACCAGATCAATACACAGGGAATCATTAGAGGGTTCAGACAGAAATAGACACGGGATTACAGTAATGGAGCCTAATACTCTGGGACTTGAACAGTGTTCAGAGACTCCCTTTTAATAGGCCGATTATTTTACATTTGGAGCTAAACATTGTGTATGGTATGTATTCCCTTTTAAATTTTAAGCAGAGCAGTGTGCGCACTCTAGGTAGCTGCAGACGCCTGCAATCGGAGCTGCACAGCAGCAGAGGGGAGAAGCCAGGAGGAGGTTTTTCTGGTTGAGAGAACGCTATATCGGCAGGTACCAGCATGCACCTGACTGCATCAGGGCTGCGGTAGCCCTGGGAGACTAGCACCACTGGACCTGGTAAGTGAGGACAGGGTTCTGGCATGCTGTGACAGCATGTAAATAATTTATTGGTATTTATATTTACTTCAGAGCAATATTACCCTCTATACTCTCACCGTAAGTTCTATTCCACTGAGTTACATATATAATATATGGTTGTGTATGGTACACATTCTATGAAAACTACTACGTGTTCCCAGCAGCCACTGAGCTGTTAAAAGCACATACCTATTCAAGATACCTTCTGTGCCAGCAGTGGGTGATCCAGATTGTTGACTTTTAAAGCTTTTATTGACTGTTGATTATTATTTCCTCCAATATAATAAGCGGCAATCGAGCTGTAAATAAGTCTGTCTCCAACTTCAACATCAGTACCATATTTGCATCACAGTGCTTTAAGGTAGATCTATGCTAACAATTGTTTTTTATCTAATAGTTTAAGTTATTTATACTTAAATGATAGAAGCTTTCTAGTTATGTATGCTGAATTTATCAGCCATTTGTATTAGCCATATCAATTCAAGTTTTTTTTGTTTTTTTTTCATAGGGTTACAAAATTCCTTTTATTTTGTGACCGCATCTATACCTAACCAATATTTTACGGGTTAACATTAATAGTTACGTTTTAATAAAACCAATTAATTTATATACTCGTGTGCCCACTCCATTTTTTCTTTTTATTCTTTTGCGTCTATGCAGTCCCTTTTTCAGAGTACTTGGTATTCACTTCTTGGGAGAACCACCAACTAATTTATTGAAGTCTGAATACCACCTACTTATTTTTCAATAGTTTGTCCATTCAACATTTCAGATTTTATAAAAAAAAGTTTTGTAATTTTCCTGTATGTAATCAACTCCAATGCCCACCTAGTCAATAGGTGTTGATCAGTCAACTATCACTAGTTATCTTTGTGCTGTTATATTCTACTGTATAATACTTTCTACTGGTTAGTACACGTTAGATGTACACGTTATAATTAATGATTTGAACCGTTTAAATTAGGTGAGCTCAATTTTGAGCTTCATGGCAAAGGCTATGAATACTTACGTACATGTGATTTCTTAATTTTTTGTTTTTAATAAATTTGCAGAAACCGCATACTTTTTTTCACGTTGTAATTTATGGGGTATTGTGTGTGTGTGTGTGTGTGTGTGTGTGTGTGTGTGTGTGTGTGTGTAGAATTTTTGGAATAAGGCTGTAACATGAGAAAATGTGGAAAAAGTGAAGCGCTGTGAAAACTTTCATATGCACTGTGTGTGTTTTATTGTTAAATGGTTTCTTTCTCAAAATGAATTTAAGGGTTAGTTAATAACAAGGTTAGCAGTGAAAGCAATTGTTGCAATGAGTGCATTCACATATGCTACGTTGCTAGTAAGTATTGTAATCCATGCGTTTAACTCTTGTATAGATGGTATGAATGTTTGTTACTATATTATATAACACATGAAGGCTTTGGAGCAGATAGTTGCATTAAAAGTTATATCCTTTTGATTTAAGACACACTAAGCTTATTTCAAGTAAAAGATGGAGGCGAAGTTTCAATTCCCTTGACAAAAACAGGCATTGCTTGGTGGACCGATAAAAACGTGAAGTTCAGAAATCCAACTGCAACCAATACAAGTAACCTTGCAGAGATTTTTAAAGGTAAATTCTTTCAAAAAACTGATAATGATTTGATGAACTGAAGTAGTGTGGTGTGTGTGTGTGTTGTTTTTTTTTTTTTTTTTTTACTGTTTGTTTTTGGGTCTGTGTCTTATAAACTGATATTGTTTACCTCATGAGTCCTATAGAAAGTGCAAATTATTATTTTTGTTAGGAAATCTAGATAAAAGGCTCTAGTACTGGAGATGCATATTAGATGTGTTTCTTTTGTAGTTGCATCTGCCTTACTTCTGCCTTCACTGCCAGTTTGGACCAACAGAAATTGCTAAACCGCCAATAATTTCAGACCTGCCCCTGCTTGGAGGCCAAGCCCCGCACATTGAATTTGATGGGCTTATTCTATTGGAATAAAATTGACGGAAGTATTTTGTATGAGATATTGGTATTAAGGTGGAGATACAAACACAGTTCGGCATTTCCACAGTTGTCATCTGAGGCTTATGTAAGGTTGCCACCTGAATTTGTGTTCCTGGAACAGTCTCTCGCATTTCCTGACTTTAGTGTTGTACCAAGTAACTGAAGACAGCAATGCGACATAACCTGTAATGACTTATGTATCGACAAAGCATGTCCTTCATACTATGGACAGTATCCAAGTATCGTCTACAAATCATCAGGAGTTAAAAAAAAAATATTTTTTTATTTTTTCAGGCAATCCTATTAAGACATCCGAAAAAATTTTTCGTGTGATAACACACACAGGTTCAGTGAAACCTGTTTTTGATTTCGCATTTCTGAAGAGTCGGTGCTTATCGGGGATTTTGCATTGCCTGACTGAGGCAGGTGAAACAAAATCTCTGATTAAACTACAGCTTGTTCCGACTTTTTGAGAACAATAGGATATCCTGGGGAAAATCCATTAGCTGCGGCTAATTGGATACCCCCCTTTCCACCCACCCCCATCCCCCCAAAGTCTTTTATTCAGTGGAGCTGCTCTTCTTAAAATAGAATTTGTCAAATTTGGAAAATAAGTATATTTCTGCTGCGGGGTACACTGGGCTCCACAGGGAATGACATTGGGGTGTAGAGTAGGATCTTGATCCGAGGCACCAACAGGCTAAAAGCTTTGACCTTCTTCGCAGAATGCATAGCGCCGCCTCCTCTATAACCCCGCCTCCGTGCACAGGAGCTCAGTTTTGTAGTTGGTGCCATGCAGTGGAGACATACAATAGGTGGGCTGCTCCAGCAGCCCTCATAAGAGCTTTTCCAAGTGGGACGGCCTGCCTCACTGGATCAGGTCGCAAATGATCTCCTTGTCTCCGGAGGTCCGTCTGTCACTACACTGGTGGCTGCAGGACCATCGATTGAGCAGGTGTCATCCCTTCTGGATCTCCAACTGGGTCCTTCTGACGACGGATGCCAGTGTGAGAAGTTGGGGCGCGGTGTTGGAGCAACACTCCGTTCAGGGTCGGTGGACCAGGGAGGAGTCTCTCCTCCCAATAAACATTCTGGAATTGCGGGCGGTGTTCAACTCGCTGAACTTGGCCCAGCATTTAATATAGAACAGACCTGTTCAAATACATTCGGACAACGCCACCACAGTGGCGTACATCAATCATCAAGGCGGCACTCGAAGCCTCATGGCAATGAGGGAAAGTATCCAGGATTCTTTAGTGGGCGGAACGCCATCTGCCAGCCATATCTGCAGTATTCATTCCTGGGGTCCTAAACTGGGAAGCGGACTTTCTCAGTAGTCAGGACGTACACGCCGGAGAGTGGAGCCTCCATCCAGAAGTGTTGACAAGTGGGGCCTTCCAGATGTGGACCTGATGCCGTCTCAACACGATCACAAGGTTTCGGTCTTCAGAGCAAGGACAAGGGATCCTCAAGCAGCGTTCGTGGACGCACTGGCAATTCCATGCAACTTTCGGATGCCATACGTGTACCCTCCGGTGTCACTCCTGCCCAGAGTAATAAGGAAGTTCAAGCAAGAAGGAGGAATCTGACTTCTGATCGCTCCCGCGTGGCCCAGACTGCATTGGTTCTCAAACCTTCATGGTCTCTCGATAGAGCGTCCCCTTCTACTTCCGCAGCGCCCAGATCTCCTCGTTCAGGATTTAGCCCAGTTGGCTTTGACGGCGTGGCTCTTGAAGCTTCCTTCTTGAGGTCCAAGGGATTTTCTGAGGTGGTCATTCAAACCATGTTGAAGGCCCGGAAACCGGCTTCTGCTCGGATTTATCATAGGGTCTGGAATTCTTACTTTGCTTGGTGCGCCGCTAATAATCCATGACGCTTATAAGTTTAGAACTTTTGGCCTTTCTACCACAAGGCCTGGACTTGGGCCTTCATCTGGCCTCCATCAAGGTTCATATTTCTGCCTCGTCTGTTTGGTTTCAGAGAAAAATTGTGACTTTACTTGATGTTCATACGTTCACTCAGGATGTGTAGCGGATTCACCCTCCTTATGTCCCGCCTGTGGCTCCTTGGGACTTGTCGGTGGTTCTGGAGGGGTTGTGAGGGTCTCCATTTGAGCCTCTTGAATCGGTAGACCTTAATTGGCTTTCTCTTAAAGTATTGTTTCTGCTGGCTATTGCCTCTGCTAGACGGGTGTCTGATCTGGGTGCCTTGTCTTGTAGGTCCCCACATCTGATTTTTCACCGTGACCGGGCGGTTCTTAGAACACGTCCCGGGTACTTACCTAATGTGGTATCTTCTTTCCACCTTTAATCAGGAGATTGTGGTTCCAGCCTTTGCCTCTCCTGACTTGTCTTCCATAGAACGGTCTTTGGATGTGGTCCGGGCTCTCCGTATCTATGTGAAGAGAACTGCATCCCTTCGGAAGTCTGATTCTCTCTTTGTACTGTTTCGTTTTCACAAACGTGGCTGGCCTGCTCACAAGCAGATCCTGGCCAGATGGATTAGAATGGTGATTGCACATGCTTATGTACAGACTGGCCTTCCAGCTCCTTCTACCATCAAGGCCCATTCTACTCTGTCTGTTGGACCTTCTTGGGTGGCCCGCCATGGTGCGACCCTTGAACAATTCATATGGTTCTATGCCTTCGAACACGTTCATATGGTTCTATGCCTTCGATACTTCCGCCTCCCAGGATGCTTCCTTTGGACGCCTGGTTCTTGTGCCCGCTACAGTGTGTCCCCTCCCATGAGGAACTGCTTTAGGACATCCCCAATGTCATTCCCTGTGGAGCCCAGTGTACCCCACAGCGTAAAACGAGATTTATGGTAAGAACTTACCGTTGTTAAATCTTTCTGCGAGGTACACTGGGCTCCACAGGGCGCCCACCCTGACGTACTTAGCTTCTTTGGGTTGGTATGGCATTAGCCGCTGACACTTTCTCCTGTCGTGAGAATGTGGCTGCTAACAGTTGTCGTCTCTTACCTGCTACTGCATTGGACTGGTTAACAAAAACTGAGCTCCTGTGCACGGAAGCGGGGTTATAGAGGAGGCAGCGGCGCTATGAATTCTGGGAAGGTCAAAGCTTTTAGCCTGTTGGTGCCTCGGATCAAGATCCTACTCTACACCCAAATGTCATTCCCTGTGGAGCCCAGTGTACCTCGCAGAAAGAGATTTAACAACTGTAAGTTCTTACCATAAATCTTGTTTTAGGAGCATAATTGCCCATGTTTATAGTGCTGCTATTTATACTTCCATTTCTACTTGTTCTTGTCTTTTGTATCCAAATATGTCCATACATTTTCTAGAGCTGAAATTAATCCTTTATATTTGGTTTCCTTAATGTAATGGTTTCATGTTAGCAGTTGTCTTTATTTTACCTTTTTTCTGTTACCTAGACACAACAAAGCCAATTAATTGGCAGAAACCAGTGTATGACTTAGATCCAGACAACAGTGGCAACAATGGATTCATCAATGAAGATTTTATTGTTTGGATGCGTACTGCTGCGCTGCCGACATTCAGAAAGCTTTACGGCCTGATAGAAATTAATAGTGATTTACATGTAGCCTTAGCACCTGGCAATTATTCTCTGCATATAAAATACAGTATCCTTTTATAAAACAAGGGCTATTAATGATGCTTATTTCTCTGACGTCCTAGTGGATGCTGGGAACTCCGTAAGGACCATGGGGAATAGCGGCTCCGCAGGAGACTGGGCACAAAAAGTAAAAGCTTTAGACTAGCTGGTGTGCACTGGCTCCTCCCCCTATGACCCTCCTCCAAGCCTCAGTTAGATTTTTGTGCCCGAACGAGAAGGGTGCAAGCTAGGTGGCTCTCCTGAGCTGCTTAGAAGTAAAAGTTTAAATAGGTTTTTTATTTTCAGTGAGTCCTTCTGGCAACAGGCTCACTGCATCGTGGGACTAAGGGGAGAAGAAGCGAACTCACCTGACTGCAGAGTGGATTGGGCTTCTTGGCTACTGGACATTAGCTCCAGAGGGACGATCACAGGTTCAGCCTGGATGGGTCCCGGAGCCGCGCCGCCGGCCCCCTTACAGAGCCAGAAGAGCGAAGAGGTCCGGAGAAAGCGGCGGCAGAAGACGTTCCTGTCTTCAAATAAGGTAGCGCACAGCACTGCAGCTGTGCGCCATTGCTCTCAGCACACTTCACACTCCGGTCACTGAGGGTGCAGGGCGCTGGGGGGGAGCGCCCTGAGACGCAATAAAAACGATATAAAAACCTTATATGGCTAAAAAAAATGCATCACATATAGCTCCTGGGCTATATGGATGCATTTATCCCCTGCCAGTTTCCTGAAAAAAGCGGGAGAAAAGGCCGCCGTGAAGGGGGTGGAGCCTTTCTCCTCAGCACACAAGCGCCATTTTCTTTCACAGCTCCGCTGGAAGGACGGCTCCCTGACTCTCCCCTGCAGACTACACTACAGAAACGGGGTAAAACAAGAGAGGGGGGGCACTATTGGCAGCTAATATATAATACAGCAGCTATAAAGGGAGTAACACTTATATAAGGTTATCCCTGTATATATATATATAGCGCTCTGGTGTGTGCTGGCAAACTCTCCCTCTGTCTCCCCAAAGGGCTAGTGGGGTCCTGTCCTCTATCAGAGCATTCCCTGTGTGTGTGCTGGGTGTCGGTACGATTGTGTCGACATGTATGAGGAGGAAAATGATGTGGAAGCAGAGCAATTGCCTGTGTTAGTGATGTCACCCCCTAGGGAGTCGACACCTGACTGGATGGTAGTAATTAAAGAATTACGTGACAATGTCAGCACTTTGCAAAAAACTGTTGACGACATGAGACAGCCGACAAATCAATTAGTGCCTGTTCAGGCGTCTCAGACACCGTCAGGGGCGCTAAAACGCCCGTTACCTCAGATGGTCGACACAGACCCTGACACGGATACTGAATCCAGTGTCGACGGTGACGAGACAAACGTAATGTCCAGTAGGGCCACACGTTACATGATCACGGCAATGAAGGAGGCATTGAACATCTCTGACACTACAAGTACCACAAAAAAGGGTATTATGTGGGGTGTGAAAAAACTACCAGTAGTTTTTCCTGAGTCAGATGAATTAAATGAGGTGTGTGATAAAGCGTGGGTTTCCCCCGATAAAAAACTGCTGATTTCTAATAAATTATTGGCACTATACCCTTTCCCGCCAGAGGTTAGGGCACGTTGGGAAACACCCCCTAGGGTAGATAAGGCGCTCACACGCTTATCAAAACAAGTGGCGTTACCGTCTCCTGATACGGCCGCTCTCAAGGAACCAGCTGATAGAAGGCTGGAAAATATCTTAAAAGATATATACACACATACCGGTGTTATACTGCGACCAGCGATCGCCTCAGCCTGGATGTGCAGCGCTGGAGTGGCTTGGTCGGATTCCCTGACTGAAAATATTGATACCCTGAATAGGGACAGTATATTATTAACTATAGAGCATTTAAAGGATGCATTACTATATATGCGAGATGCACAGAGGGATATTTGCACCCTGGCATCTAGAGTAAGTGCGATGTCCATTTCTGCCAGAAAAACGTTATGGACGCGACAGTGGTCAGGTGATGCGGATTCCAAACGACATATGGAAGTATTGCCGTATAAAGGGGAGGAGTTATTTGGGGTCGGTCTATCGGACCTGGTGGCAACGGCTGGAAAATCCACCTTTTTACCCCAGGTCACCTCTCAGCAGAAAAAGACACCGTCTTTTCAAACCCAGTCCTTTCGTCCCTATAAGGGCAAGAGGGAAAATGGCCGCTCATTCCTGCCCCGGGGCAGAGGAAGGGGAAAAAGACTGCACCATGCAGCCTCTTCCCAGGAGCAGAAGCCCTCCCCCGCTTCTGCCAAGTCCTCAGCATGACGCTGGGGCTCTGCAAGCAGACTCGGGCACGGTGGGGGGCCGTCTCAAGAATTTCAGCGCGCAGTGAGCTCACTCGCAAGTGGACCCCTGGATCCTGCAGGTAGTATCACAGGGGTACAAATTGGAATTCGAGACGTCTCCCCCTCGCCGGTTCCTGAAGTCTGCTCTACCAACGTCTCCCTCCGACAGGGAGGCAGTATTGGAAGCTATTCACAAGCTGTATTTCCAGCAGGTGATAATCAAGGTACCCCTCCTACAACAGGGAAAGGGGTATTATTCCACGCTGTTTGTGGTACCGAAGCCGGACGGCTCGGTGAGACCAATTTTAAATCTAAAATCTTTGAACACTTACATAAAAAGGTTCAAATTCAAGATGGAGTCACTCAGAGCAGTGATAGCGAACCTGGAAGAAGGGGACTATATGGTATCTCTAGACATCAAGGATGCTTATCTCCATGTCCCAATCTACCCTTCTCACCAAGGGTACCTCAGGTTTGTGATACAAAACTGTCATGATCAGTTTCAGACGCTGCCGTTTGGATTGTCCACGGCACCACGGGTCTTTACCAAGGTAATGGCCGAAATGATGATTCTTCTTCGAAGAAAAGGCGTCTTAATTATCCCTTACTTGGACGATCTCCTGATAAGGGCAAGGTCCAGGGAACAGTTAGAGGTCGGAGTAGCACTATCTCAGGTAGTGCTACGTCAGCACGGGTGGATTCTAAATATCCCAAAATCACAGCTGATTCCAACAACACGTCTACTGTTCCTAGGGATGATTCTGGACACAGTCCAGAAAAAGGTGTTTCTCCCGGAGGAGAAGGCCAGGGAGTTATCCGAGCTAGTCAGGAACCTCCTAAAACCAGGACAAGTGTCAGTGCATCAGTGCACGAGAGTCCTGGGAAAAATGGTGGCTTCTTACGAAGCGATTCCATTCGGAAGATTCCATGCAAGAACTTTTCAGTGGGATCTGCTGGACAAATGGTCCGGATCGCATCTTCAGATGCATCAGCGGATAACCCTATCTCCAAGGACAAGGGTATCTCTCCTGTGGTGGTTACAGAAGGCTCATCTTCTAGAGGGCCGCAGATTCGGCATTCAGGATTGGATGCTGGTAACCACGGATGCCAGCCTGAGAGGCTGGGGAGCAGTCACACAGGGAAGAAATTTCCAGGGCTTGTGGTCAAGCATGGAAACGTCTCTTCACATAAATATCCTAGAGCTAAGGGCCATTTACAATGCCCTAAGTCAAGCAAGGCCTCTGCTTCAGGGTCAACCGGTATTGATCCAGTCGGACAACATCACGGCTGTCGCCCACGTAAACAGACAGGGCGGCACAAGAAGCAGGAGGGCAATGGCAGAAGCTGCAAGGATTCTCCGCTGGGCGGAAAATCATGTGATAGCACGGTCAGCAGTGTTCATTCCGGGAGTGGACAACTGGGAAGCAGACTTCCTCAGCAGACACGACCTCCACCCGGGGGAGTGGGGACTTCATCCAGAAGTCTTCCAAGTGATTGTAAACCGTTGGGAAAAACCAAAGGTGGACATGATGGCGTCCCGTCTCAACAAGAAACTGGACAGATATTGCGCCAGGTCAAGGGACCCTCAGGCAATAGCGGTGGACGCTCTGGTAACTCCGTGGGTTTTCCAGTCGGTATATGTGTTCCCTCCTCTTCCTCTCATACCAAAAGTACTGAGAATCATAAGAAGGAGAGGAGTAAGAACGATACTCGTGGCTCCGGATTGGCCAAGAAGAACTTGGTACCCGGAGCTGCAAGAGATGCTCACGGAGGACCCGTGGCCTCTACCTCTAAGGAAGGACCTGCTCCAGCAGGGACCTTGTCTGTTCCAAGACTTACCGCGGCTGCGTTTGACGGCATGGCGGTTGAACGCCGGATCCTGAAGGAAAAAGGCATTCCAGATGAAGTCATCCCTACCCTGATCAAGGCCAGGAAGGATGTAACTGCAAAACATTATCATCGCATTTGGCGAAAATATGTTGCGTGGTGTGAGGCCAAGAAGGCCCCTACGGAGGAATTTCAACTGGGTCGTTTCCTACATTTCCTGCAAGCAGGATTGTCTATGGGCCTAAAATTAGGATCCATTAAGGTTCAAATTTCGGCCCTGTCGATCTTCTTCCAAAAAGAACTGGCTTCAGTGCCTGAAGTTCAGACGTTTGTCAAAGGGGTACTGCATATACAGCCTCCTTTTGTGCCTCCAGTGGCACCTTGGGATCTCAATGTAGTTTTAGGGTTCCTAAAATCACATTGGTTTGAACCACTTGCCACAGTGGATTTGAAATATCTCACATGGAAAGTGGTAATGCTGTTGGCCCTGGCTTCAGCCAGGCGCGTATCAGAATTGGCGGCTTTATCCTATAAAAGCCCTTACCTGATATTTCATTCGGATAGGGCGGAATTGAGGACTCGTCCTCAATTTCTCCCTAAGGTGGTTTCAGCGTTTCACATGAATCAACCTATTGTGGTACCTGTGGCTACTAGGGACTTGGAGGACTCCAAGTTGCTGGACGTAGTCAGGGCCCTGAAAATATGTTTCCAGGACGGCTGGGGTCAGAAAATCTGACTCGCTGTTTATACTGTATGCACCCAACAAGCTGGGTGCTCCTGCTTCTAAGCAGACGATTGCTCGTTGGATTTGTAGTACAATTCAACTTGCACATTCTGTGGCAGGCCTGCCACAGCCAAAATCTGTTAAAGCCCATTCCACAAGGAAGGTGGGCTCATCTTGGGCGGCTGCCCGAGGGGTCTCGGCTTTACAACTTTGCCGAGTAGCTACTTGGTCAGGGGCAAACACGTTTGCTAAATTCTACAAATTTGATACCCTGGCTGAGGAGGACCTGGAGTTCTCTCATTCGGTGCTGCAGAGTCATCCGCACTCTCCCGCCCGTGTGGGAGCTTTGGTATAATCCCCATGGTCCTTACGGAGTTCCCAGCATCCACTAGGACGTCTGAGAAAATAAGAATTTACTTACCGATAATTCTATTTCTCGTAGTCCGTAGTGGATGCTGGGCGCCCATCCCAAGTGCGGATTGTCTGCAATACTTGTATATAGTTATTGTTACAAACAAATCGGGTTGTTTATTGTTGGAAGCCATCTTTTCAGAGGCTCCTACGGTTATCATACTGTTAACTGGGTTCAGATCACGAGTTGTACGGTGTGATTGGTGTGGCTGGTATGAGTCTTACCCGGGATTCAAGATCCTTCCTTATTATGTACGCTCGTCCGGGCACAGTATCTTAACTGAGGCTTGGAGGAGGGTCATAGGGGGAGGAGCCAGTGCACACCAGCTAGTCTAAAGCTTTTACTTTTTGTGCCCAGTCTCCTGCGGAGCCGCTATTCCCCATGGTCCTTACGGAGTTCCCAGCATCCACTACGGAGTACGAGAAATAGAATTATCGGTAAGTAAATTCTTATTTTTTGAAGTAATGTACCTAATTGACACACAAACATTGATTTATGTTCATTTTTTTGTGTAAAGTTTCCTATTGCACTTAAAAAGTAGTTAAGCTTAGACCTTCTTTCTGTTACCTCATTCTAACTGAAAGTTCTTGTTACTGTTATTGGTAAAACCATATTGGGCAATTTGAGAGTCCGTTCAATGTAATGCGCTGCCAAGCATCCCTACAATGCCCACTTGTGCATATATCACTTATGGTAGACATGAACATCGCAAGTTTTCCCTGTGCACCTCTATGCATTGCAATTTTTTTTCCTGTGCACCTCTATGGCGGTGCAAGGCAAAGTCTTGACTGCTGCTTGTGTTGTTCTGAAATGACACATAGCCACATTTGTGCTTCACCTTGTATCTCCTCCTTCCTTCTTTTTTTCTTTTTCTTTTTTTTTTTTTTACACCATTCTCACTATCCTTTTGTTTAATCTGAGGTTGATTTTCCTCTAGTGGCTGTGTCCATGGAGGCTGGCTACAGTCCCATGGACTTTACACTTCCTAATAATAATTGCAAATGTAGTCACAGGAACATCAAGCTGCCTGGACATGGTCTTATATACTCTACCATTAAAATGCTTGCCTATGTTTTTCTTTCTGCACTACCCAGACAACTCTCGTTTGCTTTATCTGGTCCATGGGGGGTAATTCAGATCTGATCGCAGCAGCAAATTTGTTAGCTAATGGGGGGGGAAAACGTGCACTGCAGGTGGGGCAGATGTAACGTGGAGAGAGTAAGATTTGGGTGGGTTATATTGTTTCTGTGCAGGGCAAATACTGGCTGCTTTATTTTTACACTGCAATTTTTAGATTTAAGTTTGAAAAAACCCCACCCAAATCTAACTCTCTCTGCACATGTTTTATCGCCCCCCCCCCCCTGCAGTGCACATGGTTTTGCCCATTTGCTAACAAATTTGCTGCTGCGATCAGATACCAAACAGCAGAGTGACTACTTTTCTCTTTTTAAATTTGCTGAATTACTTATTAGAAGATTGAAAACGTGAGGACAATTCAAGAATAGCAGTTTGTTTAATATAGCACTATAATCCAGTTGTTTATTATCTTTTCAGAGGTGTACTAACAAATCTATCCAGGCCACTTTAGAATATCTTTGGAGAATAAGCAATAATTTTTCAGTTTTTCCGTATCTTTACTTTATTTCTATGAAATAGCAAAGGTGTGCACGAGACAATGGCTTTTAATTTAATCACTTTTCAGAAGGAATGAAGCATTGTTTCAATGAGCTGTAAGAAGAGTACCAACAAATTTGCCCATGCTTGTAGTCTAAGGGTTTTTTTTTTTTTTTTGGTTTTTTTTAATCTCCTTTGAAGCCCAAAGTTCATTTTGTAAAAAGTTGAGTTTCACTAATGGGCCCTACACACTGGCCGACATGACTGCACGATATGAACGATCTCGTTCATTAATGAACAAGATAATGTTCATATCGTGCAGTGTGGAGGCTCCAGCAATGAACGATGCGCGGCCCCGCAATCGTTCATCGTTGGTCTCCCGTCGGCTGTACATGCAGGCCAATATGGACGATCTCGTCCATATTTGCCTGCACTTCAATGCAGCCGGCGGGGGGAGTGAAGAAACTTAACTCCCCCCGTCACTGCCCCCCGCCGCCAGGTCGGCCGTATCCGCCGTCGGGCAGCTCGGCGGTGGATCGGCCAGTGTGTAGGGCCTATAATTCTCTTAATGACTAGAAGTTAAGAATAAAAAATTCTGACACTTATACCCCTTTCACATCGCAAATGCCTTGTCCCACCCGGTAATTGGAAACGGGTCCTTACCGGGTGGGACCCAGCGTTTGACCCTACGCGCTGCCATCCCGACCCGGGATATTTTATTGCCGTGTCCGGTTGCCTATCCGGGGGCAGGGACTGCGGCGTCATCGGGGGTGGGGGTGGAGGCGGCACTGGAGATGAGCTCATCTCTGCGCCACCTCTCCCTAAATAGTGAACGGGTCCCGGGTCGCATCGACCTGGCAGCCTGTTCACATTGCTACTGACTCAGTATTCCACCCGGGAATAACACTGCTTTATTCCCGGGTTGAATTACCGGGTCAGGCGACCCGGGAATTCGCCATGGGCCCTTTCACACCGCACAGCGACCTGTGTCGACCCGGCAATATGCCGGATCGATACTGAGTTTTTTGTGCGTGTGAAAGGGGTATTACAGATCTACAAAAGCTGGGAAGTTGTAATTTGCATATGTGTTTTCTACATTTTCTAAGATGGTTACTCACAAATACAGTACCATAGTTTCCCACACTTGGTAGGTTGAGGTGCTGCAGGAAATGTAACTATGGTCTGAAGAAGTTAAAGATACAGATCTAATCATTACAGCATTATAATTACTTGCCATTGGGTTTGGCTTACTGTATGTTATATCTGTGATAACCCCCTAAAATGTCATACTTTTTCATTAGTTCCCTGTTCCCCAAGCTATTTGTGAGTCTACATGCAGTGTTTCTCAATTTGAATCTTCCAGTAACCATAACCTATCTTGAGACATAAAGGCAAAGTGCCCACTGGGGTTCCCTTTTTTTTTTTTTTTTTTACTTTATTTTGGGAGATCATTGGAATGCATTAAATGTTGCAAGAAGCATTTGGAAATCTGCAGTGCATCCAAACATAAGTAAAAAAATATATAAAACCATTGAAGACATTTGAAACAATAGATTCCACAGTCGGGAATGTTTGTTAAACAATCTGAATAGTACAGTAATTATCACTAGCTTCAAACAGAGTTATGTGGCCTAACGTCAGTAGGTATGAAGCCTTACTTTGTTGGAAGCTGTGATAATTACTGTACTATTCAGATTGTTTAACAATCCATCAGTAAATTAAATCCTATACAAAGCCTCAAAATATAAGCTTGTAGTATTTCTAGGACACTGCCTTGAAAACACTGAGGGGGAGTATTCAATTAGCAGTGAAATCGCGATTGCTGGTTTTGTCGGTTTTGTGTCTTGGTTTTTCTTTTGCCATAAAAAAATTACCTTTTTGCGGGTATCCACGCTCCCGCGATTCACCCTATTCAAATGCAAATTTGCAAAAGGGATTGCCGCGAAAATTGGTGCTGACAGTGAAAAATGGGTAAATCTGTCCGTACCCCCAAAAAACTAAACTAACATTGAATAACAGTATAAAAGTTTATTATTGGTTATAATAAACGTATTTATGGTACTTAAATTGGCTCAAATGGCTGTTATATGCCTATTTTAAAAAAATGTAAAACATGATAGCTATTTTTTTCAGCAAAATAAGTGCTAAAATTAAACTTGGGGTACATGCAAATAGGTATAAGTATATATTTAGGATATTTTAGGCGATGTTAAAAAAAAAAAAAAAAAGTGGGAATAGACTACTCCCACCTGCAAGTCTTAAAAACACTTGTCCTACTCATAAAGTACCCCAATATACAGTACCTGTCCCATACCTTGTACCCCAATTTCCATAATTTTGCACTTTTTCACCCCAAAAATGACCTGTCATTATTGGCAAATTAAAAACTTCTAAGTGCATAATTAGTCATTCAGGGGGTT
The DNA here is from genome assembly GCF_028390025.1 of Pseudophryne corroboree. Classification (NCBI taxonomy): domain Eukaryota; kingdom Metazoa; phylum Chordata; class Amphibia; order Anura; family Myobatrachidae; genus Pseudophryne; species Pseudophryne corroboree. The sequence goes on along the minus strand of NC_086447.1, from coordinate 420,160,650 downwards.
CTCCTAGGAGTTTGGAAACACATACCAACATTTTTAACTTAAAATGGGGATTTTCCCCAAGTTTATCACCTGCTCAGAGTTTGTGAATTGAAATTAGCGGTAAAATTACAGCTGAACCATTTTTACGGACATTTGAATAGGCGATGTGGTGAATTTAGTGCGATTCGTGGTAATTTTGCATCGATTTACAGTGAAAACCCGTTTTGGTTGGTAATTAAATTCCCCACTGAGCCTGTAGTATACAATCTGAGGCATTTCCTTAGGGGCTGTGACATGGGTTCCGTCCTTTATAACTTGGTAGAAAGGGTATCCACATGATTTTGACCATGTTGTGTTTGTGTGTATATATAATATTTTTACTGCAATTTTTCCTATACATTTCTCAGATTACCCTGTTCTCAGCTTTGATGGCAGAAAGAGGATGATCCTAAGCACAATCTCCTGGATGGGGGGAAAGAATCCATTTTTAGGAATTGCATACATCACTGTGGGCTCCATATGTTTTTTCTTGGGTGTTGTACTGCTTATAATACATCATAAATATGGAAATCGGAATAACAGTGCTGATATCCCAAACTAAGGCTTTGAGTCATGTGTTGCATGTGCATCTAAAGTCTGCGCTGCTTGTGTGCTAGCTTCCTGCTATAGTATAGTTGATGGGCTCATATTAAGGTCATTTTTATTTATTGTTCCCTGCAGTAACTCCATAAAGTGTTCTAGTACAAATTTAGGCGAATAAAATGGAAACTTTGTATCCGATGGCCACTCTTCTTGCAGGTTTTTATTCCAGCCTTATATCACAGCTGCAAATGGCTGTACAGTTTTAAGACACTTTAGTTTTTCACGTTTTTTTGTTTGTTTACTGTACTTAATTTTAATGTTTTCCTTTTTCTTTCCATATAGAAAACTTGAGTTTATAGAGAAACCAAACCAAATAAAATGGATGCACAACAGAGTACAATTAAGTGTTTTTTGTTACTGTTTTATACCTGGCTGCGAGAAATCCATCCGCTACCTTTTATGCTTTACATTCTGGGTAGTAGTTTGAAATGTAAAAACAACTTGCGTAGTGTTTTTAAAGAAAATAAAGCCAAATTCAGTGAGCCATCACATTTTACAAAATATTATTTCTTGGGCTTGATGCATTTATAAGAGATGTTTGGTAATAGAATTACTTTCTCTGTAAATTACTGTATTTTAAGAAGTCTGTTGCATAACACATCTCTTACCCCATATCAATAAAAATTAACATAGTTGTGTCCATTTGCTTCTGACTCTCCAACATTACGGTCATCTGTCTTGGTAGACTTGTGGTGATTCCAGTGCAATACACCAGCCCTTTGTTTTCCACCTGTAGAAGTTCATCTCCCTCCCTTCTCTTTATAGCCCCTAAAATCTTTGTACATCTGTTGGGTTTGACAATATTTTATGGGCTATGAATTCATGTACATATCAGTTCTTGTTGAAAATGTATATATTACCTGCTAAAGAGTGATGGGCTTGAGACCTCTTAATGATTTTTATTAAGTCTTCTTTAGCTGTTACTTTCACTATTACTGTTGATTTTATTGGATTAGTCTAATTGGAAGGACTTCACTATTACTGAACCAGAGAAGCAGCTTTACTGGATTTGACAAAATAGCTATATTTTTACATCGCTTGCAAGTCATTTATTACAGACCTATTTTAGATGATTCAATTAGTGGCGAAATTCCATCAGAACCTTCCATGTTAGTATAACACATTCAGGAAGGAAATGTTATTGCTTGCACCCCACGGAGATGCGACCAAAACCAGTAACATTATCCTTTCATAAATACCTGCAATGTACCTTGCTCTTATTTCAATCTCCCTCCATTGATTAGGTGTTTATCTTTTTACTGCCCCCCCCCCCAAAAAAAAAAATTGTACTACATTATAGTTGTCTACTTAGAAAAACTGAGGTGCAAGATTCAATTTACAATTTTTTTATGTTAGCCAAATTAATTGTATTTCTTTGTTAATTGTATTTCTTAATATGCAGTTTTGTGCTGCTCAACAGCCTTGCTGGGGGAGGGGGAAAGCTTCAATCGTGACTTCAACAAGAAAAGTTCAGTATTTTTCCGTAGAGAGAAATTCACAAAGTAGCATTTGTTTCCTATAGACCCGACTGTCACGACATGAAGCAAAATGTTTTTGCATGCTTGAAATAGTTTTTGTTTTGCTACATTTTTCTTGAGTTGCTTGTATATTAGGTGTACATGGTGAAGGTTCATGTAGTTTAAGAAATGATGTAAATGTTCATGCTCATAATCGCTTGGGTTTTCTTAAATTATTTTAACATTCCTTCAGTGCTATTCCGTTTCTTTGTTATATTACTTGCCAACAGCATAAATAATTGTACCAAAAATAAATGTACTAATTTTTATGTCTTGGCTTAAAATTGGAAATTCATTGTTCTTTCAAGGCATAGTTATACAAATAATTGTTCTGTGTTTTGTAATTACATGGCTTGGATCAAATTATAGGTTGCCTGTAGCTGGTTGGACATTATTACTCCCTATAGAACAAGCCACAAGTAGCATTTGTGTTGTATTAAATTTGAAAACCGTTAATTTGCTTCCTCCAAAAAGGCATCTTCTGTCTGAACTTGACTCTTCAAGAAAATAGCTTATCAAATGCAAGTGATTGTAAAAATGTTTCATAACCTGATATCGACTGTAAATTTGCAATTTTGTGCGGTTAGAGCGTGTGCTTTAAGCTAGTGTTGCTAATTCTAATTTGATAGTATTTATTTCTGACAATCTCTATAAACGTTTGCTCACTGGAAGCTGCTGTATATATTTTACATGAAATATTAGCAATTTAATCACAATTCCTGAACACCTTCAGTGAGGCATTTTATATACATTTTGCTAGGAGAATGGTTAAAATATTTGGCTTGGTATTCTTTTATTCTATTTACTCCTACATATGATCTACAGCAGACATGTCCAACCTGCGGCCCTCCAGCTGTTGTGAAACTACGTATCCCAGCATGCCCTGACACAGATTTGCTGTCCGAGAATGCTGAAGCGGTGTCGGGGCATGCTGGGATGTGTAGTTTCTCAACAGCTGGAGTGCCGCAGGTTGGACATGCCTGATCTACAGTGTCTGTCCAGTTGGCTGGATTCCCAGCAATGTGTGACCTTGATTCAATTGCAATGCACAGTAATAATACAGTTGAAATCTGTAGGATCATTATCATGCCTGCTAGTCTTTTTATCTTTTTTGGTATCGCCAAAACTTTCCGGCCATAGGGCCCAAACTGCTGCATCTTGCCCAAATTGGTAATTGTTTCTGGGGCTAGATGATTTGTTATCTAGCTTTACAGATAAACAAATGAGAAGTAGATCCCAGACACCAAAACTTTATGGGGCTGAGGTGAATCTTCTCTCTCTTCTTTAGACTATTTATTTAGGGCGTTTTTGTTTGCAGTTTATAAGAGAAAACTAAAATGTCTCTACTGAAATGATGCACGTTATTTAGCTGGCATTGTTCAAAAATGATATTTTATTTTACTTCATGTCCAACTGTTTCTCTGGTACTTCAGTTAATAAATTTTCTTATAGAATGTAACAATTGTACTGTCATTAATGAGAATATTTGTAATGGTTTTTATATAGTAAATAGCGCTAAACCTTTCACATGAGCATAACAATAAGAATTCATATTTTTCTTACATGGTTTTTCTATGGCTGTACTAGTATGAAGTCTCCACATGAATTGGTGGTCCATTTCAAATTGGTCTTTCTGCAGTGGGGTACACTGATTCCACAGGGAATTACATCGGGGTGTAGAGTTGGATCTTGATCCGAGGCACCAACAGGCTAAAAGCTTTGACTGTTCCCAGGATGCATAGCGCTGCCTCCTCTATATCCCTGCCTCCAGGCACTGGAGCTCAGTTTGTAAGTTGGTGCCTGCAGTGCAGGCAGCTAACAGGGAGGGCTTTGCTAGGCAGCCCTGAAAAGAGCTTTTATTGAAGAAAGAAGACTTCAAGGGCCGCAGGACAGGCACTTGGGAGTGCTATATGTCATACTGACATATTGTGCCGCGGCTCCCTCACCTCCCCCAGCGGCGCTGTATACTCCCGCTCCCTGGTTGCCGGGTATTTACAGCGGAGGGCTCCGGTCATTTCAAGGGCGCACACACTCGCCGCCGCTCCTGGATCACATGGCCTCATGTCTAGGGAGGAGGTCGTTATCCGGCGCGGTCTATGGGAGGCAGACTGCGCGTGCTGGCGTGGACACTGTGACCGTACAGGGACCTTACTAGACCACCAGGGTAAGGGCACAGGTCTGATAAAGGTATAATCCATTTTACATAGGCTCACAGTACTTGGTGGTGAAGTCCAGCAAGGTGATAAGGCTCTGACCTGTAGCCCCAGCCCCAGGCGCCATTTACTGCAAATGTTCCCGCCCTGGAGCTGCATCTCTCTACCTCACTCCCTGTCAGCGTTTGGGAACCATTACACACACAGATGCGCTGACTCTGGGACTGCTGGGCAATGCCTCCTCTGCAAAGCCGCTTGCATCATCAGCGCTGTGCATTTACAGGACACCTAAGTATTCTAAATGTTGTTTAGACAGTGTTAGTTAAGAACAAGTGCATTTCTATATGGATATTTAGTACAAGTATTCTGTGATTTACATCCATTCTTTACTGTGCATTGTTATATCTATATTCAGATGTAGCTTTATTAGTAGTACAGTTACTTAGTATTACTAGTCCAGTGCAGTTTTATTGTTTGTAATAATTTCTGCATTGTACATGTGACTGTGTGTGCGCGCCAATAGCTGCTGTGTGGTCTATACTCCTTGTAGCTCACACATATTGCTATCCCTATATTCTGTACCCTGAAGGAGGCTAAGTGCATCAGGGTTCTCGTATAATATAGTGTTTCACAGGATATACTATTAGTATTTCTCTAACGTCCTAGTGGATGCTGGGAACTCCGTAAGGACCATGGGGAATAGACGGGCTCCGCAGGAGACTGGGCACTCTAAGAAAGATTTAGGACTACCTGGTGTGCACTGGCTCCTCCCTCTATGACCCTCCTCCAAGCCTCAGTTAGATTTCTGTTGCCGGCCGAGCTGGATGCACACTAGGGGCTCTCCTGAGCTCCTAGAAAGAAAGTATAGTTTAGGTTTTTTATTTTCAGTGAGACCTGCTGGCAACAGGCTCACTGCATCGAGGGACTAAGGGGAGAAGAAGCGAACCTACCTAAGTGGTGGTAGCTTGGGCTTCTTAGGCTACTGGACACCATTAGCTCCAGAGGGATCGAACACAGGACCCGACCTCGTCGTCCGTTCCCGGAGCCGCGTCGCCGTCCCCCTTACAGAGCCAGAAGCAAGAAGGTGGTCCAGAAAATCGGCGGCTGAAGACTTCTGTCTTCTCCAAGGTAGCGCACAGCACTGCAGCTGTGCGCCATTGCTCCTCATGCACACCACACACTGCGGTCACTGATGGGTGCAGGGTGCTGGGGGGGGACGCCCTGAGCAGCAATACGAACACCTTGGCTGGCAAACTGGCACCATATATAGCCCCAGGGGCTATATAGGTGCTTTTTAACCCCTGCCAGAACTTTTACATTAGCGGGAGAAAGCCCGCCGAAAAAGGGGCGGAGCCATCTCCCTCAGCACACTGGCGCCATTTTTCCCTCACAGCTTCGCTGGAAGGAAGCTCCCTGGCTCTCCCCTGCAGTCCTGCACTACAGAAAAGGGTAAAAAAGAGAGGGGGGGCACAAATTAGGCGCAGTATAACTATATTATGCAGCTATAAAGGGAAAACACACTTCTATAGGTGATATCCCTGTGAAATATAGCGCTCTGGTGTGTGCTGGCATACTCTCCCTCTGTCTCCCCAAAGGGCTTTGTGGGGTCCTGTCCTCTGTAAGAGCATTCCCTGTGTGTCTGCTGTGTGTCTGTACTGCTGTGTCGACATGTATGAGGAGGAAAATGATGTGGAGGCGGAGCAAATGCCTGTGAATGTGATGTCACCCCCTGCGGGGTCGACACCTGTGTGGCTGGACTTATGGAAGGAATTGCGTGAAAGTGTCAACTCCTTACACAAAAGGTTTGACGACATAGGACAGCCGGCTACACAGCTTGTGCCTGTTCCAGCGTCTCAAATGTCATCAGGGGCTTTAAAACGCCCGCTAACTCAGGTGACAGATACAGACGTCGACACGGATACCGACTCCAGTGTCGACGATGATGAGACAAGTGTACCCTCCAATAGGTCCACCCGTTACATGATTGAGGCAATGAAAAATGTTTTACGCATTTCTGAAAATTCCCCAGGAACCACAAAAAAGGGTATTATGTTTGGTGAGAAAAAACTACCAGTAGTTTTTCCTGCATCTGAGGAATTAAATGAGGTGTGTGAGGAAGCGTGGACTTCCCCTGATAAGAAATTGATAATTTCAAAACGATTATTGGCAGCGTACCCTTTCCCGTTAGAGGATAGGTCACGTTGGGAAACACCCCCTAGGGTAGATAAGGCGCTGACACGCTTATCAAAGAAGGTGGCACTACCGTCTCCGGATACGGCCACCCTGAAGGAACCTGCTGATAGCTTTTAAGGTAGCCTCCTGCTTTCTATTTACACACACACGGGCATTATATTACGACCAGCGATTGCATCAGCTTGGATGTGCAGTGCTGCTGCTGCGTGGTCAGATTCCCTGTCAGATAATATCGATACCATGGATAGGGACAATATTTTGCTGACGATTGAGCATATAAAAGATGCAGTCTTATACATGCGTGATGCACAGAGGGATATTTGCCGGCTGGCATCAAGAATAAGCGCTATGTCCATTGCCGCCAGAAGGGGGTTATGGACTCGGCAATGGGCTGGCGATGCCGACTCAAAGCGGCACATGGAGGTTTTGCCCTATAAGGGGGTGGAACTGTTTGGGGATGGTCTTTCGGACCTCGTGTCCACAGCTACTGCTGGGAAATCGACCTTTTTGCCACAGGCTGCCCCACAGCAAAAGAAAGCACCGTATTATCAGGTACAGTCCTTTCGGCCCCAGAAAAGCAAGAGGGCTAGAGGCTCATCCTTTCTGCCGAGAGGCAAAGGTAGAGGAAAAAAGCTGCAACACGCAGCTAGTTCCCAAGAGCAGAAGTCCTCCCCTGCGTCCGGTAAGTCCACAGCATGACGCTGGGGCTGCTCAGGCGGACTCGGGTACGGTGGGGGCCCGTCTCAAAAATTTCAGCACACAGTGGGCTCTCTCACAGGTGGATCCCTGGGTCCTTCAAGTAGTACTTCAGGGGTACAGACTGGAATTCGAGACGTCTCCCCCCCCGCCGTTTCCTAAAATCTGCCTTACCGGCAACTCCCTCTGCCAGGGAGGCAGTGTTGGTGGCTATTCAAAAACTGTATTCACAGCAAGTGATTGTCAAGGTACCCCTCCTTCAGCAAGGAAAGGGTTACTATTCCACAATGTTTGTGGTACCGAAACCGGATGGTTCGGTGAGACCCATCTTAAATTTAAAATCCTTGAACACTTATATCAAAAGGTTCAAGTTCAAGATGGAATCGCTCAGGGCGGTTATTGCGAGCCTGGAGGAGGGGGACTACATGGTCTCCCTGGACATCAAGGATGCGTACCTACATGTCCCCATTTACCCTCCTCACCAGGAGTACCTCAGATTTGTGGCACAGGACTGTCACTATCAGTTCCAGACGCTGCCGTTTGGGTTATCCACGGCACCGAGGGTCTTTACCAAGGTAATGGCCGAAATGATGATACTCCTTCGCAAGAAAGGAGTTTCAATTATCCCATACTTGGACGATCTCCTGATAAAGGCGAGGTCCAAGGAACAGTTGATAGTAGGGGTAGCACTTGCTCGGGAAGTGCTACAACAGCACGGCTGGATTCTCAATATTCCAAAGTCACAGCTGGTCCCGACGACACGTCTTCTGTTCCTGGGAATGATTCTGGACACAGACCAGAAAAGAGTGTTTCTTCCAGTGGAAAAAGCCGAGGAGTTGTCCTCTCTAGTCAGAGACATCCTAAAACCGGGACAGGTGTCGGTACATCAATGCACACGGGTCCTGGGAAAGATGGTAGCTTCGTACGAGGCAATTCCATTTGGAAGGTTCCACGCAAGGACTTTCCAGTGGGACCTGTTGGACAAATGGTCCGGGTCCCATCTCCAGATAAAACAGCGGATAACCCTATCGGCAAGAACCAGGGTGTCGCTGCTGTGGTGGCTGCAGAGGGCTCATCTACTAGAGGGCCGCAGATTCGGAATACAGGACTGGGTCCTGGTGACCACGGACGCCAGCCTTCGGGGCTGGGGGGGCAGTCACACAGGGAAGAAATTTCCAAGGACTGTGGTCAAATCAGGAGATTTCACTTCACATAAATATTCTGGAGCTAAGGGCCATGACAGAAGCCACAAGGATTCTCCGATGGGCAGAGAATCATGTGTTAGCACTGACAGCAGTATTCATTCCGGGAGTGGACAACTGGGAAGCAGACTTCCTCAGCAGGCATGACCTCCACCCGGGAGAATGGGGACTTCATCCAGAAGTTTTCCGAATGCTGGTCAACCGTTGGGAAAAACCACAGGTGGACATGATGGCGTCCCGCCTAAACAAAAAGCTAAAAAGGTATTGCGCCAGGTCAAGGGACCCTCAGGCGATCGCTGTGGACGCTCTAGTGACACCGTGGGTGTACCAGTCGGTTTATGTGTTTCCTCCTCTGCCTCCCATACCCAAGGTACTGAGAATAATAAGAAGGCGAGGAGTGAGAACTATTCTCGTGGCTCCGGATTGGCTAAGAAGGACTTGGTACCCAGAACTTCAAGAGATGCTTGCAGAGGACCCTTGACCTCTGCCGCTCAGACAAGACCTGCTGCAGCAGGGACCCTGTCTGTTCCAAGACTTACAGCGGCTGCGTTTGACGGCATGGCGGTTGAACGCCGGATCCTGAAGGAAAAAGGTATTCCGGAGGAAGTCATCCCTACCCTGATCAAAGCCAGGAAGGATGTCACCGCAAAGCATTATCACCGCATTTGGCGGAAATATGTTGCTTGGTGTAAGGCCAAGAAGGCCCCAACGGAGGAATTTCAACTGGGTCGTTTCTTACACTTCCTGCAAGCAGGTGTGACTTTGGGCCTCAAATTGGGGTCCATTAAGGTCCAGATCTCGGCCCTGTCGATTTTCTTCCAGAAAGAACTGGCTTCACTGCCTGAAGTTCAGACTTTTGTCAAGGGAGTCCTGCATATTCAGCCTCCTTTTGTGCCCCCAGTGGCACCTTGGGATCTCAATGTGGTCTTGGAATTTCTAAAATCACATTGGTTTGAGACACTTAAGACTGTGGATTTAAAATATCTCACGTGGAAAGTGGTTATGTTGTTGGCTCTGGCTTCAGCCAGACGGGTGTCAGAATTGGCGGCTTTGTCCTGTAAAAGCCCCTATCTGATTTTCCATATGGATAGGGCAGAGTTGAGGACTCGTCCTCCGTTTCTCCCGAAGGTGGTGTCAGCTTTTCACTTGAACCAACCTATTGTGGTGCCTGCGGCTACTAGGGACTTGGACGATTCCAAGTTTCTGGACGTAGTCAGGGCCCTGAAAATTTATGTTTCCAGGACGGCTGGAGTCAGGAAAACTGACTCGCTGTTTGTTCTATATGCACCCAACAAGCTGGGTGCACCTGCTTCTAAGCAGTCTATCGCGCGCTGGATTTGTAGCACTATTCTGATGGCGCATTCTACGGTGGGACTACCGCAGCCTAAAAATGTGAAAGCCCATTCCACAAGGAAGGTGGGCTCATCTTGGGCGGCTGCCCGAGGGGTCTCGGCTTTACAACTTTGCCGAGCTGCTACTTGGTCAGGGGCAAACACGTTTGCAAAATTCTATAAATTTGATACCCTGTCTGAGGAGGACCTGGAGTTCTCTCAATCGGTGCTGCAGAGTCATCCGCACTCTCCCGCCCGTTTGGGAGCTTTGGTATAATCCCCATGGTCCTTACGGAGTCCCCAGCATCCACTAGGACGTTAGAGAAAATAAGAATTTACTCACCGGTAATTCTATTTCTCGTAGTCCGTAGTGGATGCTGGGCGCCCATCCAAAGTGCGGATTGTCTGCAATACTTGTACATAGTTATTGTTACAAAAATCGGGTTGTTATGGCGAGCCATCTGTTCAGAGGCTCCATTGTTATACTGTTAACCGGGGTTCCTATCACGAGTTATATAGTGTGGCTGGTATGAGTCTTACCCGGGATTCAAAATCCTTCCTTATTGTGTCAGCTCTTCCGGGCACAGTGTCCTAACTGAGGCTTGGAGGAGGGTCATAGGGGGAGGAGCCAGTGCACACCAGGTAGTCCTCAATCTTTCGTAGAGTGCCCAGTCTCCTGCGGAGCCCGTCTATTCCCCATGGTCCTTACGGAGTTCCCAGCATCCACTACGGACTACGAGAAATAGAATTACCGGTGAATAAATTCTTATTTTTTCTGTTTCTTTTTCATCCACTAGGGGTCACTGGAGTACTCTTGGGATATGGACGGGGCGTTAGCAGGGATAGGCACATTTTAAATATTTAAATTAGTATCCCTCCACCCCCTCCATACTCCCAAGATACCTCAGTGTTTTTTCTGTGCTAAGTCAGGATTGACACACTTTATTTCTATTTTTTACACTCAATCCCTTCCCAGCTTATAAAGCAGCTTGGGTCCGGGATTGTGGAAGCTGCTGGTGCAGCTATTGGTTTGTCGGCGCTCAGCAGAGGGGCACCGCCATAGACCATATTCAGTTCAGCTATTTTTACTCTGAGACTGCAGGAAGGAGCTGGACAGTGCTTACAGAAGAAGTGTTATGCACACCAGTGCCAGCAGGAATGTACTGGTGTCTGAACGGTGAGGGATGCAAAACAAATGAACTCACAGACAGACTGGGGAATATGACATTACATACACAGAAGGTGATAGGGTAACAAAATAAACACAAAGTGAACAGAGGAGCCCAAAGGCTAAGAAACTGGGTGTCTCCCTAGTATTAGGAATGCTCAGATGGAAAGAAGCGAGATGTAGTGATTTAATACGTAGAGAACCTGAAATGCTGTTGCTAAGGGCAACAGCAAAACCCTAAAGGGTTACCAACGGGTGTGGCAGTAAACTCCTTGGTCAGAGATAGAATAATAGACACAAGGAGAGTCTCCACAATCCTAGTCCTCACTTGCAGTGCACTGGTTCAGCTTACTGCCACTAAATTGACACCTGAACATCTTGCTTGCACAGTGAGAAAGGATTTTGGCAGGCAAGTCTGAGAATACAGCCGCAAACTTGCTAGGTTCACAGAGTAGCAAAAGAACCCCAGCAGGTTAAACGACTGACTCCAGTCTTACTGCTAGGTCTGGATTGGCAGAGTGTAATACCAAATCCCAAGGCCTATTTGCAGTAAGCAACAAACAAATACAAAGTTTACACAGTACTAGCTAGCTTTCAGGAACTGACTAACCAACAAAGATTCAGCAGCATCTGCCTAACCTGAGAAGAGGGTTTATATAGCAGGTGCTGTCCACGCCCCACTCAGAACTCACAGACTGTGAGCACAAAAACCAGCACCGGATCCCCGGCCGTGCACAGAGCCTGTAACCACTGCACAGCAAAAGACCCGAACCGGTGTATCCGCTACGCTCAGGTTACTGCGGTTGCAATGACGACGTGGCAGCACAGAGCAGGAGACCCTAACAGTAAGCCCTGTCAGCCTCCAACATCCTCAGGTAAGAGCGGGTAGGCACCGCTCCTTTCATGTGCTTTGCTGGGGGATTGGGTCGGTCAGCTCACGCTGCCACCCTGCTCTGTGGGGATTGTTTGTTTATTACACGTAATATGCTGCTGCCTCTTGCCCAGCCACGTTCCGTCACTGTTACGCTGGCCGCCCACCGCCGCTCCCCGGCTACTGCCCGCTGATAGCTCCCACCAGCGATCAGATCAGTGGGGACCTGCCGCGCACAGCTTCCACGCTGCCGCGGCTCAGTCCTCAGACCGTGTATCACGCTCACAGCTGCTGCGGTCTGTCACCATTACAAGCAGTGCCGCTGCAGGGGGGAGATCGTGTGGGGAGGATAATGCCCGCAGCAGCACTATTCCTAATGTCTCCTTGTACAGCACCTACTATCAAGCTATTAAGCCTGTATTAATAAAAAAAAGTTGTATTACTATAAAGAGGGGTTATAGGTGTAGCAGACTGAGGCATACATATAACCTCACATGATTGCTGTATTATACATAGGTGTATATAACCACATGGCTGAACGCCATTTTAACTCAACATCCTGCTTCTTTTAGGAAGTTTTCTGTCCTACATCACTCGGCCACCAGATGGAGTTAGTAGGAATTCTGTACATATCAGGTTTCATGTAGGGTGGGCCACGTGCACTGCACTTTGGGTTTTTACACACTTTAGTTACATTTTTACGGAGTTGTGGGACTTTTTTTGTCTACTTGTTTGTGTACATAATGAGTAAGGCTAATGCTAAATCAAAAAAGCAGCTCAGCTGCAATGTATGACAGTGTGTTACCTGAGGGAACTACCACATGCACAGTATGTCTTGCAAATACAGCTACAAAAATACGAACCCTTATCCTGATCCTCCATGGGCAATGCTGGCGGATGTAATGACTGGTTTACAATCGGAATTGGCCGCAGCATGAAAAGAGCGTGAGGCAGCTAGATCTGAGGCTAGGGCAATACCTCTTGAGATCCCAGTAGGGGCTCAGGAGACGTCTAGGACTTTACTAGGGTTACAAAAGTACCAAGTCTAGCTCAATTTCGAAAAATAGTTATCATTTGTCATAACTTTCCAGTTTCTGCTATGTTGAATTCTGATGATTCAATGCCAGACCTCATCGCAAGAAGAACATGAGGAGGGTGAGTTGGGCCAGGAGTCAGATAGTGAGGTTACTGATAGGCCGGCCATTGATCATTTAATCAGAGCAGTACGTCGGGTTCTAGATTTTACGGAGATTGAAGAACCTTTTTAAATGATGAAATCTCTTAATAAGCAGTTAACGGAGGCATGGAAGAATCCGGATGAACTGTTTTCTATACCTCGCCGGTTTCTGTCTAGTTACCCGTTCCCAGAGTCTTTGGGGTCGATTCTATTCGGCAACTAATGAATAGCGCCGGGAATTAGCTCCCGACGCTATTCAATTCAGCAACTAGTTACGTCGGCAATGGCCCGTTCTCGCCGACAAAACAGGTTGAATTGTCGGGAGAACGGGCATTCTCCGACTTAACTCTACGGCGCGAGGCAGATTCCCGACAGAATCAGCCTCGCGCCGGCCGCGAGGCAGCACTTTTGTCGGGTTTTTTTCTCTCATCCCCCGGGGATGAGAGAAGAATTCCCGACAATTGCAGGTAATTAGTTGCTGAATTGAATAGCGTCGGGAGCTAATTCCCGGCGCTATTCATTAGTTGCCGAATAGAATCGACCCCATTGACATCTAAATGGGAAAATTCACCGGCTGTGGATTCGTCAGTGTTAAAACTTTCTAAAAAGTTAACCATACCAGTACCAGCTGCTACTACGCTTAAAGACCCGTCCGAGCATAAGCTATAAGCTATACTAAAGTCAATGTATACAGCAGTAGAGGTGTTGCTTAGACCTGCTTTGGTGGGAGTTTGTATGAATAAGGCATGGGTAAAACAGCTCAAGTCGACCTTACAAGAAGACTACCTTATACTTCTCGCTGATCACATCTGTGAATCTGCTGAGTATCTATGTACTGCTTCTATGGACTTTGGTCAGGTTAGTTCTCGTCTTTCAGCTTCACTAGTTGCGGCACGACGTGCACTTTGGCTGCGTTTTTGGCAGGCGGAGGCAGAGTCCAAACGAGGAATAGAAGCGTTACCTTACGCTGGCGAGATGTTGTTTGGTCCTGAATTGGACAAATGGATTTCTCAGGCCACTGTGGGAAAGTGTTTTCCTACCATTGTCTACACAGGTTTCTAAACAGAAATATTCAGGACCAGCATTCAAATCCTTTAGACCTCAGTCCTTTCGAGGCCGTGCTAGCGAAACAACCACACACAATAGACATGGTCGAGGGAGTGGTTTTCAACAAACCACTAACAGCGGCATGACGGGCTTCCAGCCTACCACAAATCTTCAATTGTGGGAGCACGCTTTCAGATGTTTCACTTGGCGTGGTTTCAGACATCCACAGATGGGTGGATCCGCAATATAGTGTTAAAAGTTTACAAAATAGAGTTCGACTGTCTTCAACCAATGCGATTTTTCAAGACAGGTCTGCCTGTGTCAGAAGGAAAAAAGGCGGTTCTGCAGACCGCAATACTTTCTCTCGTAGATTCAGCAGTTTTGATTTCGGTTCCATAAACGGCAAAAAAAAAAAAAAAAAAAAGGATTACCAGTGCTGGCTGATCAGGTGTAAAAGACAATTAATTCTATAAATCCGAAAGGCTTGGTGAATAAAAAATCACATTTAATTCACATACTAAGACACATAAAATAAAAGAGAATAAAATTAAATATTAAAAATTAGAATATGCTACAATATGCCTGAGTTGATCATTTGGATTTCCACATCAACGTCTAATGACACTCAGGAAGGACTATTGTCACTGGATATGTCCATCACTAATCAGTTATTTTGCATAGAGCCGATTAATTCCAGGTACAAGGTATTTACCAGTGGTTCTGCATGCAGATATTGTCCACCTGTTAGATGACTGGATCAGGTATTTCTCCTTGGCGTATAGGAAGAAAGTCCAGATTGGGTGGAAGCTGCAGTAGGAATGTCCAATACTTGTATGCCGGAGTGTCAAATAGATGTCAAAAGTGGTGATCGATGTCAAAGCAGGCAAATAGCTCAACTCGTTTCGCTGGTTTATATAGTCCAGCTTCCTCAGGAGCAAGTAATGTAGTGGCTGGTATAAAGCACTTTTATACCTGATCTGAGTGGCATGATTAATTACACATGAGTGATTACATAATGTTAAAACAAGCCTTTCGGAATTTCCTCATCTCCTATATATTAGCCCTGTGACTCTGTGGCTGCACTTCTAACGCTGGGTGGAGTCACAGACCCTGCCCTATCTGTGTTAGCACACCACATGACACACTATAGGAGAAGGGACCACCAGGAGACACTCCATTCTAACTGACGGCCCACACTGGCAGGTAAGCAAACAGACACCCACACACCCTCACCACCCACCACCACCTACTACACCCACCTTACCCACCACACACCCGCTACCAAGGCCGCCGCTAGCCCCCCCTTACCATCTCACTCCACGACCACACTGCACAGCAGCCTCCTTCACATCCACCCCCCTTCAGCAGCCAAGCAAGTGGACAAAGTTCACAACACCTCCTGCCTGCCCAGCCACGGACAGCCACCGCTGGGCGCCAAGCCGCCATTCACTGGCTGTATTCCACTGCCCAGTCGCGGACTGCACAGCAGCCGCCACTGGGCGCCAAGCTGCAGCCGCTTCCCGCCCGCCCGCTCCCATACCTGCGCTCCCCAGTCCCCGGACGCCGCTTCCCCCCTCCCTCCCGCGGTTAGCTTCTGCTAGCCGCTACCCGCCAGAGCTCCGGAGCCGCGAACGGCGGCTTTGTATGCAGAGGGGGGAGAGGTGAAAGGCTGACCGCAGAGAGCTCTCACGGCAGCCGCGGTCCGTCTCTGAGAAGGGAGATCGCGGGGAGAGGGGGGGGTGAGTAATGCCCACAGGGAGGCCCCATAACTAAGCTGCGTTTAAGGCAGCAAACAGCTCAGGCTATTAAGCCTGTGAGGGGGTCAGTGATTTTCAGGACTGCTGAGCACTGTAAGGCTATGTTACCTGTAAAGATGTGTGTGTGTATATATATATATATATATATATATATATATATATATAGGGGTATATGTGTATATCTATATGGCTGTGTGTATATTTCTGGATATATATTTCCAAAAATATGTTTGTATATGTGTGTGTGTGTGTGTGTGTGTGTGTGTGTGTGTGTGTGTGTGTATGTGTGTATATATAACGCTGGGTGGAGTCACAGACCCTGCCCTATCTGTGTCAGCACACCACATGACACACTATAGGAGAAGGGACCACCAGGAGACACTCCATTCTAACTGACGGCCCACACTGGCAGGTAAGCAAACAGACACCCACACACCCTCACCACCCACCACCACCTACTACACCCACCTTACCCACCACACACCCGCTACCAAGGCCGCCGCTAGCCCCCCCTTACCATGTCACTCCACGACCACACTGCACAGCAGCCTCCTTCACATCCACCCCCCTTCAGCAGCCCCGTCACCCTCAGCACACGCAGGTGCCGCGCCATACAAATACCTCACGGCCGCACTGCACTTACGGAGCACCCCCGCACAGCAGCCTCACTCACTTCCAGCGCCCTTCAGCAGCCCCGTCACCGAGACGCACAGAGCGCTCACCCTGTGTCACGGAGGCGCCACACACCGCAGCGGAAGTCAAGGCAGCGCCACCTCCGTCACTTGCAGCGCTGTCCCTGCTACCTGCGCCTCCCACCACGCTCTGCCTGCGGCCGACATCGGGCAATCCACCATCACCCAGCACTCATCCACCCCTGCACCACCACCCCCAATCACCTGTAGCACACCCCCTCCCCCCACCTTCACATTAAGCCATGATTTTGTGGGGGCGGGGGGGGGATATAACCTCATGCCTGGCAATGTGCAGGAAAGGGGGCCAAGTTAAATCCTTTCAGCCACCACAAGCCACGCTCCCCATGCACCCCCCGCCCCCAACACCATCAGTCACACAGCAGTATATCTGCCAGCACCCCCACCCCTCCACCATCACCCACCACTCATCCACCCCTGCACCCCCAACCACCTGTAGCACATCCCCTCCCCCCCACCTTTGGAGTAAGCCTGATTATGTTGGAGGGGGGGCGGGGGGAATATAACTTCAAAATGTTGTTTTCACTCAAATTTTTAACATGTAAACCATATCTTCACATACTTGCCTTGAACAACCATCTTTACTATACATAACATTGACACCTACAATCTTACCAGCCTCCCCTATACACACTGCTCACACACTCACAAAAGCCTGCACCCCATTCACCATCACATTCCCTTTTTTCATACTACATCTACCCACAAACAAACCAACCATTCCACCACAACTTCACCATCTACTATTCTACTCCTTCACTTTTCTGTCCAGTTTACTGGGGCGTAGCCCCTTACGACGGTGTGAAGAGCGCTCGTAGGGCGCGATGAATCACCTAGTATAAAATATAATCCTAGAGTGCCCATTGGTCGCATAACCTTTAGACAAAAATAAAATATCAAAACCGGTTATATAAAAAGCCAAATAAATACATTTTAGAGTCTCATAGATCCACAGAGTACTGGTCATGTGGTTGAAAGGTTCACATGACCGGAGCTCCGTCCAATGATAAAATGAAATTAGTCATGTGATATTCCACACGTGATATACACAGGAGTGGTTACCAAGCAACGGGTTATACCATTGCTCTATGTCCGGTCAGGTGACACACCAGAAGACCACCGTGTGCCACGTGACCGGACATCCGTCCACGGGTCTGTTGTGTCCCAGTTAGTGCAGCACGAAGTGTATCAGCCGATCACGTGATATACCCAACCTCCTGTGTGGGTCACGTGATCGGAATGCCGCACATCTGAATAGACGTTCTCTGCTTATACAGAAAATGTCAGTTTGGTATTCCGGTTACTATGGTGACCCGTGAACCAATCACAAGAAGCATGATTTCAATGAAATTAGATATTCAAATATTTAATATATATAGAAAAAAAGAAATGATCAGGAGAGTAATAAAGTAGATCACATTGATCCAGGTTCAGACAAGCAATTAGAGATAAAGACATATATATATATATATATATATATATATATATAGTTCTCCAAAGTCGGTATAACACGGCACTCACAGGGTTTGTAATAGGCAAAAATTGCTGGTTTATTAGTGACGTTTCGGAGCTATTAGCTCCTTCTTCCAGACCACACCAAGTAAAAAAGAACATACAAACACTTACCCCTTAAAGTACCCTCCTGCATCAGCGCCGCACGCCGCGCCCGGCCGCACCTGAGGTTCGGATCCCATCCCGATGACATACTTCCGGTCTGGTACTTCCGGTCGTTGTCATAGAGACCACCCGGCTTGCGTTCCATCCCGGAAGTCGCCATGGAAACCCGATCTCCAGCGCCCGTCAGCGCGCACTAGCAGCAGCTGAAATACATTTAAAACCAACATTAATCCAGTGATATAATTATTAAAACACAAACATCATCCAAGGGAGAACATGAATCCTGTAACTACAGATATTGCTATAAAGAACAAAATATTATTCAGCTTTTAGATGTGGTGGTCCGGGTCAGTGGGGGTCGTGTTGAGACCGGCGTCCATTTCAAGGACGTGGATCGCAACACGTTCCTCCTGGCGGGGAGTCATCACCCGGGGTCTCTGAAACGAGGACTACCATTGTCACAGATGATGAGGGTGGCGAGAATTACTAGTGACACATCAAAAATCTCTGACGATCTTGACATATTGATTGACAAGTTCAGAGCCCGTGGCTATGACCACGATCTGCTGCAACTACAAAAGCAACAGGTGTTAGGGATGTCGAGGTCTGAATTACTTAAATCAAATAGAAGGAAAGACGAGAAGGTAATTCCATGGGCGAGTACCTTTACGGTGGCAAGCCCCATCATTGATTGGGCCACAAAAGCACTATGGCCGATTGTAAAATCTGATAGTGATCTGCCATGTTTTAAAGATGTTAGACCGATGGCCGCGTTTAAACGCGGTCGTAATCTTAAAGACAGGTTGGTAAAAACCGATATTTCGGGCAGAGGTATCCCCAGACACACTAATGTACATTTTAAGAAACCTGGTTGCTATAGCTGCTTTAACTGTGTTACTTGCCAATATATGTCACCTTGTAAAAGTTTTAAACACCCCCATACGGAGAAAACTTTTGAGATTCGTCATGTAATGACGTGTAAAAGCACGTACGTGGTATATGTTGTTGTCTGCCCATGCGGATTATACTACGTGGGACAGACCACCCGTAGTTTTAGGGAGCGTATGGCTCTTCATCGCTCCAGCGATTTATCGTTATCAGGTAAATCAATTGATCAACCGGTAGCTAGGCACTTTAAGAATAATGGCCATTTGTTATCAGAGTTACGCTACTTCATGATCGATCATGTTCCAGAATCCCTACGAGGGGGTGATCGCAGTAAAGCACTGTTACTGTGTGAAGCCAGGTGGATGTTCAGGTTGAACACCATGGCTCTGCTTGGCCTCAATGAAAAAATTAATTGGAACAGTATAATGTGATATGTGTTATCCCATACAGTCCATATAGGGTATTTACTATATATGGAATGTTATAGTCACTTTTGGTAGATTTAAACCATAAATAGGGGTGCATTAGGTATCATTTGCCCTGGAACATATTTAACTTATGCTGAATAATATTTTGTTCTTTATAGCAATATCTGTATTTACAGGATTCATGTTCTCCCTTGGATGATGTTTGTGTTTTAATAATTATATCACTGGATTAATGTTGGTTTTAAATGTATTTCAGCTGCTGCTAGTGCGCGCTGACGGGCGCTGGAGATCGGGTTTCCATGGCGACTTCCGGGATGGAACGCAAGCCGGGTGGTCTCTATGACAACGACCGGAAGTACCAGACCGGAAGTATGTCATCGGGATGGGATCCGAACCTCAGGTGCGGCCGGGCGCGGCGTGCGGCGCTGATGCAGGAGGGTACTTTAAGGGGTAAGTGTTTGTATGTTCTTTTTTACTTGGTGTGGTCTGGAAGAAGGAGCTAATAGCTCCGAAACGTCACTAATAAACCAGCAATTTTTGCCTATTACAAACCCTGTGAGTGCCGTGTTATACCGACTTTGGAGAACTATACAATTAGGACTCTGGCACCGGGGGACGTTGCATTGCTATCGAGTGCCGACTGAATTGGAGGACTATATATATATATATATATATATATATATATATATATATATATATATATATATATATGATGTTAAATATGAAAATTACATGATAATATATACATTATAACCAGTCCGAGTCTTATACATCGTTCTTATGTTGTGTGTTAACCTGTATGGTTGAGTTTCTGCTCTCTATGAGTAATTTTTTCAATCTGGCAGATATTAAGATATCACATCTAATAATATGGATAATGTATATATACAGAAATATAGTAGTACAGGTTGAGTATCCCTTATCCAAAATGCTTGGGACCAGAGGTATTTTGGATATGGGATTTTTCCGTATTTTGGAATAATTGCATACCATAATGAGATATCATGGTGATGGGACCTAAATCTAAGCACAGAATGCATTTATGTTTCATATACACCTTATACACACAGCCTGAAGGTAATTTTTGCCAATATTTTTTATAACTTTGTGCATTAAACAAAGTGTGTGTACATTCACACAATTCATTTATGTTTCATATACACCTTATACACACAGCCTGAAGGTCATTTAATACAATATTATTAATAACTTTGTGTATTAAACAAAGTTTGTGTAAACTGAGCCATCAAAAAACAAAGATTTCACTATCTCACTCTCACTCAAAAAAGTCCGTATTTCGGAATATTCCGTATTTCGGAATATATGGATATGGGATACTCAACCTGTATTCTTCATTAAAAAACAGATCAGAGTGTTTGATTAGATAACAGAATTCAATTCCATAGTCTCATTGAGGCCCACCGGATGCAGAGAGTTAAATTTCAGCATCCAAAAGACCACACAACTACATAGTCTCTTGAACCTATCGCCCCCCTAGGGGTTGGGGTTATCTGTTGAAGACACACAACTGAAAGACAAGACGGATTCGCCGAATGTTTTAAAAAGTAGTGTCTAGAAACATGTGTTTTGCACGTGTTTATGATGTTCCTTCTATGATCCATAAAGCGAACTCGTAATTTTCTCGTTGTGCAACCTACATAATTGAGTCCGCAACTACAAGTTAGCAAGTAAATTACAAAGGTAGATTCACAATTCATAAAATACTTTAATTTATAGGTCTCATTGAAGTAAGGAATATTAATCATAGTGGTCTTGCGTTGTATGTGTGAACACATTGTGCATCTTGTCAGACCACATTTATGGAAACCAAGAGGTTTTGTGCCAAGCCACTCTACACCTTTTTGGATGGTGGGTTCTTTTATCATCTTTAGGTGGCTAGGAGCTAAAATGGTTTTTAACGACTTATTTCTCATACGTCCTAGAGGATGCTGGGGTCACTTCAAGAACCATGGGCTATAGACGGGATCCGCAGGAGACATGGGCACTTTAAGACTTTCAAAGGGTGTGACCTGGCTCCTCCCTCTATGCCCCTCCTCCAGACTCCAGTTTAGAATCTGTGCCCAGGCAGACTGCATGCACACTGAGGAGCTCTACTGAGTTTCTCTGAAAAATACATATTTTCAGGGAGAACTGCTGGCAACAGTCTCCCTGCTTCGTGGGACTTAGGGGAGAGAAGTCAGACCTACTTCTGTGAGTTTCAAGGCTCTGTTTCTTTGGCTACAGGACACCATTAGCTCTTGAGGGTTTGCTCACTAGGTACGCCTAGGGGCTCATTCCCAGAGCCGGCCGTCACCCCGCTTGCTGAGCCAGAAGTCAGAAGACAGGTGAGTAGAAGAAGCAAAGAAGACTTCAGTGATGGCTTTGAGGTACCGCACAGCGATCGCACTGCGCGCCATGCTCCCACACACAGCGGTACTACAGGGTGCAGGGCGTGGGGGGGGGGGGGGGCAAACTCTGTCTCTCTGACATGTTTGGTACACGTGTGTCGGCATGTCCGAGGCGGAGTGCTTCCTACAAACGGCTGTGGGAGTGACCCTGTCGGCACCGCCGACTCCTGATGGTACTTGGTACATGTGTGTCAACATGTAGGTGGATGAATGTTTCCCAAGTGAAAACTATATTAGGGACACAGACGCGGGTGGGTGGCCCTGTCGGCACCACCAATATATGACTGGGTAAAAAAATAGCAGTTAATGTGATGCATATCAGAAAGGGCTATGTATATATGCGTGTGTGTGTGTGTGTGTGTGTGTGTGTGTGTGTATATATATATATATATATATATATATGTATGTATATATGTGTGTGTGTGTGTATATATATATATATATATATATATGTATATATAGTAAGGTTGAATAAATCGGTGTAATAGACACAGGAATATCTATGGATGTCTTGTTCATAGCTATATTTCCCTCAGACCCCTCGGGGTCGCAAACAGGTTATTTTGCCCAGTTACTACTCCCTTATACCGGCACAGATGCTAATTCCTGTGTCGAACATAATGTTTCCTGATGAGATCCGAAAAAAAAGAGCGTTTAGTACATGATTAGTGCATAATAAGGACGTATTAACGTCACTGTGGACCCTGCTGTTCCGAACATAGGGGTCTATGTGTGTATATATGTATATATTTGTGTGTGTGTGTGTATGTGTGTGTATATATATATATATATATTTATGTGTGTGTATGTATGTATGTGTATATATAAATTTATAATACTGCTGAAGTAACATTTTTCATTCTCATGTGCTGAACGCTCTGTTTGAGTAGGTCTGGGTCAGCCCTGACAAGATGATTTCAAATCCTCAAGAGGATTTCGATTGTTTATTCTTTTCCCGCCGCGGATAGAATAAAGTGGGTGTCACCCCCTGTTCTGCACGGGGCCCTGTCACAAAGCCAGCGGATCATATGTAGGAAGCTTCGTTATGTTCTAGTTATGTGTTCACGCGTACGTCAGTTAGACCTGCTATTACATGCGCATGGGTGAGTAGTAGTATTCAAAAATGGTCGGTTGCCTGGTCATCCGTTATAGATACCCTGGGGAGAGATGGGATACTCCTTACGTTGGGTCATGTCAAGGACGCTGCAGCATGCTTTCGTGTGACTGCAAGGGATAGAGGACTCTTGGGTTCGCGGGCTGATTCCATGGCGGTCTCGGCTAGGAGGGCGTTGTGGATTCACCAATGGAATGCTGAGGCTGACTCCAAGAAGATATGGAGTCTCTTCCCGATGAAGGTGAAGCCTGGTTTGGTGACGGCCTAGTTAATTTGATCTTGGCAGATGCCCCTGGTAAGTCTACCTTCTGGGCCTATGTTTCCTCACAACGGATGATGACGCATAATTGTCGGATGCAGTCATGTCGGCCCAATAGATACTGATTCCCCTTTTCTTTGCTGGTAGAGGAAGGAGAAAAGGGAAGAGGTCAGCAGCCTCTTCCAGGTCACAGGAGAAGAAATCATCCTGTTTCTGCCAGATCCACCGCATGATGCTGGGACTCTCTTGCGGGGGCCACGTCTAAATCTTTTCAGTCGGTCCTGGAACGGACTTAGACCCGTGGGTTTTACAAATCGTGTCCCAAGGGTGCATACTGGAGTTTCCAGGTGTTTTCCCTCACCAATTCTTCATTATTACCGATTCTGCTCCGGACGGGGAGGGAGTATGTGACGCAACACAAAAGTTGTGTCAGGATCAGGTCATGGTCCTGGTGTACCCTGTCACAATAGGGAGAAGGCGGTTATTCAAGCCTCTTCGTGCTCCCGAAGCCAGACGGCTAGGTCAGACCAATCCTAAATCTGACATCCCTTAATTTCTATATAAAGAAATTCAAATCCAAGATGGACTCTCTCAGGGCAGTGAGATCCAATCTGAAAAAAGAATGAAGGAGGTCTAATTTAATTTCTCTGACGTCCTAGTGGATGCTGGGAACTCCGTAAGGACCATGGGGAATAGACAGGCTCCGCAGGAGACTGGGCACTCTAAAAGAAAGATTAGGTACTATCTGGTGTGCACTGGCTCCTCCCTCTATGCCCCTCCGCCAGACCTCAGTTAGAATCTGTGCCCGGCCAGAGCTGGATGCACCTAGTGGGCTCTCCTGAGCTTGCTAGAAAAGAAAGTATTTGTTAGGTTTTTTATTTTCAGTGAGATCTGCTGGCAACAGACTCACTGCTACGTGGGACTGAGGGGAGAGAAGCAAACCTACCTGCTTGCAGCTAGCTTGTGCTTCTTAGGCTACTGGACACCATTAGCTCCAGAGGGTTCGAACACAGGGCCTGACCTCGATCGTCCGTTCCCGG
The DNA here is from genome assembly GCF_028390025.1 of Pseudophryne corroboree. NCBI lineage: Eukaryota > Metazoa > Chordata > Amphibia > Anura > Myobatrachidae > Pseudophryne > Pseudophryne corroboree. The sequence goes on along the minus strand of NC_086447.1, from coordinate 420,136,453 downwards.
AGCCGCGCCGCCGTCCCCCTTGCAGAGCCAGAAGCAATTATAATACCTTTTGGCACAAATTATACACATAATACAGTCTGGCACTGTATATGTGTGCAAACCCCCGCCATTAAGTCACACAAAACGCGGGACAGAAGCCCGCCGCTGAGGGGGCGGGGCCTTCTTCCTCAGCACACCAGCGCCATTTTCCCTTCACAGCTCCGCTGGAAGCAGCTCCCCAGGCTCTCCCCTGCAGTATCTGGATACAGGAAGGGTAAAAAAGAGAGGGGGGGCACTTAAATTTAGGCGCAAATAAGATAAGTAAGCAGCTATTGGGAAAAATCACTTATTATAGTGTACATCCCTGTGTTATAGCGCTGTGGTGTGTGCTGGCATACTCTCTCTCTGTCTCCCCAAAGGACTTTGTGGGGTCCTGTCCTCAGTCAGAGCATTCCCTGTGTTTGTGTGGTGTGTCGGTACGGCTGTGTCGACATGTTTGATGAGGAGGGTTACGTGGAGGCGGAGCAGGGGCAGATTAGTGTGGTGTCGCCCCCGACGGGGCCGACACCTGATTGGATGGATATGTGGAAGGTCTTAACCGACAGTTTCAACTCCTTACATAAAAGGTTCGATGACGCAGCAGCCTTGGGACAGCCGGGGTCTCAGCCCGCGCCTGCCCAGGCGACTCAGAGGCCGTCAGGGGCTCATAAACGCCCTCTGGCTCAGATGGTAGACACAGATGTCGACACGGAGTCTGACTCCAGTGTAGATGAGGATGAGACAAATGTACAGTCTACAAAGGCCATCCGATGCATGATTACTGCAATGAAAGATGTATTGCACATTTCTGACGTTAACCCGGTTACCACCAAGAGGGGTATTATGTTTGGGGAGAAAAAGCAGCCAGTGACTTTTCCCCCATCTGATGAATTAAATGATTTGTGTGAAGAAGCGTGGAGTTCCCCCTGATAAGAAACTAGTGATTTCTAAGAGGTTACTGATGGCGTACCCTTTCCCGCCAACGGATAGGTTACGTTGGGAAACATCCCCTAGGGTGGACAAGGCGCTCACACGCTTATCTAAAAGGGTGGCACTGCCGTCTCAGGATACGGCCGCCCTAAAGGAGCCTGCGGATAGAAAGCAGGAAGCTATCCTGAAGTCAGTGTATACACACTCTGGTACTCTACTGAGACCTGCTATTGCTTCAGCCTGGATGTGTAGTGCTGCAGCAGCATGGACTGATACCCTGTCAGACAACATTGATTCCCTCGACAGGGATACTATTTTGCTAACCATGGAACATATAAAAGACGTCGTCTTATATATGCGGGATGCCCAGAGGGACATTTGCCTGCTGGCATCTAGAATTAATGCAATGTCCGTTTCTGCCTGGAGAGTATTATGGACTCGGCAGTGGACAGGTGATGCTGATTCTAAAAAACACATGGAGGTTTTGCCTTATAAGGGTGAGGAATTGTTTGGGGACGGTCTCTCGGACCTCGTATCCACAGCAACAGCTGGGAAGTCGACTTTTTTACCTCAGGTTCCCTCACAGCCTAAGAAAGCACCGTATTATCAAATGCAGTCCTTTCGGCCTCAGAAAGGCAAGCGGGTCAGAGACGCATCCTTTCTGGCCAGAGGCAGGGGTAGAGGAAAGAAGCTGCACCAGGCAGCCAGTTCCCAGGAACAAAAATCCTCCCCTGCTTCCACTAAGTCCACCGCATGACGTTGGGGCTCCACTGGCGGAGCCAGGTGCGGTGGGGGCGCGTCTCCAAAACTTCAGCAACCAGTGGGTTCGCTCACAAGTGGATCTCTGGGCTGTACAAATTGTATCTCAGGGATACAAGCTGGAGTTTGAGGCGACTCCCCCTCGCCGTTACCTCAAATCAGCCTTGCCAGCTCCTCCCAGGGAAAGGGAGATAGTACTGGCGGCAATTCACAAGCTGTACCTCCAGCAGGTGATAATCAAGGTCCCCCTCCTTCAACAGGGAAGGGGTTACTATTCCACAATGTTTGTGGTACCCAAACCGGATGGTTCGGTGAGACCCATTCTAAATTTAAAATCCTTGAACACTTATATAAAGAAGTTCAAGTTCAAAATGGAATCGCTCAGGGCGGTTATTGCAAGCCTGGAAGAGGGGGATTTTATGATGTCGCTGGACATCAAGGATGCTTACTTGCATGTCCCCATTTACCCACCTCACCAGGAGTTCCTCAGGTTTGTGGTACAGAACTGTCATTACCAATTCCAGACGTTGCCGTTTGGTCTCTCCACGGCTCTGAGAATATTTACCAAGGTAATGGCCGAAATGATGATACTCCTTCGAAGAAAGGGAGTTATAATTATCCCGTACTTGGACGATCTCCTCATAAAGGCGAGGTCCAAATAGCAGTTGTTGGTCAGCGTAGCACTCTCTCAGGAAGTGTTTCAACAGCACGGCTGGATTCTGAATATCCCAAAGTCGCAGCTGATTCCTACGACGCGTCTGCTTTTCCTTGGAATGATTCTGGACACAGAACAGAAGAAGGTGTTTCTCCCGGTGGAGAAGGCCCAGGAATTGTCATCTCTGGTCAGGGACCTCCTGAAACCAAAACAGGTGTCAGTGCATCACTGCACGCGAGTCCTGGGAAAGATGGTGGCTTCTTACGAAGCAATTCCCTTCGGCAGGTTCCATGCAAGGATCTTTCAGTGGGATCTGTTGGACAAATGGTCCGGATCGCATCTTCAGATGCATCGGTTGATCACCCTGTCCCCAAGGGCCAGGGTGTCTCTGCTGTGGTGGCTGCAGAGTGCTCATCTTCTCGAGGGACGCAGGTTCGGCATACAGGACTGGGTCCTGGTGACCACGGATGCAAGCCTCTGAGGATGGGGGGCAGTCACTCAGGGAAGAAACTTCCAAGGACAGTGGTCAAGTCAGGAGACTTCTCTACACATAAATATACTGGAACTAAGGGCCATCTACAACGCCCTGATTCAAGCAGAGCCCCTGCTTCAAAACCAATCAGTACTGATTCAGTCAGACAACATCACGGCGGTCGCCCATGTAAACTGCCAGGGCGGCACAAGAAGCAGGATGGCAATGGCAGAAGCCACAAGGATTCTTCGATGGGCGGAGAATCACGTGCTAGCACTGTCAGCAGTGTTCATTCCGGGAGTGGACAACTGGGAAGCAGACTTCCTCAGCAGGCACGACCTCCACCCGGGAGAGTGGGGACTTCATCAAGAAGTCTTCACACAGATTGTAAATCATTGGGAACTGCCACAGGTGGACATGATGGCGTCCCGCCTCAACAAAAAGCTAAAAAAATATTGCGCCAGGTCACGGGACCCTCAGGCGATAGCTGTGGACGCACTAGTGATACCGTGGGTGTACCAGTCGGTTTATGTGTTCCCTCCTCTTCCTCTCATACCCAAGGTACTGAGGATAGTAAGAAAGAGAGGAGTAAGAACTATACTCATCGTTCCGGATTGGCCAAGAAGAACTTGGTACCCAGAACTACAAGAAATGATCTCAGAGGACCCATGGCCTCTGCCTCTCAGACAGGACCTGTTACAGCAGGGGCCCTGTCTGTTCCAAGACTTACCGCAGCTGCGTTTGACGGCATGGCGGTTGAACGCCGGATCCTAACGGAAAAGGGCATTCCGGATGAAGTGATTCCTACGCTGATAAAAGCTAGGAAGGATGTGACAGCAAAGCATTATCACCGCATATGGCGGAAATATGTTGCTTGGTGTGAGGCCAGGAAGGCCCCAACAGAGGAATTCCAGCTGGGTCGATTTCTGCACTTCCTACAGTCAGGGGTGACTATGGGCCTAAAATTGGGGTCCATAAAGGTCCAGATTTCGGCCCTATCTATTTTCTTTCAAAAAGAACTGGCTTCACTGCCTGAAGTTCAGACGTTTGTTAAGGGAGTGCTGCATATTCAACCCCCTTTTGTGCCTCCAGTGGCACCTTGGGATCTTAACGTTGTGTTGGATTTCCTGAAATCACACTGGTTTGAGCCACTTAAGACCGTGGAGCTAAAGTATCTCACATGGAAGGTGGTCATGCTGTTGGCCTTAGCTTCAGCTCGGCGTGTGTCAGAATTGGCGGCTTTGTCATGTAAAAGCCCATATCTGATCTTTCATATGGACAGGGCAGAGTTGAGGACTCATCCCCAATTTCTCCCTAAGGTGGTATCAGCGTTTCATTTGAACCAGCCTATTGTGGTGCCTGCGGCTACTCGGGACTTGGAGGACTCCAGGTTACTTGATGTAGTCAGGGCTTTGAAAATCTATGTAGCCAGGACGGCTGGAGTCAGGAAAACTGACTCGCTGTTTATCCTGCATGCACCCAACAAACTGGGTGCTCAGGCTTCAAAGCAAACTATTGCGCGCTGGATCTGTAACACGATTCAGCAAGCTCATTCTGCGGCAGGGTTACCGCATCCTAAATCAGTAAAAGCTCATTCCACAAGGAAGGAGGGGTCTCGGCTTTACAGCTTTGCCGAGCTGCTACTTGGTCGGGTTCAAACACATTTACTAAGTTCTACAAGTTTGATACCCTGGCTGAGGAGGACCTTGCCTTTGCTCATTCGGTGCTGCAGAGTCATCCGCACTCTCCCGCCCGTTTGGGAGCTTTGGTATAATCCCCATGGTCCTTACGGAGTTCCCAGCATCCACTAGGACGTCAGAGAAAATAAGAATTTACTCACCGGTAATTCTATTTTTCGTAGTCCGTAGTGGATGCTGGGCGCCCGTCCCAAGTGCGGACTCTCTGCAATACATGTATATAGTTATTGCTTAACTAAAGGGTTATTGTTATGAGCCATCTGTTACTGAGGCTCAGTTGTTGTTCATACTGTTGACTGGGTATGGTTATCACAAGTTGTACAGTGTGATTGGTGTGGCTGGTATGAGTCTTACCCTGGATTCCAAATCCTTTCCTTGTTGTGTCAGCTCTTCAGGGCACAGTTTCCTTAACTGAGGTCTGGAGGAGGGGCATAGAGGGAGGAGCCAGTGCACACCAGATAGTACCTAATCTTTCTTTTAGAGTGCCCAGTCTCCTGTGGAGCGCGTCTATTCCCCATGGTCCTTACGGAGTTCCCAGCATCCACTACGGACTACGAGAAATAGAATTACCGGTGAGTAAATTCTTATTTTTCCTCCGCATTAGATTTACCTGAGGTTTGCTATTCAGGATGGTCATTACCAATTTCACCAGGGTGATGGCAGTAATGATGGTTCTCCTTCTCTAGTACGGAGTCACATTTGTCCCGTACTGAGAAGGTCTCCTGATAACGGCGGGATCAAGAAACCAGTTGGTGCAAAACGTTGCACTCTCCCTGACAGTTCTTCAACAACAGGGTTGGCTCCTGAACTTGCCAGAATCACGGATGGCCCATCGACGCGGTTGTCGGTTTAGGGAATAATACTAGATCCAATGGAAAAGGCTCTGGAGATCCAGAGTCTGGTCATACAAATTCCGAGACCAGCAGGAGTGTCAATCCATCAATACATTAGAAAAGATGGTTGCGGCCTACAAGGCCATTCAGTTGGCAGGTTCCTTACCAAAGTGTTCTAGTGGGTCCTGTTGGACGAGGGGTCCGGTTCCCACCTACACATGCACTGGAAGATAATCCTGTTGTCAAAAGCCAGGATTTCGCTCCTGTGGTGGCTCCATACCTCTCACTTACTAGAGGGATGCAGGTTCGGGATTCAGCACTGGGTCCTGGTAACCACGGATGCAAGTCTCCGAGGCTAGGGAGCTGTCACTCAATGGAAAAGCTTCCAAGAAAAATGCTAAAGTCGGGAAGCCTGCCTTCACATGAATATGCTGGAATTGAGTGCCATTTACAACGGCCTTCAACAGGCGGTACATCTTCAAGATCACCCCGTGCAGATCCAGTTGGACGAGGTAACAGCAAAGCGGAACAAAAAGCAGAGCGGAAATGGCAGAGGTGACAAAGTTCCTCCTCTGGGCAGAAAAATATGTAAGGGCTCTGTCGGTAAGTTTCATTCCAGTGGACAACTGGGAAGCATGCTTCCTCAGCAGACACGATCTCCGTCCGGGAGAGTGGGACCTCCACCAAGAAATCTTCACAGAGATGACAAGTCTTTGGGGAGTTCCTCCAGTAGACCGGATGACTTCTCGTCTCAACCAGAAGCTTCAGAAGAATTGTTCCAGGTCAAGAGACCCTCCGGCAATAGCAGTAGTTTCTCTGGTGACCCAGTGGCTATTTCAGTCAGTGTATTCCTTCCACTTCCACTGATCCCAAAAGTTCTCGGGATAATAAGAAGAACAAGGGTTCGGACAATTTTCGCTGCCCCAGACTGGCCAAGGAGGGCTTGGTGCCCAGATCTTCAGGAGTTGCTCATTGAAAGATCCTGGGCCTTTTCCTCTTCGCGAGGACCTACTGCGGTAGGTACTGTGCGTGTACCTAGACTTGCCACAGCTACATTTGATGGCATGCTTGTTGAACGCCGAATCGTACTCCGAAAGGGTATTCCGAAGGAAGTCATCCCCACTCTTATTCAGGCCAGGAAAGGAGTAACGTCTAAACATTACCACCGTTTTTGGAGAAAAAATGTGTCTTGGTGTGAATCCAAGAAAGTTTCAACGGAAGTGCTTCAGTTAGGGCGTTTTCTCCATTTCCTACAGGCTGGAGGAAATGCAGACTGCAGTTGGACTCCATTATGGTCCAGTTTTCTGCATTGGTAATTTTCTTTCTGAAACTATTAGCTTCCCTTCCGGAAGTTCAGTTTTGCGTGAAAGACGTGTTGCGTGTCCAACCTTCATTTGTGCCTCCAGTGGCACCTTAGGATCATAATGTGGTGTTGCAGTTCCTTCAATCACATTGGTTTGAACCTTTCCGGAAGGTGGAGTTGAAATTCCTCACTTGGATAGTATTGGCCTTGGCATCTACAAGGCGATGTCTGAGTTAGCGGCCTTGTTTCACAAGAGCCCTTATTTGATCTTCCAGGTAGATAGAGCTGAATTGAGGACACGTCAGCAATTAATACCGATGGTGGTTTCCTCTTTCCACATGAACCAACCTATTGTGGTGCCTGTGGCTACTGACACCTTCGCTCAGTCAAAATCTCTGGATGTGGTCAGAGCTTTGAAGATTTATGTCGCCAGAATGGCTCAGATTAGGAAAACAAAGGCTCTGTTTGTCCTGTATGCTCCCAACAAGGTTGGGTGTCCTGCTTCCAAGCAGATCATTGCATGCTGGATCTGGAACACCATTCAGCACGCTCATTCCAGGGCTGGATTGCCGTTACCGGTATCGGTGAAAACCCATTCTACTGGAAAGGTGGGCTCGTCCGGGGGGGTCTCCTCGGCATTGCAACTTTGCCGAGCAGCTACTTGGCCTGGTCAAACACATTTGTAAAGTTCTACAAGTTTGACACCTTGGCCGATGAAGACCTTAAGTTTGGTCAATCGGTGCTGCAGAGTCATCCACACTCTCCCGCCCGTTCTAGAGCTTTGGTATAAACCCCATGGTTCTTGAAGTGACCCCAGCATCCTATAGGACGTATGAGAAAATAGGATTTTAATACCTACCGGTAAATCCCTTTCTCTTAGTCCGTAGAGAATGCTGGGCGCCTGTCCCAGTGCGTACTGTATCTGCAGTTATTGGTTGTGGTTTCACACAGGTTGTGTTACGATTTTGTCAGCATAGTGCTGAAAATTCTTCATGCCGTTGGCTTGTGTTCTATTGAATGCCACGTTCTGCGGCATGCTTGATGTGTAAGCTGGTAAGATGCTCACCGTGGTTTAACAATAAATCCTTTTCCTCTAAATGTTCGTCTCCCTGGGCACAGTTTCCTTACACTGGAGTCTGGAGGAGGGGCATAGAGGGAGGAGCCAGGTCACACCCCTTTTAAAGTCTTAAAGTGCCCATGTCTCCTGCGGATCCCGTCTATACCCCATGGTTCTTGAAGTGACCCAAGCATCCTCTACGGACTAAGAGAAAAGTATTTACCGGTAGATATTAAAATCCTATTTTTTCCTAATATGTAATTTGTGGTTTAACTGGTAGAATAGTACTAAGTATATTGTCTTGTTTTAATATTTTGTAGTTACGCGACACTATAGACTTAGGGGTACATTTACTAAGCAGTGATAAGAGCAGGGAAGTGAGCCAGTGGAGAAGTTGCCCATGGCAACCAATCAGCACTCAAGAAACATCTATAATTTACATACTATAAAATGATACAGAGCTGCTGATTGGTTGCTGGGGAAATTTCTCCACTTGCTCACTTCTCCGTTCTTATCACAGCTTAATAAATGTACACCTCAATCTCTTGAGCACATTGATTGTATTTGCAAATAAATGAAAATTCCCTATTTCTATGGTTTTCTTATTTTTGTCTTGATTTTTTTTGGAGAGGAAGTTGTTGTCTGTCCATATTATAAACCTCTATATATGCCTGTTGTAATAGTGTTTCTGGATAGTCTCTATTTATAAAAGAATCTGACAATTCCTTAGCTTGTATGGCGAAGGTCTCGATATTGGAACAATTGCGGCGTAGCCGCATAAATCGTCCTTTTGGAATGTTTTTTTTCCAAGATTTATAATGTGAACTTGTATAGTGTAGATATGAATGGGTATTCACAGGTTTCATATAATTGGATGTAACAATCTCCTTATTAATTATTTCAAGTGTTAAGTCAAAGAAGTCCACCTGACTCCTACTATAAGTGAAAGTGAAGGATAAATGATATAAATTGGTGTTTAAAGTGGAAACAAAGGAATTAGCTAACTCATCCCCATCCCAAATAATAAATAAATCATCGATATAACAGCCATAGAAGACCAGGGACGCTCCCCATGGGCCATTCCACACATGTTGTTCCTCAAAATCGCCCATGTAGAAATTTGCATAACTAGGGGCGAACCTGGTCCCCATGGATGTTCCCATCACCTGTAAATAATAACTATCTAAAAACGTAAAATAATTGTGAGTAAGAATAAAAGTGATACAATGTAAAAGAAAGAGTCTGTGGTCCACACTGAGATCGTCATCCAGATACAAACGTCTAGAACCAGCGTCATAACCTGTTGTGTGTGGAATAGAAGTATATAATGCTTTCACATCAAGAGTCAAGAAAGCATATGAATCCTGCCATTTTATGGATTGTATTTAGGTAAGAAAGTCTGTTGTATCTCTTAGATGCATTCTCAGTGTGGAGACTCGTGGTTGAAGAAAAGTGTCGACGTAATAGGACAAATTAGAAGTGAGGGAATTAATACCCAAAATAATAGGTCGACCGGGGGTGAAGTGAGGGATTTGTGTATTTCTCATACGTTCTAGAGGATGCTGGGGACGCTTCAAGAACCATGGGGGTATAGACTGGATCCGCAGGAGACATGGGCACTTTAAGACTTTAAAAGGGGTGTGAACTGGCTCCTCCCTCTATGCCCCTCCTCCAGACTCCAGTTAGATTCTGTGCCCAGTGAGACTGGATGCACACTGAGAAGTTCTCCCGAGTTTCTCTGAAAAAGACTTTGTTAGGTTTTTTATTTTCAGGGAGACCTGCTGGCAACAGGCTCCCTGCTTCGTGGGACTAAGGGGAGAGAAGCAGACCTACTTCTGTGAGTTTCAAGGCTCTGCGTCTTAGGCTACTGGACACCATTAGCTCCAAAGGGTCTGATCGCTAGGTACGCCTAGATGCTCATTCCCGGAGCCGCACCGTCACCCCCCTTGCAGAGCCATAAGTCAGAAGACGGGTGAGTAGAAGAAGTCCAGAATACTTCAGTGACGGCTTCGAGGTACCGTGCAGCGGCCGCGCTGTGCGCCATGCTCCCATACATACAGCGGCACTACAGGGTGCAGGGCGCAGGGGGGGCGCCCTGGGCAGCATAAAACCTCACTAATGGACTGGCAAAAGCGGTATAAAGTGCCTGGGCACTAAAACCAGACCCCTGCCAGTATAAATATGTGGAAAATAGCAGGGCTGAAGCGCGCCATTAAGGGGGCATGGCTTAGCCCTCACAGCTCTAATCAGTGCCATTTTCTCTTCACAGAGCTGCAGAGATGCTGGTCCTGGCCTCCTACACTGCTGTACAAGTAACTGTGCAAAACGGGGGGGCATAGTAATTTGGTGCTGTTTTATTAATGTTAAAAGCGCTAACAGGTCTGAGGCTTTATATTAACCGTTTCAGAACCGGGATAGGCGCTGGGTTGTGAGCTGGCAAAACTCCCTCTTTGTTTCTCTAACAGGCTTTGCTGTGGGTCTGTCCCCTATAGCCCCAGTGTGGTTGTGGGTGTCAGTACGCATGTGTCAGCATGTCTGAGGCTGAATGCTCTTACCAGGAGAAGGCTGGAGTGGGGACAGAAAAGACTGTGGGAGTGACCCTGTCAGCACCGCCGACTGCTGATTGGGTAAATGTTTTGAGTGTTTTGAATGCAAATGTGGCTCTATTGAATAAGAGATTAGATAAATCTGAGTCTCAGAGCCAGTCATGGAGAAAATCCATGGAGGATGCATTGTCGCAAGTCCAGACCCCCTCGGGGTCACAGAAGCGTGCATTTACCCAGATAGCGGATACAGATACCAACACGGACTCTGACTCCATTGTCGACTATAGTGATGCCAGATTGAATCCTAAACTGGCTAAGAGCATTCAGTACATGATTGTGGCGATAAAAGATGTATTACATATCACGGAGGACCCTGCTGTTCCTGACACAAGGGTCTGTATGTTTAAAGGAAAGAAACCTGAGGTAACGTTTCCTCCCTATCATGAACTGAACGCTCTTTTTGAAAAGGCTTGGGAAAATCCTGACAAAAAGTTAGATTCCAAAGAGAATTCCGGTGGCATATCCGTTCCCCTCTGGGGACAGGGAAAGGTGGGAGTCAACCCCCACTGTGGACAAAGCTCTATCGCGTCTGTCCAAAAAGGTGGCGCTTCCGTCTCCTGACACGGCAGCCCTAAAGGATCCTGCGGATCATAAGCAGGAAAATACATTGAAATCCATTTATGTCACTACGGGTACGCTGCTCAGACCTGCTGTTGCATCGGCATGGGTGAGTAGCGCTATTGAAAAGTGGGCAGATAACTTGTCATCTGATATAGATTCCCTGGATAGGGATAGCATTCTTTTGACACTGGGTTATATCAGGGACGTTGCAGCCTACCTAAAGGAAGCTGCGAGGGATATTGGCCTTTTGGGATCAAGGGCCAATGACATGGCAGTCTCGGCTAGGAGGGCATTGTGGATTCATCAATGGAATGCTGATGCTGACTCTAAGAAGGCTATGGAGTCTCTGCCGTATAAAGGTGGTGTCTTCTTTGGTGACGGCCTCGCTGATCTGGTATCTACGGCTACCGCGGGTAAGTCATGATTTCTACCTTATGTCCCTGCACAACAAAAGAAAATGCCCCACTATCAGATGCAGTCCTTTCGGCCCAATAAATACAAAAAATGACGAAGGTCTTCCTTCCTTGCTAGTAGAGGAAGAGGAAGGGGAAAAAGGTCACCAGCTGTGGCAGGTTCCCAAGAGCAGAAGTCCTCCCCGGCTTCTGCCAAATCCACCGCATGACGCTGGGGCTCCTCTGCGGGAGTCCGCACCGGTGGGGGCACGTCTCCAAATCTTCAGTCAGGTCTGGGTTCGCTCGGCCCTGGATCCTTGGGTATTAGAAATAGTGTCCCAAGGGTACAAAGTGGAGTTTCAAGACGTGCCCCCTCCGATTTTTCAAATCGGCCTTGCCAGCTTCTCTTCCGGAAAGGGAGGTAGTATGCACTGCGATACAAAAGCTGTGTCAAAATCAAGTCATTGTCACGGTACCCCCGTCACAGCAGGGAGAAGGCTTTTATTCGAGCCTAGTCTTGGTCCCGAAGCCGGATGGCTCGGTCAGACCGATTCTGAACCTAAAATCCCACAATTTCTATCTAAAAAAATTCAAATTCAAGATGGAATCTCTCCGAGCAGTGTGGAGGAGGGGGATTTAATGGTGTCGGTCGACATAAAGGATGCCTACTCACACATCCCCATATATCCTTCACATCAGGCTTACCTGAGGTTTGCTGTTCAGGATTGTCATTACCAATTTCAGACGTTCACGGCTCCGAGGAATTTCACCAAAGTAATGGCGGAAATGATGGTTCTCCTGCGCAAGCAAGGAATCACAATTATCCCGTACTTGAACGATCTCCTGATAAAGGCGAGATCCAAGGAGCAATTACTGAAAGACGTTACGCTCTCCCTGGCAATTCTGCAACAACATGGTTGGCTCTAAACTTGCCAAAATCACAGTTGGTTCCGGCAACACGGCTGTCATTCTTGGGTATGATTCTGGACACAGAATTACAGAGAGTCTTTCTTCCAGTGGAAAAGGCTCTGGAAATCCAGAACATGGTCAGATTCTGAAACCGGCAAGAGTGTCGATTCATCAATGCACTCGCTTGCTGGGGAAGATGGTGGCGGCTTACGAGGCCATTCAGTTTGGCAGGTTCCATGCCAGGGTATTTCAGTGGGACCTGTTGGACAAGTGGTCCGGGTCTCACCTGCACATGCACCGGAAAACAATCCTATCTTCCAGGACCAGAATCTCTCTCCTGTGGCTGCACAGCTCTCACCTCCTAGAGGGACGCAGGTTCGGGATCCAGGATTGGATCTTGGTGACCACAGATGCAAGTCTCCGACGCTGGGGAGCAGTCACACAGGGGGAAAATTTCCAGGGAAAATTGTCAAGCCAGGAAGCTTGTCTGCACATAAACATTCTGGAATTAAGGGCCATTTACAACGGCCTTCTGCAAGCGGAACATCTTCTTCGCGGTCTGCCCGTCTTGATTCAGTCGGACAACATAACAGTAGTGGCGTACATAAACCGCCAGGGCAGAACAAAGAGCAGAGTGGCAATGGCAGAGGCCACAAAAGTTCTCAGCTGGGCTAAAGACATGCAAGCGCTCTGTCAGTGGTCTTCATTCCAGGCGTGGACAACTGGGAAGCAGACTTCCTCAGCAGACACGATCTCCATCCAGGAGAGTGGGGTCTTCATCAAGAGGTCTTTGCAGAAGTGACAAGTCGTTGGGGAACTCCTCAAATAGACATGATGGTGTCTCGCCTCAACAAGAAACTTCAGAGATATTGTTCCAGGTCGAGGGACCCTCAAGCAATAGCGGTGGACGCCCTAGTGACACCGTGGGTGTTTCAGTCGGTCTATGTGTTCCCTCCACTTCCACTCATTCCAAAAGTGATAAAGATCATAAGAAGAACAAGGGTTCATGCGGTACTCATTGTTCCAGACTGGCCAAGGAGGGCCTGGTATCCGGATCTTCAGGAATTACTCATAGGAGATCCCTGGCTTCTTTCTCTACGGGGCCGTACATGTATCAAGACTTACCGCGGCTGCGTTTGACGGCATGGCAGTTGAACGCCAAATCCTAGCCCGAAAGGGTATTCCCAATTAAGTCATTCCCACACTGCTTCAGGCTAGAAAAGAAGTAACGGCGAAACATTACCACCGTATTTGGAGAAAATATGTGTCTTGGTGTGAGTCCAAGAAGGCTCCTATGGAGGAATTTCAGCTGGGGCGTTTTCTCCATTTTCTGCAGGCAGGTGTGGATGCGGGCCTAAAGTTAGGCTCAATTAAAGTACAATTTTCGGCCTTATTAATTTTCTTTCAAAAAGAATTGGCCTCCCTTCCAGAAGTTCAGACTTTCGTGAAAGGAGTGCTGCACATTCAACCTCCCTTTGTGCCCCCAGTGGCACCTTGGGATCTTAATGTGGTGTTGCAGTTCCTGCAATCTCACTGGTTTGAACCTTTACGTAAGGTTGAATTGAAATTCCTTACTTGGAAAGTGGTCATGCTGTTGGCCTTGGCATCCGCAAGGCGGGTGTCTGAATTTGCGGCTTTGTCTCACAAAAGCTTCTATTTAATCTTCCATGCAGATAGAGCGGAGTTGAGAACTCGTCAGCAATTTCTGCCAAAAGTGGTTTCATCGTTTCATGTGAACCAGCCTTTTGTGGTGCCAGTGGCTACTGAAGTCTTGGCGGAATCGAAGTCTCTCGATGTGGTCAGAGCTTTGAAGATTTATGTCGCCAGAACGGCTCAGATTAGGAAAACGGAGGCTCTGTTTGTCCTGTGGGCTCCCAACAAGATTGGGGCTCCTGCTTCCAAGCAAACTATTGCACGCTGGATCTGTAATACGATTCAGCAGGCCAGTGGCGGAACAAGCAAGCGGTGGGCCCAGGTGCGACAAAATGCTTTGGGCCCCCCCCCCCATCCAAGTCCACCCCGGGGGCAGTGCGCGCCGTAGGCGCGCGCAAAAATACATAGTGGCGTGGCTTCGTGGGGAAGGGGTGTGGCCACAAAATAATACCAACACAGTAGTCTCCATTATTCAAATTACGCCGCACAGTAGCACCACTACACCAGGTAGAGACCCTTTTACACCTTACAGCGAACAGATTCCTCTTTTTACACATTACAGCAGACAGCGTGCCCTTTTTACACATAACGGCAGACAGCGTGCCCTTTTTACACATAACGGCAGACCGCGTGCCCTTGTTACACATTACGGCAGACAGCGTGCCCTTTTTACACATTACGGTATACAGCGTGCCCTTGTTACACATTACGGCAGACAGCGTGCCCTTGTTACACATTACGGCAGACAGCGTCCCCATTTTTACACATTACGGCAGGCAGATTCCTCCTTTTTACACATAGCAGCAGGCAGATTCCCCATTTTTACACATAGCATCAGGCAGCCCCCCTTTTTTACACATTACGGCAGGCAGATTCCCCATTTTTACACATAGCGTCGGGCAGATTACCCCTTTTTACACATAACGGCAGACCGTGTGCCCTTGTTACACATTACGGCAGACAGCGTGCCCTTTTTACACATTACGGCAGACAGCGTGCCCTTGTTACACATTACGGCAGACAGCGTCCCCATTTTTACACATTACGGCAGGCAGATTCCCCTTTTTACACATAGTGGCAGGCAGTCCCCCCTTTTTACACATTGCGGCAGGTAGTCCCCCCTTTTTACACATTGCGGCAGGCAGTCCCCCCTTTTTACACAGTGCGGCAGGCAGTCCCCCCTTTTTACACATTGCGGCAGGCAGTCCCCCCTTTTTACACATTGCGGCAGGTAGTCCCCCCTTTTTACACATTGCGGCAGGCAGTCCCCCCTTTTTACACATTGCGGCAGGTAGTCCCCCCTTTTTACACATTGCGGCAGGCAGTCCCCCCTTTTTACACAGTGCGGCAGGTAGTCCCCCCTTTTTACACATTGCGGCAGGCAGGCACAAGAAAGAAAGAAGGAAAGAAAGAAAGAAAGAAAGAAAGAAAGAAAGAAAGAAAGAAAGAAAGAAGAATTATACTTACCCTCAGGCTCCTCGGTGCAGCTGCGTCAGACGACGATTCCCGGGCAGTAGAGAATGAGGAGGAGGGAGCCGGAGGACGGAGCCGCAGCAGCGCTTTGTTACTGGTGGAGGCGCTGCTGCTGCTGCCCCTCTGCTTCCCTATAGGCTGTTCTCGGAAGACAGCCTATAGGGAAGCAGAGGAGCAGCAGCAGCAGCGCCTCCACCAGTAACAAAGCGCTGCTGCGGCTCCGTCCTCCGGCTCCCTCCTCCTTCCCCCGTCTGTACCGCTGCTCAGCTCCTATCTCCGAACGGCTGTGCGCTGCTGGCAGCGGTTGCCTGCAGCGCACAGCGGCATGTAATGAGTCAGTTTGACTCATTACATGCTTGGGCCCCTGGACAGAGGCGGGCCCCAGTGCAGTGCACTGCCTGCACTGCCGGTAGTTCCGCCTCTGCAGCAGGCTCATTCTACGGCGGGATTGCTGTTACTGAAATCGGTGAAGGCCCATTCTACCAGAAAGGTGGGCTCATCTTGGGCGGCTGCCCGAGGGGTCTCGGCATTACAGCTTTGCCGAGCAGCTACTTGGTCGGGATCAAACACCTTTGCAAAGTTTTACAAGTTTGATACCCTGGCTGATGAGGACCTCTTGTTTGGTCAATCGGTGCTGCAGAGTCATCCGTACTCTCCCGCCCGTTCTAGAGCTTTGGTATAAACCCCATGGTTCTTGTAGCATCCCCAGCATCCTCTAGGACAATGATGGCTAACCTTGACACTCCAGCTGTTGTTGAACTACACATCCCAGCATGCCCTGCATCAGTCTTAGCAAGCCCAAATAGCAAAACTGTAGCAGGGCATGCTGGGATGTTTAGTTCAACAACAGCTGGAGTGTCAAGGTTAGCCATCACTGCTCTAGGACGTATGAGAAAACGAGATTTATGGTAAGAACTTACCTTTGTTAAATCTCTTTCTGCGAGGTACACTGGGCTCCACAAGGATTGCACAATGGGGTGTAGAGTAGGATCTTGATCCGAGGCACCAACAGGCTCAAAGCTTTGACTGTTCCCAGAATGCACAGCGCCGCCTCCTCTATAACCCCGCCTCCCTGCACAGGAGCTCAGTTTTTAGTTAACCAGCCCAATGCAGTAGCAGGAAAAGAGACGACAACGGTTAGTAGCCACATACACCACACTCTCACGACAGGAGAAGTGTCAGCGGCTAATGCCATACCAACCCAAAGAAGCTAAGTGCGTCAGGGTGGGCGCCTTGTGGAGCCCAGTGTACCTCGCAGAAAGAGATTTAACAAAGGTAAGTTTTTACCATAAATCTCGTTTTCTGCTGCGGGGTACACTGGGCTCCACAAGGATTGGACAATGGGGATGTCCTAAAGCAATTCCTTATGGGAGGGGATGCACTATAGCGGGCACAAGAACCCGGCGTCCAAAGGAAGCATCCTGGGAAGCGGCAGTATCGAAGGCATAGAACCTTATGAACGTGTTCCCTGAGGACCACGTAGCCGCCTTGCACAATTGATCAAGGGTCGCACCACGTTGGGCCGCCCAAGAAGGTCCAACAGACCGAGTAGAATGGGACATGATGTGAGCAGGAGCTGACTGACCAGCCCTCACATAAGCATGTGCAATCACCATTTTAATGCATCTGGCCAGGGTTTGCTTGTGAGCAGGCCAGCCACGTTTGTGAAATCCAAACAAAACAAAGAGAGAATCAGATTTTCTAATAGAAGCAGTTCTCTTCACATAGATACGGAGAGCCCGTGCCACATCCAAAGACCGCTCTTTGGGAGACAAATCAGGAGAGACAAAGGCCGGAACCACAATCTCCTGATTAAGGTGGTACGAAGAAACCACCTTAGGCAAATATCCGGGACGAGTCCTAAGAACCGCCCGGTCACGGTGAAAAATCAGATATGGGGAACTACAAGACAAGGCACCCAGATCCGACACTCTTCTAGCAGAGGCAATATCCAGCAAGAACACCACCTTAAGGGAAAGCCACTTAAAGTCAGCTGAACCCAGGGGTTCAAACTGAGGCTCCTGCAACACCTCCAAAACCACCGACAAGTCCCAAGGAGCCACATAGGGACATAGGGAGGTTGGATACGCAACACACCCTGAGTGAAAGTATGAACATCAGGTAAAGTCGCAATTTTTCTCTGAAACCACACCGACAAGGCAGAAATATGAACCTTGAGGGAGGCCAGACGCAGGCCTAAATTTAGGCCCTGCTGCAGAAAAGCCAAAAGTTTGGCTGTACTAAACATGGAAGCGTCATAATTATTAGATGCGCACCAAAGTAGGAATGCCAGACCCTATGGTGAATCCGAGCAGAAGCCGGTTTCCGTGCCCGCAACATAGATTTAATGACCTCTTCAGAAAAACCCTTAGCCCTCAAGACGGAAGCTCCAAGAGACACGCCGTCAAAGACAGCCGGGCTAGGTCCTGGTAGACACAGGGGCCCTGAACGAGGAGGTCTGGGCGTTGTGAAAGTATAAGTGGACAGAGCGATAGGCCTTGCAGGTCTGAGAACCAGTGCCGTCTGGGCCACGCCGGAGCTATGAGAAGCAGATTTCCTTTTTCTTGCTTGAACTTCCGAATTACCCTGGGCAGGAGTGACACCGGAGGGAACACGTATGGCAGCCGAAACCTCCACGGCACTGCCAGCGCATCCACGAATGCTGCTTGAGGATCCCTTGTCCTTGCTCTGAAGACAGGAACCTTGTGATTGTGTCGAGACGCCATCAGATCTACATCTGGAAGACCCCACTTTTCCACTAGGAGTTGAAACACTTCTGGATGGAGGCCCCACTCGCCGGCATGCATGTCCTGACGACTGAGAAAGTCCGCTTCCCAATTCAGGACTCCGGAATGAAGTTTGCCGATATGGCCGGTAGATGGCGTTCCGCCCAACGTAGAATCCGTGAAACTTCCTTCATTGCCAAATGGCTTCGAGTGCCGTCTTGATGATTTATGTAAGCCACTGTGGTGGCGTTGTCCAACTGTACTTGAACAGGACGGTTCTGAATTAAATGCTGGGCCAGGTTCAACGCATTGAAGACCGCCCGCAATTCCAGAATGTTGATCGAGAGGAGAGATTCCTCCCTGGTCCACCGACCCTGAAGGGAGTGTTGCTCCAACACCGCGCCCCAACCTCTTAGACTGGCATCTGTCGTCAACATGACCCAGTTGGATATCCAGAAGGGATGGCCCCCGCACAATTGTTGGTCCCGGAGCCACCAAAGTAGCGACAGACGGACCTCCGGAGTCAATGAGATCATTTGAGACCTGATCCGGTGAGGTAGGCCATCCCACTTGGCTAGAATCAGCCTCTGGAGGGGGGCGAGAATGGAATTGAGCATACTC
The DNA here is from genome assembly GCF_028390025.1 of Pseudophryne corroboree. Classification (NCBI taxonomy): domain Eukaryota; kingdom Metazoa; phylum Chordata; class Amphibia; order Anura; family Myobatrachidae; genus Pseudophryne; species Pseudophryne corroboree. Next base: position 420,117,788 of record NC_086447.1, on the reverse strand, counting down.
CACCATGTCGAATGCTGAGACCATGAGGCCCAGCACCTGCATTGCCAAATGTATTCACACTTGCGGACGAGAAAGGAAGCAACGAATCCTGTCCTGAAGCTTCAGGACTTTCTCCTGAGACAAGAACAACCGCTGGTTGTGAGTGTCCAGTAGCGTTCCCAGGTGCACCATGCTCTGAGCAGGGACCAGGGAGGATTTCTTCCAGTTGATGAGCCCCCCGTGGGCTTGTAGAAACCGGACCATCATATCCAGAGGAGGTAGGAGAAGTTCTGGGGAATTTGCCAGGATTAACAAGTCTTCCAGGTACGGCAGTATCCTGACCCCTTGACGGCTGAGTACCACCATCATCACCGCCATTACTTTGGTGAAGACTCGCGGAGCCGTTGTTAAACCAAAAGGTAACGCCCGAAACTGGTAATGGAGGTTGCCAATAGCAAACCTCAGGTATTGCTGATGTGACGCTGCTATAGGAATATGCAGGTAAGCATCCTGTATGTCCAGGGAGACCATGTAGTCCCCAGGTTCCAAGGCCAGAACTACAGAGCGAAGGGTTTCCATACGGAACTTGGAAACCTTCACAAACCTGTTCAATGCCTTGAGGTTGAGAATGGGCCGGGAGGACCCATTCGGTTTTCGGGACTAGAAACAGCAGAGAATAGTACCCCCGGCCCCTCTGAGCAAGAAGCACCTGTACTACAACTCCTGTATCCAGGAGGGTCTATACCACCGAATGCAGAGTGTTTGCCTTTGTCTGGTCCGATGGGATTTCTGTCTGGCAAAATCGATGAGGGGGTCGGTTTTTGAAGGCTATGGCATAACCTCGAGTGACAACTTCCCGTACCCAGGCATCTGAAGTGGTCTTCAACCATTCCTGGGTATACCCTAGAAGCCGGCCTCCCACCCTGGGATCCCCCAGGGGGAGGCCCGCCCCGTCATGCGGCAGGCTTATCGGTCTTGGAAGCTGGCTGACGGACAGCCCAGGCTCTTTTGGGCTTCGGCTTACCAGGTTTGGAAGTGCGGGCCTGCTTGTAATACGCCTGACCTTTTTTTTTACCTGAAGGGCAAAAGGGGTGAAAGGACGTACCTTTAGCCTTCGACACAGATGGAGCGGTATTTGGCAGACAGGCAGTTTTGGCAGTAGCCAAGTCAGCCACTATCTTATTGAAGTCCTCCCCAAACAGAATATCTCCCTTGAAAGGGAGTACCTCCAGGGTTTTTCTAGAGTCCAGATCCACAGACCAGGATCTCAGCCACAATATCCGGCGAGCCAGGACTGACGTAGTAGAGGCCTTGGCTGCTAGGATACCGGCATCAGAAGCCGCCTCTTTAATATAGCGAGAATCTGTGACAATATATGCATTGTCTAGCATGGTCAGAGGGGATTTCAGCTTCTAACTCCAAGGCCCATGCTTCAATAGCCTCGGCAGCCCATGTAGCTGCATTAGTGGGCCTTTGTGCAGCACCCGTGAGGGTGTAAATCGATTTCAGACAACCCTCCACACACTTATCCGTAGGCTCTTTTAGAGACATGATGGTAGTGACAGGCAGAGCTGAGGAAACCACCATCCTAGCCACATGTGAGTCCAATGGAGGAGGCGTTTCCCAATTCTTAGACAGCTCTGGCTCGAGGGATAGCGAGCCAGCATCTTCTTTTGAGGCACAAACTTCATATCCGGGTTTTCCCAGGGTTCCTGACGTATATCCACTAGGTGGTCAGAGTGAGGTAAAACTTGTTTAATCACCTTCTGACGCTTGAACCTATCTGGTTTCTTAGGAGGGACGGATGGCTCGGGATCATCCGTAATCTGTAGAATTAATTTTATAGCCTCCAAAAGATCAGGAACATCCACATGTGAACTACCCTCCCCATCAGCCATATCTGAGTCAGAACCTGTGGGGTCAGTGTACGTGCCGTCTTCATCAGACGAGGTGTCAGTGACAGCAGTGGATTGTGAGGAGACAAGCGCTCCCTTAGAAGACCCCTTGGACTTTGGCGAGCAATGGTTAGACTTTTTAGTAGTCAGCACTAGTGATGAGCGCCGGAAATTTTTCGGGTTTTGTGTTTTGGTTTTGTGTTCGGTTCCGCGGCCGTGTTTTGGGTTCGAACGCGTTTTGGCAAAACCTCACCGAATTTTTTTTGTCGGATTCGGGTGTGTTTTGGATTCGGGTGTTTTTTTCAAAAAACCCTCAAAAACAGCTTAAATCATAGAATTTGGGGGTCATTTTGATCCCAAAGTATTATTAACCTCAATAACCATAATTTCCACTCATTTTCAGTCTATTCTGAACACCTCACACCTCACAATATTATTTTTAGTCCTAAAATTTGCACCGAGGTCGCTGGATGGCTAAGCTAAGCGACCCAAGTGGCCGACACAAACACCTGGCCCATCTAGGAGTGGCACTGCAGTGTCACGCAGGCTGGCCCTTCAAAAAACTACTCCCCAAACAGCACACGACGCAAAGAAAAAAAGAGGCGCAATGAGGTAGCTGTGTGAGTAAGCTAAGCGACCCTAGTGGCCGACACAAACACCTGGCCCATCTAGGAGTGGCACTGCAGTGTCACGCAGGCTGGCCCTTCAAAAAACTACTCCCCAAACAGCACACGACGCAAAGAAAAAAAGAGGCGCAATGAGGTAGCTGTGTGAGTAAGCTAAGCGACCCTAGTGGCCGACACAAACACCTGGCCCATCTAGGAGTGGCACTGCAGTGTCACGCAGGCTGGCCCTTCAAAAAACTACTCCCCAAACAGCACATGACGCAAAGAAAAAAAGAGGCGCAATGAGGTAGCTGTGTGAGTAAGCTAAGCGACCCTAGTAGCCGACACAAACACCTGGCCCATCTAGGAGTGGCACTGCAGTGTCACGCAGGCTGGCCCTTCAAAAAACTACTCCCCAAACAGCACATGACGCAAAGAAAAATTAAAGAAAAAAGAGGTGCAAGATGGAATTGTCCTTGGGCCCTCCCACCCACCCTTATGTTGTATAAACAGGACATGCACACTTTAACCAACCCATCATTTCAGTGACAGGGTCTGCCACACGACTGTGACTGAAATGACGGGTTGGTTTGGACCCCCACCAAAAAAGAAGCAATTAATCTCTCCTTGCACAAACTGGCTCTACAGAGGCAAGATGTCCACCTCATCATCATCCTCCGATATATCACCGTGTACATCCCCCTCCTCACAGATTATCAATTCGTCCCCACTGGAATCCACCATCTCAGCTCCCTGTGTACTTTGTGGAGGCAATTGCTGCTGGTCAATGTCTCCACGGAGGAATTGATTATAATTCATTTTAATGAACATCATCTTCTCCACATTTTCTGGATGTAACCTCGTACGCCGATTGCTGACAAGGTGAGCGGCGGCACTAAACACTCTTTCGGAGTACACACTTGTGGGATGGCAACTTAGGTAGAATAAAGCCAGTTTGTGCAAGGGCCTCCAAATTGCCTCTTTTTCCTGCCAGTATAAGTACGGACTGTGTGACGTGCCTACTTGGATGCGGTCACTCATATAATCCTCCACCATTCTTTCAATGGGGAGAGAATCATATGCAGTGACAGTAGACGACATGTCCGTAATCGTTGTCAGGTCCTTCAGTCCGGACCAGATGTCAGCATCAGCAGTCGCTCCAGACTGCCCTGCATCAGCAGTCGCTCCAGACTGCCCTGCATCACCGCCAGCGGGTGGGCTCGGAATTGAAGGAGGAGATGTTGACAGGTCGCGTTCCGCTTGACTTGACAATTTTGTCACCAGCAGTTCTTTGAACCCCAGCAGACTTGTGTCTGCCGGAAAGAGAGATCCAAGGTAGGTTTTAAATCTAGGATCGAGCACGGTGGCCAAAATGTAGTGCTCTGATTTCAACAGATTGACCACCCGTGAATCCTTGTTAAGCGAATTAAGGGCTCCATCCACAAGTCCCACATGCCTAGCGGAATCGCTCTGTGTTAGCTCCTCCTTCAATGTCTCCAGCTTCTTCTGCAAAAGCCTGATGAGGGGAATGACCTGACTCAGGCTGGCAGTGTCTGAACTGACTTCACGTGTGGCAAGTTCAAAAGGTTGCAGAACCTTGCACAACGTTGAAATCATTCTCCACTGCGCTTGAGACAGGTGCATTCCACCTCCTATATCGTGCTCAGTTGTATAGGCTTGAATGGCCTTTTGCTGCTCCTCCAACCTCTGAAGCATATAGAGGGTTGAATTCCACCTCGTTACCACTTCTTGCTTCAGATGATGGCAGGGCAGGTTCAGGCGTTTTTGGTGGTGCTCCAGTCTTCTGTACGTGGTGCCTGTACGCCGAAAGTGTCCCGCAATTCTTCTGGCCACCGACAGCATCTCTTGCACGCCCCTCTCGTTTTTTAAATAATTCTGCACCACCAAATTCAAGGTATGTGCAAAACATGGGACGTGCTGGAATTTGCCCATATTTAATGCACACACAATATTGCTGGCGTTGTCCGTTGCCACAAATCCACAGGAGAGTCCAATTGGGATAAGCCATTCTGCGATGATCTTCCTCAGTTGCCGTAAGAGGTTTTTAGCTGTGTGCGTATTCTGGAAAGCGGTGATACAAAGCGTAGCCTGCCTAGGAAAGAGTTGGCGTTTGCGAGATGCTGCTACTGGTGCCGCCGCTGCTGTTCTTGCGGCAGGAGTCCATACATCTACCCAGTGGGCTGTCACAGTCATATAGTCCTGAGCCTGCCCTGCTCCACTTGTCCACATGTCCGTGGTTAAGTGGACATTGGGTACAACTGCATTTTTTAGGACACTGGTGAGTCTTTTTCTGAGGTCTGTGTACATTTTCGGTATCGCCTGCCTAGAGAAATGGAACCTAGATGGTATTTGGTACCGGGGACACAGTACCTCCAACAAGTCTCTAGTTGCCTCTGCAGTAATGATGGATACCGGAACCACGTTTCTCACCGCCCAGGATGCCAAGGCCTCAGTTATCCGCTTTGCAGCAGGATGACTGCTGTGATATTTCATCTTCCTCGCAAAGGACTGTTGGACAGTCAATTGCTTGGTGGAAGTAGTAAAAGTGGTCTTACGAGTACGACTTCCCCTCTGGGATGACCATCGACTCCCAGCAGCAACAACAGCAGCGCCAGCAGCAGTAGGCGTTACACGCAAGGATGCATCGGAGGAATCCCAGGCAGGAGAGGACTCGTCAGAATTGCCAGTGACATGGCCTGCAGGACTATTGGCATTCCTGGGGAAGGAGGAAATTGACACTGAGGGAGTTGGTGGGGTGGTTTGCGTGAGCTTGGTTACAAGAGGAAGGGATTTACTGGTCAGTGGACTGCTTCCGCTGTCGCCCAAAGTTTTTGAACTTGTCACTGACTTATGATGAATGCGCTGCAGGTGACGTATAAGGGAGGATGTTCCGAGGTGGTTAACGTCCTTACCCCTACTTATTACAGCTTGACAAAGGCAACACACGGCTTGACAAATGTTGTCCGCATTTCTGTTGAAATACTTCCACACCGAAGAGCTGATTTTTTTGGTATTTTCACCAGGCATGTCAATGGCCATATTCCTCCCACGGACAACAGGTGTCTCCCCTGGTGCCTGACTTAAACAAACCACCTCACCATCAGAATCCTCCTTGTCAATTTCCTCCCCAGCGCCAGCAACACCCATATCTTCCTCATCCTGGTGTACTTCAACACTGACATCTTCAATCTGACTATCAGGAACTGGACTGCGGGTGCTCCTTCCAGCACTTGCAGGGGGCGTGCAAATGGTGGAAGGCGCATGCTCTTCACGTCCAGTGTTGGGAAGGTCAGGCATCGCAACCGACACAATTGGACTCTCCTTGTGGATTTGGGATTTCGAAGAACGCACAGTTCTTTGCTGTGCTTTTGCCAGCTTGAGTCTTTTCATTTTTCTAGCGAGAGGCTGAGTGCTTCCATCCTCATGTGAAGCTGAACCACTAGCCATGAACATAGGCCAGGGCCTCAGCCGTTCCTTGCCACTCCGTGTGGTAAATGGCATATTGGCAAGTTTACGCTTCTCCTCCGACAATTTTATTTTAGATTTTTGAGTCCTTTTTTTACTGATATTTGGTGTTTTGGATTTTACATGCTCTGTACTATGACATTGGGCATCAGCCTTGGCAGACGACGTTGATGGCATTTCATCGTCTCGGCCATGACTAGTGGCAGCAGCTTCAGCACGAGGTGGAAGTGGATCTTGATCTTTCCCAATTTTTGGAACCTCAACATTTTTGTTCTCCATATTTTAATAGGCACAACTAAAAGGCACCTCAGGTAAACAATGGAGATGGATGGATACTAGTATACTTATGGATGGACGAGTGACTGCCGACACAGAGGTAGCTACAGCCGTGGACTACCGTACTGCGTCTGCTGCTAATATAGACTGGATGATAATGAGATATAAAATATATATATATCACTACTGCAGCCGGACAGGTATATATTATATAATGACGGACCTGCTGGACACTGTCAGCTCAGCACTGCAGACTCCTAAAGTAAGCTACTAGTATCAAGAAGATAGAAAAAAAAAAAAACACCACGGGTAGGTGGTATACAATTATGGATGGACGAGCAACTGCCGACACAGAGGTAGCTACAGCCGTGGACTACCGTACTGCGTCTGCTGCTAATATAGACTGGATGATAATGAGATAAAAAATATATATATATCACTACTGCAGCCGGACAGGTATATATTATATAATGACGGACCTGCTGGACACTGTCAGCTCAGCACTGCAGACTCCTAAAGTAAGCTACTAGTATCAAGAAGATAGAAAAAAAAAAAACACCACGGGTAGGTGGTATACAATTATGGATGGACGAGTGACTGCCGACACAGAGGTAGCTACAGCCGTGGACTACCGTACTGCGTCTGCTGCTAATATAGACTGGATGATAATGAGATATAAAATATATATATATCACTACTGCAGCCGGACAGGTATATATTATATAATGACGGACCTGCTGGACACTGTCAGCTCAGCACTGCAGACTCCTAAAGTAAGCTACTAGTATCAAGAAGATAGAAAAAAAAAAAAAACACCACGGGTAGGTGGTATACAATTATGGATGGACGAGCGACTGCCGACACAGAGGTAGCTACAGCCGTGGACTACCGTACTGCGTCTGCTGCTAATATAGACTGGATGATAATGAGATATAAAATATATATATATATATCACTACTGCAGCCGGACAGGTATATATTATATAATGACGGACCTGCTGGACACTGTCAGCTCAGCACTGCAGACTCCTAAAGTAAGCTACTAGTATCAAGAAGATAGAAAAAAAAAAACACCACGGGTAGGTGGTATACAATTATGGATGGACGAGCGACTGCCGACACAGAGGTAGCTACAGCCGTGGACTACCGTACTGCGTCTGCTGCTAATATAGACTGGATGATAATGAGATATAAAATATATATATATCACTACTGCAGCCGGACAGGTATATATTATATAATGACGGACCTGCTGGACACTGTCAGCTCAGCACTGCAGACTCCTAAAGTAAGCTACTAGTATCAAGAAGATAGAAAAAAAAAACACCACGGGTAGGTGGTATACAATTATGGATGGACGAGCGACTGCCGACACAGAGGTAGCTACAGCTGTGGACTACCGTACTGCGTCTGCTGCTAATATAGACTGGATGATGAGATAAAAAATATATATATATCACTACTGCAGCCGGACAGGTATATATTATATAATGACGGACCTGCTGGACACTGTCAGCAGAATGCGTTTATAAAAACACCACACGACGAGTGTTTAACTTTTTCAGGCAGACAATCACAATATACTGGTGGTCAGCAGACAATCACAATATACTGGTGGTCAGTGGTCACTGGTCAGTCACACTGGCAGTGGCACTCTGGCAGCAAAAGTGTGCACTGTACTTAAAATATGTACTCCTGCTATAACTGCTCCCCAGTCTCCCCCACAATTAAGCTGTGTGAGCAGTGAGCACTCAGCACAGTCAGATATACAGTATTACATATGATGCAGCACACTGAGGCTGAGCACAGATATGGTATGTGACTGTGTCACACTGTGTATCGTTTTTTTTCAGGCAGAGAACGGATTAATTAAACTGGTGGTCACTGGTCACACTATCAGCAAGTAGTACTCCTAATATGCTCCCCAAAATTAGTAAATCAAGTGTCTCTAGTACTCTAGTCTAAACGGAGAGGACGCCAGCCACGTCCTCTCCCTATCAATCTCAATGCACGTGTGAAAATGGCGGCGACGCGCGGCTCCTTATATAGAATCCGAGTCTCGCGATAGAATCCGAGCCTCGCGAGAATCCGACAGCGGGATGATGACGTTCGGGCGCGCTCGGGTTAACCGAGCAAGGCGGGAAGATCCGAGTCTGCCTCGGACCCGTGTAAAAAGGCTGAAGTTCGGGGGGGTTCAGTTTCCGAGAAACCAAACCCGCTCATCACTAGTCAGCACTAGCAGAGATAAAGGAGAGATATGGTGACTAAATCACAGAGAAAAATACGTAATACAGTATATCTCTGTGAAAATCCTATATTAGATAAAACCTGACGTACCAAGCCCCCTCAGGTTATAGAATATAGGGATAGCAAGTTGAGTGAAAGACATGAAATGGACAACACTCAGCTATCAAATGCACACACAGAAAGTCACAGTTTGTACAATGCAGAGGTTATTACTGACAATAATACTGCACTGGACCAGCTTACACAGCTATATAACAAGAGATATAACAGTACACAGTAAGAACTGGATGTATATCACAGGGTAATTGTACTGTAAAACCCTGACTAAATGCACTCTTAACTATCACTGTCTAAAAAGGCAGTAGAATACTTAAGTGTCATGTAAAGGCACAGCGCTGACAACCAGGCGGCTTTACATAGGAGGATTTGCCCTAGCAGGCCCAGGAACAGGGAGCTGAGGGAAAATGGCGTCGCAGACACTGACAGGGAGTGAGGAAAAGACAGAGATGCAGCTCCAGGGCGGGAACACTTGCTAGAAATGGTGCCCTGGGGCTGGGGGAGGGGCTTCAGGTCTAAGCCTTATCCCCCTGCTGGCAAAACCACCGGGTACTGTGGGCGATATAAAAATCGGTTTAGAGATAAAACCAGACCTGTGGCCATGCCCTGGTGATCTAGTGGGATCGCCTGTACTGCCACAGTGTCCACCGCCAACGCACGTGGCACGCCCCCCACTGACTGCGCCGAATCGCGATAAAGACCGGGTCCCGCAAGCGGGACCCACTTACCACCTCCCGAAGCGCGGCCTCGCGATCCTGGAGAGCCTCAGCCGTGTGTGTCTAACGTGAAGAAAACCGGAGCCTCCGCTGTAGGTACCCGGCAACCAGGGCTCGGGAGTGTACAGCGCCGCTGGGGAGAGCTGGAGCAGCAGCAGTGAATGTTTCCTGACATTTACCACCGCTGCTGCCCTTGAAGTCTTCACTTTTTTCTCACAAAAAAGCTCTTTTTAGGGCTGCCTGGAGCAGCCCCCCTGTTAAGTGCCTGCTTACTGCAGCACCAACTAACAAAACTGAGTTCCTGTGCAGGGAGGCGGGGTTATAGAGGAGGCGGCGCTGTGCATTCTGGGAACAGTCAAAGCTTTGAGCCTGTTGGTGCCTCGGATCAAGATCCTACTCTACACCCCATTGTCCAATCCTTGTGGAGCCCAGTGTACCCCGCAGCAGAAAATAGGATTTTAATACCTACCAGTAAATCCTTTTCTCTTAGTCCGTAGAGGATGCTTGGCGCCCATCCCAGTGCGTACTGTATCTGCAGTTATTAGTTATGGTTACACACATGTTGTGTTGCGTTAAGTCAGACTGTTGCTGACGTTATTCATGCCGTTGCATGCATTGTGTTGAATGCCATGGTGTATGGCATGTTTGTGGTGTGAGCTGGTATGTATCTCACCTTAGTTTAAATTAAATAAATCCTTTTCCTCTAAATGTCCGTCTCCCTGGGCACAGTTCCTATAACTGGAGTCTGGAGGAGGGGCATAGAGGGAGGAGCCAGTTCACACCCCTTTTAAAGTCTTAAAGTGCCCATGTCTCCTGCGGATCCCGTCTATACCCCCATGGTTCTTGAAGCGTCCCCAGCATCCTCTACAGACTAAGAGAAAAGGATTAAAATCCTATTTTTAGGTAAAAAATAAAATGTGGGGGTGACGGGATATTGTGGTAGTAGGAATCGGTGTTCCTCCTTAGACAGGACACCTGATTCAAACGCAGAATCCAGGAGGCATTTTAATTCTATTAAAAAAAATAGATGTGGGGTTAGTATCAAGTATTTTATAGAAGCTATTATCTCCCAGTTGATTAATAGCCTCCTTAATATAGTAGGTACGATCCATAATTACGAGACCTCCGTCCTTATCGGCTTCTTTAAATATAAATGAGTTATCTTGTGTTAATGTACGAAGTGCTCTTTGTTCTTGTTTAGTTAAATTAGAGGATGTTTGAAACTTATTCTGATTATGTTCTACCATTTCTTTAAAGTCGTCTGATATAGGAAAAAATTCCGACCTGCATTTAAATAAACTAGATTCCCTCTTGATGTCAAAGATTTTTTCTTCTGTCGCCAGAGGTGCCTCACGGGAAGTGTTATTTTCTTCCCATAATTGTTCTAACATAGGGGGTAATTCCAAGTTGATCGCAGCAGGAATTTTGTTAGCAGTTGGGCAAAACCATGGGGGTCATTCCGAGTTGTTCGCTCGCAAGCTGCTTTTAGCAGCTTTGCACACGCTAAGCCGCTGCCTACTGGGAGTGAATCTTAGCTTATCAAAATTGCGAACGAAAGATTAGCAGAATTGCGAATAGACACTTCTTAGCAGTTTCTGAGTAGCTTCAGACTTACTCGGCATCTGCGATCAGTTCAGTGCTTGTCGTTCCTGGTTTGACGTCACAAACACACCCAGTGTTCGCCCAGACACTCCTCCGTTTCTCCAGCCACTCCCGCGTTTTTCCCAGAAACGGCAGCGTTTTTTCACACACACCCATAAAACGGCCAGTTTCCGCCCAGAAACACCCACTTCCTGTCAATCACACTCCGATCAGCAGAACGAAGAAAAAACCTTGTAATGCCGTGAGTAAAATACCTAACTGCATAGCAAATATACTTGGCGCAGTCGCACTGCGGACATTGCGCATGCGCATTAGCGACTAATCGCTCCGTTGCGAGAAAAAAATAACGAGCGAACAACTCGGAATGACCCCCCATGTGCACTGCAGGGGAGGCAGATTTAACATTTGCAGAGAGAGTTAGATTTGGGTGTGGTGTGTTCAATCTGCAATCTAATTTGCAGTGTAAAAATAAAGCAGCCAGTATTTACCCTGCACAGAAATAAAATAACCCACCCAAATCTAACTCTTTCTGCACATGTTATATCTGCCTCCCCTGCAGTGCACATGGTTTTGCCCGACTGCTAACAAAATTTCTGCTGCGATCAACTTGGAATTACCCCCCTAGATAACATGATGTCATCCGTACTATTTAAAACAATTGGTATGGAATCATCATTTTTTGCAATTAAACTTTTTTTTTGCGAAGTACCTCTTGCGACATAATGTACGTACAAATCTATTGAGGTCAACATATAACTCAAAAAGATTAGGGTCATTATTCGGATAGAATTTTAAACCTCTCTCTAATAATGACAATTCTGAGCTAGTAAGGGTTTTACTTGAAAGATTAAATACGCTTTGTTTTTTACTACTTTCTAAAGTGTTCTTACTTAATACCTTCTTGGGTTTTTTCTTTCGGTTTCTACCTCCTCTGCTTCCTCTAAGCTGGAATCTCTTCTTCTTTTGGGTGTATCTCTCGGGTTTCTGAAATTCGATTGCCAAAGGGATGTCTTCGGGCGTACCCCCAAAAAATCCCCCCTCTTCTCATGATGATCAGACACATCAATATGGTTTGGCCTTTTATCTCTAATAGGTTGAGATCTGTCGAAGTCAAAAAATATTGCATTACACACATCACGTACAAACTACACACAGATGGCATCCATGCGCGTACTTGCTCTGCCGTGCATGCGCATATTCGCAATTTGCATATGGTCGCTCCCGCGGTCCTGCGTATTATCGCGTGGTATGAGTAATTACGGTAGTGTTTGTGATCGCATGGAAAAGCCATAAAAACACATTACATATTTAATCCAAATAGTGCACAATGTACACAAAGGGGTATATGCAATTTAATTCGACACAATTCGACAGTCAGACACCCTCCCGCCGGGACCCGAATTCGACATATTCAATAAAAAACGGATTCGACAGTCCCGCTGTCGAAAAACGGACCTATTGACCGATAGTGTGCGTCCTGGATTCGACTTCATGGACGGCACAAAAGTGTGTAAAAAATCATGAAAAAAAATGCGTGGGGTCCCCCCTCCTAAGCATAACCAGCCTCGGGCTCTTTGAGCCGGTCCTGGTTGTAAAAATACGGGGGGGGGGGGGAATGACAGGGGATCCCCCGTATTTTCACAACCAGCACCGGGCTCTGCGTCCGGTCCTGGTGCCAAAAATAAGGGGGACAAAAAATAAGATTTTAAACCTACCGGTAAATCTTTTTCTCCTAGTCCGTAGAGGATGCTGGGGACTCCGTAAGGACCATGGGGTATAGACGGGCTCCGCAGGAGACATGGGCACTATAAAGAACTTTTAGTATGGGTGTGCACTGACTCCTCCCTCTATGCCCCTCCTCCAGACCTCAGTTAGAGAAACTGTGCCCAGAGGAGATGGATAATATGAGGAAAGGATTTTGTAATCTAAGGGCAAGATTCATACCAGCCCACACCAACCACACCGTATAACCTGGAATATACGCAACCAGTTAACAGTATGAACAAAAACAGCATCAGTCAACGACCGATCTCAACTGTAACATAACCCTTATGTAAGCAACAACTAGGGCCCTCATTCCGAGTTGTTCGCTCGCAAGCTGCTTTTAGCAGCATTGCACACGCTAAGCCGCCGCCTACTGGGAGTGAATCTTAGCATCTTAAAATTGCGAACGAAAGATTCGCAATATTGCGAAAAGACTTCTCTGTGCAGTTTCTGAGTAGCTCGAGACTTACTCGGCATCTGCGATCAGTTCAGTGCTTGTCGTTCCTGGTTTGACGTCACAAACACACCCAGCGTTCGCCCAGACACTCCTCCGTTTCTCCAGCCACTCCCGCGTTTTTCCCAGAAACGGTAGCGTTTTTTCCCACACGCCCCTAAAACGGCCAGTTTCCGCCCAGAAACACCCACTTCCTGTCAATCACATTACGATCGCCTGAACGTAGAAAAAGCCGTGAGTAAAATACCTAACTGCATAGCAAATTTACTTGGCGCAGTCGCAGTGCGAACATTGCGCATGCGCACTAAGCTGAAAATCGCTGCGATGCGAAAAAATTTACCGAGCGAACATCTCGGAATGACCACCTATATACAAGTCTTGCAGATTTAGTCCGCACTGGGGGGTAATTCCAAGTTGATCGCAGCAGGACATTTTTTAGCAGTTGGGCAAAACCATGTGCACTGCAGGGGGGGCAGATATAACATTTGCAGAGAGAGTTAGATTTGGGTGGGTTATTTTGTTTCTGTGCAGGGTAAATACTGGCTGCTTTATTTTTGCACTGCAATTTAGATTGCAGATTGAACTCACCACATCTAAATCTAACTCTCTCTGCACATGTTATATCTGCCCCCCCTGCAGTGCATATGGTTTTGCCCAACTGCTAAAAAATTTCCTGCTGCGATCAACTTGGAATTACCCCCTGGGACGGGTGCCCAGCATCCTCAACGGACTAGGAGAAAAAGATTTACCGGTAGGTTTAAAATCTTATTTTCTCTTACGTCCTAGAGCAGGCATTCCCAACCACGGTCCTCAAGGCACACCAACAGTGCAGGTTTTAGTGATATACAGTCTTCAGCACAGGTGACTTAATTAGTAGCTCAGTTATTTTGATTCAACCATCTGTGCTGCAGCCTGGATATCACTAAAACCTGCACTGTTGGTGTGCCTTGAGGACCGTGGTTGGGAATGCCTGTCCTAGAGGATGCTGGGGACTCCGTAAGGACCATGGGGTTTATACCAAAGCTCCAAACCGGGCGGGAGAGTGCGGATGACTCTGCAGCACCGATTGAGCAAACATGAGGTCCTCATCAGCCAGGGTATCAAACTTGTAAAATTTTGCAAAAGTGTTTGAACCCCGATCAAGTAGCTGCTCGACACAACTGTAATGCCGAGACGCCTCGGGCAGCCGCCCAAGAAGAGCCCACCTTTCTAGTGGAATGGGCCTTTTCCGATTTTGGTAACGGTAATCCAGCCGTAGAATGAGCCTGCTGAATCGTGTGACAGATCCAGCGAGCAATAGACTGCTTAGAAGCAGGCGCGCCAACCTTGTTGGCTGCATACGGGACAAACAGAGCCTCTGTCTTCCTAACCCAAGCCGTCCTGAATACATAGATTTTTAAGGCCCTGACTACATCCAGGGACTTGGAGTCCTCCAAGTCACTCGTAGCCACAGGTACCACAATAGGTTGGTTCATATGAAATGAAGAAACCACCTTAGGCACAAATTGAGGATGAGTCCTCAATTCCGCTCTATCCACTTGAAAAATCAAGTAGGGGCTCTTGTGAGACAAGGCCGCCAACTCTGACACCCGCCAAGACTAATAACATGACCACCATCCAGGTGAGAAATTTTAATTCAACCGTTTGAAGGGGTTCAAACCAGTGTGATTTAAGGAACTGTAACACCACGTTAAGGTCCCATGGTGCCACTGGTGGCACAAAAGGAGGCTGGATGTGCAGCACTCCCTTTACAAAAGTCTGGACTTCTGGGAGAGAAGCCAATTCCTTCTGAAAGAATATAGATAGGGCCGAAATCTGTACCTTAATGGAGCCTAACTTTAGGCCCATATCCACTCCTGTCTGTAGGAAGTGGAGAAAACGGCCCAGATGGAAATCTTCCGTAGGAGCATTCTTGGTTTCACACCAAGATACATACTTCCTCCAGATACGGTGATAATGCTTCGCCGTTACCTCCTTCCTAGCCTTTATCAGAGTAGGGATAACTTCCTCCGGAATACCTTTCTCAGCTAGGATTCGGTGTTCAACCGCCATGCCGTCAAACGCAACCGCGGTAAGTCTTGGAACATGCAAGGCCCCTGCTACAACAGGTCTTCCCTGAGAGGAAGAGGCCACGGATCTCCTGTGAGCATCTCCTGAAGATCCGAATACCAGGCCCTTCGAGGCCAATCTGGAACAATGAGTATTGTTTGTACTCTTTTTCGTCTTATGATTCTCAGCACTTTGAGATGAGAGGCAGAGGAGGGAACACATAGACCGACTGAAACACCCATGGTGTCACTATGGCGTCTACCACTACTGCCTGAGGGTCCCTTGACCTGGCACAATACCTCCGAAGCTTTTTGTTGAGGCGTGACGCCATCATGTCTATTTGAGGAAGTCCCCCAAAAACTTGTTATCTCTGCAAAGACCTCTTGATGAAGTCCCCACTCTCCTGGATGGAGATCGTGTCTGCTGAGGAAGTCTGCTTCCCAGTTGTCCACTCCCGGTATGAAGACTGCTGACAGAACGCTTACGTGATTTTCCGCCCCGCGCAGAATTCTGGTGGATTCCGCCATTGCCACTCTGCTCCTTGTCCCGCCTTGGCGGTTTACATGAGCCACGGCTGTGACGTTGTCTGATTGAATCGGAACTGTTAGGTCGCGAAGAAGATACTCCGCTTGTCGTAGGCCGTTGTATATGGCCCTCAATTCCAGCACGTTGATGTGTGTGCCTCCTGGCTTGACCATAGACCCTGAAAATTTGTTCCTTTTGTGACTGCTCCCCACCCTCAGAGGCTCGCGTCCGTGGTCACCAGAACCCAGTCTTGAATGCCGAACCTGCGACCCTCTAGAAGGTGAGCACTGTGCAGCCACCACAGGAGAGACACCCTGGCCCTGGGGGACACCCTGGCCCTGTGGGACAGGCTTATCTTTTGATGTAGTTGCAGATGGAACCCTGACCACTTTTCCAGAAGGTCCCACTGAAACGTCCTCGCATGGAACCTGCCGAAGGGGATGGCCCCGTAGGCTACCACCATTTTTCCCAGAACTCGAGTGCATTGATGAACAGACACTCTTTGGTTTTAGCAGGTCCCTGACCATGTTCTGGAGATCCTGGGCGTTTTCCATTGGTAGAAAAATCCTATTCTGTTCCATGCCTAGGAATGGTAGTCGAGTCGTTGGAATCAACTGTGACTTTGGCAGATTGAGAATCCAACCGTGTTGTTGTAACACTCTCAGGGAGAGCGACACGCCTTTCAGCAATTGATCTCTCAATCTCGCCTTTATCAGGAGATCGTCCAAGTACGATCTCCCTGCCTGTGCAGGAGCACCATCATTTCCACCATCACTTTGGTGAAAATCCTCGGGGCCGTGGAAAGCCCAAACGGCAACATCTGAAACTGGTTATGACAGTCCTGTACCGTGAACCTCAGGTACTCCTGATGAGGAGGAAATATGGGGACATGAAGGTAGGCATCCTTCACGTCCAGCGACACCATAAAATCCCCTCCTTCCAGACTGGATATCACAGCCCGGAGTGAATCCATCTTGAATTTGAACTTTTTCAAGTACAGGTTTAGGGATTTTAGATTTAAAATGGGTCTGACCGAACCATCCGGCTTCGGGACCACGAACAGGGTTGAATAGTACCCTTTTTCCTGTTGGACCAGGGGAACCTTGACAATCACTTGCTGTTGACACAGCTTTTGAATTGCATCTAAAACTACTTCCCTCTCCAGGGAAGAGGATGGCAAGGCCGACTTGAAAAATCGGCGAGGGGGCACCTCTTCGAACTCCAGTTTGTAACCTTGGGATACAAGCTCCAACGCCCAAGGATCCACGTCTGACAGAACCCGGACCTGGCTGAAGAGTCGAAGACGTGCCCCCACCGGCGCGGACTCCCTCACTGGAGCCCCAGCGTCATGCGGTGGATTTAGCAGAAGCCGGGGAGGACTTCTGCTCCTGGGAACTAGCCGAAGCAGGTGTTCTCTTACCTCTACCCTTACCTCTGGCGAGGAAAGAGGAGCCCCGACCTCTTCTGGACTTATGCGACCGAAAGGACTGCATCTGATATTGTGGAGTTTTCTTTTGCTGTGGGGGAACAAAAGGCAAAAATGTAGATTTACCCGCGGTAGCTGTGGAAACCAGGTCCGCGAGACCATCCCCAAACAAAACTTCACCCTTGTAAGGTAAAACCTCCATATGCTTCTTTGAGTCGGCATCACCCGACCATTGGCGGGTCCACAGAGCTCATCTCGCCGAAACTGCCATGGCGTTGGCTCTGGAACCAAGCAGCCCCACGTCTCTTTGAGCGTCTCTCATATATAAGACTGCGTCTTTAATGTGACCTAAAGTCAGTAAAATGGTATCCTTGTCCAGGGTATCAATGTCAGCTAATAAGGTATCTGTCCACGCTGCCACTGCGCTACAAACCCATGCCGGTGCTATTGCCGGCCTGAGCAAAGCACCCGTATGTGTATAAATAGATTTTAAGGTAGTTTCCTGTCTACGATCCGCAGGATCCTTGAGGGCTGCGGTGTCTGGAGACGGTAGCGCCACCTTCTTGGACAGACGCATTAAAGCCTTGTCCACCCTGGGTGAGGATTCCCACCGTACCCTGTCCTTTGCAGGGAAAGGATACGCCATAAGGATCCTCTTGAGAATGTGCAGTTTTTTGTCTGGAGTTTCCCAAGCTTTTTCAAATAATTCGTTCAGTTCATGAGATGGAGGAAAAGTTACCTCCGGTTTCTTTTCCTTATACATGCGCACCCTCGTGTCAGGGACAGAGGGTTCATCTGTGATATGCAAAACATCTTTTATTGCCATAATCATATAATGAATACGTTTAGCCACCTTTGGGTGTAACCTTGCCTCATCATAGTCGACACTGGAGTCAGAATCCGTGTTGGTATCAGTGTCTACTATTTGGGATAGGGGACGCTTTTGAGACCTGTGACCCAGTCAAATCCGTGGATTGACTCCCTGCTGTTTCCCTGGACTCAGCTGTGTCCATTCTCTTATGTAATAAGGTCACATTTGCATTTAAAATATTCCACATATCATACCAATCATGAGTCGGCGTTGCCGACGAAGACACCACAATCATCTGCTCCAACTCCTCCTTGGATGAGCCTTCCGCTTCAGACATGCCGACACACGCGTTCCGACAGCCCCCCACACACACAGGGATATATCTATAAGGGGACAGTTCCCCAACAAGGCTCTTTGGAGAGACAGAGAGAGAGTATGCCAGCACACACCCAGCGCCAACTGACACTGGAACCAATTCACAGATAAAGTGCTTTTATATATATTAACTGTGATACACACTCACTGCGCCTACATGTGCCCCTCCCCCCTCTTTTCCAGCCCTGTATCACCGTTCAGCAGGGGAGAGTCCGGGGAGCCAGCTTCTCTGCAGATCACTGTGGAGAAAATGGCGCTGGTTAGTGCTGTGAGACCAAGCTCCGGCCCCTCAGCGGCGGGCTTCGGTCCCGCTCAAATGTACAAATAATGTCAGGGAATGTATATATCTACTGTCTCCGCAGCCCATATATTAAAAATGCCAGTCCAGAGGTTTATATTGCTGCCCAGGGTGCCCCCCCTGCGCCCTGCACCCATCAGTGCCTGTCAGTGTGTGTAATGTGTGGGAGCAATGGTGCGCAGCGTTACCACTGCGCGCTTACCTCAGGGAAGATCTGAAGTCTTCTGCTGCCTTTGAAGTCTTCTTTCTTCTTATACTCACCCGGCTTCTATCTTCCGGCTCTGTGAGGAGGACGGCGGCGCGGCTCTGGGACGAACGGCGGGGGGAGACCTGCGTTCCGATCCCTCTGGAGCTAATGGTGTCCAGTAGCCTAAGAAGCAGAGCCTATCACTTAAGTAGGTCTGCTTCTCTCTCCTCAGTCCCACGATGCAGGGAGCCTGTTGCCAGCAGTGCTCCCTGAAAATAGAAAACCTAACAAAATTATTTTATCAGAGAAACTCAGTAGAGCTCCCCTGTAGTGCACCCATTCTCCTCTGGGCACAGATTCTAACTGAGGTCTGGAGGAGGGGCATAGAGGGAGGAGCCAGTGCACACCCATATTAAAAGTTCTTTATAGTACCCATGTCTCCTGCGGAGCCCGTCTATACCCCATGGTCCTTACAGAGTTTCCAGCATCCTCTAGGACGTAAGAGAAAACGTAGGGGTCCCCCGTATTTTTAACACCAGCACCAGGCTCCAGTAGTCAGAGAGATAATGCCACAGCCGGGGGACACTTTTATATCGGTCCCTGCGGCCGTGGCATTAAATCACTAACTAGTCACCACTGGCCGGGGTACCCTGGAGGAGTGGGGACTACTTAAATCAAGGGGTCCCCCGCCTCCAGCCACCCAAGGGCCAGGGGTGAAGCCCGAGGCTGTCCCCCTCATCCAAGGGCTGCGTATGGGAGGCTGATAGCCAAGTGACAAAAATAAAGAATATTGTTTTTTGTAGCAGAACTACAAGTCCCAGCAAGCCTCCCCCACAAGCTGGTACTTGGAGAACCACAAGAACCAGCATGCGGGGGGGAAACGGGCCCGCTGGTACCTGTAGTTCTACTGCAAAAAAAATACCCAAATAAAAACAGTACACGCACACCGTGAAAGTAAAACTTTATTACATACATGCACGCCGACACACACATACTTACCTATGTTCACACGCCGACTCGGTCCCCTTCACCAGTAGAATCCATGGGGTACCTGTAAATAAAATCATACTCACCAAAATACAGTGTAGATCTGTCCTCTTCTGCTTTTAATCCACGTACTTGAAAAAAAAAAAAAACGGAAAACACGATCCATGCACTGAAAGGGGTCCCATGTTTACACATGGGACCCCTTTCCTTCGACTGTGGAGACCCCCCGTGAATCCTGTCACAGAGGGTCCCTTGAGCCAATCAGGGAGCGCCACGTCGTGGTACTCTCCTGATTGGCTGTGCGCGTCTGAGCTGTCAGACGGCGCATAGCACTATGCCGCTCCATTATCTTCAATGGTGGGAACTTTGCGGTCAGTGGTGAGGTTACTCGCGGTCAGCCACTGACGTTTTTTGTCCCCCATATTTTTGGCACCAGAACCGGACGCAGAGCCCGATGCTGGTTATGAACATACGGGGGATCCCCTGTCATTTTTCCCCCTGTATTTTTACAACCAGGACCGGATCAAAGAGCCCGAGGCTGGTTATGCTTAGGAGGGGGGACCCCACGCATTTTTTTTTCAGGATTTTTTTCACATTTCCATTTCCAACCCTTCCCACTGAAAAACATGCTCTGATCTCTCCATATTATTTTAGTCAGTAAAAAAAATATATTCTTTTAAAAAATATATAAATAATACTTGTGGCTCCTAATAGACAAACCAAGTACATAATCCCTTCTAATATAAATAGATATGCTATTAGCAATTAAAAAAAAAACAAAATTATTAGATCCCGCCAGCAAAATGAGGCGGACTGAAATTGACGAAATGACTGTCGAAAAGCACTGTTGTCGAATCGACATTCTTCAATTGAATATACTTTTGTATAAAAGCCGCATTTTTACCATTGCAGACATGTCGAATTTGACAACTGTCGAATTGCAAAAAAGTCGAATTTGAAACTGCCGTTTTTTTGTCGAAAAGTACTGTATTGCATTGTCGATTCATTTTTTTGTGTCGAAAATGCCCCGTTTTCGACATTTGCGGCAATTCGACCGCAATTGCATATACCCCATAGTCTCCCTGCACCACACCAGCGAGTTATACTTGCTTAAAGGGTATAAGAACAAAGGGATTCACCTTTACAGGATAGGACGGGACAGAACTAGGTTATAAGGTGGTGTTTGGTATCCAGCTGTAGGGTATTTTAAGAGCAATATTCCGGTGTTGGTTTGCAGAAGATCGCACGCTCCTGCGAATAGTTATGCGCAGGAGCAGAATATAAATATTAACTGTATTTACTGTGCTCTTGATATGCGGCTGGAACCCAGAGGAGACCAACTGCAAGTGCACCTGGAACAGACATTGCCCACCTATTCAAACTGACCTATGATCTCTCCTGTACTGTAAATGATCATCCCTGTGTCCAATGGATAAAAAGATTACAGTTCCCATTGTGTTAGGTTTTGGACAAATGTATAAATAGCCAGCTGCAGGCCAGGTCACACTCTCAATCTCTGAAGATCATCAACCTTGATGATTGAGGACCAGACTGGGAAGCGCAGGCGAACAAACGTATGTACCATTGACTGTAGCCTTTTTCTCTAATTGTGTTGTATTATCATTGTAACCCCCTGCTAGTAAAGATAACCGTTATGGGTTGGACCTCAACCTAGTTTTTGAATTACAATTGGTGTCGTGTCCCATTTCCTTGCTAAGCTTTAAAGTGTATTTACAGCCACTCGGGCTGCTGCATTGTGCTAACAGTGTATAGGCCTGTGTACGCAAACTGTGTAGTCACTACGCCCTTTCGGCGTACGTACGCAGAGTGCGTCCACGGTACGATCTTGTGTACGTAAGGTTTGTGAACAATATAAGGGTGAAAGGTTAATTACAGCGGCCGCAGCGGCTCAATATTAAAGTGTATTAAGTGTGTTTAAATTATAGCATTTAGTCCTGTAAGTAAATCAAGATTTACAATTGGGGGCTCGATCCGGTTTTCACATGCTCACAGGCTGGCAGGTCATAGCAGACTTTAATCTATCAGCAAAGGGTGGAAAGATATCTACGTTAAACCTTTTTCTGGTTGTTGGATGTTCTAAAAACCTTATTTGTGTGCTGTTAGATTGCGTCTGCTCTGTCTGGTCTGCAGAGGTGCTGATAGAACCCGTAGGTAAACATGAAAAAAGCTATTTAAAAATCTGTGTAATTTGTTTTGGCGCCAAAAACATACACAAAGGGCACCTATACTTCGCATACCCTCTCACATATTGTTGCCGCAATGTATAGATTGCTAGGCCAGGTTAGATCTGTGTGAAATTGGATATATTTGTTGCTATATAGATAAATTTGAATTGTGTGTTAAGGGAGTAATTATAAATACACAAAACGCAGGTCTGGCCCAGTCATAAAGGGTTACACAGAACAAGTGTGAGTTGTGTCTAGTGGGCAATAGTAGTTTTTATTGCTCACATTTATCGAAGTTTTGTGATTTGTTCATACGCACATCGGTACACGTGGTACGGAACGTGAGGACAGCGTACAAAAACAACGTGCACGTGGCGCAAGGCCGCACACGTGGCATAGTGGTACGCACGGTTGAATAATTACGCAAGCTTGTGTAGGGTTGTGTGCGCATAATAAAACCACACGATAGTTGTTCAATTAACGTGGGATAGTATACTTTAAATACAATAGCACATAACTATCTGATTTCAAAAGCAGATTATTATAAGAGGAGCATAATAGAGAATTGTGAATTGTGTAGTTTAAAAGGTTTTTTGTTACGCTCCGGCTGAGAGTTGCAGTTTGTATATTCGACTCGTGGTCGTAGAGCGGATAGTTAACAAGTACCTATACGCTGTGCGATTGGGCCGCGCATTTGTGGGTGTGATACATGACGCAACTTGATACCCTTGTGCAAATTTTTTTTTGCACAAAACCGCGGTATCATTAGCGCCGTGTAGAGCATACGCAAGCGTGATTTGTGTATAAGTGCATAGGGAGTTTTCGCTGGTCTCTCTCAGGAAAATCTCCAACGGTGGATATTAACTGGAAAGGTAAGTCACTCCTAACACTTCCAATGAAATAGGAACCAGTTAGGGACCTCACTGGGTACGTGGTGGTCACTATTGGAGTGAGTCGTGGTACATCAGCGGAGGAGTGGGTGAAAGCGCTCTAAGAACCATCTATTCGTGTCGTGCATTGGGGATTTCGTAAAAGGAAAAAGTTCGCAATGGGATCCAACTGCACAAGCGGTAAACGTATGGTAGCCAGGGTTCAGGCTGAAGAGCCGTGGCCCAAGGGGTCAGCGAGGTTTATTATGTGTGGGAAATATGGTTCACACGTGGAGACTTTTTGTTCTGAATGGGTACGTATGACTGCAGAAGATAGGGTATCATTCCCTAGGGTGGGCAGCTTTGAGCCGGAGGTATTACAGAACATAAGGATTAGGATATTTATGATAAAATCCATAAAACAAATGATTAGACATACAGATTGTTTAAACTTGTGGCAGCAAGAGGGGGATGCGCAGGGGGAACTGGCTCGCACAGCAGGTTCTAAACCTAGCGGGAAAACAATGGCGACCTCACCACCACCACCACCATATGTTGATGGGGAGAAATTGGCTACAAGCAATGATGCATTGGTACAGGATAGGAAAATAAGATTTTAAACCTACCCGTAAATCTTTTTCTCCTAGTCCGTAGAGGATGCTGGGGACTCCGTAAGGACCATGGGGTATAGACGGGCTCCGCAGGAGACATGGGCACTCTAAAGACTTTAGGATAGAATGGGTGTGCACTGGCTCCTCTCTCTCTGCCCCTCCTCCAGACCTCAGTTAGAGAAACTGTGCTTAGAGGAAATGGACAGTACGAGAAAAGGATTTTTGTTAATCTAAGGGCGAGATTCATACCAGCCCACACCATCCACACCGTATAACCTGGAATATACGCAACCAGTTAACAGTATGAACAAAACAGTATCAGCCAACGACTGATCTTAATTGTAACATAACCCTTTTGTAAGCAACAACTATATACAAGTCATGCAGAAATATGTCCGCACTGGGACGGGCGCCCAGCATCCTCTACGGACTAGGAGAAAAAGATTTACCGGTAGGTTTAAAATCTTATTTTCTTTTACATCCTAGAGGATGCTGGGGACTCCGTAAGGACCATGGGGATTATACCAAAGCTCCAAACCGGGCGGGATAGTGCGGATGACTCTGCAGCACCAATTGAGCAAACATGAGGTCCTCATCAGCCAGGGTATCAAACTTGTAGAATTTAGCAAAAGTGTTTGAACCCGACCAAGTAGTCTCGCGGCAAAGCTGTAAAGCCGAGACGCCTCGGGCAGCCGCCCAAGAAGAGCCCACCTTCCTAGTGGAATGGGCCTTTACCAAATTTGGTACCGGCAATCCAGCCATAGAATGAGCCTGCTGAACCGTGTTACAGATCCAGCGAGCAATAGTCTGCTTAGAAGCAGGAGCGCCAACCTTGTTGGCTGCATACAGGACAAACAGAGCTTCGGTTTTCCTAATTCGAGCCATCCTGGCTACGTAAATTTTTAAGTGCCTGACCACATCAAGGGATTTGGAATCCTCCAAGTCTCCTGTAGCCACAGGTGTTATGAACCACAGGTAGTGGTTCATTCCTATTTTATGTTTATAAGTTGTCTTGCAGGCCAGGATTTCCTGTTGCTCTGTTTAAGAATACTCTTGTTTGCTGCCGGTGGTGAGTCTGTGTAATTGCAGCTTGTTCCCATGTGTTCAGCCTCACCTGGCTGCTAATTGCATTTTGTCAGTTTGGAGTCATGCAACAGGGCAGCTGCATGACATAATTAATTAGGCCTCTTTGTTATATGCTGGCTGAGTGCAATTCACAGACGCTGGTGATATTTCTAGGTTTCCAGTCTGCTTGAGTTCTGAGCTTGTTCCTGCCAGTTCCTGAGCTCCTGTCTAGCAGTGTCTGTCTAGATGCTTCCTGTGTCGATTCCTGTGTCAGTCCCTGTGTCGATTCCTGTGTCTGATCCCATGTCCTGCCGTGAAGCGTTCTTGTCCAGGAGTCCTGTGGCTTTGCCTATGCCTGGTCGAGTTTCTGGCTTCTTGGTGTCCACCGGTCTGTCGTTTGGGATTCTGCCTGTCCTCCAGTTCTGAGAGTCTGTGTCGGCAGCGTTGGGGGTTCCTGTCCGTTTGCCAGTATTTGTACCGGTTCCGTGAGTAGCGGCTCTGCCGCGTCCGTCGGCCTAGGCCACTGTATTCCTTGGTTATATCTGTCACTGGTGTTTTGCAGAGGGTTCTGCTTATGCTGTCACCGCCGATACACAAAAGTATTGTGTCGGCGTGTGGACAGCATTTCCTTTGTTGTTCTTTTCCTTTGGCGGCAAGCCGCACATACATTTAGTTTTAGGCTAGTCAGTAGCCCCTGGCTTTGGTTGTTTCAGTTAGAGGGCCCCTTGTTATTACCCTGTCTCAGTTCACTCTTTGTCTCTCCTTAAGACCTGAGGGGGCATCGGAGTTGGGCAGACTTAATTCGCCCTTCAAACGCGGCTGCCATGGGCCCAAGAAACCATAGTCTCGCAAGAGTGAATTGACAGCACGGGTAAAACAACGGAGGTAGGGTGCCAGGGGCTATTCCCATTCCGTTTCCCTTTCCCAGCATTACGTCCTGGTGCTCTGGACTCTCTTTATAACATCTCCCTTGTTCTGAGCACCAGGAACCTAACATTATCACCAGCCATAACACAAAAAAGAAATAAAACTTTTTTCTTTTTGGCCCAGTCCAGTGTCTAGTCTAGAATCCAGTCCTGTCTAGAATTCAGTTTGCAGAATCCAGTCCGGTGTTTAAGAATCCAGTCCGGTGTTTAAGAATCCAGTCCGGTGTTTAGAATCCAGTCCGGTGTTTAGAATCCAGTCCGGTGTTTAGAATCCAGTGTTGTTTTGTCTAGTTTAAAAATTTAGTCTTGCCTTGTCTAGTCTTGCCTTGTCTAGCCTTGTCTAGTCTTGCCTTGTCTTGTCTTGTCTAGTTTTAAATCCTCCTATGTCTACTATGCAAGCCCTGCAGGCATCTCTCTCAGCCCTGAACTCTGCTTTCAGTGCTTTGAGACCTGAGCGACTAGAAGTTTTGCAGCAATCCTTAAAGCAACTGCAAAACCTTCTGACTAAAATCTTGCTCATCTTGCCAGAAGTCGTTGAGAGTACATCTATCTCTAAAGAGACTCTTGTTCACAGTATGGTGACAAGAGAATCCTCTGGTTTAATTGAAGAGAAAAGGTTTAAAAGTTTTCTGCGGCCCAGGCTCTCAGAAGAGGAGCGTCTGCGTCGCAGAAACTTAAACTTATGCCTATATTGTGGGGGTTTAGGCCACTATCTGCAGACCTGTGAGTTGCGCAAGCCAAAGTGTGGTGACAAGTCTTGCCCTCTGACCAAGTTGAGTCAGGATACAAGACCTACTCCTGTCTCTATTGTGGCAGAGGTACTTGTCACACAGCCCACACTAAAAAGCTCTCTGTCCTATAATTGGGGTCCTTGGGCAAGGGAGCCCCATTATAGATTCAGGAATCAAAAGAGAATGTTTCTCTCCTCTCTTGAGGTTCCTGTTGAAGCAGAGTTGCAAGCCCCTGGAGTGGTGCCCGATGCCCAGGTTCCTGGAGTGGTGCCCGATGCCCAGGTTCCTGGAGTGGTGCCCGTTGCCCAGGGTCCTGGAGTGGTGCCCGTTGCCCAGGGTCCTGGAGTGGTGTCCGTTGCCCAGGGTCCTGGAGTGGTGTCCGTTGCCCAGGGTCCTGGAGTGGTGCCCGTTGCCCAGGGTCCTGGAGTGGTGCCCGTTGCCCAGGGTCCTGGAGAGGTGCCCAATGCTCAGGATCTTGGTGCGGTACCCAATGCCCAGAGTGCTGAAGCGGTGCCCGATGCCCAGAGTGCTGGAGCGGTGCCCGATGCCCAGAGTGCTGGAGCGGTGCCCGATGCCCAGAGTGCTGGAGCGGTACCCGATGCCCAGAGTGCTGGAACGGTACCCGATGCCCAGAGCGCTGGAGCGGTACCCGATGCTCTAGCTTATAGAGGGACATCAAATATTCTAGCTCAGGTTTCCATTCCAGAAGGGGTCTCAGAAGCTGTTACCCCAGGTAGGGACTTGAAAAGCGCAACCCCAGAAAGGGTATCTAAAACCATAGTTCTAGAAGGGAACTCGAGAAGCAAAACCCCAGAAGGGATCTTTGAAGTAATATCCCCAAGTTGGGGTCTCGAGAGACGCAGCCTCAAAGAAGGGTCTAGAGGTCGCTTCCCCAGGAAAGAACTTAAGAGGCATAGCATTTGTGGAGGTTCTGAAGGTTATAGCATCAGCAAAAGTCCCGGAAGTCATAGTCCCGGGAGAAGTTTCGATAATTATCGACTCAGAGAGGGAGGCCAATGGCTCGGTCCCAGTGAAGGAGGCCGATGGCTCGGTCCCAGTGAGGGAGGCCGATGGCTCGGTCCCAGTGGGGGAGGCCGACGGCTCGGTCCCAGTAAAAGAATCCAAGGTGCTGACCCCAGCGGGGTTCCCGGAGGCCACTGCCCCAGCGGGGTTCCCGGAGGCCACTGCCCCAGCGGGGTTCCCAGAGGCCACTGCCCCAGCGGGGTTCCCAGAGGCCACTGCCCCAGCGGGGTTTCAGAAAGTCACTGCGCCGGGTGGGGTTCAGAAAGTCACTGCCCCGGGTGGGGTTCAGAAAGTCACTGCCCCGGGTGGGGTTCAGAAAGTCACTGCCCCGGGTGGGGTTCAGAAAGTCACTGCCCCAGGTGGGGTTCAGAAAGTCTCAGCCTCGAGTAAGGTCAATAGTGATCAGGTCCTAGCAAAGCACTCTAGTCAGTCAGATGGGAATGAAGCAGATCCTGACTCTGTTGATATCTCAACATCTATAATCTTTGATGAGGACTTAGTCCAATTTCTGGCGCTTTACAAACACTATTACATCATTATGTTGTCTAGACCATTTCTGGGCATCACTTCAGAGAACCTTGTGCTCTATCTGATTTATTCCTTTAGAGGAGAGCCTTTTGAGTGGGCGACCAGCCTAATGAAAGCTGAAGATCCCATTCTTCAGGATCCCCCAGCATTCAGTGATGCAATTATTAAAAGATATGGTTCCAAAGAAATTTGGTTCAGGTTCCTCTAGGTCACTCATCTTATCTGCTGAGAGTTCACCGTATACTGTTGACTCGGCACAAGAGTCTCAGCCCGTTGTTTTGACTGCAGGATGTGCTTTTCTGTCTTCTTCTTCTAATAGTAGTACTTTGCCTGAAAGTTCAGCTCCCAAGGGTAAGAGACCTATCTCTGATTTGAACGCAGCCTTGCTGGGTGGTACCATCAGTTCAGACAATGTTTGGGGAATTACCTTGGTCAGACCTAAAGAGCTTTGTAAAAAGAAGAAGAAGAAGAAAAGGAAATAATTTTTGACTCTTGCCTTGATATAAAAAAAAATATATATATTTTTTTTTTCCCCTGTCTTGTGTCCAGTGGCCACCGTCAAGGGGAGGGCACTGTTACAAGCTGTTGTTACAGCTTGTTTCTGTTTTCTTGTCTGTTAGACCAGTGTGTCAGTTTTTTTTTTTTTTTGTATCCCTTGTGTTGGATAGTCTGAGTTTTGGGGTCCTTTGACCCCTCCTCAAGGGGGGGGGGTAATGTTATGAGCCACGGCTGTGGCTCATTTCCATTTTTGCATTTTGGTTATGTGTTTTATGTTATACTTCTGTTTATGTTCCCCGTGGGTGTCATGGGGTGCTCGGATCTCACCCTTAAGGAGAGGATACTGTTATGAACCACAGGTAGTGGTTCATTCCTATTTTATGTTTATAAGTGGTCTTGCAGGCCAGGATTTCCCATTGCTCTGTTTAAGAATACTCTTGTTTGCTGCCGGTGGTGAGTCTGTGTAATTGCAGCTTGTTCCCATGTGTTCAGCCTTACCTGGCTGCTAATTGCATCTTGTCAGTTTGGAGTCATGCAATAGGGCAGCTGCATGACATAATTAATTAGGCCTCTCTGTTATATGCTGGCTGAGTTCAATTCACAGACGCAGGTGATATTTCTAGGTTTCCAGTCTGCTTAAGTTCTGAGCTTGTTCCTGCCAGTTCCTGAGCTCCTGTCTAGCAGTGTCTGTCTAGCTGCTTCCTGTGTCGATTCATGTGTCAGTCCCTGTGTCGATTCCTGTGTCTGATCCCGTGTCCTGCCGTGAAGCGTTCCTGTCCAGGAGTCCTGTGGCTTTGCCTATGTCTGGTCGAGTTTCTGGCTTCTTGGTGTCCACCGGTCTGTCGTTTGGGATTCTGCCTGTCCTCCAGTTCTGAGAGTCTGTGTCGGCAGCGTTGGGGGTTCCTGTCCGTTTGCCAGTATTTGTACCGGTTCCGTGAGTAGCGGCTCTGCCGCGTCCGTCGGCCTAGGCCGCTGTATTCCTTGGTTATATTTGTCACTGGTGTTTTGCAGAGGGTTCTGCTTATGCTGTCACCGCCGATACACAAAAGTATTGTGTCGGCGTGTGGACAGCATTTCCTTTGTTGTTCTTTTCCTTTGGTGGCAAGCCGCACATACATTTAGTTTTAGGCTAGTCAGTAGCCCCTGGCTTTGGTTGTTTCAGTTAGAGGGCCCCTTGTTATTACCCTGTCTCAGTTCACTCTTTGTCTCTCCTTAAGACCTGAGGGGGCATCGGAGTTGGGCAGACTTAATCCGCCCTTCAAACGCGGCTGCCATGGGCCCAAGAAACCATAGTCTCGCAAGAGTGAATTGACAGCACGGGTAAAACAACGGAGGTAGGGTGCCAGGGGCTATTCCCATTCCATTTCCCTTTCCCAGCATTACGTCCTGGTGCTCTGGACTCTCTTTATAACATCTCCCTTGTTCTGAGCAGCAGGAACCTAACAACAGGCACCACAATAGGTTGGTTCATATGAAACGATGACACCACCTTAGGCAAAAATTGAGGACGAGTCCTCAATTCTGCTCTATGCACATGGAAAATGAGATAGGGGCTCTTATGAGACAAGGCCAATTTGGACACCCACCTTGCAGATGCCAAGGCCAACAACATGACCACCCTCCATGAGAAATTTTAACTCAACAGTTTGAAGAGGCTCAAACCAGTGAGATTTTAGGAACTTTAACACCACGTTAAGGTCCCATGGTGCCACTGGGGGCACAAAAGGAGGCTGGATGTGCAGCACTCCCTTTACAAAAGTCTGGACTTCTGGGATAAAAGCCGATTCTTTCTGGAAGAATATAGAAAGGGACGAAATCTGTACCTTAATGGAGCCTAACTTCAGGCTCATATCCACTCCAGTCTGTAGAAAGTGGAGAAACCGGCCCAAGTGGAAATCTTCTGTAGGAGCATTCTTGGCTTCACACCAAGAAACATACTTCCTTCAGATACGGTGATGTTTCGCCGTCACCTCCTTCCTAGCCTTTATCAGAGTGGGGATGACTTCCCCCGGAATACCCTTCCCAGCTAGGATTTGGTGTTCAACCGCCATGCCGTCAAACGTAACCGCGGTAAGTCTTGGAACATGCAGGGCCCCTGCTACAACAGGTCCTCCCTAAGAGGTAGAGGCCAAGGATCTTCTGTGAGCATCTCCTGAAGATCTGAATACCAGGCCCTTTGAGGCCAATCTGGAACAATGAGTATTGTCTGCACTCTTTTTTTCGTCTTATGATTCTCAATATTTTTGAGATGAGAGGAAGAGGAGGGAACACATAGACCGACCGAAACATCCATGGTGTCACCAGTGCATCCACCGCTACTGCCTGAGGGTCCCTTGACCTGGCACAATACCTCCGAAGCTTCTTATGGAGGTGTGAAGCCATCATGTCTATTTGAGGAAGTCCCCAAAGACTCGTTATCTCTGCAAAAACTTCTTGATGAAGTCCCCCACTCTCCTGGATGGAGATCGTGTCTGTTAAGGAAGTCTACTTCCCAGTTATCCACTCCCGGAATGAATACCGCTGACAGAGCGCTTACGTGATTTTCTGCCCAGCGCAGAATCCTGGTGGCTTCCGCCATTGCCACTCTGCTCCTTGTCCCGCCTTGGCTGTTTACATGAGCCACGGCTATGACGTTGTCTGATTGAATCAGAACCGGTAGGTCGCGAAGAAGATTCTCCGCTTGTCATAGGCCGTTGTATATAGCCCTCAATTCCAGTATGTTGATGTGTAGACTAGCCTCCTGGCTTGACCATAGTCCCTGAAAATTCCTTCCTTGTGTGACTACTCCTCATCCGTGGAGGCTCGCGTCCGTGGTCACCAGAACCCAGTCGTGAATGCCGAACCTGCGACCCTCTAGAAGGTGAGCACTCTGCAGCCACCACAGGAGAGACACCCTGGCCCTGGGGGACAGGGTTATTTTTTGATGTATTTGAAGATGGGACCCAGACCACTTGCCCAGAAGGTCCCATTGAAAAGTCCTCGCATGAAACCTGCCGAAGGGGATGGCCTCGTAGGTCGCCACCATTTTTCCCAGAACTCGAGTGCAGTGATGGATTGACACTCTTATAGGCTTTAACAGGTCTTTGATCATGTTCTGGGGTTCCTTGGTTCTTTTCATGCCCAAAAAAATACAACCGAGTTGTCGGAACCCACTGCTACTTTGGTAAATTTAGAATCCAGCTGTGCTATTGTAGTACTCTCAGGGAGAGAGGCACAGTCTTTAATAACTGTTCCCCTGAACTCGCTTTTATCAGGAGATCGTCCAAGTATGCGATACTTGTGACCCCTTGTTTGTGCAAGAGTACCATTATTTCCGCCATTACCTTGGTGAAATTCTCGGGCCCGTAGAAAGCCCCAACGGCAACGTCTGAAACTGGTAATGTCAATCCTGTACAGCGAACCTTAGGTATGCCCGATGAGGAGGATATATTGGGATATGAAGGTATGAATCCTTTATGTCTAGTGACACCATAAAATCCCCCCCTTTCCAGGCTGGATATCCTTGCCTTGAGAGATT
This sequence comes from Pseudophryne corroboree, assembly GCF_028390025.1. NCBI lineage: Eukaryota > Metazoa > Chordata > Amphibia > Anura > Myobatrachidae > Pseudophryne > Pseudophryne corroboree. The sequence goes on along the minus strand of NC_086447.1, from coordinate 420,086,095 downwards.
CCATCTTGAATCTGAACCTCTTTAAATGTAGGTGTCACAACTGAGGGCCTGAGCTGACAGGAGGCAGCCTCAGTTGTATGGGCTGAGATGTAGTGAAACCTAGGAGGTTGTATCAGACCCCTGGACATGTAAGTTACACGTAGAGAGATTGCCCGAAGGCGTGACCACGACAACCAAGATAAAAGTCAATGATGTTTATTTGACAAACTCCATGCAACACAGCAGTAATAAAAGAGAAACGTAAAATCAGCAGTATTATACACAGTTCCTGGGTACTACAGGATGGCAATGACCACAGGGCTCTGGTAGTATGAGACAGTTCTTATTATCCTCTAGATGGAAAGTCCTTACCAGGCCCGACTGTAGTAATGGAGATAGCCCAGGATCATATCAGCTGATGTTCCAGGGAAAGCTGGGCTGCTGTAGATAAAATGGCTGCTGTGGGTACTGGTTGGAACCAGACAGATGTAGACACGGAGTGGATACTGGCTGGAACCAGTTAAATGATAAATGAAGCTTGAGAGCGATGAAATACAGATGGTAAATGAAGCTTGAGAGCGGTGAAATATTAGTACCGGTGATAAATGGAAATCTGCAGAAATGGTACCGGCACTTTAAGAAGAGCTGATCTCTGCTGGAAGCTAAATGCTGGAAGCAGGTGAATCTGAAAGCTTGGAGACAGGAACTGGAACCTGGAAAACAACCACAGGAGAGAGACAAACTGGAACTAGGTTTGACAACCAAAGCACTGACGCCTTCCTTGCTCAGGCACAGAATACTTATACCTGCAGCAAGGAAGGGATTGGCTAGGCAATTATGCAGATTTCAGTGGAGCAACGGATTGGTGGAAATTGAGCAGGTGACAGAATCCAACATGGCTGCGCCCATGTAGTCACTTGGAGGGAAAGTTGGTTTGGTAATCCATGTGGAAACTTAGCAGCAATGGCGGCGCCGGCCACATCAGACAGGAGACGCCAGACTGATGACTGCACACTAGAACCACGTGGACGACAGCGGAGGCCGCGGCTGACATGAGGCGCCACTCTGATATCCTGTATACTGAAACACAGGAACGGCAGCGGAGGCCGCGGAGGACGGGAGACGCCATTCAGGAAGTAAACATGGCGCCGCTGTGACAGCGTCTCAGGGTGACAGGAGAGGGAAGCAGAATGTGGACATCAGTATCACAGATGAAATCCGGCCCTGGAACGCTGAGCCAGCCTCAGGAGGCATCTGAAAGGCAAGTAATGGTGTCCAGATCGTCCCGGATCGTGACAGTAGGTTTAGGGATTTTAGATTCAGAATTGGTCTGACCGAGCCATCCGGCTCTGGGACCACAAATAGGGCTGAATAAAACCCTTTTCCCTGTTGCACTAGGGGAACCATGATAAACACCTGCTGTTGACCCAGTTTCAGTATGGCAGCCAAAACTACTTTCCTCTCCGGGGAAGTAGCTGGCAAGGCTGATTTGAAAATCGGTGTGGAAGCACCTCTTTGATGAAAGTGGTAGAGGCCGGGGAGGACACTTTTTCTGTGAACTGGCCGTAGCCGTTGATCTTTTCCCTCTACCTCTACCTTTGGCGAGGAAATAAAGCCACGCCCCTTTCTGAACTTACATGACCGCAAGGACTGCATCTGTTATTAGGGTGTTTCCTATTGGTGTGGGGGAGCATAAGGCAAAAAAAGACGACTTACCCGCGGTAGCTGTGAAAACCAGGTCCGCGAGACCCTCCCCAAATAAAACTTCACCCTTGCTAGGTAAAGCTTGCATATGACTCTCTGAGTCAGCATCACCTGTCCATTGACGGGTCCGCAGGGACCTACTAGCAGAACCTGCCATGGCTTTAGCCTTTGAACCCAAACACCTAATATTTCTCGCAGCCTCTCTTATATATAGTGCTGCGTCCTTGATGTGACCTAAGGCCAACACCATACTATCTTTATCTAGGGTGTCAATGTTATACGACAAGTTACCAGCCCAAGCTGTAATTGCATTACCTACTCATGCTGACGCTACTGCTGGTCTAAATAGGGCTCCAGCAGTCGCATAAAATGTATTTTAAGGTAGATTCCTGCTTACTATCCGCAGGATCCTATAGGGCCACCGTATCAGGGGACGGTAATGCTACCTTCTTGGACCTGGGCGTTAGGGCCTTGTCCAGCGTGGGCGAGGATTCCCACCGCAACCTGTCCTTTGAGGAGAAAGGATACGCCATAATAATAGCCTTGGGAACCTGCAGTCTAATGTCAGGAGTATCCCAATCTGTTTTAAATAACACGGTCAGCTCATGAGATGAGTTAGGTTATTTTTCTTCAAATATGCAGACCCTCGTTTCAGGGACAGAGGAGTCCTCTGTGATATGCAAAACAACGTTTATTGCAATAAACCTATATTGAATACTGTCGCGACCCATGGGTGCAACCTTGCATCATCCTAGTCGACACTGGAGTTGGAATCCGTGTCGGTATCATTGTCTGCTAACTGGGTAAAGGGACATTTATGGGACCCTGAAGGGTCCTGGGACACAGTAAAAACCATGGGTTAATTCCCTGCTTGTCTTTGTCCAATCTGTAATAAAGCCACATTATCATTCAAAACATTCTACATGTCCACCCAATCAGGTGTCGGCTGTGCCGACGGAGACACCACCATCTGCTCCGCTACCTCCCAAGACGAGCCTACCACTTCAGACATGTCGACACGCACGTACTGACACCCCCACACACACTGGGATAAATAAATATGGGGACTGACCCACAATAAGGCCCTTTGGAGAGACAGAGAGAGAGAGAATGCCAGCACTCACCCGGCGCCACAATATGCTGAAAACACGGTCCCAGCCTAAATAGCGCTTTATATATATATATAATGTGTAATGTCCTGAAGCCTGGCACTCCCTCCGAGATTTACATGCCCCGGTGCCCTCAGTATAAGTGATGAATAGTTTGAACAAAAGCTGCGGCACTCAGGGTCTTAGAAAAATGCTTGTATTGAAAAGTTTACATAGCGCACCCGCGCCCCACCAACGTTTCGGGGAGTCTAACCCCTTTGTCAAGGTGTAGGTGACAGAAAAAGAAAAAACAAAAAACATAACTCACCTATTTATGAAAAGAAGCCCGCCACGTCCCGTGCAGTACAGCTCCCGCGCCTCCGTCCCAACCGCCGGATGTAGCAGGAAGATGACGTACAGCGACGCACCCGGCGCGTCACTGCTACTTCGTTGCTCGGCAACCCGCGGCGCTGTTGTCCCGTTGCCCAGCAACTCATCGCGCCGTCAGGTCAGAGGCTCAGGAGCTGTGAAAGAGCCAAAATGACACCACCACAGAAAAAGTGCAGCTGCCTAATATACATGGAAAGATACTGATTACCTACATATAAATGCACCCGTGCTCTAACAGGGGAACAGGGAAAAAAGACCAACTCCATATTGGGGGGACCCGGTTTGTCATATTTACATCCATATGCATAGCTTAATCGGGGGGAAGAGGAATCACCAATAATAGAAGTCCAGACCTACCCAAAAGTGATGAAAGTGGGGGACTAACTCCCGAATACACCCAGGTTAAAAGTGCGTAGGTCATTAGATTAGAATGGCTGTCTAGAGTGACATAAGAAAATCAAACTGATCGACATAAGAGCATAATATCTTGGCCTAGGGCACATTGCAAAAGGCAATGTGCTCCCCTGCTCAGGCTCTTCCCATCACTTGATGGACTGCCTGACCCAGTGGGCCATACAACAGCACCCCTGGGTCAAATAAGTGCGGCCCTTGGGGGTCAGTCCTCGCCACCCTAGGAACTGGGTGTTTCATCCTTCAGCAAAAGATGCCCCACGAAATCCTCTCATTAAGTCCAGCTGGAGAAATGGTGTTTAGTCTGAAAATCCATGCTGCCTCCTTACGCAATAGTCGACCATCTCGATCCCCACCCCGCAGGGTCTTGGGGACATGGTCAATGATGATATGCTTGAGGTCCTTTAAAGAATGCTTGACTTCCTGGAAATGGCGAGCTACTGGTTGGTCTGATGGTGTGCCAAGGAGAGCAGCTTTAATGGCCGATCGATGCAGTGCCATACGTTCCCGTAAAGTCCTGATTGTCTTTCCCACGTAGCATAAGCCACAGGGACAGATGATGAGGTAGATGATATGAGTAGACGTACAAGTCAGGACATGATGAATAGAGATCCTCTTTCCAGTAAGAGGTAACACAAAACATGACCCCGTGATCATGTGGCTGCACGTAGTGCAACCCAAGCACCTGTAGCACCCCGACTTCCTCGTCAAAAAGGTCCCACCCCCTTGGGTACCCGTGGGTTTGGGCATGCCCGTGATGTCCGCATGGACCACCCAGTCCCTGATATTACGTCCACGCCTGTAACACATCATAGGGGTGGTGTGTTTGAAAGGAAGACTGGAGTCGTGGAGATAATTGGCCATAGAGCTCGATTGGCCCTTGTTAGAATAGGGCTAGAGGTGTCAAAAGTGGTTGTCCAGGTTATTCTGTCAGCAGAAGATCTTGATGTAGGGCGTAACAGTTCATCCCTGGGTATCGATAGTACATCTCCCTTAATACGTTTGAGTAGTGCCTTTTCGTAGCCCCTATCCATGAATTTGGAAACAATGGAATTCAGTTCCTGCTCCAACCTCTCTGGTTGACTATTGATGCGTGCTACCCTCATCATCTGAGACCTAGGCAGGCCTTGTTTCAACGGTCGAGGGTGATGACTATTTGCTCGCAGGAGAGTGTTCTTATCCGTTGGCTTGCTATACATGCTGGTTTCCAACCTGCCGGCTTTGATGGTCACCAGCACATCTAGGTAGTTGATGGAAGAGGACGACCACTGAGACGTGATCCTGATGGGGGAGGGCCTGGAATTGATGGAGTCCAGGAGCTTTCTGAGCGCTAGTTCCCCTCCTGTCCATACTATGAATATATCGTCGATATATCTAGTATAGAGTGCGATGTGTCGAATATTTTCCTGGTCCTGAAAGAACATGGATGTTACTTCCTTCAGCATATAGACATTTGCATAGGAAGGGGCCACATTGCTCCCCATGGCACAGCCGGTTTTTTGCCGATAGAACCGTCCATCGAAAATGAAATAGTTCCTGGTCAATGTTAGTTCCAGTAAAGACATGAAGAGATCCAAGTTCACAGTGGACATATTCTCCTCCATTAGGAACAATCTCATTGCCCCTAACCCATCACTGTGCGGTATGCTTGTATATAAACTACAAATGTCTACTGTGCACAAAAGTGCCCCCTCCGGGACTGTGCCAAAGGACTCTAGAAATATGAGGAAGGAAGTGGTGTCCTTCAGACATCTAGTTTGTTTATGAACCAAGGGTTGAAGTATGCAATCCAAAAATTGCGACACTGGCTGGTACAGTGATTGCCGGGCAGAGATGATGGGGCGGCCCGGCGGTTTCATAAGATCTTTATGTATTTTTGGCACCGTGAAGAAGACGGGCACTACTGGAAAGTCCTGTGTGAGGGCCTTGCATACTTTCTCAGAAATATGCCCGTGTTGTTTCGCATTGCTCAAAATTCCATCTAGTTCCTCCTTGTAGAGTGCCGTTGGGTCTGAGTCGAGATCCTCATAGGTGCTAATATTAGATAATTGTGCCTCAATCTCCATCCGGTAGTATGTCAGGTCCAGAATGACCACACCGCCCCCCTTATCGGCAGGGCGGATGATGATATCTGTGTAAGAGCTCAAGTTCTTGAGTGGCTGCCATTCTTGCTTTGACAGGTTACGGTGCACTTGGGTGGTGGCCTTTGTGTACTTATCCATGGATTCATCCACGAGTCGTAGGAAGGATTTGATGGAGGCATTCGAGGATTGTGGATCGAAGGACGAGCTGCTTCTCTTATTCAGAAATGGCTGTAGATCTATAGGGGTAGTAGGCAGCGGGCTGGGGTGCGCCGAAAAGTATTCCTGTCGTCGTAATTTTCTTGCAAATTGGTATAGATCGATTTTCCAATTCATCTCATTATGCCGATTGGTGGGGACAAACGAAAGTCCATTGCTAAGTACATCTAGTTCTGCGGGGGTTAACGTACGTGCCGAAAGGTTATAGATTAAGTTTTGTTTTTCACTGCCCGATCTATGGAGTCTCGTGTTCTGCCCACCCCGACGGGTGGCCGGCCTTTTCCTTTGTTTGTACTCACGCCTACTGCCCCTAAAGGGACGGCTGAGTGCTCCTGTGGGCCATCAGAATCGGCTACCGCGAATTCACTGTCGCTGTTCGATGAAGCTCCTTGCCCTGCCCGATTCTCTCTCCGACGGCGCCAGCCCTGCTTAGATTTTGGTTGCATAGTGTATGTGCCCCCCGAAGGGCCTCCCATTAGCCAACGATGCACTCTATTATTCTCATAGTCCTCCTGAACAATGTCTAATTTGTTCTTCTTAAACTTAAGCAGGTCCCTGCGATAGGCATCGCATTGTGTGCGCAACTTGCGCAGCCAATCGTGGGATTCATCCTGCTGTAGGGAGGATAGGTGCGTTGTTTCAAAGGTTGTGATTTTGTCCTTAACCACCTTCAGCTCCCTACCTGCTTCCTCTATCACCAACAACATGAGGTCCAGACTGCATTTATTGGTGATCCCGACCCATTTCTTGCAAAAGTCAGGGTTGAACCTGCCGATGGTAGGGGCGTTTCTTATCCTGAACCCTCTGGGAATCATACGCTCCCTGTGGTAGTCAGAGAGAGATATCCCATGGAGCAGATAGTCTATCTCCCTGCGTTTAAGCTTATATAATTGTTGGTATAGATCCTCTTGGCTGTACTGTTGATCAGCTACCGACAGCCGTTCTTTAAATCGTAGTCTGTCAGCATCTTCATCAGTGAAACCATACAGGTCCCCTCTGCTGATATTCAGATGCACAAAGCCCCTAGTGCTCTCAGTGGTTGATGTAGACATTTCAGGATCCATGTCCAAAATTTGGCAGCTATGAAAGTTTAAAAGTGCAAACACACGTGTCAATACTGCAGTGTCACTGAGCAGGAGAAAATCCTTTCCGTTTGACACTGAATTTGGTGTTAATGCCCAGCTGCAGTAGAGTCCAGCAGTACCTCTATCACCAGGTGTACAGATCAATCACTGTAAAAGATGTCGGTAAAATCCAGGGGTGCCCTGACTCGTGCAGGGGACGTCCAAAGGGCGGCTCCTAAACCAATGTGTAATGTCCTGAAGCCTGGCACTCCCTCCGAGATTTACATGCCCCGGTGCCTTCAGTATAAGTGATGAATAGTTTGAACAAAAGCTGCGTCACACAGGGTCTTAGAAAAATGCTTGTATTGAAAAGTTTACATTTTTCTAAGACCCTGAGTGCCGCAGCTTTTGTTCAAACTATTCATCACTTATACTGAAGGCACCGGGGCATGTAAATCTCGGAGGGAGTGCCAGGCTTCAGGACATTACACATTGGTTTAGGAGCCGCCCTTTGGACGTCCCCTGCACGAGTCAGGGCACCCCTGGATTTTACCGACATCTTTTACAGTGATTGATCTGTACACCTGGTGATAGAGGTACTGCTGGACTCTACTGCAGCTGGGCATTAACACCAAATTCAGTGTCAAACGGAAAGGATTTTCTCCTGCTCAGTGACACTGCAGTATTGACACGTGTGTTTGCACTTTTAAACTTTCATAGCTGCCAAATTTTGGACATGGATCCTGAAATGTCTACATCAACCACTGAAAGCACTAGGGGCTTTGTGCATCTGAATATCAGCAGAGGGGACCTGTATGGTTTCACTGATGAAGATGCTGACAGACTACGATTTAAAGAACGGCTGTCGGTAGCTGATCAACAGTACAGCCAAGAGGATCTATACCAACAATTATATAAGCTTAAACGCAGGGAGATAGACTATCTGCTCCATGGGATATCTCTCTCTGACTACCACAGGGAGCGTATGATTCCCAGAGGGTTCAGGATAAGAAACGCCCCTACCATCGGCAGGTTCAACCCTGACTTTTGCAAGAAATGGGTCGGGATCACCAATAAATGCAGTCTGGACCTCATGTTGTTGGTGATAGAGGAAGCAGGTAGGGAGCTGAAGGTGGTTAAGGACAAAATCACAACCTTTGAAACAACGCACCTATCCTCCCTACAGCAGGATGAATCCCATGATTGGCTGCGCAAGTTGCGCACACAATGCGATGCCTATCGCAGGGACCTGCTTAAGTTTAAGAAGAACAAATTAGACATTGTTCAGGAGGACTATGAGAATAATAGAGTGCATCGTTGGCTAATGGGAGGCCCTTCGGGGGGCACATACTCTATGCAACCAAAATCTAAGCAGGGCTGGCGCCGTCGGAGAGAGAATCGGGCAGGGCAAGTAGCTTCATCGAACAGCGACAGTGAATTCGCGGTAGCCGATTCTGATGGCCCACAGGAGCACTCAGCCGTCCCTTTAGGGGCAGTAGGCGTGAGTACAAACAAAGGAAAAGGCCGGCCACCCGTCGGGGTGGGCAGAACACGAGACTCCATAGATCGGGCAGTGAAAAACAAAACTTAATCTATAACCTTTCGGCACGTACGTTAACCCCCGCAGAACTAGATGTACTTAGCAATGGACTTTCGTTTGTCCCCACCAATCGGCATAATGAGATGAATTGGAAAATCGATCTATACCAATTTGCAAGAAAATTACGACGACAGGAATACTTTTCGGCGCACCCCAGCCCGCTGCCTACTACCCCTATAGATCTACAGCCATTTCTGAATAAGAGAAGCAGCTCGTCCTTCGATCCACAATCCTCGAATGCCTCCATCAAATCCTTCCTACGACTCGTGGATGAATCCATGGATAAGTACACAAAGGCCACCACCCAAGTGCACCGTAACCTGTCAAAGCAAGAATGGCAGCCACTCAAGAACTTGAGCTCTTACACAGATATCATCATCCGCCCTGCCGATAAGGGGGGCGGTGTGGTCATTCTGGACCTGACATACTACCGGATGGAGATTGAGGCACAATTATCTAATATTAGCACCTATGAGGATCTCGACTCAGACCCAACGGCACTCTACAAGGAGGAACTAGATGGAATTTTGACCAATGCGAAACAACACGGGCATATTTCTGAGAAAGTATGCAAGGCCCTCACACAGGACTTTCCAGTAGTGCCCATCTTCTTCACGGTGCCAAAAATACATAAAGATCTTATGAAACCGCCGGGCCGCCCCATCATCTCTGCCCGGCAATCACTGTACCAGCCAGTGTCGCAATTTTTGGATTGCATACTTCAACCCTTGGTTCATAAACAAACTAGATGTCTGAAGGACACCACTTCCTTCCTCATATTTCTAGAGTCCTTTGGCACAGTCCCGGAGGGGGCACTTTTGTGCACAGTAGACATTTGTAGTTTATATACAAGCATACCGCACAGTGATGGGTTAGGGGCAATGAGATTGTTCCTAATGGAGGAGAATATGTCCACTGTGAACTTGGATCTCTTCATGTCTTTACTGGAACTAACATTGACCAGGAACTATTTCATTTTCGATGGACGGTTCTATCGGCAAAAAACCGGCTGTGCCATGGGGAGCAATGTGGCCCCTTCCTATGCAAATGTCTATATGCTGAAGGAAGTAACATCCATGTTCTTTCAGGACCAGGAAAATATTCGACACATCGCACTCTATACTAGATATATCGACGATATATTCATAGTATGGACAGGAGGGGAACTAGCGCTCAGAAAGCTCCTGGACTCCATCAATTCCAGGCCCTCCCCCATCAGGATCATGTCTCAGTGGTCGTCCTCTTCCATCAACTACCTAGATGTGCTGGTGACCATCAAAGCCGGCAGGTTGGAAACCAGCATGTATAGCAAGCCAACGGATAAGAACACTCTCCTGCGAGCAAATAGTCATCACCCTCGACCGTTGAAACAAGGCCTGCCTAGGTCTCAGATGATGAGGGTAGCACGCATCAATAGTCAACCAGAGAGGTTGGAGCAGGAACTGAATTCCATTGTTTCCAAATTCATGGATAGAGGCTACGAAAAGGCACTACTCAAACGTATTAAGGGAGAAGTACTATCGATACCCAGGGATGAACTGTTACGCCCTACATCAAGATCTTCTGCTGACAGAATAACCTGGACAACCACTTTTGACACCTCTAGCCCTATTCTAACAAGGGCCAATCGAGCTCTATGGCCAATTATCTCCACGGACTCCAGTCTTCCTTTCAAACACACCACCCCTATGATGTGTTACAGGCGTGGACGTAATATCAGGGACTGGGTGGTCCATGCGGACATCACGGGCATGCCCAAACCCACGGGTACCCAAGGGGGTGGGACCTTTTTGACGAGGAAGTCGGGGTGCTACAGGTGCTTGGGTTGCACTACGTGCAGCCACATGATCATGGGGTCATGTTTTGTGTTACCTCTTACTGGAAAGAGGATCTCTATTCATCATGTCCTGACTTGTACGTCTACTCATATCATCTACCTCATCATCTGTCCCTGTGGCTTATGCTACGTGGGAAAGACAATCAGGACTTTACGGGAACGTATGGCACTGCATCGATCGGCCATTAAAGCTGCTCTCCTTGGCACACCATCAGACCAACCAGTAGCTCGCCATTTCCAGGAAGTCAAGCATTCTTTAAAGGACCTCAAGCATATCATCATTGACCATGTCCCCAAGACCCTGCGGGGTGGGGATCGAGATGGTCGACTATTGCGTAAGGAGGCAGCATGGATTTTCAGACTAAACACCATTTCTCCAGCTGGACTTAACGAGAGGATTTTGTGGGGCATCTTTTGCTGAAGGATGAAACTCCCAGTTCCTAGGGTGGCGAGGACTGACCCCCAAGGGCCGCACTTATTTGACCCAGGGGTGCTGTTGTATGGCCCACTGGGTCAGGCAGTCCATCAAGTGATGGGAAGAGCCTGAGCAGGGGAGCACATTGCCTTTTGCAATGTGCCCTAGGCCAAGATATTATGCTCTTATGTCGATCAGTTTGATTTTCTTATGTCACTCTAGACAGCCATTCTAATCTAATGACCTACGCACTTTTAAACTGGGTGTATTCGGGAGTTAGTCCCCCACTTTCATCACTTTTGGGTAGGTCTGGACTTCTATTATTGGTGATTCCTCTTCCCCCCGATTAAGCTATGCATATGGATGTAAATATGACGAACCGGGTCCCCCCAATATGGAGTTGGTCTTTTTTCCCTGTTCCCCTGTTAGAGCACGGGTGCATTTATATGTAGGTTATCAGTATCTTTCCATGTATATTAGGCAGCTGCACTTTTTCTGTGGTGGTGTCATTTTGGCTCTTTCACAGCTCCTGAGCCTCTGACCTGACGGCGCGATGAGTTGCTGGGCAACGGGACAACAGCGCCGCGGGTTGCCGAGCAAGGAAGCAGCAGTGACGCGCCGGGTGCATCGCTGTACATCATCTTCCTGCTACATCCGGCGGTTGGGACGGAGGCGCGGGAGCTGTACTGCACGGGACGTGGCGGGCTTCTTTTTATAAATAGGTGAGTTATGTTTTTTGTTTTTTCTTTTTCTGTCACCTACACCTTGACAAAGGGGTTAGACTCCCCGAAACGTTGGTGGGGCGCGGGTGCGCTATGTAAACTTTTCAATACAAGCATTTTTCTAAGACCCTGAGTGCCGCAGCTTTTGTTCAAGCTTTATATATATAAATATATGTACAATCTGCACCAAATAAATGTGTCCCCCCTCTCGTTTTTGTCCCCTGTTATTGTTCAGCAGGGGAGAGTCTGGGAGCACTTCTCTGCAGCATACTGTGGAGAAAAATGGCGCTGGTTCGTGCTGGAGGATCAAGCCCTGCCCCCTCGACGGCGGGCTTCGGTCCCGCTCAATTTCTTTATACTGGTGGCGGTTTTATAATATATATATATCCATATTGCCTCAGCAGTATCTAATATCTGTGCCAGTGCTGTTTATGAGGTAATAATTGCTGCCCAGGGCGCCCCTCCTGTGCCCTGCACCCGTACAGTGCCTTCTGTGTGTGTGTGTGTTGGGAGCAATGGCGCGCAGCATTACCGATGCACGTTACCTCAGTGAAGATCTGAAGTCTTCTGCCGCCTTTGAAGTCTTCTTTCTTCTCATACTCACACGGCTTCTATCTTCCGGCTCTGTGAGGGGGACGGCGGCGCGGCTCCAGGACGAACGGCGAGGATGAGACCTGTGTTCCGACCCTCTGGAGCTAATGGTGTCCAGTAGCCTAAGAAGCAGAGCCTATCATTTAAGTAGGTCTGCTTCTCTCCCCTCAGTCCCACAATGCAGGGAGCCTGTTGCCAGCAGTGCTCCCTGAAAATAAAAAAACTAACAAAAGTCTTTTTCAGAGAAACTCAGGAGAGCTCCCCTGCAATGCACCCAGTCTCCTCTGGGCACAGGATCTAACTGAGGTCTAGAGGAGGGGCATAGAGGGAGGAGCCAGTGCACACCCATTCTATCCTAAAGTCTTTAGAGTGCCCATGTCTCCTGTGGAGCCCGTCTATACCCCATGGTCCTTACAGAGTCCCCAGCATCCTCTAGGACGTAAGAGAAAGTAATTGATAAATGTACTAACGCTAACCCTTGCCAGCTGTATCCCGTTTTACATTTTCCTCAGCACTGTGAGCAGGAAGATGAGCTCAGCACGATATCGGCACTCTCTCTAGCAGCCACCGTACAGGACACCCAGGTGGGCACGGCCCAACCACCAAGAGTTGTAGCAAGGCCCCCTAGCGGAGGGATAAGTGAGGTCATATCCACAGGTAAGTACGGCACCATAGACTATGCAGAGACAATAGCTCCCCGCATTATAGAGTCAAGCCAGAATGATGTAGTTGAATTAAATCCTGTCAGGGGGATTGCAGTTCCCAACGGGAAAACTGACACTCAGGGGGTGACTCCCATCAGGAACATTGCCATGCATTGTCCCTGGTCCCGAGCAGAGTTAAGGTCAATTATGTCAGAATTCCCCGACCCCAGAAAAGATCTAGTTGGATGCCAGAGGTTCATTAAAGAGTTAGGTAATGCCCACGAGCCCACAAATAAAGATTGGCGAACAGTGCTACGAGTGTGTCTACCCTCAAATATTGACATCACGAAATTCATAACGGATTGTAAGTTAGACGCAGAGGTAACTCTCACTGATGAATACAATCGGGAGAACGTAAAGCAAATCAATCTGCAATTAGGAGTGTATTTCCCTACTATTGTTAAATGGAATAAAAAATTTTCCATAAGACAAAAGGAAGGTGAAATGGCAGCTGAATATTTCCATCGAGCACTGCAGGAAATAGCTAGATACACTGGGATTGAGGACATTAAGGATAATGCACATCACAAGGAGGTAGCTGTTTCTGTGTTAATGGATGGTTTAAAGGAGGCACTAAAGGACAAGAGTGCAAACCTCTCTACCTAACTGGAGAGGTATCTCGGTTTCTGCATTGAGAGAGTCCGCTATCGAGCATGATCGGAATATCATTAAACACAGGGAGTCGCAAGGGGATAGGCTGATGATGGTAAGTATACAGGCTCTTACAACAAAACCACATCAGCCAAGACCACAGACCCCTGATGGTAAGGCACGTGTAATAGTATGCTATAATTGCCAGAAGCAAGGACATTACTCAAGGGAATGTAGGAATAAAGGGACACATAATGTATACAGACCCCCTAGACCAGGATATGAACCACACTATAACACACATAATTGGGAACAGGGACCACATAGAGGGAAACACGGAGGTATCCACCTAGGAGGGACTGGCAGACCTCCGAAAACTCTCAGTTATCCCCCTCACATGTCGTAGCTGCCAGCGCGCTGCGGGAAGGTCCCACTACACAATAGAGGTCAGGCCTTACCTGTAGTCTGCAGCCAGTGAAGTTGATTGCTAGCCTTGGTAGTGAACCTGAGGTCATGGTTGATGTAGCTGGTGTACCATTACCTTTTCTTGTAGATACAGGGGCGGCCAGGTCAGTGTTGAATTCCACATCAGGTGTAAAAACCACAGGTAAAACAATTTCGGCAATGGGAGTAACAGGAACAGTGCAACAATACTCTTTGAGTAGACCTGCAGAGATTACGATAGGGCCCTTGCAAACCAAATATTCTTTTCTGTTGGCTGCATCGGCTCCGACTAATCTACTCGGCAGAGACTTATTGTGTAAAATGCGGTGTGTCATATACTGTACTCCTGAGGGTGTCTTCTTGGATATACCTGAGAACCACGCTCAAGAGTGCAAGATATACTAGACACCCCTCAAAGGCTAATGTCGCATTCTACTGTTATAGACACGTGTCCATCAAAGGTAGAGGAAATGATCTTGCAAATACCGGGTTCCCTTTGGACTAAAGATGGACAGGACACTGGATTGATGGCGAATATAGCTCCAGTAGCAGTACAAGTAAAAGATGGTAGGATAGCTCCAAAAATCCCTCAGTATCCTCTGAAGCCAGAGGTAGAATTAGGAGTGTACCCCGTCATAGAGCGGCTGCTACAGCAGTGCATCCTAGTCAGGACGTCCAGCACCGCCAATAGTCCCATCTTCCCTGTGAAAAAGAGTGGGGGGAGGGGTTACAGACTAGTGCAGGATCTAAGGGGGATAAACAAAATAGTTGAGAGCCAATTCCCCGTAGTGCCCAATCCAGCTGTCATCCTCATGCAAATTCCCCCTACCGCAAAATTCTTCACTGTCATTGATCTCTGCTCCGCTTTCTTTTCTGTCCCTCTTCACCCTGACAGTCAATACCTCTTTCCTTTTACACACAGGGGAGTACAGTACACCTGGACTCGGCTTCCCCAAGGTTTCATTGACAGCCCGAGTATTTTCTCCCAGGCCTTGCATGACTGTTTACAATCCTTTCAACCTGAGAGTGGATCAGTACTAATACAGTATGTCGATGACTTATTGTTGTGTTCTGACTCACTCGAATTGTCCTTGAAAGATACGAAACAGCTTCTGTTTCATCTTTCCCATACAGGACACAAGGTTTCAAAGGATAAGTTGCAGTTGTGCCGGACCAGGGTCAAATATTTGGGACACTGCTTGACACAAGGACTTAGACACCTCACCGCTGATAGAATACAGGCGATTCGCGACATGACTCTGCCACAAACTCAGCAACAGATCCACACTTTCCTTGGAATGTGTGGGTACTGTCGAAACTGGATTCCAGGGTTCTCTATACTGGCTTTACCTTTGCAAGAAATGGTCTCTTCGAACAAACCGGAACGGATCTCTCACACAGATGAGTCCGAACTGGCGTTTGAGAGACTCAAACAGTGTCTATCACAAGCACCTGCATTAGGTATGCCAGATTATGAGAAGCCCTTTGAATTGTACGGTACTGAAAGTGCTGGGTGCGCGGCAGGAGTCTTAACACAGAGACATGGTGATGCCAGCAGACCGGTAGCCTACTACAGTGCACAGTTGGACACTGTAGTGCGGTCTCTCCCCACTTGCTTGCGAATTGTTGCAGCGATAGCTTTGCTGGTAAGTAAAAACGAGGACGTAGTGTTAGGACATGACCTGACCATCCATACACCTCATGCAGTATCAGCCTTACTAAACTCCGCCCAAACCAGACATGTCTCATCTGCTTGGTTTACAAAGTGGGAATTATCACTGATGGCCCCTGTAAATATCACCATTAAGAGATGCAGCTCACTAAATCCTGCAACCTACTTGCCAAGTGTGCCTGGACAGGCACAAAGGGTGGAGGATGAGAATGATGATGAAGGAGGATTTAGTGCAGATACTGATACACATGATTGTATGGAATACCTGAACCAAACTTTCACTGCGAGACCTGACATCAGTGACAACCCAGTGGAAGGAGTAGACTGTACCTTCTACACTGACGGTAGTTGCCACAGACAGATGGAATCGGGAGACTTGTGCACTGGATATGCAGTTGTAGATGACGAAGGTATCATAGAAGCTGAACCCCTTGGCCCACCGCACTCAGCACAAGTTGCTGAGCTGGTCACCCTAACCAGAGCATGTGAATTGGCCAAGGGTAAGTCAGCTAATATATACACAGACTCTAGTGACGCCTTTGGAGTGGTGCATGATTTTGGGCCCCAATGGCGCCTCAGAAATTTCATGACGGCAGCTGGCACACCTGTAGCGCATGTGTCCCACATCAAAAGGCTTCTGACAGCAATACAGGAACCAGAGTGGCTGTTATCAAGTGCAAAGCACACACTTACAACCAAGACCCAATTTCACTTGGTAACAGCCGGGCAGACGAAGCTGCTAAATCAGCAGCAAGCACCCCCATACAGATGAACATCACATCACTGATGACATTTAACATGGTCAACACACAACAGCTAATTGAAATGCAAAATTAGTGTTCCCTACAGGAAAAGGCGGTCTGGAAGTCGAAGGGGTATGGTCAGGAGTCCTCAGGACTTTGAACAGGTGGACCCGGTAAGCCAGTAGCCCCCAGAGCATATCTTCCAAGTCTAGCTGAGGCAGCACACGGTCTGACTCATCTGGGCAAAGAAGGTATGTGCAAGCTGGTAAGAGCCTACTGGTGTGCGCCAGGATTCTCTTCTCATACAGGTAAGAGAGCAATGACATGTTTTACTTGCTTGAGGAAGAATATTGGTAAGACAATACCAACAGAGCCATCCCATATCCCTCCTACAGACTGACCTTTTCAGGTAATACAAATCGACTTCGTACAGTTACCACCCTATAGGAATTTGAAATGTGTTAGTATGTATTGATGTATTTTCCAACTGGGTAGAAGCATTCCCTGCTGCCACAATGATTGAAAGTGATAGGGGTACCCATTTTACAGGTGAAGTCTTTCAGGTCATGTGCAAACTGATGGGAATTAATAACAAGCTGCCTACTCCATACTGGCCACAAGCAAGTGCAAAGGTAGAGAGAGTGAACAGCACTATTAAGAACAAGCTGAGCAAAGTGATGGCTGAAACTGGATTGCTGTGGCCAGAAGCTTTGCCACTAGTGTTGTACAGCATCAGAACCACTCCCAGGTCTCCACTTAACTTGTCACCCTTTGAAATTCTTTTTGGTCGACAACCTCATATAATGATAGACCCCCAGGATGATTTGAAATGCAATAATGAAGTGACTGTGAAATATTTGGCTAGGATGAACCAGCAGCTGAGAAATCAACAAAGAAATCTAAAGCTGGTGATTCCTGACCTACTGAAAAGTAATTGTCATGACATTGAGCCTGGGGATTATGTGATGATTCGAAATTTCTTATGCTCAGGTTGCCTCATAGACAGGTGGGAAGGACCATACCAAGTCTTGTTAACCAGCACGACAGCACTAAAGGTCGCCTAAAGAGAGACTTGGGTCCACTCGTCCCACTGCAAGAAGGTCGCTGACCCGGAGAGAACTCGTGACAAAGAGCAAGGTGAATAGAACCTCGTATCACTAGAGTGTTTGTTCCGGGAAAGTTGAGAGGCAGGACTGTTGAACGGCACCTGAGCGCGGAGAGCAACAAGACCAAGTACAGTTGTCGCACCATTTTCTTTTTTCACCCCCCCCCCGCATTTTCCTTTCTTTTCTCCTCCTTATTTTCCTTCTTTCCCCTAACGAAATGGATCTATCACAAGAGACTGCGTTTCAGGTTCTACTGGTATTTTTGTTTTTGATCAGGACAATTTGTTTTGGTGAGGGTCCCAGAGAGGTCGGGCGGGGATCTGGAATGGGTTCTGATGGCGAGTACCAATTTGTAGGATCTCAGGAGCAGCACATCACTCGAGTAAAGGCTGGTATCAGTAAGTGCTCTGGTAGTCATGAAGCTCAGAGGCAATGTGAAGGGTTATTGTCTGATGAATATTGTATTTGTAGGAATTGTGAGAACATAGTCGAAGATGGGTGCATCCAGAGATGTCAGTCCAGCATTAATATCGATATGGACCGACATCCGTTGAGTGATTACCACTCACTAGCGGGTAAGGTCTTAAACCAGACGGAATGTTGGGTGTGCGCACAGGTACCTCAAGGACAGAGTAAGTCAGGATTAGTACCATACCCTTTAGCAATAGATGAGGTACTCGAATTATGGGGTGGAAGACCAGTGGACAAGAAATTCAATATATCTAGGCCCCCTAGCTTGAAGCTATGTAGATAGGTCCCTGTTGTGTTTCAATATTTCCAATTTCTGAACACCAGGAAATTGGGAAGTGACTTGGAATAACCAGACAATGACTTTTTCACACAGAGCTGATAGGATTCCTATCGACTCTGAAATTGTACGCAGGATAGCCAACAGTGGAAGGTATTTTCGGTATAGTTATACCTGTGGAAGCAAAACCATGTGGGTTGGAAAAGTATCGTCAGGGTATTGTGCCCATATCATTCAGCCTGATACTTGTACTGAGCAGATGAGAGAACTAGGGATTGGTTTCTTTACATGGAAAGTTTGCAATATGGTGATGTTACATTTTGTCCCCTATGTTCTCCCAGATGATGCCTATTTCATATGTGGGAGGAAAGCGTACAAGTGGTTAACTCCGAGCTCTGAGGGATTGTGTTATATTGGGAGAGTACTACCGGAGGTCATGACCATAACCCACGACAAAATGAAAGACATTCGCCGCAGCGCTCAGACTTCTTATACTCATACCCACTATGAACACATCATCAAGAGACACCTCATAGATAGGGCAGATCATGCAGCCTCTGATTTGATCCATGAATTCAGTTCCTTCTCGCATTACATATCACCCGTACTGCCAGAGGAACTATAAATTATAGGTACATCCACGCGCTAGCGAACTTGATAGACAACATCACCAAAATGTATGATGACACCTTCAGGTATACGGGAAGGGAGTTACAAGCCTACAAGAAGGAACTGATCCAGCACAGGGTGGTCCTTAATTATGTTACAGCCATGACAGGTGGGTACTGTGTTACCCTGGCAACTCAATATGGCGTGAAGTACGTATATCACGAATAGCACTGACGACCCCACGGAGATCATCGATCAGAAGATGGACGAGATCTTACAGTTGAAGTGGGAGTTCAGGAGGAAGCAAAACCTTACCTTAGCGACTGTGGGTAATGAACTGACTGGCTGGGTCTCATGGTTGAACCCACGCAAATGGTTCTCAGGGTTAGGGGAGTGGGCTCAAAATGTCATTATGAGTGTGGGGAAGTTTCTCCTTTGTATCCTGGGAGTCATCATAAATATTGGTCTGATATTCAGGTGTGTTCGAATTCTAACACGGCGCAAGCGCAGCACAATTTCATGAGTCTAAGGGGCGAGGGCGCTGTTACAGCAGCAGATTTAATTTATGACCCCTCAATAGAAACTGTGATATGATAAGAATTGTAAAAATGAATTTCATGGCCTATTTCTTTCACCCGTTTTTCTCTGTCTCCCCCTCTGCCCAGATACATCCAACCGGAAAAGACATCAACCCTACCCAAAATGTTTATGTGAATGTATTTTTATATATGTGTCTTATCTTCATCTCTGCAACCTCCAGTTAATGGCACACATAGTCGACAGGTGATAGCCACATATACTAGCACTTACATATGTTCCCCCTCCATGTATCATCAACTAAATGTGCACCCCATTTGTTGGATTAAGAAGCCGAAAAGAGCTCGGTAGTGTTTGTTTGCCCATTTACAGACCCTTAATACGGGATGAGAAGGATTTAATGTATACTTCGCAATACCTTGAAGCTTATTTAGAACATATCCGGCACGATGATACATACCCCTCAGACATTGATTCATACATACATGCTTTTTACTATCCAACTAGGTCATACATTTCCCACCTACAACTCTCCCCCGATCATCCAAGCTTCTGTATATATTGTATAGGTAATATTTTTCTGTTTATTGATTAGTTAGCGGCAGTTATTGATGACTGCCAAAGGGTGGACTGTTGAAGATGAAAAATATTGCAGTACACACATCACGTACAAACTACACACAGATGGCCTCCGTGCACGTACTTGCTCTGCCGTGCGTGCGCATATTTGCAATTTGCGTATGGTCGCACCCGCGGTCCTGCGTATTAGCGCGTGGTATGAGTAATTATGGTAGTGTTTGTGATCGCATGGAAAAGCCATAAAAACACATTACATATTTAATCCAAATAGTGCACAATGTACACATAATCTCCCTGCACCACACCAGCAAGTTATACTTGCTTAAAGGGTATAAGAACAAAGGGATTCATCTTTACAGGATAGGAGGGGACAGAACTAGGTTATAAGGTGGTGTTTGGTATCCAGCTGTAGGGTATTTTAAGAGCAATATTCCGGTGTTGGTTTGCAGAAGATCGCACGCTCCTGCGAATAGTTATGCACAGGAGCAGAATATAAATATTAACTGTATTTACTGTGCTCTTGATATGCGGCTGGAACCCAGAGGAGACCATCTGCAAGTGCACCTGGAACAGACATTGCCCACCTATTCAAACTGACCTATGACCTCTCCTGTACTGTAAACGTGCATCCCTGTGTCCAATGGATAAAAGATTACAGTTCCCATTGTGTTAGGTTTTGGACAAATGTATAAATAGCCAGCTGCAGGCCAGGTCACACTCTCAATCTCTGAAGATCATCAACCTTGATGATTGAGGACCGGACCGGGAAGCGCAGGCGAACAAACATATGTACCATTGACTGTAGCCTTTTTCTCTAATTGTGTTGTATTATCATTGTAACCCCCTGCTAGTAAAGATAACCGTTGTGGGTTGGACCTCAACCTAGTTTTTGAATTACAATTGGTGTCGTGTCCCATTT
Source organism: Pseudophryne corroboree (assembly GCF_028390025.1). Lineage (NCBI taxonomy): Eukaryota > Metazoa > Chordata > Amphibia > Anura > Myobatrachidae > Pseudophryne > Pseudophryne corroboree. Next base: position 420,065,342 of record NC_086447.1, on the reverse strand, counting down.
CCTTGCTAAGCTTTAAAGTGTATTTACAGCCACTCGGGCTGCTGCATTGTGCTAACAGTGTATAGGCCTGTGTACGCAAACTGTGTAGTCACTACGCCCTTTCGGCGTACGTACGCAGAGTGCATACACGGTATGATCTTGTGTACGTAAGGTTTGTGACCAATATAAGGGTGAAAGGTTAATTACAGCGGCCGCAGCGGCTCAATATTAAAGTGTATTAAGTGTGTTTAAATTATAGCATTTAGTCCTGTAAGTAAATCAACATTTACAGATCTATCTCTCTTATTAGAGTAATTAGAGTGAGGTGACTTAGATTTATTATCCTCATATTCTGTCAAAACTTCATATCTATTTGGATGAACATAATTCCTATAGGTAGGTTTCTGTACTGTATTCCTACCAATTTTGGAGTGATCATTTTGATGGGATTTGATATTATCTCTCCTTGGGGTGAATATCTCTTTTCCTCTCTCTCTCTGTCTAAAAGTACGGACTACATTATTTTCATAATCCGAGATATCTCGTTTCATTTTTTTCTGTTTAATGCTCATAATATTTTGTTCGTATTTGACCACCTTATCATTAATGACCTTATCTCTATTGTTGAATTCCTCATCTTTATCATATATCTCCATGTTTTTTCAATAAATCACTTTCTTTTTCCAAATGTGTAATTAATCATGCCACTCAAATCAGGTATAAAAGGGCTTTATACCAACCACTACATTACTTGCTCCTGAGGAAGCTGGACTATATAAACCAGCGAAACGCGTTAAGCTATTTGCCTGCTTTGACATCGATCACCACTTTTGACATCTATTTGACACTCCGGCATACAAGTATTGGACATTCCTACTGCAGCATCCACCCAATCTGGACTTTCTTCCTATATGCCAAGGAGAAATACCTGATCCAGTCATCTAACAGGTGGACAATATCTGCATGAAGGACCACTGGTAAATACCTCATACCTGCAATTATCGGCTTTATGCAAAATAACCGATTAGTGATGGACATATCCAGTGACAATAGTCCTTTCTGAGTGTCATTAGCTGTTGATGTGGACATCCAAATTATCAACTCAGGCATATTCTAATTTTTAATATTTAATTTTATTCTCTTTTATTTTATTATGTGTCTTAGTATGTGAATTAAATGTGATTTTTTTATTCACCAAGCCTTTCGGATTTATAGAATTAATTGTCTTTTACACGTGATCAGCCAGTGCTGGTAATCTTTTTTTTTGCTGTTTATTCACCTATTAGGGGATCTTACCACCCCCTTACCAGCTGCTATTGATTGTGCATCCTTTTTTTCTCTCTTTCTATATATTGATTTCGGTTCCAGTTCACCAACAGGGTCACGGTTATTATTCCAGTCTTTTTGTAGTTCCAAAGCCGGATGGCTCTGTCAGACCGATATTGAACCTAAAAGGGCTCAGTCAGCATGTAACTTGCTACAGATTCAAGATGGAATCCCTGCGGTCAGTCATTGCAAGTTTAGAACTACAGGAATTCCTGATTTCGCTGGATCTCAAGGATGCGTACTTACACATTCCAATTTGGCCACCGCATCAGGCGTACTTAAGATTTGCAGTACAACAAAGTCATTATCAGTTTCAGGCGCTACCATTTGGCCTCTCGTCAGCGCCTTGGGTATTCACGAAAGTGATGTCTGTCATGATAGCTCATCTCAGATCCCTGGGAGTGATAATAGTTCCGTACTTAGACGATCTGCTCATCAAAGCTCCGTCTCAACAGATACTCCTTCAACATGCCTTACTAACGTACAATGTACTAGTTCAGCACGGTTGGATTGTCAACTTCAAGAAATCAAGCCTTATTCCATCTCAAAGACTTCCATTCCTAGGATTGATTCTCGATACAGTGGATCAACAAATTTACCGGCCAGAACAGAAAGCACAAAGTATTCGTCATCTGGTACAAGTTAGTGCTGGAACCGCAGACAGTCTCTGTGCATAGTCTCTGCATTTGTGCATTCGACTGTTAGGAAAAATGGTGGCATCTTTCAAAGCACTGCAGTTCGGAAGATTTCATTTGTGTACTTTTCAACTGGATGTTCTCGCACAGTGGTCATGCTCGCATCTACAAATTCATCAGATGGTGCGGTTGTCTCCAAGGGCCAGAGTATCACTTCTCTGGTGGCTCCAAGTACACAATTTCACCGCAGGAAGACGGTTCGGAGTCTGGAATTGGATCATTCTGACAACGGACGCAAGTCTCAGAGGTTGGGGAGCAGTGGTCCAAAATTGTTAGTTTCAGGGTCTCTGGTCAAACCAAGAAAGATTACTGTCAATAAATGTCCTGGAACACAGGGCAATTTACAGTGTGCTGCGACAGGCAGTGCACATACTCCATGCTCAGACTGTCCAGTCAGACAACGCGACGGCAGTCGCATACATCAACAAACATGGAGGAACTCGAAGTCGCATGGCCATGCGGGAAGTTGTTTGAATACTGAATTGGGCCGAGCATCACCAAGTGATATTGTCGGTAGTCTTCATTCCGGGAGTGGACAACTGGGAGGTGGATTATCTCAGTCGTCAGGATTTTCATCCAGGAGAATGGGCGGTAAATCCAGAGGTGTTCCAGATGTTGGTCCACCAGTGGGGTTACCCACAGGTGGATCTAATGTCATCTCGCCAAAATCATCAAAGATCCCAGTATGTGTCCAGAACAAGAGATCCAAAGGCACTGGCAGTGGATGCTCTCACAATCGCGTGGCCGTACAGCCTCGTGTATCTGTTTCTTTTTTTGTCGGATTCGGGTGTGTTTTGGATTTGGGTGTTTTTTTTCAAAAAACACTAAAAAACAGCTTAAATCATAGAATTTGGGGGTATTTTTGATCCCAAAGTATTATTAACCTCAAAAACCATAATTTCCACTCATTTTCAGTCTATTCTGAATACCTCACACCTCACAATATTATTTTTAGTCCTAAAATTTGCACCGAGGTCGCTGGATGACTAAGCTAAGCGACCCTAGTGGCCGACACAAACACCTGGCCCATCTAGGAGTGGCACTGCAGTGTCACGCAGGATGGCCCTTCCAAAAAACACTCCCCAAACAGCACATGACGCAAAGAAAAAAAGAGGCGCAATGAGGTAGCTGTGTGAGTAAGATAAGCGACGCTAGTGGCCGACACAAACACCTGGCCCATCTAGGAGTGGCACTGCAGTGTCACGCAGGATGGCCCTTCCAAAAAACACTCCCCAAACCGCACATGACGCAAAGAAAAAAAGAGGCGCAATGAGGTAGCTGTGTGAGTAAGATAAGGGACCCTAGTGGCCGACACAAACACCTGGCCCATCTAGGAGTGTCACTGCAGTGTCACGCAGGATGGCCCTTCCAAAAAACACTCCCCAAACAGCACATGACGCAAAGAAAAAAAGAGGCGCAATGAGGTAGCTGTGTGAGTAAGCTAAGCGACCCTGGTGGCCGACACAAACACCTGGCCCATCTAGGAGTGGCACTGCAGTGTCACGCAGGATGGCCCTTCCAAAAAACACTCCCCAAACAGCACATGACGCAAAGAAGAAAAAAAGAGGCGCAATGAGGTAGCTGTGTGAGTAAGCTAAGCGACCCTAGTGGCCGACACAAACACCTGGCCCATCTAGGAGTGGCACTGCAGTGTCACGCAGGATGGCCCTTCCAAAAAACACTCCCCAAACAGCACATGACGCAAAGAAAAAAAGAGGCGCAATGAGGTAGCTGTGTGAGTAAGATAAGCGACCCTAGTGGCCGACACAAACACCTGGCCCATCTAGGAGTGGCACTGCAGTGTCACGCAGGATGGCCCTTCCAAAAAACACTCCCCAAACAGCACATGACGCAAATAAAAATAAAAGAAAAAAGAGGTGCAAGATGGAATTGTCCTTGGGCCCTACCACCCACCCTTATGTTGTATAAACAGGACATGCACACTTTAACCAACCCATCATTTCAGTGACAGGGTCTGCCACACGACTGTGACTGAAATGACGGGTTGGTTTGGACCCCCACCGAAAAAGAAGCAATTAATCTCTCCTTGCACAAACTGGCTCTACAGAGGCAAGATGTCCACCTCATCATCATCCTCCGATATATCACCGTGTACATCCCGCTCCTCACAGATTATCAATTCGTACCCACTGGAATCCACCATCTCAGCTCCCTGTGTACTTTGTGGAGGCAATTGCTGCTGGTCAATGTCTCCACGGAGGAATTGATTATAATTCATTTTAATGAACATCATCTTCTCCACATTTTCTGGAAGTAACCTCGTACGCCGATTGCTGACAAGGTGAGCGGCGGCACTAAACACTCTTTCGGAGTACACACTTGTGGGAGGGCAACTTAGGTAGAATAAAGCCAGTTTGTGCAAGGGCCTCCAAATTGCCTCTTTTTCCTGCCAGTATAAGTACGGACTGTCTGACGTGCCTACTTGGATGCGGTCACTCATATAATCCTCCACCATTCTTTCAATGGGGAGAGAATCATATGCAGTGACAGTAGACGACATGTCCGTAATCGTTGTCAGGTCCTTCAGTCCGGACCAGATGTCAGCATCAGCAGCCGCTCCAGACTGCCCTGCATCACCGCCAGCGGGTGGGCTCGGAATTCTGAGCCTTTTCCTCGCACCCCCAGTTGCGGGAGAATGTGAAGGAGGAGATGTTGACAGGTCGCGTTCGGCTTGACTTGACAATTTTGTCACCAGCAGGTCTTTGAACCCCAGCAGACTTGTGTCTGCCGGAAAGAGAGATCCAAGGTAGGTTTTAAATCTAGGATCGAGCACGGTGGCCAAAATGTAGTGCTCTGATTTCAACAGATTGACCACCCGTGAATCCTTGTTAAGCGAATTAAGGGCTCCATCCACAAGTCCCACATGCCTAGCGGAATCGCTCCCTTTTAGCTCCTCCTTCAATGCCTCCAGCTTCTTCTGCAAAAGCCTGATGAGGGGAATGACCTGACTCAGGCTGGCAGTGTCTGAACTGACTTCACGTGTGGCAAGTTCAAAAGGTTGCAGAACCTTGCACAACGTTGAAATCATTCTCCACTGCGCTTGAGACAGGTACATTCCACCTCTTATATCGTGCTCAATTGTATAGGCTTGAATGGCCTTTTGCTGCTCCTCCAACCTCTGAAGCATATATAGGGTTGAATTCCACCTCGTTACCACTTCTTGCTTCAGATGATGGCAGGGCAGGTTCAGGCGTTTTTGGTGGTGCTCCAGTCTTCTGTACGTGGTGCCTGTACGCCGAAAGTGTCCCGCAATTCTTCTGGCCACCGACAGCATCTCTTGCACGCCCCTGTCGTTTTTTTAAAAATTCTGCACCACCAAATTCAAGGTATGTGCAAAACATGGGACGTGCTGGAATTTGCCCATATTTAATGCACACACAATATTGCTGGCGTTGTCCGATGCCACAAATCCACAGGAGAGTCCAATTGGGGTAAGCCATTCCGCGATGATCTTCCTCAGTTGCCGTAAGAGGTTTTCAGCTGTGTGCGTATTCTGGAAACCGGTGATACAAAGCGTAGCCTGCCTAGGAAAGAGTTGGCGTTTGCGAGATGCTGCTACTGGTGCCGCCGCTGCTGTTCTTGCGGCGGGAGTCCATACATCTACCCAGTGGGCTGTCACAGTCATATAGTCCTGACCCTGCCCTGCTCCACTTGTCCACTTGTCCACATGTCCGTGGTTAAGTGGACATTGGGTACAACTGCATTTTTTAGGACACTGGTGAGTCTTTTTCTGACGTCCGTGTACATTCTCGGTATCGCCTGCCTAGAGAAGTGGAACCTAGATGGTATTTGGTAACGGGGGCACACTACCTCAAGAAATTGTCTAGTTCCCTGTGAACTAACGGCGGATACCGGACGCACGTCTAACACCAACATAGTTGTCAAGGCCTCAGTTATCCGCTTTGCAACAGGATGACTGCTGTGATATTTCATCTTCCTCGCAAAGGACTGTTGGACAGTCAATTGCTTGGTGGAAGTAGTAAAAGTGGGCTTACGACTTCCCCTCTGGGATGACCATCGACTCCCAGCAGCAACAACAGCAGCGCCAGCAGCAGTAGGCGTTACACGCAAGGATGCATCGGAGGAATCCCAGGCAGGAGAGGACTCGTCAGAATTGCCAGTGACATGGCCTGCAGGACTATTGGCATTCCTGGGGAAGGAGGAAATTGACACTGAGGGAGTTGGTGGGGTGGTTTGCGTGAGCTTGGTTACAAGAGGAAGGGATTTACTGGTCAGTGGACTGCTTCCGCTGTCGCCCAAAGTTTTTGAACTTGTCACTGACTTATTATGAATGCGCTGCAGGTGACGTATAAGGGAGGATGTTCCGAGGTGGTTAACGTCCTTACCCCTACTTATTACAGCTTGACAAAGGCAACACACGGCTTGACAAATGTTGTCCGCATTTCTGGTGAAATACTTCCACACCGAAGAGCTGATTTTTTTGGTATTTTCACCAGGCATGTCAACGGCCCTATTCCTCCCACGGACAACAGGTGTCTCCCCGGGTGCCTGACTTAAACAAACCACCTCACCATCAGAATCCTCCTTGTCTATTTCCTCCCCAGCGCCAGCAACACCCATATCCTCCTCATCCTGGTGTACTTCAACACTGACATCTTTAATCTGACTATCAGGAACTGGACTGCGGGTGCTCCTTCCAGCACTTGCAGGGGGCGTGCAAATGGTGGAAGGCGCATGCTCTTCACGTCCAGTGTTGGGAAGGTCAGGCATCGCAACCGACACAATTGGACTCTCCTTGTGGATTTGGGATTTCGAAGAACGCACAGTTCTTTGCGGTGCTTTTGCCAGCTTGAGTCATTTCATTTTTCTAGCGAGAGGCTGAGTGCTTCCATCCTCATGTGAAGCTGAACCACTAGCCATGAACATAGGCCAGGGCCTCAGCCGTTCCTTGCCACTCCGTGTGGTAAATGGCATATTGGCAAGTTTACGCTTCTCCTCCGACAATTTTATTTTAGATTTTGGAGTCCTTTTTTTACTGATATTTGGTGTTTTGGATTTGACATGCTCTGTACTATGACATTGGGCATCGGCCTTGGCAGACGACGTTGCTGGCATTTCATCGTCTCGGCCATGACTAGTGGCAGCAGCTTCAGCACGAGGTGGAAGTGGATCTTGATCTTTCCCTAATTTTGGAACCTCAACATTTTTGTTCTCCATATTTTAATAGGCACAACTAAAAGGCACCTCAGGTAAACAATGGAGATGGATGGATACTAGTATACTTATGGATGGACCAGCGACTGCCGACACAGAGGTAGCTACAGCCGTGGACTACCGTACTGTGTCTGCTGCTAATATAGACTGGATGATAATGAGATGAAATTAATATATATATATATATATATATAATATCACTAGTACTGCATCCGGACAGGTATATATATTTATTATGTAATGACTGATGATGGACCTGCTGGACACTGTCAGCTCAGCAGCACCGCAGACTGCTACAGTAAGCTACTATAGTAGTATGTATCAAGAAGAAAGAAAAAAAAAAAAACAACGGGTAGGTGGTATACAATTATGGATGGACCAGCGACTGCCGACACAGAGGTAGCTACAGCCGTGGACTACCGTACTGTGTCTGCTGCTAATATAGACTAGATGATAATGAGATGAAATTAATATATATATATATATATAATATCACTAGTACTGCAGCCGGACAGGTATATATATTTATTATGTAATGACTGATGACGGACCTGCTGGACACTGTCAGCTCAGCAGCACCGCAGACTGCTACAGTAAGCTACTATAGTAGTATGTATCAAGAAGAAAGAAAAAAAAAAAACACGGGTAGGTGGTATACAATTATGGATGGACCAGCGACTGCCGACACAGAGGTAGCTACAGCCGTGGACTACCGTACTGTGTCTGCTGCTAATATAGACTGGATGATAATGAGATGAAATTAATATATATATATATATAATATCACTAGTACTGCAGCCGGACAGGTATATATATATTTATTATGTAATGACTGATGACGGACCTGCTGGACACTGTCAGCTCAGCAGCACCGCAGACTGCTACAGTAAGCTACTATAGTAGTATGTATCAAGAAGAAAGAAAAAAAAAACCACGGGTAGGTGGTATACAATTATGGATGGACCAGCGACTGCCGACACAGAGGTAGCTACAGCCGTGGACTACCGTACTGTGTCTGCTGCTAATATAGACTGGATGATAATGAGATGAAATTAATATATATATATAATATCACTAGTACTGCAGCCGGACAGGTATATATATTTGTTATGTAATGACTGATGACGGACCTGCTGGACACTGTCAGCTCAGCAGCACCGCAGACTGCTACAGTAAGCTACTATAGTAGTATGTATCAAGAAGAAAAAAAAAAAAAAAAACACGGGTAGGTGGTATACAATTATGGATGGACCAGCGACTGCCGACACAGAGGTAGCTACAGCCGTGGACTACCGTACTGTGTCTGGTGCTAATATAGACTGGATGATAATGAGATGAAATTAATATATATATATATATATATATATAATATCACTAGTACTGCAGCCGGACAGGTATATATATTTATTATGTAATGACTGATGACGGACCTGCTGGACACTGTCAGCTCAGCAGCACCGCAGACTGCTACAGTAAGCTACTATAGTAGTATGTATCAAGAAGAAAGAAAAAAAAAAAACCACGGGTAGGTGGTATACAATTATGGATGGACCAGCGACTGCCGACACAGAGGTAGCTACAGCCGTGGACTACCGTACTGTGGTCTGCTGCTAATATAGACTGGATGATAATGAGATGAAATTAATATATATATATATAATATCACTAGTACTGCAGCCGGACAGGTATATATATTTATTATGTAATGACTGATGACGGACCTGCTGGACACTGTCAGCTCAGCAGCACCGCAGACTGCTACAGTAAGCTACTATAGTAGTATGTATCAAGAAGAAAGAAAAAAAAAAACACGGGTAGGTGGTATACAATTATATATATATTATATACAATTTATATATATATATATATATATATATATATATATATATATATATATATATATATATATATATATAATACTGGTGGTGATTAATTAAACTGGTGGTCAGGTCACTGGTCACACTATCAGCAACTTGCAAGTAGTACTCCTAAGCAGACAATCACAATATATATACTGGTGGTCAGTGTGGTCACAATGGCAGTGTGGCACTCTGGCAGCAAAAGTGTGCACTGTACGTTAAAATATGTACTCCTGCTCTCAGACTCTAACTGCTCCCCACTGTCTCCCCCACAAGTCAGATATACAGTCACACTATCACTTCAGCAAGTAGTAGTACTCCTCCTAATGCTCCCCAAAATTACTAAAGTAAATACTGTGTCTCTCTCTACTCTAGTCTCACTCTCTTCTCTATAAACGGAGAGGACGCCAGCCACGTCCTCTCCCTATCAATCTCAATGCACGTGTGAAAATGGCGGCGACGCGCGGCTCCTTATATAGAATCCGAGTCTCGCGATAGAATCCGAGCCTCGCGAGAATCCGAGAGCGGGATGATGACGTTCGGGCGCGCTCGGGTTAACCGAGCAAGGCGGGAAGATCCGAGTCGCTCGGACCCGTGTAAAAAAACATGAAGTTCGGGCGGGTTCGGATTCCGAGGAACCGAACCCGCTCATCTCTACTACAAACGCCTACATCAGTTTCAGCTCATTCCATACGTTCTGTGGGAATGTCATGGGCAGCAGATCGTGGAGCTTCTACGATGCAACTTTGCCATGCAGCTACATGGTCTTCAGTGCACACGTTTGTGCGCTTTTACAAGTTTGATACGTTTGCGGCATCAGCATCTAGCTTTGGTCGTCTAGTGTTACAGGTGCCAAACAGCTCTCCCGCCCAAGGGGGAAACTTTGGTACGTCCCAAGAGTACTCCAGTGACCCCTAGTGGATGAAAAATAAAATAGGATTTTGGTACTTATCAGATAAGTCCTTTTTCTTTGGCTCCACAGGGGGCACTGGACGCCCACCCAGAGCAGTATCACCTGTCTTGTGGTAAGTTCAGTAGATCTTATGGTAACACATTCTCACAGACTTGTTCAACTGTTAAGGTGATTGTTATCCATTTTCGTGTCAACTGTTTAGTTGTCTGTTACGTTATGTGTCAACTTCATTGTTGTCTGTTATGTTATATGTAAGTCTCCATTGGTCCTCCTCTCTATCATTCCTATTCGGCTCAGTAAAAACACTGAGGTATCTTGGGATTATGGAGGGTGTGGAGGGTTACTAATTTAAATATTTAAATGTGCCTATCCCTGCTAACACCCCATCCATATCCCAAGAGTACTCCAGTGCCCCCTGTGGATTCAAAGAAAAGGATTTATCTGGTAAATACCTAATCCTATTTTCAGTCTCTGTTTGTGCTCTGCTCTGCAGTCACACTATACAGGGGATTTTTGTCAGGTACTTTGTCTGCTTATATTGTACTGTTACGCCCTAATGTTACGCTTTCATATAATGTCAGCTAAAAAGGGTGGTAAATCCATGGCTGACCCTGCACCATGCAGTGCTGACGCCACGCATCTTTCAGAGGAAAACATTGCAGCGGAAGGGTTCAGGGGCTGGGGGTTCTATACCCTCCAGTCAGTCTGGAGCAATGGGGAGCACATCAAGACCCACCTTGGGCTGCTTTCTCTAATTTACTGACTACGCTAGTTACTAGACTTGCGCCCCCTGTGGGACCTCCTGTGCCATTACAGCCACATATTGTCCCTGCAGTTAATCTGCCATAGGCAGATATTATGTCCTCGCAGTTACAGCAATTAAATCGGTCTTTGACTAAGCAAAATCCTAACTCTCGCCCGCCTAGGACCAAGGGGTCATCTAAGCGGGCCATACAATCCACACATGTTTCGGATACTTCATCCGATGAAGACGGTGCATACACTGACCCCTCAGACACTGATGCAGATGCTTCTGATGGGGAATCTATGACACAAGTGGATGTTCCTGACCTATTGGAGGCTATCAGGTTCATTCTTCAGATTGATTATGACAAAGAACCTCCCGCTACCACGAAGAAACCAGATAAATTCAAGCGTCAGAAGGTTAAAATTAGTTTTACCTCATTCTGACCACTTAGTTGATATACGTCAGGAATCCTGGGAATAGCCAGGAAAGAAATTTTCTGTCTAAAAAGATGCTAGCTTGTTATCCCCTCGTTGCAGAGTTAAGTAAAAATTGGGAAACACTGCCGCCGGTGGATTCACAAGTCGCGCATTTGGTGGTGTCTTCTGCTTTGCCTGTCACTACCGTCACCTCATTGAAGGAACCGACGGATAAGCATGTGGAGGGTTGCTTGAAGTCTATTTACACTCTTGCAGGAGCTGTGCATAGGGATAGGGCCACTTTAGTGGCTTCTTGGGCCGCAAAAGCTATTGAGGCCTGGGTTCAGGAAGTTGAAGCGGAGCTACCTTCTGATTTTCCTGATAATGCTAGACAGTGTCTCTCATATATTATTACAGCTTCTCATTATATTCAGGAGGCGGCATCTGATGCCGGTGTCCTGGCGGCCAAAGCATCTACTATGTCCATTCTGGCTCGCAGGATTCTCTGGTTGCGGTCCTGGTCTGTTGATCTGGACTCTAAAAAGACCTTGGAGGTGATCCCTTTTAAGGGAAACATACTTTCTCCGGCTGGGTCCACAGGTTATCCACAGAATAACATTGGGATATGCTGGAGAGACAGCGGAAATGGCACCAGTCACGAGCTTTCTGGCCTCCCAGGATGCATCGGGGCTTCAAATCAGTTTTTTGTTTGGTGCGGCAGGAGCCGGACCATGGTCACAGGGCTGCTGTTAATAGCAGCCTGAAGCTTTTATTATTTTATTTTTATAGTCTTAATATGTTTTTGAGTGATCTTTCTTAAAAGCGTCTTAAATGCATGCTAGAAAGAGTCGCTCCAACAACTCTCCACCGGGTTGCAACAACGCTTACCTTCGCGGTACAGTGCTGTCTCGGCGAGCGTCTGTGTCGGATGATTCTAGCAGGTCCAGCAGACGTTACCAGGCTGTGGCCGGAGCATGGGGAGAAGGTAAGTCATCGGTTTCCTCTTACTAGGGGATTCCGGACACAGCTACACTGTATTGGAGGAGACTACAAACAGTGGTTGATGCGCCGCCACTCTTAAGTGCAACAGCGCTATGCTTTAGGGATCATAGGCGCCAGGACTAGGTTGAGGCCACGATCCTTAGAGTTTATGTCAACGGGGGGAGTTAGATGCTCTCCTGGTCGCCCCTCCCCCAAGTTCATAACCAGTTTCCGCGCGTCTCCCGTCCATGAACTAATGACCTCACTTCCGTCTCAGACGCTACCACGAGGGTACTCGGTCGCAGCTTAGACGCTGTGATGGTGCACACTAGACTTTCCACGTAGACTAGGTCGCAGACAGGAGCGTCTGCATACACTTATCGTTCTCTGAGCATCTGTGTCCGTTAATGAGCATCTGTGTCTCTCTGTTATGCACACCAGTGCCTGCAGGAAAGTACTGGTGTCAGAACTGTTATGCACTCCAGTGCCTGCAGGAATGTACTGGTGTTTGAACTGTTATGCAAAACAAATGGACTCACAGACAGACTGGGGAATATGACATAACGTACACAGAAGGTGATAGGGTAACAAAATACACACAAAGTGAACAGAGAAGCCCAGAGGCTAAGGAACTGGGTATCTCCCTTGTATTAGAACTGCTCAGATGGGAAAAGCAAGATGTTGTGTTTTAATACGTAGAGAACCCGAAATGCTGTTGCTAAGGGCAACAGCAAAACCCTAAAGGGTTACCAACGGGTGTGGCAGTAAACTCCTTGGTCAGAGATGGAATGATAGACACAAGGAGAGTCTCCACAATCCTAATTCTCACTTGCAGTGCACAGGTTCAGCTTACTGCCACTAAACTGACCCCTGACACCTAGCACAGTGAGACAGGATTAGACAGGCAAGTCTTAGAATACAGCCGCAAACTTGCTAAGTTCACAGAGTAGTAACAGAACCCCAGCAAGCTAAACGACTGACTCCAGTCTTACTGCTAGGTCTGGATTGGCAGAGTGTAATACCAAATCCCCAGGCCTATTTGCAGTAAGCAACAAACAAATACAAAGCTACACAGTACTGGCTAACTTTCATGAACTGACTAACCAACAAAGATTCAGCAGCATCTGCTTACCCTGAAAAGAGGCCTTATAAAGCAGGTGCTGTCCACGCCCCACTCAGACCTCACAGACTGTGAGCACAAAAACCAGCACCGGATCCCCTGCCGTGCACAGAGCCTATAACCACTGCACAGCAAAAGACCCGAACCGGAGTATCAGCTGCGCTCAGGTTACTCCACTAGCACTTGTCTCCCGGTTGCCATGACGACGTGGCAGCACAGGGCAGGAGACCCTAACAGTACCCCCCCTCTGACGAGGGGTCAAAGAACCCCTACCACCGGGTTTATCGGGGAACTGCGAGAAGAAAGAGCGTATCAGTCTGGGGGCATGAAGATCACAACTGCGCACCCACGACCGCTCCTCCGGGCCATACCCCTTCCAGTGCACCAAAAATGACAGCCGATCCCGAACCACCTTGGAGTCAAGAATCCTTTCAACAACAAACTCCCTCTGGCCACGTATCAGAAGAGGGGAAGGTCTTCCACTGGAAGAAGGATTACTAATCGCCCGTTTTAAAAGGGAACAATGAAATGTTTTATTGATACCCAAAGAACGGGGCAGATCTAACTGAAATGCCACCGGATTGATAACCCTGGTGATCTTATAAGGGCCGATGAACCGGGGGCCTAACTTATGAGATGGCTGTCTCAACTTCAAATTCTTGGTAGACAACCAGACGAAGTCTCCTAATTTGAAGCTGCAGGGTCTTTTCCGCTTATCAAAAACCCTTTTGGTCACTAATGACACAGACACAAGGGCTTTCTTCACTTTCCGCCAAATACCTCTAAGGACCGAAACCACAGAGGAACCACCAGGCGTGGAGTTCAGGGGGTCAAAAGAATTGGCCTTAGGATGATGCCCATACACACAAAGGAAGGGAGAGATCCCTGTAGCAGAGTGAGCCGCGTTGTTATAGGCAAACTCCGCCATGGACAGATGAGCAACCCAGTCAGTCTGACACTTGGAGACATAACACCTGAGGAACTGCTCCAAGGACTGGTTCACCCTTTCAGTCTGCCCATTAGACTGCGGATGGTAGCCTGACGACAAGCTGACAGAAATCTGGAGATCGGAACAAAATGCCCTCCAGAATTTGGCCACAAACTGGGATCCGCGGTCAGAGACCACATCAAGTGGCAACCCGTGGAGACGCACAACATGCAGCATAAATAATTCAGACAGGCGTCTGGCTGATGGCAGCCCAACCAGTGGAACGAAGTGCGCCATCTTCGAAAACCTGTCAACGGCAACCCAGATGGCTGTCATCCCCGAGGATTTGGGCAAGTCCACCACAAAATCCATTGAAATGTGGGTCCATGGCTTAGATGGGATAGAGAGTGGATGTAATGGGCCAACAGGAACCCCTCTAGGAGTCTTATTTCGGGCACAGATGTCACATGCCCGAACCCACTGATCCACATCCTTAGCCACCGAGGGCCACCACACCGCCCTAGATAGCAACTCCCGAGTTCTGGCAATACCCGGGTGACCTGCCGACTTCTTGGCATGGAATTCCAGGAACACTCGCTGTCTTAACCTAGGAGGCACAAACAAAAGACCTACCGGAAGGTCTGGAGGAGCCTGCTCCTGTGCTCTAAGGACTAATGATAAGAGGTCCTGGGTAATGCCCACTTTAATACATGATGGGGAAACAATGGGCAACGGCTCCTCGGTGGTCTCCTGGATTGGAGCAAAACTCCGCGAGAGCGCATCAGCCTTGATGTTTTTTGACCCAGGGCGATATGTTATCAAAAAATTAAAGCGAGCAAAAAACAAAGCCCATCGTGCCTGCCTGGCATTGAGACGCTTCGCTGACTCTAAATATGCCAGATTCTTATGGTCAGTGAGAATTGAGACCACAAACTTAGCCCCCTCAAGCCAGTGTCTCCACTCCTCGAGTGCATCCTTAATAGCCAACAATTCCCGGTTACCCACGTCATAATTCATCTCGGCAGGCGAAAATTTACGGGAAAAGTAAGCACAGGGATGAAGGCGATTATCAGACACTCCCATCTGAGAAAGCACTGCCCCAATACCCATCTCAGAGGCATCCACCTCCACCACAAAAGGACGCTCTGGATCTGGGTGTCGCAGCACCTTGGCCGAAACAAATGCCCTTTTGAGACGGGCAAAAGCCGCTTTAGCCTCACAAGACCAGTGAGCAACATCCGCCCCTTTCTTAGTGAGTGCCACCAAGGGCGCCACTATAGACGAAAATCCAGCGATAAATCGTCTATAAAAATTCGCAAAGCCCAGGAAACGCTGAAGCGCCTTCAAACTAGTGGGCTGCACCCAATCCAGGACTGCCTGTACCTTGGAACCCTCCATTTGGAAACCTTCTGGGGAGATAATATATCCTAGAAATGCGATTTGCTGAACTTCAAATTCGCACTTCTCCAGCTTCGCCCCAAGCCGGTGGTCTCTGAGTTTCTGGAGGACTAAGCGTACATGCTTCCGATGTTCCTCCAGGGAATGGGAGAAGATTAGGATGTCATCTAAGTATACAACTAAGAATCTATCCAAATATTCCCTGAGCACATCATTCATGAAATCCTGGAAGACTGCCGGGGCATTACAGAGCCCAAAAGGCATCACCAAATATTCATAATGCCCTGAGTGGGTATTAAAGGCAGTCTTCCATTCATCCCCCTCTCTTATTCGGATTAGATTGTACGCACCGCGTAGGTCAATCTTAGAAAAAATGGTGGCAGTACGAAGCTGGTCAAACAAGACCGAAATGAGAGGCAGTGGGTATGAGTTTTTAATCGTGATACGGTTCAATTCCCTGAAGTCGATGCAGGGTCGCAACGAACCGTCCTTTTTACCCACGAAGAAGAACCCCGACCCAACTGGAGACTGTGAAGGTCTGATAAATCCCTTAGCCAAGTTCTCCTGAATGTACTCTGCCATAGCCTGAGTCTCAGGACGTGACAGGGAGTACAACCTGCTCTTGGGAAGCTTAGCATTTGGCAACAAATCAATGGCACAGTCATAGGGGCGATGGGGAGGTAGTACCTCTGCAACTTTTTTGGAGAACACGTCCGCAAAATCTGCATAACACCCTGGCAATCCTGGCAAACTTAGCTGCGAGAGCCTGACTGGAAGGCTCAAGCAACTCCTGAAACAATCAGTACCCCAACTAAGAATCTCCCCAGAGACCCAGTCAAATTGAGGATTGTGGGCCCTTAACCAGGGTAACCCCAACACCAATGGGGCAAAAGTACAGACAGTCACATAAAAGGACAATTTTTCAGAGTGTGTGGCTCCAATAAACAAAGAAATCTGGCTAGTGCAAGAGGTAATTTTACCTTGGGATAATGGTTCCCCGTTTAACCCACAAATCTCAATTTCCGATGCCAAGGGCACTAAGGGAACAGAGTGTTTCAGGGCGAATTGGCGGTCCATAAAAACCCCGTCGGCCCCACTGTCCACAAAGGCCTCAGTCTTGACAGTTTGACCGAGGATCTCCAAGGTCACCGGAATGATAAAAGTCTTCTTGGGAAATTCTGATTTCTGGCCTGACAGGATATTTCCCATCACCCTCAGGCCCTGAAGTTTTCCGGCTTTTCTGGGCATGATACTACCACATGACCTTTATTCCCACAGTACAAACACAACCCCTGCTGTCTCCTCCGCGTCTTCTCACGCGAGGAGAGGCGGGTAGCCCCAATCTGCATAGGCTCCTCAGAAAATTCCTCAGAGTCTGAGGTTCCCTTGGGAAGGAAGGAAATCTCAGTCTCCCTTTCAAGCCTACGCTCTCTCAGCCGTCTATCCACCCGGATGGATAACTGCATGAGCTGATCCAAGCTATCAGGCAAGGGATATTGTACCAGTTGGTCCTTTGTCTGGTTAGAAAGACCTCTTCGGTACTGGTGTCTCAGGGCTGGGTCATTCCACTGGGTATCATGGGCCAACCTCCGAAACTCCGTACAGTAAACCTCAACTGGCCTTCGCCCTTGCTTAAGGATCGAAATCTGAGCCTCGGCTGAGGCCGTCTTGTCAGGGTCATCATACAACATGCCCAGTGCCGTAAAAAAAGCATCAACACTTTTAAGCGACGGACAGTCAGGCTGCAACCCATATGCCCAGACCTGTGGGTCTCCTTGTAGCAAGGAAATCACTATGCCCACCCGCTGAATCTCCGACCCAGAAGACTGAGGCCTAAGCCGGAAGTATAGCTTGCAGCTCTCCTTGAAACAAAAGAACTGCGAGCGATCTCCAGAAAAACGATCCGGGAGATTTACTTTCGGCTCCTTAACCCCTGCAGGTGCTGCTGCTGCGGGAGCTCCGCCAGCAGCCTGGGAGGTGTGCATTTTAATGGACAAATCATTAAATTGTCGAGTCAGGACCTGCACCTGATCGACCACCTGTTGCAACGTATTTTGAGGGGTATGCTCCATATTCCCACAAAATTTCAACAGGAGTATTAGGCTGCTGAATATGTTATGCACACCAGTGCCTGCAGGAAAGTACTGGTGTCAGAACAGTTATGCACTCCAGTGCCTGCAGGAATGTACTGGTGTTTGAACTGTTATGCAAAACAAATGGACTCACAGACAGACTGGGGAATATGACATAACGTACACAGAAGGTGATAGGGTAACAAAATACACACAAAGTGAACAGAGAAGCCCAGAGGCTAAGGAACTGGGTATCTCCCTTGTATTAGAACTGCTCAGATGGGAAAAGCAAGATGTTGTGTTTTAATACGTAGAGAACCCGAAATGCTGTTGCTAAGGGCAACAGCAAAACCCTAAAGGGTTACCAACGGGTGTGGCAGTAAACTCCTTGGTCAGAGATGGAATGATAGACACAAGGAGAGTCTCCACAATCCTAATTCTCACTTGCAGTGCACAGGTTCAGCTTACTGCCACTAAACTGACCCCTGACACCTAGCACAGTGAGACAGGATTAGACAGGCAAGTCTTAGAATACAGCCGCAAACTTGCTAAGTTCACAGAGTAGTAACAGAACCCCAGCAAGCTAAACGACTGACTCCAGTCTTACTGCTAGGTCTGGATTGGCAGAGTGTAATACCAAATCCCCAGGCCTATTTGCAGTAAGCAACAAACAAATACAAAGCTACACAGTACTGGCTAACTTTCATGAACTGACTAACCAACAAAGATTCAGCAGCATCTGCTTACCCTGAAAAGAGGCCTTATAAAGCAGGTGCTGTCCACGCCCCACTCAGACCTCACAGACTGTGAGCACAAAAACCAGCACCGGATCCCCTGCCGTGCACAGAGCCTATAACCACTGCACAGCAAAAGACCCGAACCGGAGTATCAGCTGCGCTCAGGTTACTCCACTAGCACTTGTCTCCCGGTTGCCATGACGACGTGGCAGCACAGGGCAGGAGACCCTAACACTCTCATCAGTTATCAGAGCGGCAGTGTACACTAGTAGCATCTGAATCCACTCAGCGTCTTTTGAGCATATTGATTAATATGGAAGTGTGGTAAGTCTCCCTGTATCCCACTCTACGGAGAAAGGCTTATACAGTACTAAAATTCTCTCTACTTGATAGTATGAATTGTTAATTTTGGTATATATTGCATATGAGGTCTGCATATTACTGTTGTTTTCTGCATGATATGTCTGAAAAACTGGTTAAAAAAAGAAATATAATTGTCCCACTTACTTGCAAGTAATTATGATGGTTGATTGTATTCTCATATGACAATGTCTAATATTTAACATGTGACTGCTAGTATGTGTGCTGACTTTTATATGTTGTCAGTTTTGTTCTGAATCCTCAATTCAGGTGCATGGTTGTGGTCAGATTGATCTCACTTCTATATATCTATATATAGGTGATTTTCAGTGACAAATTGTGTAGTAGTAAAAACAGAATATTTACTATGCCTGTGAGTGGCAAAAGTGACGATGATAATTTATCAGGCACTCCTACATCCTTAACATGTTTGTCTTCAATAGCGGACAGATTAACTCCTGCACTTCCACCCCAGGGAATAGGTTGCACTATTAACCCATACATGCAGCTCCCTCCTTATGGTTTGGTTCCAGTAGCTTCTACAAGTAACCAGGTTATTAACCAAGGTGCAGGTAGGACTAATATAGATACATCAATGTTGCAGACTACACAAGATGATACAACAGGTGATGATACAGTATATTCAAATACTCCGTATGATGATCAGTCGCAGGGTTTCAGCTTAGAGGATGTAGCTGAACTTATTGATGCAATGAAGGCTATTCTCTCTTTGGAGGAATCAGCCAAAAGAGTGTCAAAATCTAAAGCAACTGTGTTTAAACGAACAAAAACAGTTAAGACTGAATTGCCAGGGTCAGAGGATCTGATGGAAATGATGGAAGAACCCTCTGCTACGCCCAGTAAAAAATATAAGATTCAGAAAAAGTGGGATTCTTATTATCCATTTCCAGCAGCGGATTGTTCAAAAGGAGAAGTTCCTCCTAAAGTAGATGCACATGTACTGCGACTTGTGCATAAATCTGCTTTGCCATTGTCTTCTACCTCACTAAATGATGTCACAGATAGAAGGGTAGATAGCTTCTTGAAAAATATTTTTTCTCTCTCAGGAGCGGTGGCAAGGCCTGCTATGGCTTCAGTCTGGATGGCAAGGGCAATGGTAGAATGAGTGGAGGAACTAGAGAATGGCCTCTCCCCTCCTAATAGGGAGCAGGAGTCTCATATAGGCCGTATAAGACAAGCTGCACAATATTTGGAAGAAGCAGCAATTGATATGTGTACGATTGCTTCTAAAGCATCAGCCTTGACGGTAGCCGCTCGTAGGGCAGTTTGGCTATGCACTTAGAAAGCAGATGCAGAATCCAAGAAAGCTTTGGAAGTGTTGCCTTTCACTGGTAATATATTGTTTGGAGAACAATTGTCAGATATTCTAGAATCGGAAGCTGAATCCAAAAAGGTCAGATTTCCAGCTAGTTATAACCCTAATACTAGGGGTTCAAAATTTCGGGTATTTCGATGGCAAGGCAAAGCAAAAGAGGAGTCTAAGCAACCCCAGTTCAATAGATCAGCCAGGGGTAGGAAGCAATGGGCTAGTAGAAGGCCAGCTTCCAAGCCAGAACAGAAGCCATCAGTCTGAGGATACGGGCCTCCGCCTGGAGGATTCCAGGGTTGGGGGCAGACTCCTTCAGGAGGCAGCCTCCTCAAAGGTTTTTTAGCACCAGCCCATCTTGTATAGAGTCGAAGGCCAACGCCCTGCAAGAAGCAGTTCAGAAATTGCTTCAGTCTGGTGTAATTATCCCAGTACCCCCATCGCAATGGGGACAGGGTTTTTACTCCAATCTATTTTTGATTCAGAAGCCAAATGGGTCATTCCGACAAATTCTCAATCTCAGAATGTTGAACAAATACATTTGGATTCCAAGGTTCCACATGGAGACGTTACGCTCCATAGTTTTGGCTATGGAACCGGGAGATTACATGGTATCCCTGGATATACAGGATGCTTACCTACATGTGCCCATAGCATGGTCTCATCAATGTTACCTCAGGTTTGCCATCCTCCAGCAACATTTTCAGTTACAAGCCTTTCCCTTCGGGCTAGCAACAGCACCCAGGGTATTTACCAAAATTATGGTGGTTATGGCAGCTTATCTCCGCAAGCAGGGGATAAGAATATTTCCATACCTCGACAACCTTTTAATCCTAGCACATTCGCAGGAATTACTTTTGAGCCATCTTCAACAGACAGTAGTTTGTCTACAAAGACACGGGTGGCTCATAAACTGGGAAAAGTCATCTCTGAATCCGTCACAACGGATGGTACATCAATCGTACCTGTATCATGGCCACTCTATACATCTCTCTAGTGTTTAAAGATTCAGTATTTGAAACTGTTTGGTAACTGTTGAGAAATTGAGGTACATGTGCCTCACACCTCCAACACGACTGTAATTAATTTTCCAATATCTATTGTATGAACTTAGCATTCTGAAACTAATTGGTAACTGTTGAGAATTTGAGGAATATATGTCATTAATCCAGCATTCTATAACCCTTTTGTAGCTACTGAGTAATTGAGGTATATGTGCCTCATACCTCCGATGAAGTACGATTGATGTACACTGCAGGTAAATTGTTTTGCTTCTGTTTTTGAGTGATCAGCACATGACTATCTGATATAGAGCAATTGTGTCGCTCTTGGGCAATTGTTTCTAAGTACCAGGGCCTCATACCCCTGTATTCAGTATATATGTGTGTGATCTAATATAAACTAACCACTTTTTCACACAGGTGGCAATATCACACGGCTGGTGGATGGTATGTCCATGTCCACTGTATTGTTGCAAACAGCCCTACAGACATTTTTCGTTGACAACCGAGCCTCATACTGTTGTATAGGTGACCCAATCAAAATAACCAATCAGTGACCTATGATTCAAACTAATTGCCCTGAGAAACCTGTATATGGGCTATACAATTGATAAGATGATGGTCACACCATTTAATTTTTAAATATATCTTTATTTCCCAAAACATTAGTATTAAGGGAATCATTACGCAGACGGACCTTAACGTATTTAATTTTTCTGACTGAGGTCATTTAGATAAGAATACATATATTTTCCAACATATTTTCGCATATGATCACATATTTACTAGTGAATTCACACAGGTTTTTGTAGATTTCAATTTTTAAGGCATATCTAATAAAATTTGTAATTTTATGATTGTTTCATTAATACTAAAAATTATTGTGTTACCTCAGATAAGAGTGCTCCCTACTAGGGTTATCTTGTCTTCTCTGTAGTCTTTTCCTCTATGAATTTCACAGAAGAGGATGGCCTGCTAGTAAACAGACTCTGGCAAGATGGCTCCGAATGGTAATTTCAGAAGCTTATTCTCGTGCTGATCTCCCTACTCCGGCTAATGTCTCTGCTCACTCTACACATAAGGTAGGTCCTTCATGGGCAGCACAGCATGGTGCTTCAGCAGAACAGATTTGTAAGGCAGTCACATGGTCTTCCATTAACACTTTCATTAGACATTATGCCGTGGATACTTTTGCCTCTCATGATGCTGAATTCGGGCGAAAGGTTCTCCTGTCTAATCAGGAGCGTCCCCATCACTAAAACTGGCTTTGGGAATCCCAATGTTATCCTGTGGATAACCTGTGGACCCAGCCGGAGAAATAGACGTTATGGTAAGAATTTACCATTAATAACGTAATTTCTCCTATGTCCACAGGTATCCACAGGGGACCCACCCTGACGCACCTGATTTGAGGATCTTTACAATCACTAAACCTCTTCCCTCTTGCATGGAAGGGTGTGCATGTGTGTTCTTATCGCCTGAATAGGTTTCTACCTGATTCTCCTGCTTAAATTGCTGTGGAAATAACCGATTTGACTGAGTCAGTCGGCGGGATTATATGGAGAAGCCCCGATGCATCCTGCGAGGCCAGAAAGCTCGTGACTGTTTGGTGCCATTTCCGCTGTCGCTCTGGCATATCCCAATGTTATCCTGTAAATACCTGTGGACATAGGAAAAATTACGTTATCAACGGTAAGTTCTTACCATAACGTATATTTTTGGGGTAGATTTCAACAAGATTGTTGCCTACTTAGCATCCGCTAAGACTGCATGTCTGTCTAGTACTACTCCTTCGGCTCCGAAGGCTAAGAGTACTTCCTTTCGTTCCTTTCGACATCCAGGTAAAGCAAATGGTCATGCGTACCCAAAACAGGCTAGAACTTCCAAATCCACTAAGCCCAAACCTAGACGTGCCTGGGCTGTCCGTCAGCCTGCTTCCAAAACAGACAAGCCTGCTGCATGACGGGGCGGGCCTCCCCCTGGGGAATCCCAGGGTGGGAGGCCGACTTCTACGGTTTGCCCAGGTATGGTTATAGACCACTTCGGACGCTTGGGTAAGAGAAGTTGTCACTCATAGATACGCCATATCTTTCAAGAAAGTTCCCCCTTGCCAGTTTTGCTTGACAAACATCCCTTCGGATTGGGTAAAAGCAAAAACTCTTCACTTGGTGATACAATCCCTCCTGGACACAGGAGTGATAGTACCGGTGCCTCTGACTCAGAGAGGCAGGGGGTACTATTCAACCCTTTTCCTAGTTCTCAAACCGAATGGGTCTTCCTGACCCACTCTCAACCTCAAGTCTTTGAACAAATTTGTGAAAGTTTCCAAATTCCGTATGGAAACTCTTTGCTCTATTGTTCTGGCTTTGGCGCTCAAGAATTTTATGGTATCCCTGGACATACAGGATGCTTACCTATATATACCTATTGCAGTGTCGCATCAGCAATACCTGCGGTTTGCTATTGGCAACCTCCATTTTTAATTCCAGGCCTTACCTTTTGGTCTGACCACGGCTCTAAGAATTTTCACCAAGGTCATGACGACTCTCCTCCGCCGTCAGGGTATCAGGATCCTGCTGTATCTGGACAACTTGATGATCCTGGCGAACTCTCCAGAGATTCTCCGTCATCTGGAACGGAAGGTCCAATTCCTCATCAACTGGAAGAAATCTTCCCTTGTACCTGCCCAGAGCATGGTGCACCTGGGAGCACTGTTGGACACCCACAACCAGCGGTTGTTTTTGTCTCTGGAAAAGGTCCTGAAACTTCAGGACAGGATATGATACTTCCTATCCCGCACACCTGTGTCGATACACTCACCTTTGTAAGTACAGGTTGAGTATCCCTTATCCAAAATGCTTGGGACCAGGAGTATTTTGGATATCGGATTTTTCCGTATTTTGGAATAATTTCATACCATAATTAGATATCAAGGCGCTGGAGCCCAAATCCAAGCACAGAATGCATTTATATTTCATATACACCTTATACACACAGGCTGAAGGTCATTTTAGCCAATGTTATAATGTACTTTGTGCATTAAACAAAGTTTGTGTACATACACACAATTCATTTATGTTTCATATACACCTTATACACAGCCTAAAGGTCATTTAATACAATATTTTTAATAACTTTTTATATTAAACAAAGTTTGTGTACATTGAGCCATCAGAAAACAAAGGTTTCACTATCTCCGTCTCACTCAAAAAAGTCTGTATTTCGGAATATTCCGTATTTCGGAATATTTGGATATGGGATACTCAACCTGTACTAGTCCTCATAGTGTCGGCTTTCAACATGGTAGAGTATGCTCAATTTCATGCACGCCCTCTGCAGAGGTTAATATTCTCCAAGTGGGACGATCTGCCTCACGTGATCAGGACTTGCATGACCTCCTTGACTCCGGAGGTCCACCTGTCACTGACCCGGTGGCTACAGGACCAGCAACTGAGCAGGTGTCGTCCCTTCTGGATCTCCAACTGGGTCCTTCTTACGACGGATGCCAGTCTGCGGGGTTGGGGCGTGGTGTTGGAGCAACACTCTTTTCAGGGTCGGTGGACCAAGGAGGAATCTCTCCTCCCGATAAACATTCTGGAGTTGAGGGCAGTGTTCAATGCTCTAAAACTGGCCCTGCCTCTAGTACATAACAAGCCTGTTCAAGTACAGTCGGACAATGCCACAACGGTGGCGTACGTAAATCATCAAGGCGGCACTTGACGTCGCATGGCAATGATGGAAGTGTCAAGGATTCTTCTATGGGCGGAACGCCATCTGCCAGCCATATCGGCAGTGTTCATTCCGGGCATCCTGAACTGGGAAGCGGACTTCCTCGAGCGTCAGGACGTACACGCCGGAGAATGGAGCCTTCATCCAGAAGTCTTTCAACTTCTAGTGGACAAGTGGGGCCTACCAGATGTAGACCTGATGGCGTCTCGACACAATCACAAGGTTCCGGTCTTCAGAGCAAGAACAAGGGATCCTCAAGCAGAGTTCGTGGGTGCGCTGGCAATTCCATGGAACTTTCGGCTGCCGTATGTGTTCCCTCCGGTGTCACTCCTGCCCAGGGTAATAAGTGAGTTCAAGCAAGAAGGAGGAATACTACTTCTAATCGCTCCAGCGTGGCCCAGAAGGCATTGGTTCTCAGACCTGCAGGGTCTCTCGATAGAGTGTCTTATTTTTCTGCAGCGCTCAGACCTCCTCATTCAGGGCCCTTGCATCTACCAGGATTTGGCCTGGCTGGCTTTGACGGCGTGGCTCTTGAAGCTTCAGTATTGAGTGCCAAAGGTTTTTCTGAAGCGGTCATTCAGACTATGTTGAAGGCCTGTAAACCAGCTTCTGCTTGGATTCATCATAGGGTCTGGAATTCTTACTTCGCCTGGTGTGCGACTAACAATTATGATGCATACAAGTTCAGAACTTTTGGCTTTCCTTCAACAGGGCCTGGACTTAGGCCTTCGTCTTTACTCTCTCAAGGTTCATATTTCTGCCTTGTCGATATGGTTTCAGAGAAAAATTGCGACTCTGCCTGATGTTCATGCATTCACTCGGGGTGTAATGCGGTTTCAACATCCCTATGTCCCTTGGGATTTGTTGGTTTGTTCTGGATGCCTTACAAGATTCTCGGTGTGGACCTTAAGTGGCTTACTCTTAAGGTCTTGTTTTTACTGGCTATTGCCTCTGCTAGACGGGTTTCAGATTTGGGTGCCTTGTACTGTCCGTCACACTTTCTGATTTTTCACCGTGACCGGGCGGTTCTTGGAACTCTCCCTGGTTATCTGCCTAAGGTGGTGTCGTCTTTCCAGCTTAACCAAGAGATTGTGGTTCCAGCCTTTACCTCTCCAGGTTTATCCTCCAAAGAGCGGTCTTTGGATGTGGTATGGGCTCTCCGTATTTATGTGAAGAGAACAGCTTCGCTCAGGAGATCTGACTCTTTGTTTTTCTTCTTGTTTTCACAAACGTGGCTGGCCTGCTAACAAGCAGACCTTGACCAGATGGATTAGAATGGTGATTGCACATGCTTATGTACAGGCTGGCCTTCCAGCTCCTGCTGCCATCAAAGCCCATTATACTCGGTCTGTTGGACCTTCTTGGGCGGCCCGCCGTGGTGCAACCCTTGAACAATTGTGCAAGGCAGCTACGTGGTCCTCGGTGAACACATTCATACGGTTCTATGCTTTCGATACTTACGCCTCCCATGATGCTTCCTTTGGACGCCGGGTTCTTGTGCCCGCTACAGTCCGTCCCCTCCTATGAGGAACTGCTTTAGGACATCCCCCATGTAATTCCCTGTGGAATCACATTTTACCCCGCTGCAGAAAAGGAGATTTATTTATGGTAAGAACTTACCTTTTGTTAAATCTTTCTGCGAGGTACACTGGATTCTACAGGGCACCCACCCTGACGCACTTAGCTTCTTTGGGTTGGTATGGAATTAATGGAATTAGCCGCTGGTACCTTCTCCTGTCGTGAGAATGTAGTGTATGTGGCTACTAACCGTGTCGTCTCTTTTACCTGCTACTGCATTGGACTAGTTAACAAAACTGAGCTCCAGTACCTGGAAACAGGGATATAGAGGAGGTGGCGCTATGCATCCTGGGAAAAGTCAAAGCTTTTAGCCTGTTGGTGCCTTGGATCAAGATCCAGCTCTACACCCCAAATGAATTCCCCGTGGAATCCAGTGTACCTCGCAGAAAGAGATTTAACAAAGGTAAGTTCTTACCATAAATCTCCTTTTTCTTATTATGTGCTTCAAATGTGCATACATCCTACCCAGTGGTGTTCTGAAAAATTAAAGAGAAAAAGCAGAAATGGTCAGGTTTTGTAAGGCACAAGAAGAGTTCTGTAGCGCTGTACAATCGGTGTGCAGAACAGGTCCTGTGATCATATCACAGGGATGCAAACGCCCCTGTCTTATAGACGGGAGTGTCACCCCCTGTTTTCCGTGCATTGTGGATGCAGTTTGCCTTGCCACCTGCTACGGCAAGCCTTAGTAAACTAAGGCTTACTTAGCCTGCCGCCGCAGATGAGCTTTGCATTGCAATTTTTACTGAATTAGACCTTAGAGCGGTAACCATGGGGGGGGGGGGGGGGGGGGCGGGGGCATGTGCAGTGCAGCTTGGAAGCTTGCATCTGACATTACGGGAGTGCGGACTGCACCCGGGTATCACCCTTCCAGGAGGTGACACCAAATCCCTGCCCCTCTGCACTGACAGGGAGCCGGGTGCTGCACTGTGATATTTTCTACATCACCCGGTTCCTGTCACTAAGAACAAGCTGGCAGTGCAGCTAAAGTCTCTGGGGGCAGCCCAGCATCTGCAGGAATGCTGGGCATGCCCCTGAAGTGATGAAGATGGGTGCATAATGGAGTCACACCCCTTTCTCGAGAAGCTGCATCCCTTTTCGGCCATGCATCCCTTCAGTGTGCACAAGGGGCTCTATTTTGCTCACAGTGTGTCACCGTGTAATGCTTCTTCCCCAAATGAGTGCATTATATTACTCCGAAAAGGATTATTTAGTGACATGAGGGCCTTTGAAGGAAAATGGGTGGCCAACCTTGTAAAAAGCAGCAAAGACATCAAGGATAATAAACATGGAATAGTGACTCTTAAAGTGGGTAGACACTAGGTGATAAGCTCCATGAGCCATATTGCAAAGTGTGGGCCACCGACATAGTGCATACATAGTGCCGCTGCCGGCCTGAACATGCATGTTTTGACAATATAGTCAGATTGTGCTGCATGTACAGCCAACAGCGGGGGCCATTAACGACCTCCGGGAGCGCACATCAGATGTCGCTCGTAGCATACACACTGGGGGATATTGTAAACCATTTCGCTCAGGAGGGTAAAGAGCTATGTTGTTTACAATATTGCCTAGTGTGTATGCACCTTTTAAGGCCCATATAGACGGGCCGATGTGAGAGAGTGCGATCTGTGCTGAGCGTGCGGGGAGAGATGGGGGGCCGCTCTGAGCGACCCGCTAGATTGGCCTGCATGCAGGCCAATCTAGCACCAGCGATAGCGATGCGCGGGGCTGCGCATTGCTTTCACTGTAGGGGGTACACATGGAGCGTTAATGCTTAAATTCTAAGCAATCTAGTCAGATTGCTTAAAATATCGCTCCGTGAGTACCCCCCTTAAGACTGTGCTATGAGAAGAAAGTGTAGCAAAAGTGTAGCACTGTAGGTTGCCTTGCAATTCAACTATTAACATGACAAAAGGGGAATTGGAAAGGTTGCTCTTACAGGAAAAATGCTGCTGGATCATTATACTGTGTAAGTCCTGGCAGCCTAAGCAAATGGGTACAATACAGGCTTTTTTTTATGTCTTTTTCAAACAGGGTTGAGTAATACCCCATCCCCTGCTGAAGCAGGGGAACCTTGACCACCACTTGTTGAAGACACAATTTTTTAATTGCATTTAAAACTATCTCCCTCTCTGGGGAAGAAGCCGGTAGGGCCGATTTGAAAAACCGGCGAGGAGGCACCTCTTCGAATTCCAGCTTGTAACCCTGGGAAACAATTTCTATTGCCCAGGGATCTACCTGTGAGTGAACCCAGACGTGGCTGAAAAGTCAAAGACGTGCCCCCACTGGGGCGGACTCCCTCAGCGGAGCCCCAGCATCATGCCGTGGATTTTGCAGAGGCCGGGGAGGACTTCTGCTCCTGGGAACTAGCTGTGGTTGGCAGCTTTTTCCCTTTGCCCTTACCTCTGGCAAGAAAGGAAGATCCCCGCACTCTCTTGGGTTTATGCGACCGAAAGGACTGCATCTGATAATGTGGTGTTTTCTTAGGCTGTGAGGAAACATAAGGCCAAACAGTTGATTTACCTGCCATAGCCGTGGAAACAAGGTCTGTGAGACCTTCCACAAACAATTCCTCACCCTTGTAAGGTAAAACCTCCATATGCCTCTTCGAGTCGGCATCGCCCGTCCATTGTCGGGTCCATAGGGCTCGTCTAGCCGAAATCGCCATAGCGTTGGCTCTGGAACCCAGTAGGCCAATGTCTCTCTGAGCATCTCTCATATATAGGACAGCATCTTTAATATGACCCAGGGTCAATAAAATGTTTTCCTTATCCAGCGTATCTATATCAGCAGATAAGGTATCTGTCCACGCTGCTACCGCGCTACAAACCCAAGCCGACGCTATCGCCGGTCTGAGTAAGGTACCAGTATGTGTGTAAATAGACTTCAAGGTAGTCTCCTGCCTGCGATCAGCAGGATCCTTGAGGGTTGCCGTATCTTGAGATGGTAGCGCAACCTTTTTGGATAAGCATGTCAACGCTTTATCCACCCTCGGGGAGGATTCCCATCGTATCCTGTCCTTAGTCGGGAAAGGATACGCCATAAGAATCCTTTTGGGAATCTGCAGTTTTTTGTCTGGAGATTCCCAAGCCTTTTCAAATAATTCGTTCAGCTCGTGAGATGGGGGAAAGGTTACCTCAGGTTTCTTTTCCTTATACATGCGCACCCTCATGTCAGGGACCGAGGGGTCATCTGTGATATGCAACACCTCTTTTATTGCAATGATCATATAATGAATACTTTTAGCAACTTTGCATCATCGTAGTCGACACTCGAGTCAGAATCCGTGTCGGTATCAGTGTCTACTATTTGGGATAGTGGGCGCTTTTGAGACCCAGAAGGCCCCTGCGACATAGTGAAAGGCAGGGCTAAACTCCCTGTACATTCCCCGGACTCAGCTTTGTCCAACCTTTTGTGCAATAAATTCACATTTGCATTTAAAACATTCCACATGTCCAACCAGTCAGGTGTCGGCGTTGCCGACGGAGACACCACACTCATTTGCTCCACCTCCTCCCTAGAAGAGCCTTCCGCTTCAGACATGCCGACACATGTGTACCGACACACCACACACTCAGGGAATTCTCTATCTGGAGACAGTTCCCCCACAAGGCCCTTTGGAGAGACAGAGAGAGAGTATGCCAGCACACACCCAGCGCCAATGACCCAGGGAAAAAAATTACCCAGATAGCGCTTTTAATACATATATATATATATATATATATATATATAACACTGCGCCAAATGATGTGCCCCCCCCTCCCTTCTTTCAAACCCTCTGTCACCGCGTTCAGCAGGGGAGAGTCCGGGGAGCCAGCTTCTCAGCGGTGTGCTGTGGAGAAAATGGCGCTGGTGAGTGCTGAGGAACAAGCTCCGCCCCCTCAGCGGCGGGCTTCGGTCCCCCTTGATTTCTTTTAAAAACTGGCGGGGGATCTCAAATATACAGTGCAGAGCCCATATATGTCCTGATTTGCCAGACCAGAGGTTTAAATTGCTGCCCAAGGCGCCCCCCCTGCGCCCTGCACCCTTACAGTGCCTGCCGTGTGTGATGTGCGGGAGCAATGGCGAGCAGCATTACCGCTGCGCTTTACCTCAGTGAAGATCCGAAGTCTTCTGCCGCCTCTGAAGTCTTCTTTCTTCTCATACTCACCCGGCTTCTATCTTCCGGCTCTGTGAGGAGGATGGCGGCACGGCTCCGGGACGAACAGCTAGGAGAGACCTGCGTTCCGACTTCCTCTGGAGCTAATGGTGTCCAGTAGCCTAAGAAGCAGAGCCTAGCAGTTAAGTAGGTCTGCTTCTTTCTCCTCAGTCCCTCGATGCAGGGAGCCTGTTGCCAGCAGGCTCCCTGAAAATAAACCTAACAAAATGTCTTTCTTTCAGGAAACTCAGGAGAGCTCCCTGTATTGCACCCAGTCTCCTCTGGGCACAGTATCAAACTGAGGTCTGGAGGAGGGGCATAGAGGGAGGAGCCAGTGCACACCCATATCTAAAGTTCTTTTTAGTGCCCATGTCTCCTGTGGAGCCCGTCTATCCCCATGGTCCTTACGGAGTCCACAGCATCCTCTAGGACGTAAGAGAAAGTTAAAAAAAATATTTAAAAAAAAAAAAAACCTCATGTCGACCTTTTGACCTGTCGACCTAGCACATGTCGACCTAGAAACCCTGTCGACCTTCCATCCCTGTCGACCTATAGTGGTCGACCTAAACATTGTCGACCTAGACATTGTCGATCTTCAGACTGGATCCCGCAGATATAACATTTGCAGAGAGAGTTAGATTTGGGTGGGTTATTTTGTTTCTGTGCAGGGTAAATACTGGCTGCTTTATTTTTACACTGCAATTTAGATTTCAGTTTGAACACACCCCACCCAAATCTAACTCTCTCTGCACATGTTATATCTGCCACACCTGCAGTGCAAATGGTTTTGCCCAACTGCTAACAAGTTTGATGCTATGATCAACTCGGAATTACCCCCAATGTTTTATGTTGTGTCATGACAATCTTTTACATATTCATTCTCTTTACTCTTTTAAATCATCTTTTTCCTTATAAGAGTATGATATACTGTATATATTTACATTTTATCGCATATGATTATTTCATGCTATATCACGTACCACATACAAATCTACATGTATGTGAGAATTGCAGTAGCCTACTTCTAATAAAACAATGCCACACACATACCATATTCTTGTACCCATGTTGTACCATATCATGTTTTCACTCTTCAGCATCATTTTATTTCTATAAAAGGCTGACATACATTTGCTATTTATACATCTTACTCTAATTAGTGGTTTGAAGAATTGTACATTAATGAATTGCCATGTGTGTCTGAATATAGTACTGTACTTGTAATTTTATTCCATCTTTGAATTATTCGTACTTCTTTTTAGACTTATTCAGTTTAATACATACTAGGTTTTTAAATTAATATCCCTAACCTAGATTTCCTAAAATGTATAGTTGCCTGTTTTTCAGGGGTTTATATAACTGATTAGTTAATATACTCACTGCAAACTCTTTTGTACAAAGAAAAAAATCAATATTAGAGTGCACAGGAATTGAATATATACAATTTATTTAAAACATATATAGAAATATATATATAAAAAGATCAATTAATCAAGACCACCGGTCAGTCTTCATTTTCACAGTAGAAGAACAAATAATGTAAACCATTTGATGTAGAACAATATTAATCTAGCAGCAGGTGCAGCATTTAGTAACAGTTTCTTTCTAGCTTGCTAGTTTGTAGCTTGTTTGAATACACCAGTATAATATCATTTAACAAAGGTTCATAAATCTGTTTTCTTTTTCTCTACCTGGACGTCCGATTATTTCGGGGGTGGGATCGTTCACTACAAATCTATCTTCATTCATTGATGCCCATTTACAAAAATATGTTTTATCAATTCCATCACATATTAAAGATACAACGCACTTCTTACAGAAATTAGGTAAGTTTAATTTGGAAAGATACTTCGCCAACCTTTATTTTTAGGTTGGTTTGTGGAGGGTTACATCTATAACCAGGATCACGGTGCGGACCTTGTCTTCTATGGCAGATACATTGATGACCTTTTTTTCATTTTAGACGGAGACAGTTCATCACTCACTGGGTTTATCAATTCTCTCAATTCCAGCAAGTTAGGTCTAAGGTTTACTCTCAACTCTAGTAAAAATACTTTAAATTTTTGGGATACAGGTTGAGTATCCCATAACCAAAATGCTTGGGACCAGAGGTATTTTGAATATCGGATTTTTCCGTATTTTGGAATAATTGCATACCATAATGATATATCATGGCGATGGGACCCAAGTCTAAGTACAGAATGCATTTATGTTTCATATACACCTTATACACGCAGCCTGAAAGTCATTTTAGCCATTATTTTTAATAACTTTGTGCATTAAACAAACTTTGTGTACATACACACAATTGATTTATGTTTCATATTCACCTTGTACACACAGCCTGAAGGTCATTTAATACAATATTTTTAATACTTTGTGCATTAAATTAAGTTTGTGTACATTGAGCCATCAGAAAACAAAGTTTTCACTATCTGAGCCTCACTCAAAAAATTCCGTATTTCGGAATATTCTGTATTTCGGAATATTTGGATATGGGATACTCAACCTGTATCACGGTTACTAGTATTAATCATAACATTTAATCTTTGACCTACATCAAGGAGGTGGACTGTGGTAATTACCTACATTACAAGAGCAGCCATTACAATCCATGGAAGAACGACATTCCTAAGGGGCAAGTCCTGAAGTTGCGCAGGAACTGCTCCAGCAAAGAAGCTTTCAAACAACAAGCTGAGACTATGTATGCTGTATTTGTTAGACAGGGATACCCGGTCCACCTACTTGATAGGGCACTAAAAGCAACTGCTGATCACTCGAGATCTTCACTTATTCAATGCAATAAGAAGTCACACAAGAGTACAGTAGACAATACAACACGGCAGCGAAAGAAATAAAGAGAATAATTTCTGAAAACTTTGCTATTTTGCAGTCTGATCATTTCTTAAAAAAATTAGCCCTGAGTACATTTAAAAGAGAACCTATGTTGTATAACAAACAAGAAGGAATAAATATTACAATTATCACCCAAACCCAAAGGTTTTTATAAATGTGGCAGAGAGGATGTGTGACATGTCTTTTTGCTGAAAATAAGTGTCAAACGATTATCTCTTTTAGTACCAAATAAGAGTTTGAGACTACCAGTTTTCTTAAATGTAGATCTTATTATGTTAGTTACGTGATTCAATGTGTATGTGGAGTTCAGTATGTAGGTAGGACTATACATCCCCTACATATACGATTTCTTAGACACAAATGGAATATTCGATAGAATATGAAAACACAGTTTATCAAGTCATGTTTCCTTCTGCCAAAAGGGGAATCCAAAGGGTCTCACTATTAGAGCTATTGAGCAAATCAAACTTACCCCGGGGGTGGGGGGGGGCGACAGATTTAACAGATTCTTTCAACGTCAGCCGTTTTGGATTTTCCCATTACACACCCTTGCTCTGCACAGTCTAAATGACACGGTCTACATCTGACCTGTGTGTTTTGGGGGGCTTCGGTCATTGTTGGTCAACACTCAAGGTCCATGGAGGTTAACCACATACAGTATGAGCTGTCCCCGGATTAATGAAACACAGGTCAATTTGTTTGGGCTTTAGTTTCCTATATCCCTGTCTCATTTTAGGTAGCTAATATTTCATAGTATAATATTATATAGGAACTCTAGACTAACAACCATTTGGCAGTCTCGTAATTTAAGACAAATGGTTTGTAGATATGGTTAAGTCTGCTGCATCATTGGATGGGTGAGTTTAAATATATCTCTCCACCCATTGGTATCCTGATGTCTTTTCCAGTGATCTTTTCTATGGTTTAGCTATAGTCGCACAACTGTGACCTTCGACAATTAAAAAATAGGTCCTGGTGTTCTTCATCGTAGTATCTGTTATCCGTTCAATTCTCCATTGTAACAATAGGTTCTTCTGTCTTCTTAGATGTTTGATACTAGCATTATAATGCAATATAACATAAGAAACTTTGTCCATATATTTTATGAAATTAATATTTTAATAATCTTTATGCATATTTATTTAATATGCATGATTTATTTTCTTTTTTCTCTCTAGTTATTTATATATTGGTGTCTGTTTATTTTATTGTATATACATGCTCAATTTATTATGTATACATGCTCCATTTTTCATTAAGGGATACATCTTATAACGTTTCCAGGTGATGACCTAATATGAGAGGAATATATATCTTAATATATGGAACACCCTGATCTAAACATATTCCACTAAGAATTGATTGTGATGCTTAAAACTATATTTCTCTAGCATCCATAAGGGATATTGGGGAAAATTAGTATGATGGGGTATAGACGGGGTCCAAAGGAGCCAGTACACTTTAAAATTCTTCAACTGGGTGTGCTGGCTCCTCCCCTCTATGACCCCTCCCACAGGCAGTTTAGAAAAAGGTGCCCTCAGGAGAGGATGGCAATATCTGCAGCTCCAGAAAGTTTTCTTCAATTTCTTTTAAAACTTATTATTTTAGGTATGCTGTCTGGGCAACAGCATACCTGCGCCGTGGGAGTTGGGGGGGAGGGGGGGGGGGGGGCGGTCACCTGCCTTACGAGGTGCAGAGCCGCTTCCCCGCTGCAGGACCACCGTCCTAAGGGGTTGTTTGTTCAGCGGGGCACTGTACCTTGGCTGTCACAGCCACAGCACACCCCACACTCCTAACACTGCCTGAAGGTGACATCGTGGTGAGTACAAAGCGGGGTCCCCGCTAGGGGTGGTCCCCCGGTTCAAAGTGTGGCTGACCACAGGCTCGACATATGGGACCATCCCTGGGGGGGTCCCACTAGGATACCCAATGTGTAAACTGGCACAAAACTGCTTTACTAGGACTTGTGTGATGTTTTAAGCTGTTTAGGAGACTTTGCCAGTATAAATAATATGTAAAGCTCTGGCGCCATTGGAGGGGGCGGAGCTTCCTCAGAGCGGGACTTGGGGCATTTTGGTGCCTTCCTCTGCTTACAGTAGCCATCTACAGCACACTCAGCACTTCCTGCCTCAAAGACATGATGGAAACTGGTACAGGGTGTAGAAAAGGGGGAGAGCCGCTTGTGTACACTATCCTGAGCCTGTTTAGGACTGCATTTATTAGTGTTTACTGTGATTTACAGAGCTGACAGTCTCACTGGGGCTGTGCACCTCAGGGTGTGCTGGTATTATCCCTTTCTCTGTGTCTCCTCTCACATACAGGAGGGGCATTATAACTGTGTGTATGTTATTGTAATTACTGTGAAAATGTGAATGCACAAGCTGTGCAGTATGTGTCACACCAGAGTCTCTCCCTTATCTAATGACTGTTTCCTATGAGCAGTGCAGTCAATATACACAAATTAGTGAAGAGGTAGTGAAGAGGTTGAGGGAGAGGGTCCAGAGCCCCACTGGCTAGGGTCTCTTAAAACTATGATGTCAGATATGTCATCCCAGCTCACTGCTAATGTGCAAAAAACTCAGCTACTACAACAAGCGGTTGCAGATTTAGCTACTAGGGCAGATGCACAGCCCCCCCTCTCTCATGCAGGTCCCCAGAATTGTGGTTTACCTGCGCTGCTCTCTGATACAGATGATGACATACAGGATGATGGGAATGACCTGGATCCCATTAGTGGGGACCCTGATTCTACTCAGGGTACTGAACCCCTCATTTTGGCTATAAGGGATGTGTTAAAGCTCCTTCTAGAGGACGCTGCATCACAGCAGTTGTTTTTCTTTGTACAAAACAAGCCCAATGTCACTTTTCCTGATTCTCCAGAGTTAGATGACTTATTCAAACGGGCCTGGAAAAATGCAGACAAAAAATTCCAAGTGTCCAAAAAGTTTTTGCGCACTTTCCTGTTTGCTTCTGAAGGTAGAAAATTTTGGGAGGCACCCCCAGGTGTGGATGTCTCAGTCTCTCGCCTGTCTAAGAAGGCGGTGCTACCTGCCCCGGGCTCCTTTTCCATGAAGTATCCTGGGGATCGGAAGATCGAGACTACCCTAAAGTCTATATACACTGCAGCCGGCCTCTCACAAAGACCGGTCTTTGCAGGTTGCTGGATGACCCATGCTGTTCATTCTTGGGCCATTTCAAATTCAGGGGGGTCTCTCGGGGGCTATGACCTTTGTTACTATGGTAACCCTACTGAAGCACATTCAGGACACTACACGTATCCTCTGTGATTCCCTCAAGGAGATGGGGAACATTAATGCTCGGACGTCTGCCGTGGCAGTGTCGGCATGCAGGGCCTTGTGGTTGCATCAGTGGATTGCGGAATCTAAGTGTAGTGTGGAATCTCTCCCCTTTTCTGGGGAATGGCTTTTTGGGGTTGAATTGGATAGTTGGATTTCCAAAGTTATGGCTGGAAAATCCACGTTTCTCTCCTCTGGGGCCCCGCCGGCAAGATGCTCTTATCCGGGGACGTCTGTCCAGTCCTTTTCGGTCTCACAGATTTAGATTTAAGGCCAAAGGTGCCTCCAATGTGATCAGAGGTAAGTCCAGAAAACCTGCAAGCTCCAGTTCTCAGGAACAGTCCACCGTTTCTGCTTCCACCAAGGCCTCAGCATGATGGTGCCCACCCACCCCGAGAGGATCTCGAGGTGGGAGCTCGACCGTCACTTCAGCAGTGTCTGGGAGGCTTCCTGCCAGGATGCCTGGGTCTGAGAACTCGTTTCTCAAGGCTACAAGCTGGAGTTCAACAGTACTCCCCACCCCCAACGATTTTTCAAATCAAGCTTACCAGCTTTGGAGGATATGCAAGTTACGTTACAACAGGCTATCCGAAAGTTGGTTCAGTCCCACATCATGGTTCCAGTACCAATAACACAACGCGGC
The DNA here is from genome assembly GCF_028390025.1 of Pseudophryne corroboree. Taxonomy (NCBI): domain Eukaryota; kingdom Metazoa; phylum Chordata; class Amphibia; order Anura; family Myobatrachidae; genus Pseudophryne; species Pseudophryne corroboree. Next base: position 420,028,046 of record NC_086447.1, on the reverse strand, counting down.
AAGGGGTTTTACTCAAACCTGTTCGTGGTACCGAAACCGGACGGTTCGGTAAGGCCCATTTTGAATCTGAAATCTTTGAATCCATATTTGAGGGTGTTCAAGTTCAAGATGGAATCCCTGCGAGCAATGATTGCGGGACTGGAGGAACGGGAAATTATAGTCTCATTGGATATCAAGGACGCCTATCTCCATATTCCGATTTGGCTGCCTCATCAGGCGTACCTGCGATTTGCCCTGCTGGATGATCACTTCCAATTCCAGGCCCTACCCTTTGGTCTGTCTACAGCCCCGAGGATATTCACAAAGGTGCTGGCGGAGATGATGTTCCAACTCCGGGTCTAGTGGGTCAATGTGGTCCCTTATCTGGATGATCTTCTGATAAAGGCAAGATCCAGGGAGCTTTTGTTGCTCCATATCGACCACACCATCCATCTTCTGTCAGACCACGGGTGGATCGTCAACTTACATAAGTCACACCTGGAGCCAACTCGGAGGGTCCTGTTGTTGGGGATGTTGCTGGATACTGTGGCCCAAAAGGTGTTTCTACCAGAGGAAAAAGCGAAAACACTTCAGGAAATGATCCGCATGGTGCTCCGGCCTTCTCGAGTGTCCATCCATCTTTGCATAAGATTGTTGGGAAAGATGGAACCTCCAGTATGGGAGGTTCCATGCCAGAACGTTTCAGTTGGATCTCCTGAGCAAGTGATCTGGATCACATCTGCAGATGCACTGGATGATTCGGCTGTCACCTCAGGCCAGGATTTACCTCCTGTGGTGGATACACTCCTCCAATCTCCTGGAAGGCTGGAGTTTCGGGATTCAGGATTGGACACTCCTTACGACGGATGCCAGTCTGCGAGGATGGGGGGTGGGTCACCCAAGGGGCGCAGTTCCAGGGCAGGTGGTCAGCCCACGAGGCCCTCCTTTCCATCAACATTCTGGAACTTTAGGCAATCTACAATGCCCTGCTTCAGGCCTCTCCTCTGCTCAGGTATCGAGCAATTCAGGTACAGTCGGACAATGTCACAGGGGTGGCGCATACCAATCGACAAGGAGGGACAAAAAGCAGTGCCTACATGCGAGAGGTGTCAAGGATACTCCTCTGGGTGGAAAGAAATTAAATAGCTATGTCAGCAATCTTCATTCTGGGTGTGGACAACTGGGAGGCGGACTTCCTCAGTCGTCACAATCTCCACCTGGGGGAGTGGGGGCTCCACCATCTTGTGTTCCAACAGATCATAGATCGGTGAGTTGCCCACAAATAGACTTGATCTCTCAACAAGAAGCTTCCCTGGTATCGCTCGAAGACCAGGGACCCTCAGGCGAGGGCAGTGGATGCACTGGCGTCACCGTGGCCGTACCTGCTGGTCTACCTGTTTCCTCCGATTCCATTGCTCCCAAGGGTGCTAAAGCGAATCAAGAATCAGGGCAATTCTGATTACTCCGGATTGACCTCTGAGGGTGTGGTATGCAGATCTTCTGGACATGTCCGTCGAAGACCCTCGAGCCTCTACCACTCAGAAGAGATCTTCTGCAACAAGGACCATTCATCTACCCGGACTTACGCTGACTTCGTTTAACGGCATAGAGGTTGAGTGGAACATCCTAGCTCACGAGGGCCTTTCCAAAAAGGTTATTGCTACCATGGTTCAGGCCAGGAAACCTGTGATGTCAAAACACTATCATCATATCTGGAGGAGATATGTCTCTTGGTGCGCGGAACACAAGTATCCGCCTGCTGAGTTTCACTTGGGACGGTTCCTATGTTTCCTGCAGGCAGGTGTAGATAAGGGCTTACGTCTGGGTTCTATTAAGGTCCAGATTTCAGCCCTCTCCATTTTCTTCCAGAAGAAATTGACTGTGTTGCCAGAAGTTCAGACCTTCTTGCAAGGAGTACTCCACATCCAACCACCTTTTGTGCCACCTACGGCACCCTGGGATTTGGATGTAGTGATAGCATTTCTACAGTCGTCCTGGTTTGAACCTCTGATGACGGTAGAAGATAAGTACCTCACGTGGAAGACTGTGATGTTACTGGCCCTGGCTTCTGCTCAACGTGTCTCAGAATTGGGGGCCTTATCGTGTAAAAGTCTGTACTTGGTCTTTTACGATGACAGAGAGGAGCTCCGGGCCAGACAGTAGTTCCTGCCGAAGGTTGTCTCTGCATTTCATCTGAATCAACCTATTGTGGTTCCGTCCAGTTCTGATGCTCCTGCTCCTCCGGAGGCATTGGATGCTGTGCGTACCTTGAAGATCTATGTCAAGCGCACAGCTAGGGTCAGAAAAACTGATTCCTTGTTTGCGCTCTATGATGCACAGAAAAAGGGTTGCCCTGCTTCAAAGCAGTCCATTGCTCGTTGGATTAGGCTTACTATCGCCTATGTGTCGGCAGGCTTACCTGTTCCTAAATCTATGAAAGCCCACTCTACAAGATCAGTGGGCTTTTTTTGGGCGGCTGCCCATGGAGTCTCGGCCTTGCAACTCTGCCGAGCCGCTACCTGGTCAGGGAAGAACACATCTATGAAGTTCTACAAGTTTGATACCCTGGCCAAAGAGGAGACCAAGTTTGGGCAGGCGGCGCTGCAGCAGTCTCCGCACGTTCCCGCCTGTTCTAAAAGATTTGGGAGGTCCCCATCATACTAATTTTCCCCAATATCCCTTAAGGATGCTAGAGAAAATAGGATTTTAATACATACCAGTAAATCCTTTTCTTGTAGTCCATAAGGGATATTGGGCGCCTGCCTCAGTGCATTGACTTTTCTGCAGGTTCTTGTTCTATAGTCACCTGTTCAGCTGTTGTTGTTACCAGCCGTTGGTGGTTGTTATATTTTGTGGTGTGCTGGTGTGTAAATCTCACTACCCTTAGTTATCATGCTCCTTCTCTCATATATGTTCTTTCTCCTTCGGGCACGTTTTTCCCTATAACTGCCTGTGGGAGGGGGCATAGAGGGGAGGAGCCAGCACACCCAGTTGAAAAAATGTAAAGTACACAGGCTCCTTTGGACCCCGTCTATACCCCATCGTAATAGTTTTCTCCAATATCCCTTATGGACTACGAGAAAAGGATTTACGGGTAGGTATTAAAATCCCATTTTATATATATATATATATATATATATATATATATATAAAATAGAAATATGTCATGCTTTTTGTAATGTCTGAAAATCAAGAGAGAGTCCTAATTACAGCTGATAGACTAATGGTCTGACACCCTGGATATCAGCTAGGTTATACACCTCAGCAGTTTTATATTAATTATTCTAGACCTTTAAATATGGGAGACAAGATCCTCCCTGCACTACCCTCCTCTGATAAAACGACCGGTCATAGAGGTCGAGAAATGTGTAAGGAGTCTTGTTCGTGACCCCATCCCTCCTGCTAATGCCTCCTTGTCGCACCGCTGAGCCTATTTTGTGAAGCAAATATCGGAGAGCACCGGGTGGCCACTTATACCATCTAATCTCACTGCGGAGCTACGTGGTAATAACAGTGAGTGGACATAGTGGGAGAAACACCCGGTCAGCACAGCGGAGCATTGCGGCTGTACCAAGACCTGACTGTGGAGCGGCATTGAAAGACAGTGAGCTGCCCTGTGAACAGACCTGTCAGGGAATCAACTGGACAGCTTAACACATCCACACGACATTGCGCTATTAAGGCTGCAATACCTACCTGTGATGAATACATTTTATAGATCATATGAAGGCTGGCCAGCTAATAGAAGACATGTCACAGTAAGGTACCTACTAATTGTTTTAAGCCACAGTACCAGTAATAAGGAATGCTATTGAACGTTGATTATAGCTAAAAAAATCCCATATTTTTGAGACGTACTAACAATCACCATACTGGTATTTATATAGATATTTGGCAACACTTAACAGAATTTTTATCAAGGATCAGTTCACTTTGAAATACTCATTCCGTACTGCAGACAGATTAAAAGGAATTTTATAGGTTTTTCAGGAGTAAAATAGGATTTTAATTACCTACCGGTAAATCCTTTTCTCGTAGTCCGTAGAGGATGCTGGGGTCCACATTAGTACCATGGGGTATAGACGGGTCCCTTGGGAGCCATGGGCACTTTAAGAGTTTAATAGTGTGGGTTGGCTCCTCCCTCTATGCCTCTCCTACCAGACTCAGTCTAGAAACTGTGCCCGAGGAGACGGACATACTTCGAGAGAAGGAAATACACAGATAGTGGTGAGATTCACACCAGCTCACACATAACCGAAAACCAAGCTAACCAGCTTGAAACAAGTCAGCAACGGCTGAACAACAGTACTTAAACAAGTAACAACGCAGTACTTAACTAAGTAACAAATGCAGGAAAACGAAGCGCTGGGCGGGCGCCCAGCATCCTCTACTGACTACGAGAAAAGGATTTACTGGTAGGTAATTAAAATCCTATTTTCTCTTACGTCCTAGAGGATGCTGGGGTCCACATTAGTACCATGGGGATGTACCAAAGCTCCCAGTACGGGAGGAAGAGCACGGAGGCTCCTGCAGCACTGATCGACCAAACTTAAGGTCCTCAGAGGCCAAAGTATCGAACTTGTAGAACTTAGCAAACGTGTTCGACCCTGACCAAGTAGCCGCTCGGCAAAGTTGTAAAGCCGAGACACCCCGGGCAGCCCGCCAGGAAGAACCCACTTTACGAGTAGAGTGGGCCTCAACGGATTTTGGACACGGCAATCCTGCCATAGAATAAGCATGCTGGATAGTAAACCTGATCCAGCGAGAAATCGTCTGCTTATAAGCAGGACACCCAACCTTGTTGGGATCATAAAGGACAAACAGAGCGTCCGACTTCCTCTGACGAGAAGTTCTCTTCACATAAATCTTTAAAGCCCTCACAACATCCAAGGACTTTGAGTAATTGAGGAGTCAGTAGCCACTGGCACCTCAATAGGTTGTTGATATGAAAAGCTGACACAACTTTCGGAAGAAATTGGTGACGCGTCCTGAGCTCAGCTCTATCTTCATGGAAAATCAAGTAGGGTCTCTTGCAGGACAATGCCCCCAATTCTGACACATGTCTAGCAGATGCTAATGCCAATCATGTGACCGCCTTTCAAGTAAGAAACTTGACATCAACCTCCTCTAAAGGTTCGAACCAATCTGACTGCAGGAACTGCAGCACCACATTAAGATCCCATGGTGCCGTAGGAGGCACAAAAGTCTGAACCTCAGGGAGGGAAGCCAATTGTTTCTGGAAGAAAATGGACAAGGCCGAAATCTGGACTTATATGGAGCCCAAACGCAGGCCCACATCCACACCTGCTTGCAGAAAGAGGAGAAACTCCACCATAGGAAACTTCTTGGATTCACACCAAGACACGTACTTTTTCCAAATTTGATGGTAGTTAGACTACTCCTTTCCTAGCCTGTATCAGGGTAGGAATAACCTTGTTCAGAATGCCCTTCCGAGCTAAGATCTGGCGTTCAACCTCCATGCCGTCAAACGTAGCTGTGGTAAGTCTTGAAAAGCAAATGGCCCCTGTTGCTGAAGGTCCTCGCGAACCATTTCTGGAAAGTACTATTCTGTTGCCATATCTCTAGTTTTTTGCCCAGGTTACTGATTTCCCTTTTACATTTCTCTAGGACCAAATGGTTATGTCTAATGAGGATGCCAATCAATTCAAATGAGAATTTAATTAAAGCACCTTCCCATTATTTCTGGAGGGTATCTGTAGCCAATTCAAAGGCAGGGAATGTTCTCGGGCATAGGTACTATTTTGTGTTTTATGTCATTTCCTAGGCTAGTCAGATCCCAGTTAGTCCTAATTTGTTTATGTAATAACCTGTTTAGTTGTGAAAGTACCCTTCCCAATTGGGTAAAGGTTCTGAGGGATTGGGGACATTGGAGAAGATATTATCCAAATCATCTGTTTTGCGTTTGGAAGTTAGTTCTGAGAGGAGTTTTAACAGGGACATGGTATGCAGTTGAAGAAAAAGAAAGCAAAGGACAATACAAACATTTTAATTAGAATTGACTATATCTGGGACTAAGTAGGTTTTGTCCTCAATGATTGAGTGTGTCTATGCTGAGATATGGTACTGAGTAAAGAACTCAGAAAATGACAGAATGTGTACTGGGTTTATCCTGAACCGGACTGTGTATGCAAAATTGATACAGTATGTTATAACCAACTCATTACAGGCATTAATCCTAATGGAGTGGTATCGATGGTGTTGGAGGAGAGGTGAGCTTTCACCCTGGAAGCATATTTTCAATTTGACTCTGATGTGATAGCAGTGGCCAGAGTTTCAAAAAATAAGATTTTACTCACCGGTAAATCTATTTCTCGTAGTCCGTAGTGGATGCTGGGAACTCCGTAAGGACCATGGGGAATAGCGGCTCCGCAGGAGACTGGGCACAACTAAAGAAATCTTTAGGTCACCTGGTGTGCACTGGCTCCTCCCACTATGACCCTCCTCCAAGCCTCAGTTAGGACACTGTGCCCGGACGAGCTGACATAATAAGGAAGGATTTTGAATCCCGGGTAAGACTCATACCAGCCACACCAATCACACCGTATAACTCGTGATACTATACCCAATTAACAGTATGAATATAACTGAGCCTCTCAACAGATGGCTCAACAATAACCCTTTAGTTAGGCAATAACTATATACAAGTATTGCAGACAATCCGCACTTGGGATGGGCGCCCAGCATCCACTACGGACTACGAGAAATAAATTTACCGGTGAGTAAAATCTTATTTTCTCTGACGTCCTAGTGGATGCTGGGAACTCCGTAAGGACCATGGGGATTATACCAAAGCTCCCAAACGGGCGGGAGAGTGCGGATGACTCTGCAGCACCGAATGAGAGAACTCCAGGTCCTCCTCAGCCAGGGTATCAATTTTGTAGAATTTAGCAAACATGTTTGCCCCTGACCAAGTTGCAGCTCGGCAAAGTTGGAAAGCCGAGACCCCTCGGGCAGCTGCCCAAGATGAGCCCACCTTCCTTGTGGAATGGGCTTTTACAGATTTTGGCTGCGGTAGTCCAGCCGCAGAATGCGCCAGCTGAATTGTGCTACAAATCCAGCGAGCAATAGTCTGCTTAGAAGCAGGAGCACCCAGTTTGCTGGGTGCATACAGGATAAACAGCGAGTCAGTTCTCCTGACTCTAGCCGTCCTGGAAACATAATTCCTACGTCCAGTAACTTGGAATCCTCCAAGTCCCTAGTAGCCGCAGGCACTACAATAGTTGGTTCAAGTGAAAAACTGATATCACCTTAGGGAGAAACTGGGGACGAGTCCTCAATTCTGCCCTATCCATATGGAAAATCAGATAAGGACTTTTATATGACAAAGCCGCCAATTCTGATACACGCCTGGCCGAAGCCAAGGCCAATAACATGACCACTTTCCGCGTGAGATATTTTAGATCCACGGTTTTTAGTGGCTCACAGCAATGTGATTTTAAGAAACTCAACACCACGTTGAGAACCCAAGGTGCCACTGGAGGCACAACCGGGGGCTGAATATGCAGCACTCCTTTTACAATGTCTGAACTTCAGGTACTGAAGCTAGTTCTTTTTGGAAGAAAATCGACAGAGCCGAGATCTGTACCTTAATGGAGCCTAATTTTAGGCCCATAGACACTCCTGCTTGTAGGAAATGCAGAAATCGACCTAGTTGAAATTCCTCTGTTGGGGCCTTTTTGGCCTCACACCAAGCAACATATTTTCGCCATATGCGGTGATAATGTTTTGCAGATACATCTTTCCTGGCTTGAATCAGCGTAGGAATGACTTCCTCCGGAATGCCCTTTTCCTTTAGGATCCGGCGTTCAACCGCCATGCCGTCAAAACGTAGCCGCGGTAAGTCTTGGAACAGACAGGGCCCCTGCTGCCGCAGGTCCTGTCTGAGCGGCAGAGGCCATGGGTCCTCTGATATAATTTCTTGAAGTTCTGGGTACCAAGCTCTTCTTGGCCAATCCGGAACCACGAGTATCGTTCTTACTCCTCGCCTTCCTATTATTCTCAGTACCTTTTGTATGAGAGGCAGAGGGAGGAACACATAAACCGACTGGTACACCCACGGTGTTACCAGAGCGTCCACAGCTATCGCCTGAGGGTCCTTTGACCTGGCGCAATATCTTTTATAGCTTTTTGTTGAGGCGGGACGCCATCATGTCCACCTGTGGCCTTTCCCAATGGTGTACAATCCTTTGGAAGACTTCTGGATGAAATCCCCACTCTCCCGGGTGGAGGTCGTGTCCGCTGAGAAGATCTGCTTCCCAGTCGTCCACTCCGGGAATGAACACTGCTGACAGTGTTAACACATGATTTTCCGCCCATCGGAGAATCCTTGTGGCTTCTGCCATCGCCATCCTGCTTCTTGTGCCGCCCCGTTGGTTTACATAGGCGACTGCCGTGATGTTGTCTGATTGGATCAGTACCGGCTGGTTTTGAAGCAGAGGCCTTGCCTGACTCAGGGCATTGTAAATGGCCCTCAGTTCCAGAATATTTATGTGTAGGGAAGTCACTTGACTTGACCAAAGTCCCTGGAAGTTTTTTCCCTGTGTGACTGCCCCCCAGCCTCAAAGGCTGGCATCCATGGTCACTAGGACCTAGTCCTGTATGCCGAACCTGCGGCCCTCTTGCATGGAACCTGCCGAATGGGATTGCTTCATAGGAAGCTACCATTTTTTCCCAGGACTCGCGTGCAATGATGCACCGATACCTGTTTTTGCTTCAGGAGGTCTCTGACTAGAGATGACAGTTCCTTGGCTTTCTCCTCCGGGAGAAACACTTATTTCTGTTCTGTGTCCAGAACCATCCCCAGGAACAGTAGACGTGTCGTAGGAACCAGCTGTGACTTTGGACTGTTTAGAATCCAACCGTGCTGTTGTAGCACTTTCCAAAATAGTGCTACCCCGACTAGCAACTGCTCCTTGGACCTTGCCCTTATAAGGATATTGTCCAAGTACGGGATAATTAAAACTCCCTTTTTTTCGAAGGAGTATCATCATTTTGGCCATTACCTTGGTAAACACCCTCGGTGCCATGTACAGTCCAAACGGCAGTGTCTGGACTTGGTAATGGCAATCCTGTACCACAAATCTGAGGTACTCCTGGCGAGGATGGTAAATGGGGACATGCAGGTAAGCATCCTTGATGTCCCGGGATCCCATGTAATCCCCCTCGTCCAGGCTTGTAATAACCGCCCTGAGCGATTCCATCTTGAACTTGAATTTTTTTATGTATGTGTTCAAGGATTTTAAATATAAAATGGGTCACACCGAACCATGCGGTTTCGGTACCCCAAACCGTGTGGAATAGTAACCCCGTCCTTGTTGAAGTAGGGGCACCTTGAGTATTACCTGCTGGGAATACAGCTTATTAATTGCCTCTAGCGCAGCCTCCCTGCCTGAGGGAGTTGTCGGCAAGGCATATTTGAGGAAACGGCGGGGGGGAGACATCTCGAATTCCAGCTTGTACCCCTGAAATACTACTTGAATGAAACAGGGATCCACCTGTGAGCGAGCCCACTGATCGCTGAAATTTTTGAGACGGCCCCCCACCGTACCTGGCTACACCTGTGGAGCCCCCGCGTCATGCTGTGGACTCAGAGGAAGCGAGAGAAGAATTTTGATTCTGGAAACAGGCTGACTGGTGCAGCTTTTTCCCTCTCCCCATGTCTCTGTACAGAAAGGAAGCGCCTTTGACCCGCTTGCTTTTCTGAAGCCGAAAGGACTGTACTAGAGATGTGCACTTGAAATTTTTCGGGTTTTGTGTTTTGGTTTTGGGTTCGGTTCCGCGGCCGTGTTTTGGGTTCGACCGCGTTTTGGCAAAACCTCACCGAATTTTTTTTGTCGGATTCGGGTGTGTTTTGGATTCGGGTGTTTTTTTCAAAAAACACTAAAAAACAGCTTAAATCATAGAATTTGGGGGTCATTTTGATCCCAAAGTATTATTAACCTCAAAAACCATAATTTCCACTCATTTTCAGTCTATTCTGAACACCTCACACCTCACAATATTATTTTTAGTCCTAAAATTTGCACCGAGGTCGCTGGATGACTAAGCTAAGCGACCCTAGTGGCCGACACAAACACCTGGCCCATCTAGGAGTGGCACTGCAGTGTCACGCAGGATGGCCCTTCCAAAAAACACTCCCCAAACAGCACATGATGCAAAGAAAAAAAGAGGCGCAATGAGGTAGCTGTGTGAGTAAGCTAAGCGACCCTAGTGGCCGACACAAACACCTGGCCCATCTAGGAGTGGCACTGCAGTGTCACGCAGGATGGCCCTTCCAAAAAACACTCCCCAAACAGCACATGACGCAAAGAAAAAAAGAGGCGCAATGAGGTAGCTGTGTGAGTAAGCTAAGCGACCCTAGTGGCCGACACAAACACCTGGCCCATCTAGGAGTGGCACTGCAGTGTCACGCAGGATGGCCCTTCCAAAAAACACTCCCCAAACAGCACATGACGCAAAGAAAAAAAGAGGCGCAATGAGGTAGCTGTGTGAGTAAGCTAAGCGACCCTAGTGGCCGACACAAACACCTGGCCCATCTAGGAGTGGCACTGCAGTGTCACGCAGGATGGCCCTTCCAAAAAACACTCCCCAAACAGCACATGACGCAAAGAAAAAAAGAGGCGCAATGAGGTAGCTGTGTGAGTAAGCTAAGCGACCCTAGTGGCCGACACAAACACCTGGCCCATCTAGGAGTGGCACTGCAGTGTCACGCAGGATGGCCCTTCAAAAAAATACTCCCCAAACAGCACATGACGCAAAGAAAAAAAGAGGCGCAATGAGGTAGCTGTGTGAGTAAGCTAAGCGACCCTAGTGGCCGACACAAACACCTGGCCCATCTAGGAGTGTCACTGCAGTGTCACGCAGGATGGCCCTTCCAAAAAACACTCCCCAAACAGCACATGACGCAAAGAAAAAAAGAGGCGCAATGAGGTAGCTGTGTGAGTAAGATAAGCGACCCTAGTGGCCGACACAAACACCTGGCCCATCTAGGAGTGGCACTGCAGTGTCACGCAGGATGGCCCTTCCAAAAAACACTCCCCAAACAGCACATGACGCAAAGAAAAAAAGAGGCGCAATGAGGTAGCTGTGTGAGTAAGCTAAGCGACCCTAGTGGCCGACACAAACACCTGGCCCATCTAGGAGTGGCACTGCAGTGTCACGCAGGATGGCCCTTCCAAAAAACACTCCCCAAACAGCACATGACGCAAAGAAAAAAAGAGGCGCAATGAGGTAGCTGTGTGAGTAAGCTAAGCGACCCTAGTGGCCGACACAAACACCTGGCCCATCTAGGAGTGGCACTGCAGTGTCACGCAGGATGGCCCTTCCAAAAAACACTCCCCAAACAGCACATGACGCAAAGAAAAAAAGAGGCGCAATGAGGTAGCTGTGTGAGTAAGCTAAGCGACCCTAGTGGCCGACACAAACACCTGGCCCATCTAGGAGTGGCACTGCAGTGTCACGCAGGATGGCCCTTCAAAAAAATACTCCCCAAACAGCACATGACGCAAAGAAAAAAAGAGGCGCAATGAGGTAGCTGTGTGAGTAAGCTAAGCGACCCTAGTGGCCGACACAAACACCTGGCCCATCTAGGAGTGGCACTGCAGTGTCACGCAGGATGGCCCTTCCAAAAAACACTCCCCAAACAGCACATGACGCAAAGAAAAAAAGAGGCGCAATGAGGTAGCTGTGTGAGTAAGATAAGCGACCCTAGTGGCCGACACAAACACCTGGCCCATCTAGGAGTGGCACTGCAGTGTCACGCAGGATGGCCCTTCAAAAAAATACTCCCCAAACAGCACATGACGCAAAGAAAAATGAAAGAAAAAAGAGGTGCAAGATGGAATTGTCCTTGGGCCCTCCCACCCACCCTTATGTTGTATAAACAGGACATGCACACTTTAACCAACCCATCATTTCAGTGACAGGGTCTGCCACACGACTGTGACTGAAATGACGGGTTGGTTTGGACCCCCACCAAAAAAGAAGCAATTAATCTCTGAAGCTGAACCACTAGCCATGAACATAGGCCAGGGCCTCAGCCGTTCCTTGCCACTCCGTGTGGTAAATGACATATTGGCAAGTTTACGCTTCTCCTCCGACAATTTTATTTTAGATTTTTGAGTCCCTTTTTTACTGATATTTGGTGTTTTGGATTTTACATGCTCTGTACTATGACATTGGGCATCGGCCTTGGCAGACGACGTTGCTGGCATTTCATCGTCTTGGCCATGACTAGTGGCAGCAGCTTCAGCACGAGGTGGAAGTCGATCTTGATCTTTCCCTATTTTTGGAACCTCAACATTTTTGTTCTCCATATTTTAATAGGCACAACTAAAAGGCACCTCAGGTAAACAATGGAGATGGATGGATACTAGTATACTTATGGATGACGAGCGACTGCCGACACAGAGGTAGCTACAGCCGTGGACTACCGTACTGTGTCTGCTGCTAATATAGACTGGATGATAATGAGATAAAATTAAAATATATATATATATATCACACTAGTACTGCAGCCGGACAGGTATATATTATGTAATGACGGACCTGCTGGACACTGTCTGTCAGCACTGCAGACTCCTAAAGTAAGCTACTAGTATCAAGAAGATAGAAAAAAAAAAAAAAACCACGGGTAGGTGGTATACAATTATGGATGGACAAGCGACTGCCGACACAGAGGTAGCTACAGCCGTGGACTACCGTACTGTGTCTGCTGCTAATATAGACTGGATGATAATGAGATAAAATTAAAATATATATATATATCACACTAGTACTGCAACCGGACAGGTATATATTATGTAATGACGGACCTGCTGGCACTGTCTGCAGAATGCGTTTATAAAAACACCACACGACGAGTGTTTAACTTTTTCAGGCAGACAATCACAATTATACTGGTGGTCAGCAGACAATCACAATACTGGTGGTCAGTGGTCACTGGTCAGTCACACTGGCAGTGGCACTCTGGCAGCAAAAGTGTGCACTGTACTTAAAATATGTACTCCTGCTATAACTGCTCCCCAGTCTCCCCCACAATTAAGCTGTGTGAGCAGTGAGCACTCAGCACAGTCAGATAATGATATACAGTATTACATATGATGCAGCACACTGGGCTGAGCACAGATATGGTATGTGACTGTGTCACACTGTGTATCGTTTTTTATCAGGCAGAGAACGGATTAATTAAACTGGTGGTCACTGGTCACACTATCAGCAGCAAGTAGTACTCCTCCTAATAATATGCTCCCCAAAATTTGTGTCTCTCTCTAGTTCTCTAGTCTAAACGGAGAGGACGCCAGCCACGTCCTCTCCCTATCAATCTCAATGCACGTGTGAAAATGGCGGCGACGCGCGGCTCCTTATATAGAATCCGAGTCTCGCGATAGAATCCGAGCCTCGCGAGAATCCGACAGCGGGATGATGACGTTCGGGCGCGCTCGGGTTAACCGAGCAAGGCGGGAAGATCCGAGTCGCTCGGCCCCGTGTAAAAAAACCTGAAGTTCGGGCGGGTTCGGATTCCGAGGAACCGAACCCGCTCATCTCTAGACTGTACCTGATAATACAGTGCTTTCTTAGTCTGTGAGGAAACCTGAGGTAATGGATACGAGGTCCCAGAGACCATCCCTAAATAATTCCACACCCTTATAAGGCAGAGTCTCTATGCGCCTTTTAAAGTCAGCATCACCTGTCCAGTGACAGGTCTCTAATACCCTCCTGACAGAATGGTCATTACATTCATTTTGGATGCCAGCCGGCAAAATATCCCTCTGTGCATCCCTCATATATAAGACGACGTCTTTAATATGTTCTCATGTGTGACAGGGTCACCGACCACGCTGCTGCAGCACGATCTGCAGGTCTCAGTCTAGTACCTGAGTGTGTAAATACAGACTTCAGGATATCCTCCTGCTTTTTATCAACAGGTACCTTCAAAGTAGCCGTTCCTAAAACGGCAGTGCCGCCTTTTTTGACAACCGTGTGAGCGCCTTCTCCACCCTAGGGGATATCTCCCAGCGTAACTTATCCTCTGGCGGGAAAGGGTATGCCATCAGTAACTTTTTAGAAATTACCAGTTTCTTATCAGGGGGAACCCACGCTTTTCACACACTTCATTCATTCATCTGATGGGGGAACAAAACACTGCCTGCTTTTTCTCCCCAAACATAAAACCCTTTTTTTTTTTTTTTTTATAGTGGTACTTGGGTTAATGTCAAAAATGTGTAACACATTTTTTATTGCCGGGATTAAGTCACGGATGTTCCTAGTGGATTGTGTATATGTCTCAACCTTGTCGACACTGGAGTCAGACTCCGTGTCGACATCTGTGTCTGCCATCTGAGTGAGCGGGCGTTTTTTGAGCCCCTGATGGCCTTTGAGACGCCTGGGCAGGCGCGGACTGAGAAGCCGGCTGTCCCACAGCTGTTACGTCATCCACCCTTTTATGTAAGGAGTTGACACTGTCGGTTAATACCTTTTACCTAACCATCCACTCTGGTGTCGGCCCCACAGGGGGCGACATCACATTTATCGGCATCTGCTCCGTCACCATATAAGCCTCCTCATTAAACATGTCGACACAGCTGTACCGACACACCGCACACACACAGGGAATGCTCTGACTGAGGACAGGACCCCACAAAGCCCTTTGGGGAGACAGAGAGAGAGTATGCCAGCACACACCAGAGCGCTATATAATGTGGGGATTAACACTATAACTGAGTGAAATTTCCCCAATAGCTGCTTGTATATATAATATTGCGCCTAAATTTAGTGCCCCCCCTCTCTTTTTAACCCTTTGAGCCTGAAAACTACAGGGGAGAGCCTGGGGAGCTTTCTTCCAGCTGTACTGTGAAGAGAAAATGGCGCCAGTGTGTCTGAGGGAGATAGCTCCGCCCCTTTTTCGCGGACTTTTCTCCCACTTTTTTCTGGATTCTGGTAGGGGTATTTACCACATATATAGCCTCTGGGGCTATATATTGTGGTATTTTTGCCAGCCAAGGTGTTAATATTGCTGCTCAGGGCGCCCCCCCCCAGCGCCCTGCACCCTCAGTGACCGGAGTGTGAGGTGTACATGAGGAGCAATGGCGCACAGCTGCAGTGCTGTGCGCTACCTTGGTGAAGACTGATGTCTTCTGCCGCCGATTTTCCGGACCTCTTCTTGCTTCTGGCTCTGTAAGGGGGACGGCGGCGCGGCTCCGGGACCGAACACCAAGGACTGGGCCTGCGGTCGATCCCTCTGGAGCTAATGGTGTCCAGTAGCCTAAGAAGCCCAATCCGGCTGCAAGCAGGCGAGTTCGCTTCTTCTCCCCTTAGTCCCTCGCTGCAGTGAGCATGTTGCCAGCAGGTCTCACTGAAAATAAAAAACCTAAATCTATACTTTCTTTCTAAGGGCTCAGGAGAGCCCCTAGTGTGCATCCAACCTCGGCCGGGCACAAAATCTAACTGAGGCTTGGAGGAGGGTCATAGTGGGAGGAGCCAGTGCACACCAGGTGTCCTAAAGCTTTCTTTAGTTGTGCCCAGTCTCCTGCGGAGCCGCTATTCCCCATGGTCCTTACGGAGTTCCTAGCATCCACTAGGACGTCAGAGAAATCTGGGTGATAGAGTAGGACTTGCAGGCTGCCACTGCACTAAGTCGCATTAGGTACTCTGGTGCCCTCCAGTATACATATGCACATTGAAAAGAAGACAGCGGCACTCAGAGACTGTTAAAATAGGCTACCAGTGTCAAAGTTTTGGCCAGCATACACCAACAGAGGTTCTAATCCGGACCCCAACCCCCTAGTATATTATGTCTTCTAGGATCCAATTTTACTACTCTGTGAAGTTTTCTTCCAAATCCACCTAGTGGAAGGCCAAGAACAGGCTCCATAAGTTCTGTCTGTGCATTCCGCCATAAGGTCTGATCTGGACCCTAACCCCGCCCCTCAAAAGAAAAAAAAACTTGGCCAGGATCCAACTGGACCACCTCCTGTTGGTTTCATACCAATGTTTGCAGGGGTGTCCGAATGCATAACCAGACAAAAAGAGCAATTATAGATAGATAGATAGATAGATAGATAGATAGATAGATAGATAGATAGATAGATAGATAGATATGTACGCTCCTAGTGGATTTTTTCACTTGAAACCCCAGCAGCATTTTAAGTATGAAGCGTATGTGTACCGTTTGGTGCAGATCCATCGAAGCATGTAGGAGCCTATGAAGAACACACATATACATCCATTGAATATATATATATATATATATATATATATATATATATATATATATATATATATATATTATAAGGGCACCAACGTGCCTGAATAAATTGAAATCTCCCATAGGGAATTCCTGAGAGGAGTGCAGTGTTTGAGGGGCTACTGGACATACTCAGCCTAAATTTGGCATGAACGCGTAGATCCGTCGCTCAGTGCTGCATGCCAAATTTCAGAGCAAAAAAAAATTAAAAATGAGTAACTGGAAGCAATCTAAAGTTGAAAATGATAGCATTTTTCTCCCACTTCCTTTATGGTCAGATTTGCCACTTTTCTGCTGTACTCTATGAGGGATTTTTGGGAAGGCATAACTCAGGGTAGAGACTAAATTAAGGCTTGGGGTTTGTTTTATTAGATATAGCTTGTCCTAGTGTAGGGCCTTTTGGGGTTTAGGTTTTTGAAAAAATTACAGTTTCTTTTAACATTTGGTAAAAATAAGATTTTACTTACCGATAAATCTATTTCTCGTAGTCCGTAGTGGATGCTGGGGACTCCGTCAGGACCATGGGGATATAGCGGCTCCGCAGGAGACAGGGCACAATAATAAAAGCTTTAGGATCAGGTGGTGTGCACTGGCTCCTCCCCCTATGACCCTCCTCCAAGCCTCAGTTAGGATACTGTGCCCGGACGAGCGTGGATAATAAGGAAGGATATTGAATCCCGGGTAAGACTCATACCAGCCACACCAATCACACCGTACAACCTGTGATCTGAACCCAGTTAACAGTATGATAACAACGAAGGAGCCTCTGAAAAGATGGCTCACAACAAGAATAACCCGATTTTTGTAACAATAACTATGTACAAGTATTGCAGACAATCCGCACTTGGGATGGGCGCCCAGCATCCACTACGGACTACGAGAAATAGATTTATCGGTAAGTAAAATCTTATTTTCTCTGACGTCCTAGTGGATGCTGGGGACTCCGTCAGGACCATGGGGATTATACCAAAGCTCCCAAACGGGCGGGAGAGTGCGGATGACCCTGCAGCACCGAATGAGAGAACTCCATGTCCTCCTCAGCCAGGGTATCAAATTTGTAGAATTTAGCAAACGTGTTTTCCCCTGACCAAGTAACTGCTCGGCAAAGTTGTAAAGCCGAGACCCCTCGGGCAGTCGCCCAAGATGAGCCCCCTTCCTTTTGGAATGGGCTTTTACCGATTTTGGCTGTGGCAGGCCTGCCACAGAATGTGTAAACTGAATTGTATTACAAATCCAGCGAGCAATCGTCTGCTTAGAAGCAGGAGCACCCATCTTGTTGGGTGCATACAGGCTAAACAGCGAGTCAGATTTTCTGACTCCAGCCTTCCTGGAAACATATTTTTCAGGGCCCTGACAACGTCAAGTAACTTGGAGTCCTCCAAGTCCCTAGTACCCGCAGGTACCACAATAGGTTGGTTCATGTGAAAAACAGAAAACACCTTAAGGAGAAATTGAGGACGAGTCCTCAATTCTGCCCTGTCAGAATGAAAAATTAAGTAAGGGCTTTATATATGATAAAGCCGCCAATTCTGACACACGCCTGGCTGAAGCCAGGGCTAATAGCATCGTCACCTTCCATGTGAGATATTTTAAGTCCACAGTGGTGAGTGGTTCAAACCAATGTGACTTTAGGAAACTCAAAACAACATTGAGAGCCCAAGGTGCCACTGGGGCACAAAAGGAGGCTGTATATGCAGTACCCCTTTTACAAACATCTGAACGTCAGGCACTAAAGCCAGTTCTTTCTGGAAGAAATTCGACAGGGCCGAAATTTGAACCTTAATGGACCCTAATTTTAGGCCCATAGACAGTCCTGTTTTCAGGAAATGTATGAAACGACCCAGTTGAAATTCCTCTGTAGGGGCCTTCTTGGCCTCACACCACGCAACATATCTTCGCCAAATGCGGTGAAAATGTTTTGCGGTTACATCCTTCCTGTCTTCGACCAGGGTAGGGATGACTTCATCTGGAATGCCCTTTCAGGATCCGGCGTTCAACCGCCATGCCGTCAAACGCGGCCGCGGTAAGTCTTGGAACAGACAAGGCCCCTGCTGGAGCAGGTCCTTTCTTAAAGGTAGAGGCCACGGGTCTTCCGTGAACATCTCTTGAAGTTTCGGGTACCAAGTCCTTCTTGGCCAATCCGGAACCACGAGTATCATTCTTACTCATCTCCCTCTTATGATTCTCAGTACTTTTTGTATGAGAGGCATAGGAGGGAACACATACTCTGACTGGTACATCCACAGTGTTACCAGAGCGTCCACCGCTATTGCCTGAGGGTCCCTTGACCTGGCGCAATATCTAGTTTTTTGTTCAAGCGGGACGCCATCATGTCCACCTTTGGTTTTTCACAACGGTTTACAATCATGTGGAAGACTTCCCGATGAAGTCCCCACTCTCCCGGGTGGAGGTCATGCCTGCTGAGGAAGTCTGCTTCCCAGTTTTCCACTCCCGGAATGAACACTGCTGAGAGTGTTATCACATGATTTTTCGCCCAGCGAAGAATCCTTGCAGTTTCTGCCATTTCCCTCCTGCTTCTTGTGCCGCCCTGTCTGTTTACGTGGGCGACTGCCGTGATGTTGTCCCACTGGATCAATACCGGCTGACCTTGAAGCAGAGGTCTTGCTAAGCTTAGAGCATTGTAAATTGCCCTTAGCTCCAGTATATTTATGTGGAGAGAAGTCTCCAGACTCGATCACACTCTCTGGAAATGTTTTCCTTGTGTGACTGCTCCCCAGCCACTCAGGCTGGCATCCGTGGTCACCAGGACCCAGTCCTGAATGCCGAATCTGCGGCCCTTTCATAGATGAGCACTCTGCAGCCACCGCAGAAGAAACACCCTTGTCCTTGGAGACAGGGTTATCCGCTGATGCATCTGAAGATGCGATCCGGACCATTTTTCCAGCAGATCCCACGTAAAGGTTCTTGCGTGAAATCTACCGAATGGGATCGCTTTGTAAGAAACCACCATTTTTCACAGGATCCTTGTGCAATGATGCACTGATACTTTTCCTGGTTTTAGGAGGTTCCTGACTAGCTCGGATAACTCCCTGGCTTTCTTCTCCGGGAGAAAACATCCTTTTCTGGACTGTGTCCAGAATCATCCCTAGGAACAGTAGACGTGTCGTCGGAAAAAACTGCGATTTTGGAATATTTAGAATCCACTCGTGCTGTCGTAGAACTACTTAAGATAGTGCTACTCCGACCTCCAACTGTTCTCTGGACCTTGCCCTTATCAGGAAAGCGTCCATATTTCTTTTAAGAAGAATCATCATTTCGGCCATTACCTTGGTAAAGACCCGGGGTGCCGTGGACAATCCAAACGGCAGCGTCTGAACTGATAGTGACAGTTCTGTACCACGAACCTGAGGTACCCTTGGTGAGAAGGGCAAATTTGGACATGTAGGTAAGCGTCCCTGATATCCAGTGACACCATATCGTCCCCTTCTTCCTGGTTCGCTATCACTGCTCTGAGTGACTCCATCTTGATTTGAACGCTTGTATGTAAGTGTTCAAATATTTCAGATCTCACCTAGCCGTCTGGCTTCAGTACCACAATATAGTGTGGAATAATACCCCTTCCCTTGTTGTAGAAGGGGTACTCTGATTATCACCTGCTGGGAATACAGCCTGTGAATTGTTCCCAATACTGCCTCCCTGTCGGAGGGAGACGTTGGTAAAGCAGACTTCAGGAACTTGTGAGGGGGAGACGTCTCGAATTTCCAATGTACACCTGGGATACTACGTGTAGGATCCAGGAGTCCACTTGTGAGTGAGCCCACTGCGTGCTGAAACTCTTGAGATGACCCCCTACCGCACCTGAGTCCGCTTGTACGGCCCCAGCGTCATGCTGCGGACTTGGCAGAAGCTGTGGAGGGCTTCTGTTCCTGGGAATGGGCTGCCTGCTGCAGTCTTCTTCCCTTTCCTCTACCCCTGGGCAGATATGACTGGCCCTTTTGCCCGCCTGCCCTTATGGGGACGAAAGGACTGAGACTGAAAAGACTGTGTCCTTTTCTGCTGAGATGTGACTTGGGGTAACAAAAGGTGGATTTTTCAGCTGTTGCCATGGCCACCAGGTCCGATGGACCGCCCCTTTATACGGCAATACTTCCATGTGCCGTCTGGAATCTGCATCACCTGACCACTGTCGTCTGGCAGATATGGACATCACATTTACTCTTGATGCCAGAATGCAAATATCCCTCTGCGCATCTCGCATATATAGAAATGCATCCTTAAAATGCTCTATAGTCAATAAAATCTTGTCCCTGTCAAGGGTATCAATATTTTCAGTCAGGAAATCCGACCAAGCCCCCTCAGCGCTGCACATCCAGGCTGAGGCGATTGCTGGTCGTAGTATAACACCAGTATATGTGTATATACTTTTAGGATATTTTTCAGCTTCCTATCAGCTGGCTCCTTGAGGGCTGCCGTATCTGGAGACGGTAACGCCACTTGTTTTTATAAGCGTGTGAGCGCCTTATTCACCCTAAGGTGTGTTTCCCAACTCGCCCTAACTTCTGGCGGGAAAGGGTATACCGCCAATAATTTTCTATCGGAGGAAACCCACGTATCATCAGTCACACACTTCATTTAATTTATCTGATTCAGGAAAAACTACAAGTAGTTTATTCACACCCTACATAATACCCTTATTTGTGGTACTTGTAGTATCAGAAATATGTAACACCTCCTTCATTGCCCTTAACATGAAACGTGTGGCCCTAAAGGAAAATACGTTTGTTTCTTCACCGTCGACACTGGAGTCAGTGTCCGTGTCTGTGTCTGTGTCGACCGACTGAGGTAAATGGGCGTTTTTACAAGCCCCTGACGGTGTCTGAGACGCCTGGACAGGTACTAATTTGTTTGCCGGCCGTCTCATGTCGTCAACCGACCTTGCAGCGTGTTGACATTATCACGTAATTCCTAAATAAGCCATCCATTCCAGTGTCGACTCCCTAGAGAGTGACATCACCAATACAGGCAATTTGCTCCGCCTCCTCACCAACATCGTCCTCCTACATGTCGACACACACGTACCGACACACAGCACACACACAGGGAATGCTCTGACAGAGGACAGGACCCCACTAGCCCTTTGGGGAGACAGAGGGAGAGTTTGCCAGCACACACCAAAAACGCTATAATTATACAGGGACAACCCCTTATACAAGTGTTTTCCCTTATAGCATTTTTATATATGTAATCATATCGCCAAATAAGTGCCCCCCCTCTCTGTTTTAACCCTGTTTCTGTAGTGCAGTGCAGGGGAGAGCCTGGGAGCCTTCCTCACAGCAGAGCTGAGCAGGAAAATGGCGCCGTGTGCTGAGGAGAATAGGCCCCGCCCCCTTTTCGGCGGGCTCTTCTCCCGGAGTTTGTGAGATCTGGCAGGGGTTAAATACATCCATATAGTCTCAAGGGCTATATGTGATGTATTTTAGCCATAAAAAGGTATTATACATTGCTGCCCAGGGCGCCCCCCCCAGCGCCCTGCACCCTCAGTGACAGTTGGTGACTGTTGGTGAAGTGTGCTGACAACAATGGCGCACAGCTGCAGTGCTGTGCGCTACCTTATGAAGACTGAAAGTCTTCTGCCGCCTGTTTCTGAACCTCTGGACCTCTTCAACTTCGGCATCTGCAAGGGGGGTCGGCGGCACGGCTCCGGGACGAACCCCAGGGTGAGACCTGTGTTCCGACTCCCTCTGGAGCTAATGGTGTCCACTAGTAGCCTAAGAAGCAAATCCATCCTGCACGCAGGTGAGTTTTCTTCTCTCCCCTAAGTCCCTCGTAGCAGTGAGCCTGTTGCCAGCAGGACTCACTGAAAATAAAAAACCTAACTTAAACTTTTATTCTAAGCAGCTCAGGAGAGCCACCTAGATTGCACCCTTCTCGTCGGGCACAAAAATCTAACTGAGGCTTGGAGGAGGGTCATAGGGGGAGGAGCCAGTGCACACCACCTGATCCTAAAGCTTTTATTATTGTGCCCTGTCTCCTGCGGAGCCGCTATATCCCCATGGTCCTGACGGAGTCCCCAGCATCCACTAGGACGTCAGAGAAATATGCCCCATTTTAAAGATGGGGAATTTCAACGTGCTGCACTTGTGTAGTGGCAGCCTGTGGGGGTGTACTCAGAGTGGCTTCACTTTGGTGCACAAACATGGCTGACTTTTCACCTCAATAAGCTTGAGGAGAATTACATCTACTTGGGTGACACAGATGGGCAGGGGGATGTTTTGGTGTTGGAGTCAGGGTTGGACTGGGGCATAAAGGGCACACTGGGGGGAATGCAGTGGTAGGAGCCCATGCTTAAAGGCTTGGCTAACCATAAGAGAATGCATGGTCTGTTCCCCTTGATAAATATATATAGTAAATACAGCCAGTGCATACATGATAATGTACTGGCTTAATAACGGTTCCGATATGAATGGTCGACAAGGTTAAGGTTGACAGTCATTAGGTCGACCACTATTGGTCGACATGGACAAATTGTCGAGACATGAAAAGGTCGACATGGATTTTTAAACTGTTTTTGTTGTCATTTTTTCCGTAACATGACCAGGAACCCAAATTAGTGTACCGCGTCCCCAAGCATGGCGAGCGAAAGGTGCCTTGTTCTGCTACCGCTGCGATCGTCACAGGTTACGATTCCCAAATGTAGTCTGCGTGGATGGTAAAGTATGAAAAAGTTAAAAAAATAAGATTTTAAACCTTCCAGTAAATCTTTTTCTCGTAGTCCGTAGAGGATGCTGGGGACTCCGTAAGGACCATGGGGATAGACGGGCTCCGCAGGAGACATGGGCACTTTAAGAAAGATTTTGGATCTGGGTGTGCACTGGCTCCTCCCTCTATGCCCCTCCTCCAGACCTCAGTTAGAGAAACTGTGCCCAGAGGAGACGGACAGTACGAGGAAAGGATTTTAGTTAATCCAAGGGCAAGATTCATACCAGCCACACCAATCACACCGTATAACTATCTAGTTAACAGTATGAAAAAACAACATAGCATCGGTCCAAAACCGATGAAACTATAACATAACCCTTATGTAAGCAATAACTATATACAAGTCTTGCAGAAGTAGTCTTCACTTGGGACGGGCGCCCAGCATCCTCTACGGACTACGAGAAAAAGATTTACCGGTAGGTTTAAAATCTTATTTTCTCTAACGTCCTAGAGGATGCTGGGGACTCCGTAAGGACCATGGGGATTATACCAAAGCTCCCAAACGGCGGGAGAGTGCGGATGACTCTGCAGCACCGATTGAGCAAACAGGTGGTCCTCCTCAGCCAGGGTATCAAACTTATAGAACTTTGCAAAGGTGTTTGACCCCGACCAAGTAGCAGCTCGGCACAGCTGTAGTGCCGAGACCCCTCGGGCAGCCGCCCAAGAAGAGCCCACCTTCCTAGTGGAATGGGCCTTAACCGATTTTGGTAACGGCAATCCTGCCGTAGAATGCGCCTGCTGAATCGTGTTACGGATCCAGCGAGCAATAGTCTGCTTTGAAGCGGGAGCGCCAACCTTGTTGGCTGCATACAGGACAAACAGTGCTTCTGTCTTCCTGACTCTAGCCGTTCTGGCCACGTAAATTTTCAAAGCCCTGACCACATCAAGGGACTCGGAATCCTCCAAGTCACGCGTAGCCACAGGCACGACAATAGGTTGGTTCATATGAAAAGATGAGACCACTTTAGGTAGGAATTGAGGATGGGTCCGCAATTCCGCCCTATCCATATGGAAAACCAGATAAGGGCTTTTATGTGATAAAGCCGCTAATTCCGAAACTCGCCTAGCCGAAGCCAAGGCTAACAACATGACCACCTTCCAAGTGAGATACTTCAACTCCACCATTTTAAGTGGGTCAAACCAAGGTGACTTAAGGAAAATTAACACCACGTTAAGGTCCCAAGGCGCCACCGGAGGTACAAAAGGAGGCTGAATATGCAGTACTCCCTTTACAAACGTCTGTACTTCTGGGAGAGAGGCCAATTCCTTTTGAAAGAAAATGGATAAGGCCGAAATCTGAACCTTAATAGATCCTAATTTTAGGCCCAAATTCACTCCAGTTTGTAGGAAGTGAAGAAAACGGCCCAGATGGAATTCTTCCGTAGGAGCATTCCTGGCCTCACACCAAGAAACATATTTTCGCCATATTCGGTGATAATGTTTTGATGTCACGTCCTTCCCAGCCTTTATTAGTGTAGGAATGACCTCATCCGGAATACCTTTTTTCGCTAGGATCCGGCGTTCAACCGCCATGCCGTCAAACGCAGCCGCAGTAAGTCTTGGAACAGACAGGGCCCCTGTTGCAACAGGTCCTGTCTTAGAGGAAGAGGCCACGGATCTTGTGTGAGCATCTCCTGCAGATCCAGATACCAGGTCCTTCGAGGCCAATCTGGAACAATGAGGATTGTTCTCACTCCTCTTTTTCTTATTATTCTCAACACCTTGGGTATGAGAGGAAGAGGAGGAAATACATAGACCAACAGGAACACCCACGGTGTCACTAGGGCGTCCACAGCTACCGCCTGAGGGTCTCTTGACCTGGCGCAATACCTTTGTAGCTTTTTGTTGAGACGGGACGCCATCATGTCTATTTGGGGCAGTCCCCACTGACTTGCAATCTGCGTGAAGACTTCCTGATGAAGTCCCCACTCTTCCGGATGTAGGTCGTGTCTGCTGAGGAAGTCTGCTTCCCAGTTGTCCACTCCCGGAATGAACACTGCTGACAGTGCGCTTACATGATTCTCCGCCCAGCGAAGAATTCTGGTGGCTTCCGCCATCGCCACTCTGCTCCTTGTGCCGCCTTGGCGGTTTACATGAGCTACTGCGGTGACATTGTCTGACTGGATCAGAACTGGTTGGTCGCGAAGTAATGCCTCCGCTTGACGTAGGGCGTTGTATATGGCCCTCAGTTCCAGGATGTTGATGTGGAGACAAGTCTCTTGACTTGACCAAAGACCTTGGAAATTTCTTCCCTGTGTGACTACTCCCCAACCTCGGAGGCTCGCGTCCGTGGTCACCAGGATCCAGTCCTGAATGCCGAACCTGCGGCCCTCTAGGTGGCGAGCACTCTGCAGCCACCACAGGAGAGATACCTTGGCTCTGGGGGACAGGGTGATCCGCTGATGAATTTGTAGATGTGACCCGGACCACTTGTCCAGTAGGTCCCATTGGAAAGTCCTCGCATTGGAACCTACTGAAGGGGATGGCTTCGTATGATGCCACCATCTTTCCCAGGACTCGAGTGCAGTGATGCACTGACACCTGTTTTGGCTTCAATAAGCTCCTGACCAGAGTTATGAGTTCTTGAGCTTTTTCTGTCGGAAGAAAAACCCTCTTCTGGTCTGTGTCCAGAATCATGCCCAAGAAGGTCAAACGAGACGTAGGATTCAGGTGCGACTTTGGAATATTGAGAATCCAGCCGTGTTGCTGTAACACCTTCAGTGAAAGTGATACGCTGTTCAGCAACTTCTCCCGTGATCTCGCTTTTATGAGGAGATCGTCCAAGTATGGGATAATTGTGACACCATGCTTGCGCAGGAGCACCATCATTTCCGCCATTACCTTGGTGAAAATCCTCGGGCCGTGGAAAGCCCAAACGGCAACGTCTGAAATTGGTAATGACAATCCTGTACCGCAAATCTCAGGTACGCCTGATGAGGAGGATATATGGGAACATGCAGGTATGCATCCTTTATGTCCAGAGATACCATAAAATCTCCCCCTTCCAGGCTGGCGATGACCGCTCTGAGCGATTCCATTTTGAACTTGAACCGTTTTAAGTAAAGGTTCAGAGATTTTAAATTCAAAATGGGTCTGACCAAACCGTCCGGTTTCGGGACCACAAACAGAGTTGAGTAGTATCCCTTCCCTCTTTGAAGCAGGGGAACCTCGACCACCACTTGTTGAAGACACAATTTGTGAATCGCATGTAACACTATCTCCCTTTCTAGGGAAGAAGTCGGTAGCGCCGATTTGAAAAACCGGCGAGGGGGCACCTCTTCGAATTCCAGCTTGTATCCCTGAGAAACAATTTCTATTGCCCAGGGATCCACCTGTGAGTGAACCCAGATGTGGCTGAAAAGTCGAAGACGTGCCCCCACTTGAGCGGACTCCCTCAGGGGAGCCCCAGCGTCATGCGGTGGATTTTGCAGAGGCCGGGGAGGACTTCTGTTCCTGGGAACTAGCTGTGTTGTGCAGCTTTTTCCCTCTGCCCTTACCTCTGGCAAGAAAGGACGATCCACGTACTCTTTTGCTTTTATTTGAACGAAAGGACTGCATTTGATAATGAGGCGCTTTCTTAGGTTGTGAGGGAACATAAGGCAAAAAATTCGATTTACCTGCCGTAGCTGTGGAGACGAGGTCCGAGAGGCCTTCTCCAAATAATTCCTCACCCTTGTAAGGTGAAAACTCCATATTCCTCTTGGAGTCGGCATCACCTGTCCACTGTCGGGTCCATAAGACTCGCCTAGCAGAAATAGACACAGCGTTTATTCTGGAACCCAGTAAACTAATGTCTCTTTGAGCATCCCTCATATATAAGACAGCATCTTTTATATGCCCTAGGGTCATTAAAATGGTATCCTTATCTAGGGTCTCAATTTCCGCTGATAAGGAATCTGTCCATGCTGCTACAGCACTACAAACCCAGGCCGACGCAATTGCCGCTCTGAGTATCGTACCAGAATGTGTGTAAATGGACTTCAAGGTAACCTTCTGCTTGCGGTCAGCAGGATCCTTGAGGGTAGCCGTATCTTGGGATGGCAGCGCTATCTTTTTTGATAAGCGTGTCAATGCTTTGTCTACCCTAGGGGAGGATTCCCACCGTATTCTGTCCTTTGGCGGGAAAGGATACGCCATAAAAATCCTTTTGGGAATCTGCAGTTTTTTGTCTGGAGTTTCCCAAGCTTTTTCGCATAATTCGTTCAGCTCATGTGAGGATGGAAAGGTGACCTCAGGCTTCTTTCCTTTATACATTTGTACCCTCGTGTCAGGGACAGGGGGTTCCTCTGTGATATGCAAAACATCTTTTATTGCAATAATCATATATCGAATACATTTAGCCACTTTTGGCTGTAATTTTGCATCATCGTAGTCGACACTGTAGTCTGAATCCGTGTCGGTATCTGTGTCAACTATTTGGGATAGTGTGCGCTTCTGAGACCCCGAAGGTCCCGGCGACATTGGGATAGACATGGTTTGACTCCCTGACTGTTCCCTAGCCTCAGCTTTGTCTAATCTTTTGTGCAATAAATTTACATTAGCACTTAAGACATTCCACATATCCATCCAGTCAGGTGTCGGCGCTGCCGACAGAGACCTTACATTCATACACTCCCCCGCCTCCTTAGGTGAGCCTTCAACCTCAGACATGTCGACACACACATACCGACACACCACACACACACAGGGAAGCTCTTTTCTGAAGACAGGTTCCCCACCAGGCCCTTTGGAGAGACAGAGAGAGTGTATGCCAGCATACATTCCAGCGCTATATGACCCAGGAAAAACACAGAATGTTTACCCAGTAGCGCCTTTATGTATGTATATGCGCCAATTATGTGCCCCCCCCCTCTTGAAAACCCTCTGTCACCTTGAGTAAGCAGGGGAGAGTCCGGGGAGCTTCCTCTCAGCGCTTTGCTGTGGAGAAAATGGCACTGGTGAGTGCTGAGGGAGAAGCCCCGCCCCCTCGGCGGCGGGCTTCTGTCCCGCTCAAAATTCTTAAAAACATGGCGGGGGCTCTTTATATACATGTACAGTGCCCAGCTGTACATGTATATATGTACTTTTGCCACAGGAGAGGTTTATATTGCTGCCCAGGGCGCCCCCCCTGCGCCCTGCACCCTTACAGTGACAGATGTGTGTGAGGTGAATGGGAGCAATGGCGCACAGCTTCACTGCTGTGCGTTACCTCTATGAAGATCAAGATGTCTTCTGCCGCCTCTGAAGTCTTCTTTTCTTCTCATACTCACCCGGCTTCTATCTTCCGGCTCTGCGAGGAGGACGGCGGCGCGGCTCTGGGACGGACGGCGAGGGTGAGACCTGCGTACCAATCCCTCTGGAGCTAATGGTGTCCAGTAGCCTAAGAAACAGAGCCTTGAAACTCAGAGAAGTAGGTCTGTTTCTCTCTCCTCAGTCCCTCGATGCAGGGAGTCTGTTGCCAGCAGGCTTCCTGAAAATAAAAAACCTAACTAAAATACTTTCTGACAGGAAACTCAGGAGAGCTCCCTGAAAGCACTCAGTCTCCACTGGGCACAGTATCAAACTGAGGTCTGGAGGAGGGGCATAGAGGGAGGAGCCAGTGCACACCCAGATCCAAAGTCTTTCTTAAAGTGCCCATGTCTCCTGCGTAACCCGTCTATCCCCATGGTCTTTACGGAGTCCCCAGCATCCTCTAGGACGTTAGAGAAAATATATATTTTTTTAAAAAAAAGCCATGTCGACTTTTCATGTGTCGACCATTTATCCATGTCGACCATGGATAAATGGTAATGTATGATTGCCATCACCTGTGGTGAAACACCTTTCTTATCAATTAACTAGCTCACCACAGGTGATGGTAATCATACATTACCAGGAAAGTCCAGGAACAGAGCATTTTCTCCATCATGGAGAGGGTCAGGTAGGCAAGTACAGACCATACTTGCCTACCTGACCCTCTCCATAATGGAGAAAATGCTCTGTTCCTGGACTTTCCTGGTAATGTATGATTGCCATCACCTGTGGTGAAACACCTTTCTTATCAATTAACTAGCTCACCACAGGTGATGGCAATCATATATTACCAGGAAAGTCCAGGAACAGAGCATTTTCTCCCTCAGGAAGAGGGTCAGGTAGGCAAGTATGGTACAGACCCTCCAACATGACCCGCCCCACTAGGTACAAAATACTCTGTTCCTGGACTTCCCTCTTAATTTATGATTTCCATCACCTGTGTTGAACTAGTTAAATGATAAGAAAGCTGTTTCTTCACAGGTGATTGCAATAATAGGATTTTGATAACCTACCGGTAAATCCTTTTCTCCTAGTCCGTAGAGGATGCTGGGGACGACATCAAGACCATGGGGTATAGACGGGATCCGCAGGAGACATGGGCACTCTAAAGACTTTTCATTGGGTGTGAACTGGCTCCTCCCTCTATGCCCCTCCTCCAGACCTCAGTTGTAGGAACTGTGCCCAGGGAGACTGACATTTCGAGGAAAGGAATTACTTAACTAGTGGTGAGATATCTACCAACTCACACCCTCAACCATGCCGCACACATGGCATTCAACATAACACACGCCAACAGGCATGAACTAATTGCAGCAACATGCTGAAACCAAGATAACACAACTTGTGTAACTGTAATAACTAAACTGCAGGTAAAGTACGCACTGGGACGGGCGCCCAGCATCCTCTACAGACAAGGAGAAAAGGATTTATCGGTAGGTTATCAAAATCCTATTTTCTCATACCTCATACGTCCTAGAGGATGCTGGGGACGACATCAAGACCATGGGGTCTATACCAAAGCTCAAGTACGGGCGGGAGAGTGCGGATGACCTTGCAGCACCGATTGACCAAACTTTAGGTCCTCATCGGCCAAGGTGTCAAACTTGTAGAACTTAGCAAATGTGTTTGACCCTGACCAAGTAGCTGCTCGGCAAAGTTGTAATGCCGAGACCCCCCGGGCAGCCGCCCAGGATGAGCCCACCTTCCTAGTGGAGTGGGCCTTTACCGACGTCGGTAACGGCAATCCAGCCGTAGTATGAGCTTGCTGAATCGTATTTCTAATCCAACGTGCAATAGTCTGCTTGGAAGCAGGACAGCCAATATTGTTGTGATTATACAGGACAAACAGAGCCTCTGTTTTCCGTATACGAGCTGTTCTAGCAACATAGATTTTCAAAGCTCTAACCACATCTAGAGACTTTGAATCAGTGAATGTGTCAGTAACTACTGGCACCACAATAGGTTGGTTTATGTGAAAAGCAGAAACCACCTTTGGAAGAAAATGTTGGCGAGTCCGCAACTCTGCCCTATCTTCATGGAAAATCAGGTAAGGGCTCTTGTGAGACAAGGCCCCCAATTCAGACACCCGCCTTGCAGATGCCAATGCCAAAAGCATCACCACTTTCCAAGTGAGAAATGTCAACTCTATCTTTTGTAGAGGCTCAAACCAATCCGATTGAAGGAACTGCAATACCACGTTAAGGTCCCATGGTGCCACTGGAGGCACGTATGGAGGCTGGATGTGCAGAACCCCTTTCACGAAGGTCTGAACCTCTGGAAGAGAGGCCAACTGTTTTTGGAAGAACACTGACAAGGCCGAAATTTGGACCTTGATTGATCCCAATCGTAGGTACGTCTCCACACCATCCTGCAAAAAA
Source organism: Pseudophryne corroboree (assembly GCF_028390025.1). Taxonomy (NCBI): domain Eukaryota; kingdom Metazoa; phylum Chordata; class Amphibia; order Anura; family Myobatrachidae; genus Pseudophryne; species Pseudophryne corroboree. The sequence continues at coordinate 419,997,434 of NC_086447.1, read as the reverse complement.
TGGAGAAAACGTCCTAAGTGAAACTCTTCCATAGGAGCTTTCTTGGATTCACACCAAGAAACATATTTTCTCCAAATAAGGTGGTAATGTTTTGACGTTACTCCCTTTCTGGCCTGAATAAGGGTGGGGATGACCTCCTTAGGAATACCCTTCCTGGCTAGGATACGGCGCTCAACAGCCATGCCGTCAAACGTAGCCGCGGTAAGTCTTGGTACACACACGGATCCTGCTGCAGCAGGTCCTCCCGAGGAGGAAGAGGCCGAGGATCTCCTATGAGTAACTGCTGAAGATATGGGTACCAAGCCCTTCTTAGCCATTCTGGGGCAATGAAGATTGCTCGAACGCTTGTCTTTCTTATGATCCTGAGTACTTTTGGGATCAGCGGAAGTGGAGGGAAAACATACACTGACGGAAACACCCACTGGGTCACCAGTGCATCCACTGCTACTGCTTGAGGGTCTCTCGACCTGGAACAGTATCTCTGAAGCTTCTTGTTGAGACGAGATGCCATCATGTCTATTTGAGGAACTCCCCAAAGACTTGTCACCTCTGCGAAGACTTCTTGGTGGAGGCCCCACTCTCCTGGATGGAGATCGTGTCTGCTGAGGAAGTCTGCTTCCCAGTTGTCTACTCCCGGAATGAATATTGCCGACAGAGCTTGTAGATGTTTTTCTGCCCAGCGGAGGATTTTTGTCGCCTCTGCCATTGCCGCCATTGCTGCTCTGCTTTTCGTTCCGCCCTGCCTGTTTATGTATGCGACTGCTGTTACATTGTCCGCCTGGATCTGCACGGGACGGTCTTGAAGAAGATGTACTGCTTGTTGAAGGCCATTGTAAATGGCTCTTAGCTCCAGCACGTTTATGTGAAGGCAGGCTTCCTGATGTGACCAACGTCCCTGGAAGTTTTCTCCGAGAGACTGCTCCCCAGCCTCGGAGACTTGCATCCGTGGTTACTAGGACCCAGTCCTGAATGCCGAACCTGCGTCCCTCTAGCAGGTGAGAGCTGTGCAACCACCACAGGAGCGAAATCCTGGTTTTTGACGACAGGATTATCTTTCTGTGCATGTGTAGGTGTGAACCCGACCACTTGTCCAACAGGTCCCACTGGAATACTCTGGCATGGAACCTGCCAAACTGTATGGCCTCGTAGGCCGCCACCATCTTCCCCAACAACCGAATGCACTGATGGATCGACACACTTGATGGTTTCAATATCTGTTTTACAATTTTCTGGATTTCCAGAGCCTTTTCCAGCGGAAGAAATACTCTCTGAACTTCTGTGTCCAGAATCATCCCGAGGAAAGACAACCTTGTCGTCGGTTCCAACTGTGACTTTGGGTAATTTATGATCCACCCGTGTTGTTGGAGTATTGACAGGGAGAGGGATATGTTTTGTAATAACTGCTCCCTGGATCTCGCCTTTATCAGGAGGTCGTCTAGATAAGGGATTATATTGACTCCTTTCTGACGAAGGAGGACCATCATCTCCGCCATCACATTGGTGAATACCCTCGGCGCCGCGGAGAGACCGAAAGGTAACGTCTGGAATTGGTAATGGCAATCCTGAATCGCAAATCTCAGCTAAGCCTGGTGAGGAGGATAAATGGGAACATGCAGGTAAGCATCCTTTATGTCCACCGACACCAAGTAGTCCCCCTCCTCCAGACTGGCAATCACCGCCGGAAGTGATTCCATCTAGAACTTGAACCTTTTCAGGAAGAAATTCAGATTTTTTTAGATTTAGGATCGGTCTGACCGAGCCGTCCGGCTTCGGAACAACAAAAAGGCTTGAATAAAAACCCCACCCTTGTTGTGACAACGGTACCAGGACTATGACCTGGTCTTGACATAATTTTTTGGATTGCCGCTGTTACTGCTTCTCTCTCTGGCGGAGAAGCTGGCAAGGTCGATTTGAAAAATCGGCATGGGGGAACGTCTTGAAACTCTAGTTTGTATCCCTGGGATACTATCTGCAACACCCAGGGGTCCAGGCCAGACAGAATCCAATCCTGGCTGAAGAGTTTGAGACGTGCCCCCACCTGAGCGGCCTCCCGCTAGGGAGTTCCAGCGTCATGCTGGGGATTTGGCAGAATTAGGGGTAGACTTTTGCTCTTGGGAACCTGGAGCCGGTGTGGGCTTCTTTCCCCTACCTGCAAAGAAGGGGGAACCTCTCGTCTTTTTGTATTTATTGGGCCGAAAGGACTGCATTTGCGGGTGATAGGTCTTTATTGCCGGTACAGGCGCAGAGGGCAAAAATGTTGACTTACCTGCGGTAGCGGCCGAGACTAACGCATCCAGGCCATCGCCAAATAAGACCTCACCTTTATATGGGAGAGCCTCCATGTTTCTTTTGGAATCTGCATCCGCGTTCCACTGGCGAATCCATAACGCCCGCCTAGCCGATACTGCCATGGTAGCGGCTTGTGAACTCAAGAGTCCAATATCCTTCATTGCTTCCAGCATGTAGGCGGCAGCGTCCTTGATATTCCCTAACTTAAGGAGTATCTCATCTTTATCAATCGTGTCAATTTCTGATGACACGCTTTCTGACCATTTTTCAATAGCGCGACTCACCCATGCGCAGGCAATAGTCGGCCTGAGCAGTGTACCATTGGTAACATAAATGGATTTCAATGTCGTTTCCATTTTGCGGTCTGCCGGCTCTTTAAGAGAACCTGTGCCAGGAGCAGGGAGAATTACCTTCTTTGTCAACATGGAAAGTGCACTGTCTAACACAGGTGGTGACTCCCATTTTTTCCTGTCTTCAACCAGGAAAGGATAAGCTATGTGAATCCTTTTGGAAATACGAAATTTTTTATCAGGATTCACCCACATCCCTTCAAACAGAGCATTTAGTTCGTGTGAAGGAGGGAACGTGACTTTGGATTTCTTTTCCTTACATAAATAAGCTTTCTCCTGAGGTACAGGAGTGCTTTCTGTAACCTCCAACACGTCCCTTATAGCCACAATCATATATTGTATTCTTTTTGCCAATTTATGATCTATCTCTCTGGATTCACTATTGTCGACACAAGAATCAGAATCCGTGTCGGTATCAGTGTTTACAACATTTGCAAATGGTCTCTTATGTGACCCAGAGGAGCCGCCCGCATAAGGAATAACAGCATCCTGAAAAATCACATCTTCCACAGATTTTCTCCAGCATGCAGCCTTAGATTCAGACTTATCCAATCTACGGTTAATCAGATGCATACTGTCACGTAGCTTTTCACCCATGCAGGCTCTTGGTGTGCCGGTAGCGCCACCACATTACAACTCTGTGTCCCTAAAATGGCTTCCTCCGGGGAGGAACTCCCTGCCTCAGACATGCCTCACACGTGTACACCACACTCACAGACACACTGGGACTTATTTTGGGGACAGACCCACAGTAAAATCTTTCAGAGGGACACAGGATAGGAGCAGCCAGTCCACAAATCCAGCGCCAGTATTGCCTGTGAACACAGTATGTCCACAGCCCAAAAGCGCTTTTAAATAGTAATATACACTATCAAATGCACCACAATCGCTTTGTGCCCCCTTTTTATAGCACCCTGTACTTGTCAGAAGTGGAGGAGAGGACCAGCGTGTTCTCTGCAGCCTGAGGAGAGAAAATGGCGCTGAGTAGTGTGCTGGCTGCCTGAGGAAGAAGCTCCGCCCTTTTTACCTCAGAAACTTTTCATATTTATACTGGCGGGGGTAGGGCTGTGCCTGGGCATCTTATGCCCCCTTTTAGCCAGTTTTAGGTATTTTTCTTGCTGCCCAGGGCCCCCCCACCCCATCCCCTGCAGTGCCTGTGTGTGTGGGCAGCAATGGCGCGCTGCACTCCCGCCAGCCGCGCCGCACCTCAGCCGTCACTTACTTGATTGAAGATCATTCTTCTCATACTCACCTGTCTTCTGACTTCTGGCTCTGTGAGGGGGTGACGGCGTACTGTGGGAGTGAGCATCTAGACATGGCTAGCGTTCAGTTCCCTTCAGGAGCTAATGGTGTCCTGTCAGCCAGAAGCAGAGCCATGAAACTCTGAGGAAGTTGGTTCTGCTTCTGCCCACTCAGTCCCACGAAGCAGGGAGTCTGATGCCAGCAGATCTCCCTGAAAATAAAAAACCTAACATAAGTCTTTTCAGAGAAACTCAGTAGAGCTCCTCAGAGTGCATCCAGTCGACCTGGGCACATTTCTAAAACTGAGGTCTGGAGGAGGGGCATAGAGGGAGGAGCCAGTTCACACCCAATGAAAAGTCTTTAGAGTGCCCATGTCTCCTGCGGATCCCGTCTATACCCCATGGTCTTGATATCGTCCCCAGCATCCTCTAGGACGTATGAGAAAATAAATGAAGAGGGAAGTCCACAAACAGAGCATTTTGTACCTAGTGGGGCGGGTCATGTTGGAGGGTATGCAAGTATGTTTATAAATTAATGTTGTTATGATTTTCCGCGAAATCCTATTAAGTGAACACCAGACAGAGGTCATTTCGCGTTACACACACGTGTGACCTCTAGGTGTCCTTGTCCAGGAGGCCACCCGAGCTCGCCATACACTGCATACAGCTCTCGGACACAGCCAGGTGGTTACATAATACATCCCACGTGATAATGAAATCGTGCCCAGCTCACTGCTGGCTCATTGATCATCACGTTCTATTTTGTTGTTACTATGCTGTTGACATGCCACACAAAACATGGCCGCCTCTTTCACCCTCCAAAGCAACAGGTTTTAGTGCCGTGCTTCCGGCGGAACGCTACTTCCTTTTCCGGCTATCCGGTGTCCTTGTCCTTCTGTGCAGCAGCCTCAGAGAGCAGGGAGAGGAGCATCAGCAGCACCATGTTTCGTAACCTCCTGGTAATTGCTGTGTCCCGTGTGTTGGTGCCGCCCGTGCATAGAGTGCTGTGTGGCCGATGGGTGCTGTGATATATAGGGTAACAGCCATGTGCCCGCATCGCCGAGTGCCATACAGTCTGTGAGCCCGGAGCGGGCTATCCCTGTGCATTAATGGACTCACGCTTACAGACAGCTGGGTGCAGGGCACGGGGCTGTGTGTGTCTGTGTGTATGAGCAGTTGTGTGTCCGCGGGTGTACAGCACGTCACTGGTGTACAGATGTGTGTGATATGTGTGTATGCTGAGTAGTAGTATTGCACAGTGCTGGAGTGTGTACGTGCAGCTCCTGTCACTTCCTGACCTGTGCTCATCATGCCGCAGCCAGCGTCCTTCTCTCACTTTATTGCACAGGGTGTGCACTGTACTGCGTGCTTTGTATGTGGCAAAGGTTTTATTTGTATACATAAAGTTTTTTGTTTTAAGAAGATACACTTTATTTATTGGTTGTTAAGGTTTGCAGTGGTGGTGTCTGCGCCACCTCATACAGGTTGAGTCTCCCATATCTGAAATACTTGGGACCAGGTATTTTGGGGTTTGGATTTTTGCCTGCCGTAATGATATCTTGGTCATGTGACCCAAGTCTAATCCCTAAGATGTTTTGTATGTTTCATATACACCTTATTCATTTAGCCTGAAAGTAATTTTATACAATATTAAGAATTTTGTGCATGCAACAAACGTTGTGCACTTTTAACCACCAGAAAGTAAATGTCACGATCGCAGTCTCACTCAACTTGAATTTTTGTAATTGTTTAGTATGTGGAAGTCTTAACCTGTAGCAAAAACATTGAGTTACTATTTAATACATAGTATCACAGAAAAGTTCATGGTATATAGGTTTCTGTTAGCACAGCTTGAATAAAAGCACTTAACTTTAATATGCAGTCAGAGGCACTATTCATATGTGAAAGTGACAAATTGATATCCTAATCCTTTGTAAAGTCTTGGCTGTTGCTGCATGCCGTTATCTGCCATAGACAGAAATACTGTGCGGTATATGCGGAGATCCTGAAAGTGGTGACAGTTTTTTGCATAATTGAGAATCCTATGCTGTGATTTTCTATCATAACTATTAAAATAAAATTTTATGTTGTGTTAGTGTTGTACAGTGGCTAAACACCAAAGCAGATGTACTTATTTATTATGCAAGATACTGGCATGCAGCAACAATTACCCTGCCTGAGTTTTAGAAGTTTGACATTCAAGTAATGGGCACCCTTTGCATGAAGAGGTGCTGATTGGACAGCTACCCTGCCAGTCATGCAATATAAGAAAGCGCAGAGGTTGAATTTCAACTTCTCCTCCTCTGGCTAGAAAATTAAACATTGATCAGCTGCTGGTAGCAGGTATCTACTTAAAAGGTGGCATGGGTTTCCAGTTGAGAAAAAGAGTTAGCACACTGTTTTTGTATACTAGGTGGTTGTTCTTCTTGAAAGTTATATGGTGGAAAAGTCCAGAGTTTTACAGGAATATATTTGTGTTGCAGGCACTCCGTCCGATTTCTCAGCGGACCTTCAGCACGTCTACCCGGAAGTCACTTCAAAACAAGGTTGCGGAAAAGCAAAAGCTCTTTCAGGTATCTGGAGATTACTTTAATTTTATTTTTTAATTGGGGGAGGGGGGAAATAAACCCAGACAAGAGTAGGGCCCTGATCATGAAACCGCTTACACTCTAAATGAAAGAGAGAACGGCTGAAGCAAAAAGAGTATAGGTGAGTGGAAATTGGGACCTTTTGTGGGTAGTATAGATGGAAGTAGGGTGAGCTATGTATAGTAAAATGGTTTGTCAGAGAGTGTATAAATATGGTGTAGTATTGTGTATAAGGATGGCCATGATAATCTGGGTGTGAGAGGGCATTCTATATGTGGGTAGCAGCATAGGAGAAGTCTTGTAGGCAGGAGTGTGAGGAGGTTACCAGATTTTAATGGCCTTATTTATGAAAGTGTTTAATTTCACTGTGAGTGATAAATTGCACCAGCCAATCAGCTCCTAACTGTCATTTTTCAAACCCAGCCTGTGACATGAAAGTTAGGAGCTGATTGGCTGGTGCAATTTATCACTCACAGTGAAATTAAACACTCATTGATAAATAAGATAGAAGAAAAGGAAAGACAGACTCAGAGCGCTCCAATAACACCCAGTTTTACACATACACACCAAAAAAGTGGAAAATAAATAAAAAAAATATAATGTACTTAAAGTATTAAAATAATCAATTCAGATCCAATGGTAACTTTCTAAATTCTAGGGTACATTTTATCACCTTCATATAAACATGGGCATCTAAGCTTATAAAGGGGTATAAAGAGAAGAAAGAAAGAAAGAGAAAAAAGTGCAATAGTGCAGTTATCCTTTTAAAATCACACCGATTTATTCACGTATCGCACTTACACAAAACAGATGAATGTAATGGCACATAACAGCATTGGAACAGATGGGGATGTTTATGTGCCATTACATTCATCTGTTTTGTGTAAGTGCGATACGTGAATAAATCGTTGTGATTTTAAAAGGATAACTGCACTATTGCACTTTTTTCTCTTTCTTTCTTTCTTTCTTTCTTTCTTTCTTTCTTTCTTTCTTTCTTTCTTTCTTTCTTTCTTTCTTTCTTTCTTTCTTTCTTTCTTTCTTTCTTTCTTTCTTTCTTTCTTTCTTTCTTTCTTTCTTTCTTTCTTTCTTTCTTTCTTCTCTTTATACCCCTTTATAAGCTTAGATGCCCATGTTTATATGAAGGTGATAAAATGTACCCTAGAATTTAGAAAGTTACCATTGGATTTTAAATGATTATTTTAATACCTTAAGTACGGTGTGTGTATATATGTGTGTGTGTGTATATATATATATATATATATGTGTGTGTGTGTGTGTGTGTGTATATATATATATATATATATATATATATATATATATATATAATTTCTCTGACGTCCTAGTGGATGCTGGGAACTCCGAAAGGGCCATGGGGAATAGCGGCTCCGCAGGAGTCTGGGCACAACTAAAAGAAAGCTTTTAGACTACCTGGTGTGCACTTGCTCCTCCCACTATGACCCTCCTCCAAGCCTCAGTTAGATTTTTGTGCCCGGCCGAGCTGGATGCACACTAGGGGCTCTCCTCAGCTCTTAGAAAGAAAGTATAATTTAGGTTTTTTATTTTACAGTGAGACCTGCTGGCAACAGGCTCACTGCAACGAGGGACTAAGGGGAGAAGAAGCGAACCTACCTGCTTGCAGCTAGCTTGGGCTTCTTAGGCTACTGGACACCATTAGCTCCAGAGGGATCGACCGCATGGAACTGGCCTTGGTGTTCGGTCCCGGAGCCGCACCGCCGTCCCCCTTACAGAGCCAGAGGCAAGAAGAAGTCCGGAAAATCGGCGGCATGAAGACTTCTGTCTTCACCAAGGTAGCGCACAGCACTGCAGCTGTGCGCCATTGCTCCTCATACACACTTCACACTCCGGTCACTGAGGGTGCATGGCGCAGGGGGGGGCGCCCTGAGCAGCAATAAAAACACCTTGGCTGGCAAAACAATCACAACATATAGCCCCAGAGGCTATATATGTGATAATTACCCCTGCCAGAATCCTTAAAAAAGCGGGAGAAAAGTCTGCGAAAAAGGGGCGGAGCTATCTCTCAGCACACTGGCGCCATTTCTCCCTCACAGTTCCGCTGGAAGGAAGCTCCCTGGCTCTCCCCTGCAGTCTACACTACAGAAAAGGGTAAAAAAGAGAGGGGGGGCACTAAATTTAGGCGCAGTAAATATTATAGCAGCTATAGGGGACATAATTCAGTTAGTCCCTGCATTATATAGCGCTCTGGTGTGTGCTGGCATACTCTCTCTCTGTCTCCCCAAAGGGCTTCTGTGGGGTCCTGTCCTCTATTAGAGCATTCCCGGTGTGTGTGCGGTGTGTCGGTACGGCTGTGTCGACATGTTTGATGAGGAAAATTATGTGGAGGCGGAGCAGATGCCCATAGAAGTGATGTCACCCCCTGCGGGGCAGACACCTGAGTGGATGGTTTTATGGAAGGAATTACGTGCAAGTGTCGACTCCTTACACAAAAAATTTGACGACATGCGGGACAGCCGGCTTCTCAGCTCGTGCCTGCCCAGGTGTCTCAAAGGCCATCAGGGGCTTTAGAACGCCCGCTACCTCAGATGGCAGACGCAGATGTCGACACGGATACTGATACCAGTGTCGACGACGATGAGTCAAATCTAATGTCCACTAGGGCCATTCGTTGCATGATTGAGGCAATGAAGGAGGTATTACACATTTCGGATATAAACCCAGGTACCACTAAAAAGGGTATTATGTTTGGGGAGAAAAAACTACCCGTAGTTTTTCCCCCATCTGAAGAATTAAATGAAGTGTGTGAAGAAGCGTGGGCTTTCCCCGATTAAAAGATTGGTAATCCCTAAAAAATTACTAATGGCGTTCCCTTTCCCGCCAGAGGATAGGGCACGTTGGGAAACACCTCCTAGGGTGGATAAAGCGCTCACACGTTTGTCTAAAAAGGTGGCACTTCCGTCTCCGGATACGGCCGCCCTAAAGGAGCCTGCGGATAGAAAGCAGGAGGCGATCCTGAAGTCTGTATATACACACTCAGGCATTATACTTAGACCAGCTATTGCGTCAGCATGGATGTACAGTGCTGCCGCTGCATGGTCAGATTCCCTGTCAGAAAATATTGACACCCTAGACAGGGACACTATTCTCCTAACCATAGAGCATATAAAAGACTCAGTCTTATACATGAGAGATGCACAGAGGGAGATCTGCCGGCTGGCATCTAAAATAAGTGCATTGTCCATTTCTGCTAGGAGAGGCTTATGGACTCGGCAGTGGACAGGGGATGCAGATTCCAAAAGGCACATGGAAGTTTTGCCTTATAAGGGTGAGGAGTTATTCGGGGATGGTCTCTCAGACCTAGTTTCCACAGCGACAGCTGGGAAATCAGCATTTTTACCCCAGGTTCCCTCACAGCCTAAAAAAGCGCCGTTTTATCAAGTACAGTCCTTTCGGACCCAGAGAAACAGGCGAGGAAAAGGCGGGTCCTTTCTGTCCAGAGGCAGAGGTAGGGGAAAAAGGCTGCAACAAACAGCAGAGTCCCAGGAGCAAAAGTCCTCCCCCGCTTCTTCCAAGTCCGCCGCATGACGGTGGGGCTCCACAGGCGGAGCCAGGTACGGTGGGGGGCCGCCTCAAAAATTTCAGCGATCAGTGGGCTCGCTCACAGGTGGATCCCTGGATCTTGCAAGTAGTATCTCAGGGGTACAAACTGGAATTCGAGGCGTCTTCCCCCCCGCCAATTCCTCAATTCTGCCTTGCCAACGACTCCCTCAGGCAGGGAGGCTGTGCTAGAGGCAATTCACAAGCTGTATTCCCAGCAGGTGATAGTCAAGGTGCCCCTACTTCAACAAGGACGGGGTTACTATTCCACACTGTTTGTGGTACCGAAACCGGACGGTTCGGTGAGACCCATTTTAAATTTGAAATCCTTGAACACATACATAAAAAAGTTCAAGTTCAAGATGGAATCGCTCAGGGCGGTTATTGCAAGCCTGGACGAGGGGGATTACATGGTATCCCTGGACATCAAGGATGCTTACCTGCATGTCCCCATTTATCATCCTCACCAGGAGTACCTCAGATTTGCGGTACAAAATTGCCATTACCAATTCCAGACGCTGCCGTTTGGACTGTCCACGGCACCGAGGGTGTTTACCAAGGTAATGGCGGAAATGATGATACTCCTTCGAAAAAAGGGAGTTTTAATTATCCCGTACTTGGATGATCTCCTAATAAAGGCGAGATCCAGGGAGCAGTTGTTGGTAGGAGTAGCACTATCTCAGGAGGTGCTACACCAGCACGGTTGGATTCTGAATATTCCAAAGTCACAGCTGGTTCCGACGACACGTCTAATGTTCCTGGGAATGATTTTGGACACAGTCCAGAAAAAAGTGTTTCTCCCGGAGGAGAAAGCCCAGGAGCTGTCATCTCTAGTCAGAGACCTCCTGAAACCAAAACAGGTGTCTGTGCATCACTGCACGCGAGTCCTGGGAAAGATGGTGGCTTCTTACGAAGCAATTCCTTTCGGCAGGTTCCATGCCAGAATCTTTCAGTGGGACCTGTTGGACCAATGGTCCGGATCGCATCTTCAGATGCATCGGCTAATAACCCTGTCTCCAAGAACCAGGGTGTCTCTGCTGTGGTGGCTGCAGAGTGCTCATCTCCTAGAGGGCCGCAGATTCGGCATACAGGACTGGGTCCTGGTGACCACGGATGCCAGCCTTCGAGGCTGGGGGGCAGTCACACAGGGAAGAAACTTCCAAGGACTATGGTCGAGTCAGGAGACTTCCTTGCACATAAATATTCTAGAACTAAGGGCCATTTACAATGCCCTAAGTCAGGCAAAACCCCTGCTTCTACACCAGCTGGTACTGATCCAGTCAGACAACATCACGGCGGTCGCCCATGTAAACCGACAGGGCGGCACAAGAAGCAGGACGGCAATGGCAGAAGCCACAAGGATTCTCCGATGGGCGGAAAATCACGTGCTAGCACTGTCAGCAGTGTTCATTCCGGGAGTGGACAACTGGGAAGCAGACTTCCTCAGCAGGCACGACCTCCACCCGGGAGAGTGGGGACTTCATCCAGAAGTCTTCACACTGATTGTAAATCGTTGGGAACGGACACAGGTGGACATGATGGCGTCCCGCCTAAACAAAAAACTGGAGAGATATTGAGCCAGGTCAAGGGACCCTCAGGCGATAGCGGTGGACGCTCTAGTGACACCGTGGGTGTACCAGTCAGTTTATGTGTTCCCTCCTCTGCCTCTCATACCAAAGGTACTGAGAATAATAAGAAAACGAGGAGTAAGGACAATACTCGTGGTTCCGGATTGGCCAAGAAGAGCTTGGTACCCGGAACTTCAAGAGATGATCTCAGAGGACCCATGGCCTCTGCCGCTCAGACAGGACCTGTTGCAGCAGGGGCCCTGTCTGTTCCAAGACTTACCGCGGCTGCGTTTGACGGCATGGCGGTTGAACGCCGGATCCTAAAGGAAAAGGGCATTCCGGAGGATGTCATTCCTACGCTGATTAAAGCCAGGAAAGATGTAACGGTAAAACATTATCACCGCATATGGCGGAAATATGTTGCTTGGTGTGAGGCCAATAAGGCCCCAACAGAGGAATTTCAGCTGGGTCGATTTCTGCACTTCCTACAGGCAGGAGTGACTATGGGCCTAAAATTAGGCTCCATTAAGGTACAGATATCGTCTCTGTCTATTTCTCTGACGTCCTAAGTGGATGCTGGGGACTCCGTCAGGACCATGGGGATTAGCGGCTCCGCAGGAGACAGGGCACAAAAGTAAAAGCTTTAGGACTAGGTGGTGTGCACTGGCTCCTCCCCCTATGACCCTCCTCCAAGCCTCAGTTAGGTTTTTGTGCCCGGCCGAGAAGGGTGCAATCTAGGTAGCTCTCCTGAGCTGCTTAGAATAAAAGTATAGACTTAGGTTTTTTTATTTTCAGTGAGTCCTGCTGGCAACAGGCTCACTGCATCGAGGGACTAAGGGGATAAGAAGCGAACTCACCTGCGTGCAGAGTGGATTGGGCTTCTTGGCTACTGGACATTAGCTCCAGAGGGACGATCACAGGCCCAGCCATGGATGGGTCCCGGAGCCGCGCCGCCGGCCCCCTTACAGAGCCAGAAGAGTGAAGAGGTCCAGAAATCGGCGGCAGAAGGCATCTTGTCTTCAAGAAAGGTAGCGCACAGCAGTGCAGCTGTGCGCCATTGCTCTCAGCACACTTCACACTCCGGTCACTGAGGGTGCAGGGCGCTGGGGGGGGGGGCGCCCTGAGATGCAATGAAAACACTATTTATGGTAAAAAATACATCGCATATAGCTCCTGGGCTATATGGATGTATTTAACCCCTGCCATTTTACCTCATAAAAAGCGGGAGAAAGGCTCCGCCCCCTTCACGGCGGCCTATCTCCTCAGCACACAAGTGCCATTTTCCCTCACAGCTCCGCTGGAAGGACGTCTCCCTGACTCTCCCCTGCAGTCCTGCACTACAGAAACAGGGTAAAAGTCTCCCCCGATAAAAAATTGCTGATATCTAAGAAATTATTGGCATTATACCCTTTCCCGCCAGAAAACACCCCCTAGGGGGTGGATAAGGCACTCACATGCTTATCAAAACAAGTGGCGTTACCGTCTCCTGATACGGCCGCCCTCAAGGAGCCAGTTGATAGGAAGCTGGAAAATGTCCTAAAAAGTATATACACACATACTGGTGTTATACTGCGGCCAGCGATTGCCTCAGCCTGGATGTGCAGCGCTGGGGTGGCGTGGTCGGAGTCCCTGACTGAAAATATTGATACCCTGGACAGGGACAGTATTTTATTGACTATAGAGCGTTTAAAAGATGCGTTTCTATATATGCGTGATGCACAGAGGGATATTTGCACCCTGGCATCAAGAGTAAGTGCGATGTCCATTTCTGCCAGAAGATGTTTATGGACACGACAGTGGTCAGGTGATGCGGATTCCAAACGGCATATGGAAGTATTGCCGTATAAAGGGGAGGAGTTATTTGGGGTCGGTCTTTCGGACCTGGTGGCCACGGCAACAGCTGGAAAATCCACCTTTTTACCCCAACTCACCTCTCGGCAGAAAAAGACACCGTCTTTTCAGCCTCAGTCCTTTCGTCCCCATAAGGGCAAGCGGGCAAAAGGCCAGTCATATCTGCCCCGGGGTAGAGGAAAGGGAAAAGGACTGCAGCAGACAGCCTCTTCCCAGGAACAGAAGCCCTCCACCGCTTCTGCCAAGTCCTCAGCATGACGCTGGGGCCTTACAAGCGGACTCAGGTGCGGTGGGGGGTCGTCTCAAGAGTTTCAGCGCGCAGTGGGCTCACTCGCAAGTGGACCCCTGGATCCTACAGGTAGTATCCCAGGGGTACAGATTGGAATTCGAGACGTCTCCCCCTCGCAGGTTCCTGAAGTCTGCTTTACCAACGTCTCCCTCCGACAGGGAGGCAGTATTGGAAGCAATTCACAAGCTGTATTCCCAGCAGGTGATAATCAAAGTACCCCTCCTACAACAGGGAAAGGGGTATTATTCCACACTATTTGTGGTACCGAAGCCAGACGGCTCGGTGAGACCTATTCTAAATCTGAAATCTTTGAACACTTACATACAAAGGTTCAAATTCAAGATGGAGTCACTCAGAGCAGTGATAGCGAACCTGGAAGAAGGGGACTATATGGTGTCCCTGGACATCAAGGATGCTTACCTTCATGTCCCAATTTGCACTTCTCACCAAGGGTACCTCAGGTTCGTTGTACAGAACTGTCATTATCAGTTTCAGACGCTGCCGTTTGGATTGTCCACGGCACCCCGGGTCTTTACCAAGGTAATGGCCGAAATGATGATTCTTCTTCGAAGAAAAGGCGTCTTAATTATCCCTTACTTGGACGATCTCCTGATAAGGGCAAAGTCCAGGGAACAGTTGGAGGTCGGAGTAGCACTATCTCGGGTACTGCTACAACAGCACGGGTGGATTCTAAATATTCCAAAATCGCAGCTGATCCCGACGACACGTCTGCTGTTCCTAGGGATGATTCTGGACACAGTCCAGAAAAAGGTGTATCTCCCGCAGGAGAAAGCCAGGGAGTTATCCAAGCTAGTCAGGAACCTCCTAAAACCAGGAAAAGTGTCAGTGCATCATTGCACAAGGGTCCTGGGAAAAATGGTGGCTTCTTACGAAGCGATTCCATTCGGCAGATTTCACGCAAGAACTTTTCAGTGGAATCTGCTGGACAAATGGTCCGGATCGCATCTTCAGATGCATCAGCGGATAACCCTGTTTCCGAGGACAAGGGTGTCTCTTCTGTGGTGGCTGCAGAGTGCTCATCTACTAGAGGGCCGCAGATTCGGCATTCAGGATTGGATCCTGGTGACCACGGATGCCAGCCTGAGAGGCTGGGGAGCAGTCACACAGGGAAGAAATTTCCAGGGAACGTGGTCAAGTCTAGAGACTTCTCTCCACATAAATATACTTGAGCTAAGGGCAATTTACAATGCTCTATGCCTAGCAAGACCTCTGCTTCAAGGTCAGTCGGTGCTGATCCAGTCGGACAACATCACGGCAGTCGCCCACGTAAACAGACAGGGCGGCACAAGAAGCAGGAGGGCAATGGCAGAAGCTGCAAGGATTCTTCGCTGGGCGGAAAATCATGTGATAGCACTGTCAGCAGTGTTCATTCCGGGAGTGGACAACTGGGAAGCAGACTTCCTCAGCAGGCACGACCTCCACCCGGGAGAGTGGGGACTTCACACGGAAGTAGTCTTCCACATGATTGTGAACCGTTGGGAAAAACCAAAGGTGGACATGATGGCGTCCCGCCTCAACAAAAAACTGGACAGGTATTGCGCCAGGTCAAGGGACCCTCAGGCAATAGCTGTGGACGCTCTGGTAACACCGTGGGTGTACCAGTCAGTGTATGTGTTCCCTCCTCTTCCTCTCATACCCAAGGTACTGAGAATTATAAGACGGAGAGGAGTAAGAACTATACTCGTGGCTCCGGATTGGCCAAGGAGGACTTGGTACCCGGAACTTCAAGAGATGCTCACAGAGGACCCATGGCCTCTGCCGTTAAGAAGGGACTTGCTTCAGCAAGGACCCTGTCTGTTCCAAGACTTACCGCGGCTGCGTTTGACGGCATGGCGGTTGAACGCCGGATCCTAAGGGAAAAAGGCATTCCGGAAGAGGTCATACCTACCCTGGTCAAAGCCAGGAAGGAGGTGACCGCACAACATTATCACCGCATTTGGCGAAAATATGTTGCATGGTGTGAGGCCAGGAAGGCCCCCACGGAGGAATTTCAACTCGGTCGATTCCTGCATTTCCTGCAAACAGGAGTGTCTATGGGCCTCAAATTGGGGTCCATTTAGGTTCAAATTTCGGCCCTGTCGATTTTCTTCCAGAAAGAATTGGCTTCAGTTCCTGAAGTCCAGACATTCGTCAAGGGAGTACTGCATATACAACCCCCTTTTGTGCCTCCAGTGGCACCGTGGGATCTCAACGTAGTTCTGGGATTCCTCAAATCACATTGGTTTGAACCGCTCAAATCTGTGGATTTGAAATATCTCACATGGAAAGTGACCATGCTGTTGGCCCTGGCCTCGGCCAGGCGAGTGTCAGAATTGGCGGCTTTGTCTCACAAAAGCCCATATCTGATTTTCCATTCGGACAGGGCAGAACTGCGGACTCGTCCCCAGTTTCTCCCTAAGGTGGTGTCAGCGTTTCACCTGAACCAACCTATTGTGGTGCCTGCGGCTACTAGGGACTTGGAGGACTCCAAGTTGCTAGACGTTGTCAGGGCCCTGAAAATATATATTTCCAGGACGGCTGGAGTCAGGAAAACTGACTCGCTGTTTATCCTGTATGCACCCAACAAGCTGGGTGCTCCTGCTTCTAAGCAGACGATTGCTCGTTGGATTTGTAGTACAATTCAGCTTGCACATTCTGTGGCAGGCCTGCCACAGCCAAAATCTGTAAATGCCCATTCCACAAGGAAGGTGGGCTCATCTTGGGCGGCTGCCCGAGGGGTCTCGGCTTTACAACTTTGCCGAGCTGCTACTTGGTCAGGGGCAAACACGTTTGCAAAATTCTAAAAATTTGATACCCTGGCTGAGGAGGACCTGGAGTTCTCTCATTCGGTGCTGCAGAGTCATCCGCACTCTCCCGCCCGTTTGGGAGCTTTGGTATAATCCCCATGGTCCTGACGGAGTCCCCAGCATCCACTAGGACGTCAGAGAAAATAAGAATTTACTCACCGGTAATTCTATTTCTCGTAGTCCGTAGTGGATGCTGGGCGCCCATCCCAAGTGCGGATTGTCTGCAATACTGGTACATAGTTATTGTTACAAAAATCGGGTTATTATTGTTGTGAGCCATCTTTTCAGAGGCTCCTCTGTTATCATGCTGTTAACTGGGTTCAGATCACAAGTTGTACAGTGTGATTGGTGTGGCTGGTATGAGTCTTACCCGGGATTCAAAATCTTTCCTTATTGTGTACGCTCGTCCAGGCACAGTATCCTAACTGAGGCTTGGAGGAGGGTCATAGGGGGAGGAGCCAGTGCACACCACCTAGTCCTAAAGCTTTTACTTTTGTGCCCTGTCTCCTGCGGAGCCGCTAATCCCCATGGTCCTGACGGAGTCCCCAGCATCCACTACGGACTACGAGAAATAGAATTATCGGTAAGTAAATTCTTATTTTTTTTCCCAAAAAGAACTATCTTCACTACCTGAAGTTCAGACATTTGTAAAAGGAGTGCTGCATATTCAGCTCCCCTTTGTGCCTCCAGTGGCACCCTGGGATCTCAACGTGGTGTTGAATTTCCTAAAATCACATTGGTTTGAGCCACTAAAGACCGTGGATCTAAAATATCTCACGTGGAAAGTGGTCATGTTATTGGCCTTGGCTTCGGCCAGGCGTGTATCAGAATTGGCGGCTTTGTCATTTAAAAGTCCTTATCTGATTTTCCATATGGATAGGGCAGAATTGAGGACTCGTCCCCAGTTTCTCCCTAAGGTGGTATCTGCTTTTCACTTGAACCAACCTATTGTAGTGCCTGCGGCTACTAGCGACTTGGAGGATTCCAAGTTACTGGACGTAGTCAGGGCCTTGAAAATTTATGTTTCCAGGACGGCTGGAGTCAGGGAAACTGACTCGCTATTTATCCTGTATGCACCCAACAAACTAATTGCTCCTGCTTCTAAGCAGACTATTGCTCGCTGGATTTGTAGCACAATTCAGCTGGCGCATTCTGCGGCTGGACTGCCGCATCCTAAATCAGTAAAAGCCCATTCTACAAGGAAGGTGGGCTCATCTTGGGCGGCTGCCCGAGGGGTCTCGGCTTTACAACTTTGCCAAGCTGCTACTTGGTCAGGGGCAAACACGTTTGCAAAATTCTACAAATTTGATACCCTGGCTCAGGAGGACCTTGAGTTCTCTCATTCGGTGCTGCAGAGTCATCCGCACTCTCCCGCCCGTTTGGGAGCTTTGGTATAATCCCCATGGTCCTTTCGGAGTTCCCAGCATCCACTAGGACGTCAGAGAAAATAAGAATTTACTCACCGGTAATTCTATTTCTCGTAGTCCGTAGTGGATGCTGGGCGCCCGTCCCAAGTGCGGATTGTCTGCAATACTTGTACATAGTTGTTGTTCACAAAAGGGTTATTGTTATGAGCCATCTGTTGAGAGGCTCAGTTAAATTTCATACTGTTAACTGGATATGGTATCATGAGTTATACGGTGTGGCTGGTATGAGTCTTACCCGGGATTCAAAATCCTTCCTTATTGTGTCAGCTCTTCCGGGCACAGAATCCTAACTGAGGCTTGGAGGAGGGTCATAGTGGGAGGAGCCAGTGCACACCAGGTAGTCTAAAAGCTTTCTTTTAGTTGTGCCCAGACTCCTGCGGAGCTGCTATTCCCCATGGTCCTTTCGGAGTTCCCAGCATCCACTACGGACTACGAGAAATAGAATTACCGCTGAGTATGTGTGTGTGTGTGTGTGTGTGTGTGTATATATATATATATATATAGATATAGATATAGATATAGATATAGATATATATATATATATATATATATATATATATATATATATATATATATAGATATATATATAGATATATATATATATATATATATATAGATATATAGATATATATATAGATATATATATAGATATATAGATATAGATATAGATATAAAAATAAAAATCCCTGCACTCTCACAAATACTACAGCCAACAGCTGGGGTGCCAATCAGAGTCCCGCCCTTTTTGGGGCGGGGCCCGTAGTACAATACAGGTTATCCCACACTAATGGGAAAAGATAGCGCACTCCAGACTTAGCATCCAATAAATCAAACTAGTAAATTTTAATGTAAGGGTAATCTCACAGTTCCAAAGTGGTTTCAAAAACGATTTCCAACATTTCGGTCCCCAGCGGGACCTTTTTCAAGGAATATACAGTCCAGTCAGCAGGGTCAACATTACAGCATATATCAGCATGGCAGGAAACCGGAGACGGTTACCATATCCAGTTAATTTACTATTTTGATTTATTGGATGCTAAGTCTGGAGAGTTCTATCTATCTATCTATCTATCTCATTTAATTTTTTTTTCCCACTTTTTTTTGTTGTGTATGTGTAAAATTGGGTGTTATTGGAGCGCTCTGAGTCTGTTTCCTTTTTTTTCTTCTATCGAATTGTGTTTTTGGTGTAAATGGATATACACGAGGAAATACAGATTCTAGCTGCACCATTAGCTGATTTGCGCATATTCTCATCTACTTTATAAATTCTCATTTATAAATAAGGGCATAAATCTGAAGTTGATCTGAGGGTGAAACGCAGATTATTGTGAGATGTAGTTATAACACTGCTTATTTCACTTGTTTACATTGCATGTGTTTAAAGCCTATAAATGCTAGTAAAACATGTATACATGCATATTAATCTGGTTTAAACACATTTTGGTTTTTGTGTTTTAACAAATGTCAATTGACAATGGCTACATTATGTTAAATATAGGGATATTCAGCCCCAAAAAGTTTTCGGTTGTGAAAAACCGCCATTTTCGCTCAATTCAATTATTCCCCATTGTCTCAGGCATGCGAAAAAGATTCCCAAACAACGGCATTAGGGACAATTGAATATCACCAGGGAGTCATAAGTTGTAGACTTGGTGTTCTTATATAGTGCAGCATGGGGCCACTCTTTTATAAATGCCAAATAGAGATTGTATGTTATGAGCGGAGATTTCTCTTCTATAGCAATATATAAACTATTAAACACATTTCTATGTGTTCTGCTGGCAGTAAACTGCTAATAATTCACCCTGACTGCAAATTATCTGCAGTGTGCAGTACTCACATGGGGTCCAGTATGTAATACCAGTGGTCAGGAGACAGACACCAGAATCCCGGCGGCAAGTACCCTTGCGGGCTCGCCGTGCTACAGGCATTTGCTTTGCTTGCCACACTATTATATTCCCCCTTGGGTGGTGGCATGAACCCCCACCCGAGTGGGATCTCGGGGCTTTGGTCGGGATTCCGACCAGCAGTAAATTAACTGCATTCCCTCACATAAAATGATGTGATGAAATTTCAGTATCAATCCGTTTGGAATATTATGTTTCATAATGGCATGTCAATTGTGTTTTACGCACACCTTTTAAAATGGAACATTTGCTGACTGCATCTGGTATACATTAAAGTTGTAAAATAGATATCCCTTTTAAATTACTGCTTTCTGTTGAAAAAAAATGTCTGAAAGGTAGCGGTAACGTATTTATTTGTCCGTTGCGTAACCCAATTTGAAAGAAAGTTAGCCCTTGATATTTCTCCCTCTTTAACCCTACCTTTCTTCCATCTCTTGCTCTCTACCTCCCCTCTCTTTCTACTTCCTCCCTCTCTCCCCCTCTCGTTCTCTACCACCTCCTTTCTCGCTCTTTACTCATCGCCCTTGCTCTCTACTGTATCTCCTCTCTCCTCTGCCCCTTCACTCCTATTAATGGTTCCCTCTTGACTGACTCTTAGCAACAATAACACTGTAAACTTAATTATATGAAGAGGGTGGTGTTAATGCAATTGTTCTTTGGCTGGGACACACAAGAACTTTCCCGGCTTCAGTCTCGCAACAGATCATAGTGATTTATTGGTCTCTTTGCCACACTGCATGTTGTGTGTACACTTACAGAAGTGACACAAAGCTTGAAGGTTGCATTGAGAAATAGACGCTGGCACTATATTCTAACTGTCTCCTTCGAGATGCCAATGTCATTACTGTCCTTGTGGGCAATAGATATGATATGGCACGGAGACCAAGTACACTGTAGTTCATGTTATTTCTCTGAAAGCAGGTCAGGAAACGGTGTGTAGGTGTGCCCTTATTTGCATTCATTGAATTGGAACTTATTTACATGCAATGAATTGGTACACTGGTCCACAAAACTATACAGTGAATGTGATTATTATATTTAATTTTTAAATAAATTTGTGATCCCAATTAATTGTTTCATTTGTTTTCTTGCAGGAAGATAATGGCCTTCCTGTACATCTAAAGGCAGGGCTCAGTGATGCCTTAATGTACAGGCTGACCATGGGGATAACCCTTTTTGGTAAGTGATCTGCCTTTTTAAGTACATGTTTTTATGATCCTTCACAATGAAGTACTGTTTAAGACTTCTAGGCCTAAAGCTAAATGGAATGTAATTATTGGTTAAACATATTGGTGCTCTGCTGCATCCTTCTTTGATTACACATACCTGTGGTATATATACAGTACACGATCTCTCACCTTACGCTGTGCATAATCGCACACTACTACATAAAAAATCCTTATTTGGGTTTTGGTGACCTAAGGATGACACACAAACAGAATTTACTTAATATTTTTTTTTTGTACATTTCTCAACAAGAATACAATATAAATAGATGATATCATATGCGCTACATTCTCTTTGATGTAAGTCTAAGAGTGATCATCATCATATATTGACCGTCGCGCACTTTGGGTGGTCCCATACTACATATTTTGTGTTCACGGAGTGAAAGAATTCATTTGGAATACCCTCTAGTGTCTGTTATATAAAACGTCTGACTAAGCTGTTATGCGAGTTGTTCCAATGGGGTCTTCAGGATGATTCAACGTAATTAGAAAGACACTCACTTTCAAATTCAGTCTCGCATTCCCATAAAGGTATCTTTTATATTGATAGCAGAGTAAAAGATGATTTTTTCCAATGAGACAGCAAACAATAAGAATAAGACTTACATTAAAATTCAGTCTCGAGTACACTGAAAGGTTTCTTTATCTCCCACACGTTGTAGACAGGAGACCAGCAGACCGATGTAGTTAAAATCACACACAGATTTATTTGATGAGACTAAAACACACATGGATTCTGCAACAAGAAACGTCCCGCAATAGATGGATGTTTGTCACAGCATGGATACTTCAACGCGTTTCAAGGATTCTCTCCCCTTTCTCAAGAAGTCTGTGTGTGATTTTTAACTACATCAGTCTGCTGATCTCCTGTCTACAACGTGTGGGAGATAAAGAAACCTTTCAGTGTACTCGAGACTGAATTTTAATGTAAGTCTTATTCTTATTGTTTGCTGTCTCATTGGAAAAAATCATCTTTTACTCTGCTATCAATATAAAAGATACCTTTATGGGAATGCGAGACTGAATTTGAAAGTGAGTGTCTTTCTAATTACGTTGAATCATCCTGAAGACCCCATTGGAACAACTCGCATAACAGCTTAGTCAGACGTTTTATATAACGGTGTTTATTGTTTTTATTATAAAATAATAACAGCGCTGGTTTTTATCTTTCTTTCTATATACCAATATTTGCACTTGTGGAATTTTGAGGGTGAATTCCATTGATTTAAGACCAGCTGCTCACATAACAGCGCAGGGCTGCATTCACTACATCTTTAATTTACCCTCTAGTGTCTGTCTGTCCTCCCATGTGGCTACATTAGACTTTTAAAAATACTACACATTGGATTTTTCTTTCGTGTTCTTCTGCATACGACACCTGTTGGAGGAAACTGCGCAACCTCGCATTTGAAAGAAATAAGAACAAACACCAGAAACAGAGATCGTGTGTTTTATTCAAAGACTTTTTGTGAGATAAGTATCTGTGCCCTTCAAGTTTTTAGCGCATATGATATCATCTATTTATACTGTATTCTTGCTCTTTCCAGTTTGATAACACTGGAAGGTATCATTTTTGATGCTTTAATTTTCCTGCACAGGTGTACACTACCTTTTTTCTGTACTTATTTCTCAATAAGAAACTTTTGGCCTAGGGGTGCCATGAATAAAAATCTGATTCTCTAGAGCATCGTGATTCCAAACAGTTTGGGAACCACTGCACTAAGTAATACATGCACCAGCTACATGGTCTGGGAAACAAACTGTTAATGGGTCCTGAAGACTGAGTTTGGCCTACACTGATATATGTAATAGTTGTTTGAGTAACAGTGCCACTTGGTGGCCAAACTAATGAGGGCAGGAATATATTCGCTGTTTTGATTAATATTTTAGGTGTTTCTATTCACTTCCCTACACGTTCCTACACACATGAAAAAGTCTTACATTTCTCTAGCATCCATAAGGGATATTGGGGAATCTAGTACGATGGGGTATAGACGGGGTCCAAAGGAGCCAGTGCACTTTAAATTTCTTCAGCTGGGTGTGCTGGCTCCTCCCCTCTATGCTCCCTCCCACAGGCAGTTTAGGAAAAAATGCCCTCAGTAGAGGATGCACATCTCTGAGCTCCAGAGAGTTTTCTTCAATTTCTTTTTTATGTTTGTTATTTTCGGTATGCTGTTTGGGCAACAGCATACCTGCACTGTGGGAGTTGGGGGGGCGGGTCGGGTCACTGGCCTTACGAGGTGCAGAGCCGCTTCCCTGCAGGCCCACCGTTCTGAGAGGTGGTTGTTCAGCGGGGCACTGCGCCTTGGCTGTCACAGCCGCTGTATGCCGCACACCCCTAATGCTGCCTGAAGGTGACATTGGTGGTGAGTACACACCGGGGGTCCCTCTGTTGAAAGTGCGGCTGACCACGGGCGCGGTGTACAGGACCCTCCCGGGGGGGTCCCCGCTAAGGTCCCCCGGGTAGACTGGCATAAAAACGCTTTGATTAGCACTTGTTGTGATGTTTTAATCTATATGGAGACTTTGCCAGTATAATATATCAGTGTAACATCGGTGCCATTGGAGGGGGCGGAGCTATATCAGAGTGGGACCTAAGGTGTTTTGGCGCCTTTCTCTGCTTACTGCACCCATTCTCAGCACACACACACCGCTTCCTGATTCCTCGGCCACGCTGGATCTCTGGTACAGGGTGTAGCAAAGGGGGAGAGCTGCTTGTGTACACTATCTGGGTCCTCTTGAGGACAGGAATTATTAGTGTTTACTGTAATATAGTGAGCTGACAGCCTCACTGGGGCTGTACAGCTAGGGGTGTGCTGGTGTCCTTCTTCCTCTGTGCCTCCTCTCACCTACAGTAGGGCAGGCCTGCAATGTAACTGTTTGTGTGTGTTATTGTGCTTACTGTGAAACATGGGTAAACACAAACTGCAGTGTATGCCGCACCAGATTCTCGCCATTATCTACGGATTCTGTTCCATGTGAACAATGCAGCCAATCTTCACAAATCAGTGAAGGGGCTGCTGGAGAGGGTCCAGAGCCCCACTGGTTAGGGTCTCTAAAAACTATGATGTCAGATATGTCATCTCGGCTCACTGCTAATGTACAGAAGACTCAGCTACTACAACAAGCTGTTGCAGATTTAGCTGCTAGGGCAGATGCAGCACAGCCCCCCTCTCTCATGCAGGTCTACAGAAGTGGGGGTTACCTGCTCTACTCTCTGATACAGATGAGGGTATACAGGAGGATAGGGATGACTTGGATCCCAATTCTGCTACGGGTATTGAACCTCTAATTCTGGCTATACGGGATGTGTTAAAGCTTCCTCTAGAAGACGCTGCGTCACAGCAGTCATTTTTCTTTACACAAAACAAGCCTAATGTCACTTTCCCTGAATCTACAGAGTTAGATGACCTATTCAAGCTGGCTTTGAAAAATCCAGTCAAAAAATTCCAAGTGTTAAAAAAAAAAAAAAAAAAATTTTTTTTTGCGCTCTTTCCCATTTGTTCGTGAAGGTAGGAAGTTTGGGAGGAACCCCCAGGGGTTGATGGATCAGTCTCTCGCCTGTCCAAAAAGGCGGTGCTGCCTGCCTTGGGCTCCTTTACCATGAATGATCCTGGGGATAGGAAAATAGAGACTACACTCAAATCTATTTACATGGCAGCAGGTGTATCACAAAGGCTGGTCATTGCGGGTTTCTGGATGACCCATGCCATTCATTCCTGGGCCACTCAAATTCAGGGGGGCCTCTCGGGGGATATGCCTGGTGCTTCTGCTCCTCCGGAGGCATTGGATGATGTGCGAGCCTTGAAGATCTATGTTAAGAGGACTGCTCGGGTCAGAAAGACGGGTTCTTTGTTCGTGCTCTATAATGCACATAAAAAGGGTTATCCTGCTTCAAAACAGTTCATTGCTCGTTGGATTAGGCCAGGGCTGGCCAAACCAGTCATCGATCTACCAACAGTTCACATTTTCCAGATCACCTAGCTGGTGTAACAGGTGTAGTCATTACTAATTTAAGATGGGCTGCATTCATTCCTAACTGACAATTCTGCAGATCTCCAGGAGGCTGGGAAAACAAGAACTGTTTGTAGATCTCGAGGACTGGTTTGGCCAGCCCTGGATTAGGCTTACTATTCAACAGGCCTATGTGTCAGCAGCCTTACCTGTTCCTAAGTCTCTGAAGGCCCACTCTACAAGATAAGTGGGTCCTTCCTGGGCGGCTGCCCGTGGAGTCTCGGCCGAGCTGCTACCTGGGTGGGGAAGAACAGTTTTGTTAAGTTCTGCAAGGTTTGATATCCAGTTTGGGCAGGCGGTGCTGCAGCAGTTTCCGCACGTTCTCGAAGCTTTGGGAAGATTCCCCAATATCCCTTATGGGTGCTAGAGAAAATAGGATTTTAATTACCTACAGGGAAATCCTTTTCTCGTAGTCCATATATTGGGCGCCCGCCTCTGTGCGTTGACTTTTCTGCAGGTTCTTGTTATGTGGTTACCTGTTCAGCTGTTGTTGTTACCAGACATTGCTGGTTGGTCTGTTAGTGGTGTGCTGATGTGTAAATCTCACCACTCTGTTATCATATTTCCTTCTCTCATATACTGTATGTCCTTTCTCCTTCGGGCACGTTTTTACCGATAACTGCCTGTAAGAGGGGGCATAGAGGGGAGGAGCCAGCACACCCAGTTGAAGAAATGTAAAGTGCACTGGCTCTTTTGGACCTCGTCTATACCCCATCGTACTAGATTCCCCAATATCCCTTATGGACTACGAGAAAAGGATTTACCGGTAGGTAATTTTAAAATTCTAATATTACAAATCACAAGCCTCTATAAGCAGATGCCAGTGAGAGTAAAGGGCCCCATACACTAACGCGACATGTCCGACCCTCATGTCGCAGACGATCACCCCGGTAGCCTTCCGGACGGCAGGATCGCATAAGATACATCGTATGCGGTATTTTTGCATACAATGTATCTTATGCGATCCCAGCCATGCTTGCGGGGTCGGACATGATTGTTAGTGCAGCACATTCAATCTAGGGGATCTGATCCGATGCTCACGGGAATGCGGATCGGATCGGAAACGCCTCCAAAATGCACGCTTTCACCCGATATATCGGCCTGAAATCGGGCATTATCGTTCTAGTGTATGGGGCCCTCAAGCTTCCTCTTACAGGCCAGGCTTTGAGGTTTTATTGCAGAAGTAGTTGCATATTTAATGCATTTGTCTGATTTTCTGTTTTTCAGGTACTCTGTATTCCATATTTGAGATTGTCAAGGCTTCACTTCCCCAAAAGCAGAAATGATTTCAGTTTTTCTGAAAAAAAATCTTGTCCATTTTGGGATGCATCAGGGATTCTTGTGTCCTTGTCGTACAGACATGTTTAAATGATGGGAACAATATTTATTAAAATGTGCTGTATAAACTGCTGACAATAAAGTGGTTTTACATTGCTTATCTAAGTGACTTTTTTTTTTTTTTTAATCTCCCCCCCCCCCCCTCCTCCCCCCCCCCTTACTGGTTATGTTGTCTTCTTCTACTCTTATATCCTTAACATTGCTTTTGAAGTCATTTGAATGTACTGCCAAGCTATTGGAAAAACAGCCCCATTAATGATTTAGCAGTGTCCTAAATACAACTGACTTTTGTAACTGGTTCCCACTCTCCCAGTACAGAACAGTGCGGTATTCTTGACTGTCATGATACAATGCGTTAGCCCTGAATCGTCCACATTTAGAAAAGCTGACCTGTCACTCCCAGTTTTCATATACATTACACCCTAGTGATCATACTAATCGGGACTATACACAAGGACATAAAAACTGGAGGCTGCCTTTAACATTTAATTGCAGATTAACATTAATCATGTTGGATGTATGAACCTTGTTTCATATAAATGTAAATAATTCAAAGATGGACGTTATTAATAATACTTATTATTTTTGTATGTTCTCACCTGTGCAGTCAGCGGTGTCTCCACCTGAGTTTAACCTTGTGGTTTGCTTTGGGATTTGAGCATCTGGGGGTGACCTCCATGCCCAGATCCAAAAGGTAAATTACCCTAATGCGTTAGGGGCCTAATTCATATGTGGACGCAAAGTGAGGAATCATGCAGTTTTCTGATTACCTGAAAACTGCACCTGTGCGGTGTGGGTCCTGCATCCTCGTACACAGTAAGACTGCAGGTGTCCGGTAACTGACAGTCTGCAGCTGTTTGGGGGCAGGGAGGGGCTGCGATGGTCTACATTTCACGAAATGGAGGCGTGGGTATGCCAAGGGCAGGGTCTCCGTCTTCCGATGGAGATTTCCTGGCTTCATCGACGTAGCAGTGGTTGCTGGTCTGTGTAACCTCAGGGTTACACAGCCGGCCGATGGTGTTGCAGAGTCATCCGTTTCTGCATCCTCGGGCAAAGCACTAGATCACCCATGCATGCAGGAAGCATCTACTTATACCCGATGCTTCTTGTTGTATTAGCATATGTAAGCATAGCTGCTACTCCAAGGAAGTAGCTGATATACACTGTTCATCTGAATCAGGCCCAAGCTTATTAGTAAACCACCGTTTAGGTATATTATTTCTCACTTCAATGTGAGAAGGCAGTTAATATCGGAAATGAACTTGGCATACTGCCAATCATTTGTATATACTGTAAATTGCTGTTTCCATTTCATCTATATTAGAATAGTTCTTCATCATAATGGTAGTTGTGGTACAGCTGCTAGATTTGTGTGTGTCTCAGTATGTCTAGATGTTATTGGAATGCAGACAAAAGAAAGAAAAAAGGAGTGTTTGGCATGTACTTCATCATAAATACAAAGAAATGTCTAATTCACACAGCCCATGAACAAATGGCTCCAGGAATTTCCCAACCGATTCCTTGAATTTCCAGCTTAATATGTGTAAGTACTATGCCAGGTTGCGTAGCATGAATTGATCAGACCGCAAACGTACACAGATGTGCTTATGCAGACCTGCACGGATTTTGCTCACATTTAACCTTATGGCCATAAAGTCAGAATGGGGTTGGGACATGGAAGAAGCTTTCTCGCATATGCAAAGTTCAGTGTGTGTACGTAAATATGGCTAATGTTGATCATATCCTTCTGATAGTAAGAGAATCTATTGCACATGCTATATATAATGCAGTGATGATGATGCCTTGTAATAAACTGGCTACATCGTCATAAGTATGTGTATGAATCTTAAAATGTGTGCAGCTCAGTAAATGTGCAGACATACGCTTATGAGAAACTTACACCTCTTGCTGTTAGTTACTGACAAATGCAGTTATCACAAGTTACAGTATTTAGGGTTGCCCTTATTACATCTTTTATCCTTTTCTGCAAATGAAACATACTGATAACAAATTGCATGTTTTATATCTTTCATGCATATACTTATTTACTTACCAAACTCAAACTAGTATTACAATATCTCTGTATTTTACCAATAACACTACTTTTCTCTGACGTCCTAGTGGATGCTGGGGACTCCGTAAGGACCATGGAGAATAGACTGCTCCGCAGGAGACTGGGCACATCTAAAGAAAGCTTTAGGACTATCTGGTGTGCACTGGCTCCTCCCCCTAAGACCCTCCTCCAAGCCTCAGTTAGATTTCTGTGCCCGGCTGAGCTGGATGCACACTAGGGGCTCTCCTGAGCTCCTAGGAAGAAAGTATATAATTAGGTTTTTTATTTTCAGTGAGACCTGCTGGCAACAGGCTCACTGCACCGAGGGACTAAGGGGAGAAGAAGCGAACCTACCTAAGTGGTGGTAGCTTGGGCTTCTTAGGCTACTGGACACCATTAGCTCCAGAGGGATCGAACACAGGACCCGACCTCGTCGTCCGTTCCCGGAGCCGCGCCGCCGTCCCCCTTACAGAGCCAGAAGCAAGAAGGTGGTCCGGAAAATCGGCGGCTGAAGACTTCGGTCTTCTCCAAGGTAGCGCACAGCACTGCAGCTGTGCGCCATTGCTCCTCATGCACACCACACACTGCGGTCACTGATGGGTGCAGGGCGCTGGAGGGGGGCGCCCTGAGCAGCAATATTAACACCTTGGCTGGCGAAATGACACCATATATAGCCCCAGGGGCTATATAGGTGTTTATTAACCCCTGCCAGAACTTTTACAATAGCGGGAGAAAGCCAGCTGAAAAAGGGGCGGAGCCATCTCCCTCAGCACACTGGCGCCATTTTCCCTCACAGCTCTGCTGGAGGGATCGCTCCCTGACTCTCCCCTGCAGTCCTGCACTACAGAAAAGGGTTAAAAAGAGAGGGGGGGCACAAATTAGGCGCAGTATATATATATATATATATATATATATATATATTATGCAGCTATAAGGGAAAACACTCTCTATAGGTGATATCCCTGTGATATATAGCGCTCTAGTGTGTGCTGGCATACTCTCCCTCTGTCTCCCCAAAGGGCTTTGTGGGGTCCTGTCCTCTGTCAGAGCATTCCCTGTGTGTGTGCTGTGTGTCGGTACTGCTGTGTCGACATGTATGATGAGGATAATGATGTGGAGGCGGAGCAAATGCCTGTGAATGGGATGTCACCCCCTGCGGGGTCGACACCGGTGTGGATGGACTTATGGAAGGAATTACGTGACAGTGTCGACTCCTTACATAAAAGGTTTGACGACATAGGACAGCCGGCTGCTCAGCTTGTGCCTGTCCAAGCGTCTCACATGTCATCAGGGGCTCTAAAACGCCCGCTACCTCAGATGGCAGACACAGATATTGACACGGATACCGACTCCAGTGTCGACGACGATGAGACTAGTGTACCTTCCAATAGGGCCACCCGTTACATGATTGAGGCAATTAAAAATGTATTACACATTTCTCTATCGTCCTAAGTGGATGCTGGGGTTCCTGAAAGGACCATGGGGAATAGCGGCTCCGCAGGAGACAGGGCACAAAAGTAAAGCTTTTACAGGTCAGGTGGTGTGTACTGGCTCCTCCCCCTATGACCCTCCTCCAGACTCCAGTTAGATTTTTGTGCCCGGACGAGAAGGGTGCAATTCTAGGTGGCTCTCATAAAGAGCTGCTTAGAGAGTTTAGCTTAGGTTTTTTATTTTACAGTGATTCCTGCTGGCAACAGGATCACTGCAACGAGGGACAGAGGGGAGAAGAAGTGAACTCACCTGCGTGCAGGATGGATTGGCTTCTTGGCTACTGGACATGAAGCTCCAGAGGGACGATCACAGGTACAGCCTGGATGGTCACCGGAGCCACGCCGCCGGCCCCCTCACAGATGCTGAAGCAAGAAGAGGTCCAGAATCGGCGGCTGAAGACTCCTGCAGTCTTCTTAAGGTAGCGCACAGCACTGCAGCTGTGCGCCATTTTCCTCTCAGCACACTTCACACGGCAGTCACTGAGGGTGCAGGGCGCTGGGGGGGGAGCGCCCTGGGAGGCAAATGAAAACCTTTAAAAAGGCTAAAAATACCTCACATATAGCCCCAGAGGCTATATGGAGATATTTACCCCTGCCTAAATGTACTAAATAGCGGGAGACGAGCCCGCCGGAAAAGGGGCGGGGCCTATCTCCTCAGCACACGGCGCCATTTTCTGTCACAGCTCCGCTGGTCAGGAAGGCTCCCAGGTCTCTCCCCTGCACTGCACTACAGAAACAGGGTATAACAGAGAGGGGGGGCAAAATAAATGGCTATATATATATTAATATAAAAGCAGCTATAAGGGAGCACTTAATCATAAGGCTATCCCTGTCATATATAGCGCTTTTTGGTGTGTGCTGGCAGACTCTCCTTCTGTCTCCCCAAAGGGCTAGTGGGTCCTGTCTTCGTATAGAGCATTCCCTGTGTGTCTGCTGTGTGTCGGTACGTGTGTGTCGACATGTATGAGGACGTTATTGGTGTGGAGGCGGAGCAATTGCCAAATATGAGGATGTCACCTCCTAGGGGGTCGACACCAGAATGGAT
Organism: Pseudophryne corroboree; assembly: GCF_028390025.1. Taxonomy (NCBI): domain Eukaryota; kingdom Metazoa; phylum Chordata; class Amphibia; order Anura; family Myobatrachidae; genus Pseudophryne; species Pseudophryne corroboree. The sequence continues at coordinate 419,966,375 of NC_086447.1, read as the reverse complement.
GCCTTTATTTGTGGAATTACGGGATAGCGTCAACTCGCTTAAGCAGTCGTTTGCCGACATGAGGCGGCCGGACACTCAATTAGTGCCTGTCCAGGCGCCTCAAACACCGTCAGGGGCTGTAAAACGCCCCTTGCCTCAGTCGGTCGACACAGACCCAGACACAGGCACTGATTCCGGTGGTGAAGGTGACGAATCAACCGTATTTTCCAGTAGGGCCACACGTTATATGATTTTGGCAATAAAGGAGATGTTACATTTAGCTGATACTACAGGTACCACTAAACAGGGTATTATGTGGGGTGTGAAAAAACTACCAGTAGTTTTTACCGAATCAGAAGAATTAAATGACGTGTGTGATGAAGCGTGGGGTGCCCCGATAAAAAACTGCTAATTTCAAAGAAGTTATTGGCTTTATACCCTTTCCCGCCAGAGGTTAGGGAGCGCTGGGAAACACCTCCTAGGGTGGACAAAGCGCTAACACGCTTATCAAAACAAGTGGCGTTACCCTCTCCTGAGACGGCCGCACTTAAAGATCCATCAGATAGGAGGATGGAAAATATCCAAAAAGGTATATACACACATGCAGGTGTTATACTACGACCAGCTATTGCGACTGCCTGGATGTGCAGTGCTGGGGTAGTTTGGTCAGAGTCCCTGATCGAAAATATTGATACCCTGGACAGGGACAATATTTTACTGTCGTTAGAACAAATAAAGGATGCATTTCTTTATATGCGTGATGCACAGAGAGATATCTGCACACTGGCATCACGGGTAAGTGCTATGTCCATTTCGGCCAGAAGAGCTTTATGGACACGACAGTGGACAGGCGATGCGTAGAGGAGTTATTTGGGGTCGGTCTATCGGATTTGGTGGCCACGGCTACGGCCGGGAAATCCACCTTTCTACCTCAAGTCACTCTCCAACAGAAAAAGGCACCGACCTTTCAACCGCAGCCCTTTCGTTCCTTTAAAAATAAGTGAGCAAAGGGCTATTCATATCTGCCACGAGGCAGAGGACGAGGGAAGAGACAGCAACAGGCAGCTCCTTCCCAGGAACAGAAGCCCTCCCCGGCTTCTACAAAAGCCTCAGCATGACGCTGGGGCTTCGCAAGCGGACTCGGGGGCGGTAGGCGGTCGTCTCAAAAATTACAGCGCGCAGTGGGCTCACTCGCAGGTAAATCCCTGGATCCTGCAGATAATATCTCAGGGGTACAGGTTGAAATTAGAGACAGAGCCACCTCGCCGTTTCCTGAAGTCTGCTTTACCAACGTCCCCCTCAGAAAGGGAGACGGTTTTGGAAGCCATTCACAAGCTGTATTCTCAGCAGGTGATAGTCAAGGTACCTCTTCTACAACAAGGGAAGGGGTATTATTCCACTCTTTTTGTGGTACCGAAGCCGGATGGCTCGGTAAGGCCTATTCTAAATCTGAAGTCCTTGAACCTGTACATAAAGAAGTTCAAGTTCAAGATGGAGTCACTCAGAGCAGTGATAGCGAACCTGGAAGAAGGGGACTTTATGGTATCCTTGGACATCAAGGATGCGTATCTCCACGTTCCAATTACCCCTCACACCAGGGGTACCTCAGGTTCGTTGTACAAAACTGTCACTATCAGTTTCAGACGCTGCCGTTTGGTTTGTCCACGGCACCTCGGGTCTTTACAAAGGTAATGGCCGAGATAATATTTCTTCTTCGAAGAAAAGGCGTATTAATTATCCCATACTTGGACGATCTCCTAATAAGGGCAAGGTCCAGAGAACAGCTAGAGATGGGTTTAGCAGTATCTCAAGAGGTGCTAAAGCAGCACGGATGGATTCTGAATATTCCAAAATCCCAATTAATGCCGACAACTCGTCTGCTGTTCCTGGGGATGATTCTGGACACAGTTCAGAAAAAGGTTTTTCTTCCCGAAGAAAAAGCCAAGGAGTTATCTGACCTGGTCAGGAACCTCCTAAAACCAGGAAAGGTGTCTGTACATCAATGCACAAGAGTCCTGGGAAAAAAAATAAAAAAAAAAAAAATAAAAAAAAAAATGGTAGCTTCTTACGAAGCAATCCCTTTCGGCAGATTCCATGCAAAGGGAGCTGCTGGACAAATGGTCAGGGTCGCATCTTCAGATGCACCTGCGGATAACCCTGTCGCCGAGGACAAGGGTATCCCTTCTGTGGTGGTTGCAGGAGGCTCATCTATTGGAGGGCCGCAGATTCGGCATGCAGGATTGGATCCTGGTGACCACGGATGCCAGCCTGAGAGGCTGGGGAGCAGTCACACAGGGAAAAAATTTCCAGGGAGTGTGGTCGAGCCTGAAAAAGTCTCTTCACATAAGCATTCTGGAACTAAGAGCAATCTACAATGCTCTAAGCCAGGCGGAACCTCTGCTTCAAGGAAGACCGGTGTTGATCCAGTCGGACAACATCACTGCAGTCGCCCATGTAAACAGACAGGGCGGCACAAGAAGCAGGAGGGCAATGGCAGAAGCTGCCAGGATCCTTCGCTGGGCGGAGAATCACGTGATAGCACTGTCAGCAGTATTCATCCCGGGCGTGGACAACTGGGAAGCAGACTTCCTCAGCAGACACGACCTTCACCCGGGAGAGTGGGGACTTCATCCAGAAGTTTTCCACATGCTATAAAACCGTTGGGTAAAACCAATGGTGGACATGATGGCGTCTCGCCTCAACAAAACACTGGACAGGTATTGCGCCAGGTCAAGAGATCCGCAGGCAATAGCTGTGGACGCGCTGGTAACACCTTGGGTGTACCAGTCGGTATATGTGTTTCCTCCTCTGCCTCTCATACCAAAGGTATTGAGGATTATACGGCAAAGAGGAGTAAGACTAGTGGCTCCGGATTGGCCAAGAAGGACTTGGTACCCGGAACTTCAAGAGATGGTCACGGACGATCCGTGGCCTCTACTTCTGAGAAGGGACCTGCTTCAGCAGGGTCCTTGTCTTTTTCAAGACTTACCGCGGCTGCGTTTGACGGCATGGCGTTTGAATGCCAGATCCTAAAAGGAAAAGGCATTCCAGAAGAAGTCATTCCTACCTTGATAAAGGCAAGGTAGGAAGTCACCGCGAAGCTTTATCGCCGTATTGGGCGAAAATATGTTGCGTGGTGCGAGCAGCGGAGTGCTCCGATGGAGGAATTTCAACTGGGTCGTTTTCCTACATTTCCTGCAATCAGGATTGTCTTTGGGTCTCAAATTGGGATCTATTAAGGTTCAAATTTCGGCCCTATCAATATTCTTCCAAAAAGAATTGGCCTCGGTCCCTGAGGTCCAGATTTTTATCAAAGGAGTACTGCATATACAGCCTCCTGTGGTGCCTAAGGTGGCACCGTGGGATCTAAATGTAGTTTTAGATTTCCTCAAATCCAATTGGTTTGAACCACTAAAGAATGTGGATTTGAAATATCTCACATGGAAAGTGACTATGTTACTGGCCCTGGCTTCGGCCGGGAGAGTATCTGAACTGGCGGCTTTGTTTTATAAAAGCACTTATTTAATTTTCCATTCGACATAGGGCAGAGCTGCGGACGCGTCCGCATTTTCTCCCTAAGGTGGTATCAGCGTTTCACCTGAACCAGCCTATTGTAGTGCCTGCGGCTACAGACGACTTGAAGGACTCCAAGTTGTTGGACGTTGTCAGAGCCTTAAAAATATACATTTAAAGGACGGCTGGAGTCAGAAAATCTGACTCGCTGTTTATACTGTATGCACCCAACAAGTTGGGTGCACCTGCTTCTAAGCAGTCGATTGCTCGTTGGATTTGTAACAAAATTCAACTTGTACATTCTGTGGCAGGCCTGCCACAGCCTAAATCTGTTAAGGCCCATTCCGCAAGGAAGGTGGGCTCATCTTGGGCGGCTGCCCGAGGGGTCTCGGCATTACAACTCTGCCGAGCAGCTACGTGGTCAGGGGAGAACACGTTTGTAAATTTTTGCAAATTTGATACCCTGGCAAAAGGAGGACCTGGAGTTCTCTCATTCGGTGCTGCAGAGTCATCCGCACTCTCCCGCCCGTTTGGGAGCTTTGGTATAATCCCCATGGTCCTTTCAGGAACCCCAGCATCCACTTAGGACGATAGAGAAAATAAGAATTTACTTACCGATAATTCTATTTCTCGGAGTCCGTAGTGGATGCTGGGCGCCCATCCCAAGTGCGGATTATCTGCAATACTTGTACATAGTTATTGTTAACTAATTCGGGTTATTGTTTAGGAAGCCATCTTTCAGAGGCTCCTCTGTTATCATACTGTTAACTGGGTTTAGATCACAAGTTGTACGGTGTGATTGGTGTGGCTGGTATGAGTCTTACCCGGGATTCAAAATCCTCCCTTATTGTGTACGCTCGTCCGGGCACAGTACCTAACTGGAGTCTGGAGGAGGGTCATAGGGGGAGGAGCCAGTACACACCACCTGACCTGTAAAAGCTTTACTTTTGTGCCCTGTCTCCTGCGGAGCCGCTATTCCCCATGGTCCTTTCAGGAACCCCAGCATCCACTACGGACTCCGAGAAATAGAATTATCGGTAAGTAAATTCTTATTTTCTGATAATACCCCAGATACCACAAAAAAGGGTATTATGTTTGGTGACAGAAAACTACCAGTAGTTTTCCTGCATCTGAGGAATTGATAATGAGGTGTGTGAGGAAGCGTGGACTTCCCCCGATAAGAAATTGATAATTTCTAAGCAGCATACCCTTTTCCGCCAGAGGATAGGTCACGTTGGGAAATAACCCCTAGGGTAGAAAAAGCGGTTACACGCTTATTAAAAAAGGGTGGCACTACCGTCACGGATACGGCTGCCCTGAAGGACCTGCTGATAGAAAGCAGAAAACTACCCTTAAAGCTATACACACACACACGGGCATTATATTGAGACCTGCTATTGCCTCGGCATGGATGTGCAGTGCGGCAGCTGCGTGGTCAGATTCCCTGTCGGATAATATTTATACTATAGATAGGGACAATATTTTGCTGAAAATAGAGCATATAAAAGACGCTGTCTTATACATGCGTGATGCACAGAGGGATATTTGCCGACTGGCATCACTAATAAGCGCTATGTAAAACCATTGCCGCCAGACGGGGGTTATGGACTCGGCAATGGTCGGGCGATGCCGATTCAAAACGGCACATGGAAGTTTGCCCTAGAAGGGGGTGGAACTGTTTGGGGATGGTCTTTCAGACCTCGTTTCCACAGCTACGGCTGGGAAATCAAAACTTTTGCCACAAGCTACCCCACAGCAAAAGTAAGCACTGTATTATCTGGTACAGTCCCTTCGGCCCCAGAAAAGTAGAGGGCTAGAGGCTCATCTTTTCTGCCAAGAGGAAAAGGTAGAGGGAAAAAGCTGCAGCACACAGCTAGTTCCCGGGAGCAGAAGTCCTCCCCTGCGTCCGGTAAGTCCACAGCATGACGCTGGGGCTGCTCAGGCGGACCCGGGTACGGTGGGGGCCCGTCTCAGAAATTTTCAGCGCACAGTGGGCTCTCACAGGTGGATCCCTGGGTTCTTCAAACAGTATCTCAGAGGTACAGGCTGGAATTCGAGACGTCTCCCCCCCGCCGTTTCCTAAAATCTGCCTTACCGGCAACTCCCTCTGCCAGGGAGGCAGTGTTGGTGGCTATCCAAAAAACTGTATTCACAGCAAGTGATTATCAAGGTACCCCTCCTTCAACAGGAAAAGGGTTACCTTTCCACAATGTTTGTGGTACCGAAACCGGACGGTTCGGTGAGACCCATCTTAAATTAAAAATCCTTGAACACATATAACAAAAGATTCAAGTTCAAGATGGAATCGCTCAGGGCGATTATTGCGATCCTGGACGAGGGGGATTACAGGGTCTCTCTGGACATCAAGGATGCTTACCTGCATGTCCCCATTTACCTTCCTCACCAGGAGTACCTCAAGATTGTGGTACCAGACTGTCACTATCAGTTCCAGACGCTGCCGTTTGGATTATCCACGGCACCGAGGGTCTTTACCATGGGTAATGACCGAAATGATGATACTCCTTCGCAAGAAGGGAGTTTTAATTATCCCGTACTTGGACGATCTCCGGATAAAGGCGAGGTCCAAGGAACAGTTGGTTAGGGGGTAGCACTTTCTCGGGAAATGCTGCAACAGCAGGACTGGATTCTCAATTCCAAAGTCACAGCTGGTCCCGACGACACGTCTTCTGTTCCTGGGAATAATTCTGGAAACAGACCAGAAAAAAGTGTTTCTTCCAATGGAAAAAGCCGAGGAGTTGTCATCTCTAGTCAGAAACCTCCTAAGACCGGGACAGGTGTCGGTACATCAATGCACACGAGTCCTGGGGAAAATGGTAGCTTCGTACGAAGAAATTCCATTCGGAAAGTTCCACGCAAGGATTTTCCAGTGGGATCTGTTGGACAAATGGTCCGGGTCCCATCTCCAGATACAGCAGCGGATAACCCGGTCGGCAAGAACCAGGGTGTCGCTGCGGTGGTGGCTGCAGAGGGCTCATCTACTAGAGGGCCGCAGATTCGGAATACAGGACTGGGTCCTGGTAAACACGGATGCCAGCCTTTGGGGCTGAGGTGCAGTCACACAGGGAGTAAAATTCCAAGGACTGTGGTCCAAACAGGAGATTTCACTTCACATAAATTTTCTGGAGCTATGAGCCCTTTACAAGGCCGTAAGCCAAACAAGGCCCCTGCTTCAAAACCAGCCGTACTGATCCAATCAGACAACATCACGGCGCTCGCCCATGTAAACAGGCAGGGCGGCACAAGAAGCAGGAGGGCAATGGCAGAAGCCACAAGGATTCCCCGTTGGGCGGAAAATCATGTGGTAGCACTGGCAGCAGTGTTCATTCCGGGAGTGGACAACTGGGAAGCAGACTTCCGCAGCAGACTCCACCCGGGAGAATAGGGACTTCATCCAGAAGTCTTCCAAATGCTGGTAAACCGTTGGGAAAGACCACAGGTGGACATGATGGCGTCCCGCCTCAATAAAAAAGATATTGCGCCAGGTCAAGGGAACCTCAGGCGATCGCTGTGGACGCTCTAGTGACACCGCGGGCGTACCAGTCGGTTTATGTGTTCCCTCCTCTCCCTCTCATACCAAGGTACTGAGGATAATAAGGAAAAGAGGAGTAAGAACTATACTCATTGTTCCGGATTGGCCAAGAAGGGCTTGGTACCTGGAACTTCAGGAGTTGATCTCAGAGGACCCATGGCCTCTGCCACTCAGACAGGATCTGCTGCAGCAGGGGCCCTGTCTGTTCAAAGACTTACCGCGGCTGCATTGACGGCATGGCGGTTGAACACCGGATCCTGAGTGAAAAAGGCATTCCGGAGGAAGTCATTCTTATCCTGATCAAAGCCAGGAAGGATGTCAGCCTGAAGTGCAGACGTTGTAAGGGAGTGCTGCATATTCAGCCCTTTTTTGTGCCCCAGTGGCACCTTGGGATCTCAATGTGGTTTTGAAGTTCCTGGAATCACATTGGTTTGAGCCACTTAAAACCGTGAATTTGAAATATCTCGCATGAAAAGTGGTCTTGTGTTGGCTCTGGCTTCGGCCAGGCATGTGTCAGAATTGGCGGCTTTGTCATAAAAAAAGCCCTTACCTGACTTTCCATATGGATAGGGCAGAGTTGAGGACTCGACCTCACTTTCTCCCGAAGGTGGTATCAGGTTTTCACTTGTACCAACCTATTGTGGTGCCTGCGGCTACTAGGGACTTGGAAGTTTCCAAGTTACTGGACGTAGTCAGGGCCCTGAAAAATTATATTTCCAGGACGGCTGGAGTCAGGAAAACTGACTCGCTGTTATCCTAGATGCACCCAACATGCTGGGTGCTCCTGCTTCTAAGCAGACTATAGCGCGCTGGATTTGTAGCACTATTCAGCTTGCGCATTCTGCGGTGGGACTACCGCAGCCTAAATCTGTAAAAGCCCATTCCACATGGAAGGGGGCTCATCTTGGGCGGCTGCCCGAGGGGTCTCGGCTTTACAACTTGGCCGAGCTGCTACTTGGTCAGGGGCAAACACGTTGCAAAATTCTACAAATTTGATACCCTGGCTGAGAAGGACCTTGAGTTCTCTCATTCGGTGCTGCAGAGTCATCCGCACTCTCCCGCCCATTTGGGAGCTTTGGTATAATCCCCATGGTCCTTACGGAGTCCCCAGCATCCACTAGGACGTCAGAGAAAATAAGATTTTACTCACCGGTAAATCTGTTTCTCGTAGTCCGTAGTGGATGCTGGGCGCCCATCCCTAGTGCGGATTGTCTGCAATACTTGTAAATAGTTATTGTTACACAAATCGGGTTGTTATTGCGAACCATCTATTCAGAGGTTCCATTGTTATCATACTGTTAACCGGGGTTCCTATCACGAGTTATATGGTGTGATTGGTGTGGCTGGTATGAGTCTTACCCGGGATTCAAAATCCTTCCTTATTGTGTCAGCTCTTCCGGGCACAGTGTCCTAACTGAGGCTTGGAGGAGGGTCATAGGGGGAGGAGCCAGTGCACACCAGATAGTCCTAAAGCTTTCTTTAGATGTGCCCAGTCTCCTGCGGAGCCGTCTATTCCGCATGGTCCTTACGGAGTCCCCAGCATCCACTACGGACTACGAGAAATAGATTTACCGGTGAGTAAAATCTTATTTTTTCTTTTAACCAAGTTTACACGTATAGTAAAACTACTTGTTTCTCTAATGTCCTAGTGGATGTTGGGGACTCTGTAAGGACTATGGGGAATAGACGGGCTCCGCAGGAGACAGGGCACTTTAAGAAAGAATTTGGATACTGGTGTGCTCTGGCTCCTCCCTCTATGTCCCTCCTCCAGACCTCAGTTTAAATCTGTGCCCGGACGAGCTGGGTGCTGTTTAGTGAGCTCTCCTGAGCTTGCTATAAGAAAGTATTTTGTTAGGTTTTTTTATTTTCAGAGAGATCTGCTGGCAACAGACTCTCTGCAACGTGGGACTGAGGGGGAGAAGCAGCCCTACTCACTAAAGATAGGTCCTGCTTCTTAGGCTACTGGACACCATTAGCTCCAGAGGGATCGTACACAGGATCTCACCCTTTGTCGTCCGATCTCGGAGCCGCGCCGCCGTCCCCCTCGCAGAGCCGGAAGACAGAAGCCGGTGAATTAAGCAAGAAGACTTCGAAATCGGCGGCAGAAGACTCCAGTCTTCACTGAGGTAGCGCACAGCACTGCAGCTGTGCGCCATTGCTCCCACATTAAACCCACATACTCCGGTCACTGTAGGGCGCAGGGGGGGGGGGGGGGCGCCGTGGGCAGCAATTAGAGACCTCTTGGCAAAAGTTGGGCATATATACAGTTGGGCACTGTATATATGCATGAGCCCCCGCCATAATGTTACACAGAAACGTGGGACAGAAGCCCGCCGCTGAGGGGGCGGGGCTTCTTCCTCAGCACTCACCAGCGCCATTTTCTCTCCACAGCTCCGCTGAGAGGAAGCTCCCCAGGCTCTCCCCTGCAGAAACACGGTAGAAGAGGGTAAAAAGAGAGGGGGGGCACATAAATTAGGCGCAAAAACATTATATACAGCAGCTACTGGGTTAACACTAAGTTACTGTGTGATTCCTGGGACATATAGCGCTGGGGTGTGTGCTGGCATACTCTCTCTCTGTCTCTCCAAAAGGCCTTGTGGGGGAACTGTCTTCAAAAAGAGCATCCCCTGTGTGTGTGTGGTGTGTCGGTACGTTTGTGTCGACATGTTTGACGAGGAAGGCTATGTGGAAGCAGAGCGGGAGCAAATGAATGTGGGGTCGCTGCCGACGGCGCCGACACCCGATTGGATGGATATGTGGAAGGTTTTAAATGATAATGTTACTTCCTTGCATAAAAGGTTGGATAAAGCTGAAACCTTAGGACAATCGGGGTCTCAGCCCATGCCTGATCCTATGTCGCAGAGGCCGTCAGGGTCTCAGAAGCGCCCACTATCCCAAATTGTTGACACAGATATCGACACGGATTCTGACTCCAGTGTCGATGGCGATAATGCAAAGTTACAGCCTAAATTGGTTAAATCCATCCGTTATATGATTATAGCGATAAAGGATGTGTTGCATATCACAGAGGAAACCCCAGTCCCTGACAAGAGGGTTCATATGTATGGGGAAAAAAGGCAGGTGGTGACCTTTCCCCCTTCACATGAGCTAAATGAGTTATGTGAAAAGGCTTGGGAATCTCCAGATAAAAAACTGCAGATTTCCAAACAGATGCTTATGGCGTATCCTTTCCCGCCAACGGACAGGTTACGCTGGGAATCCTCCCCTAGGGTGGACAAAGCTCTCACACGCTTATCCGAAAGGGTAGCCCTGTCGTCACAGGATACGGCCACCCTAAAAGATGCTGCGGATAGGAAGCAAGAGGGTACCCTGAAGTCCATTTATATACATTCAGGTACCTTACTAAGGCCGGCAATTGCGTCGGCATGGGTGTGTAGTGCTGTAGCAGCATGGACGGATACCTTATCTGAGGAACTTGATACCTTGGACAAGGATACTATATTAATGACCCTGGGGCATATAAAAGACGCTGTCCTGTATATGAGAGATGCTCAGAGACATTAGCCTTCTGGGCTCTAGAATAAATGCAATGTCGATTTCTGCCAGAAGGGTCCTGTGGACTCGGCAATGGACAGGCGATGCCGACTCAAAAAGGCACATGGAGGTTTTACCTTACAAGGGTGAGGAGTTGTTTGGGGAAGGTCTCTCGGACCTGGTCTCCACAGCTACTGCTGGAAAGTCAAATTTTTTGCCATATGTTCCCTCACAACCTAAGAAATTACCAAATGCAGTCCTTTCGATCACAAAAAGGCAAGAAAGTCTGAGGTGCGTCCTTTCTTGCCAGAGGCAGGGGCAGAGGAAAGAAGCTGCACAACACAGCTAGTTCCCAGGAACAGAAGTCCTCCCCGGCTTCCACTAAATCCACCGCATGACGCTGGGACTCCACAGGCGGAGCTAGGCCCGGTGGGGGCGCGTCTCCGAAATTTCAGCCGCAAGTGGGTTCACTCCCAGGTGGATCCCTGGGCGATAGAGATTGTGTCTCAGGGATACAAGCTGGAATTCTAAGTGATGCCCTCTCACCGATACCTCAAATCGGCCCTGCCAGCTTCCGCCTTAGAGAGGGAAATAGTGTTGGCTGCAATTCACAAATTGTATCTTCAGCAGGTGATGGTCAAGGTTCCCCTCCTTCAACAAGGAAAGGGTTATTATTCGACCATGTTTGTGGTACCGAAACCGGACGGTTCAGTCAGACCCTTATTAAATTTAAAATCCCTGAACATATACCTGAAAAGGTTCAAGTTCAAGATGGAATCGCTCAGAGCGGTCATCGCAAGCCTGAAAGGGGGGGATTTTATGGTGTCTCTGGACATAAAGGATGCATACCTTCATGTCCCCATTTATCCACCTCATCAGGCGTACCTCAGATTTGTGGTACAGGATTGTCATTACCAATTCCAGATGTTGCCGTTTGGTCTCTTCACGGCACTGAAAATATTTACCAAGGTAATGGCAGAAATGATGGTGCTCCTGCGAAAGCAAGGGGTCACAATTATCCCATACTTGGACGATCTCCTCATAAAGGCGAGGTTCAGAGAGCAGTTGCTGATCAGCGTAGCACGCTCTCGGGAAGTGTTACAACAGCACGGCTGGATTCTAAATATCCCAAAGTCGCAGTTGATTCCTACGACTCGTCTGCCCTTCCTGGGCATGATTCTGGACACAGACCAGAAGAGGGTCTATCTCCTGATGGAGAAGGCTCAGGAGCTCATGACACTGGTCAGAGACCTATTAAAACCAAAACAGGTGTCGGTGCATCACTGCACGCGAGTCCTGGGAAAGATGGTGGCATCATACGAGGCCATTCCCTTCGGCAGGTTCCATGTGAGGACCTTTCAATGGTATCTGTTGGACAAGTGGTCCGGATCACATCTACAGATGCATCGGCTGATCACCCTATCCCCCAGGGCCAGGGTGTCTCTCCTGTGGTGGCTGCAGAGTGCTCACCTTCTAGAGGGCCACAGATTCGGCATTCAGGACTGGGTCCTGGTGACCACGGATGCAAGCCTCCGAGGGTGGGGGGCAGTCACACAGGGAAGAAATTTCCAAGGTCTGTGGTCAAGTCAGGAGACTTGCCTTCACATCAATATCCTGGAACTAAGGGCCATATACAACGCCCTAAGTCAAGCGGAGACCCTGCTTCGCGACCAATCGGTGCTGATTCAGGCAGACAACATCACCGCAGTGGCTCATGTAAACCGCCAAGGCGGCACAAGGAGCAGGGTGGCGATGGCGGAAGCCACCAGAATTCTTCGCTGGGCGGAGAATCACGTAAGAGCACTGTCAGCAGTGTTCATTCCGGGAGTGGACAACTGGGAAGCAGACTTCCTCAGCAGGCACGACCTCCACCCGGGAGAGTGGGGACTTCATCAAGAAGTCTTCACGCAGATTGCAAGGCGGTGGGAACTGCCACAGGTGGACATGATGGCATCCCGCCTCAACAAAAAGCTACAGAGATATTGCGCCAGGTCAAGAGACCCTCAGGCGATGGCTGTAGACGCACTAGTGACACCGTGGGTGTTCCAGTCGGTTTATGTATTTCCTCCTCTTCCTCTCATACCAAAGGTGCTGAGAATCCTAACAAAAAGAGGAGTGAGAACAATACTCATTGTTCCGGATTGGCCAAGAAGGACTTGGTATCCGGATCTGCAAGAAATGCTCACAGAGGACCCATGGCCTCTGCCTCTAAGACAGGACTTGCTGCAACAGGGGCCCTGTCTGTTCCAAGACTTACCGCGGCTGCGTTTGACGGCATGGCGGTTGAACGCCGGATCCTAGCAGAAAAAGGCATTCCGGATGAGGTTATGCCCTCGCTGATAAAGGCTAGGAAGGACGTGACGGCTAAACATTATCACCGTATATGGCGAAAATATGTTGCTTGGTGTGAGGCCAGGAATGCCCCTACGGAGGAATTCCAGCTGTGCCGTTTCCTTCACTTCCTACAGTCGGGAGTAACTTTGGGCCTGAAATTGGGTTCCATTAAGGTCCAGATTTCGGCTCTATCCATTTTCTTTCAAAAAGAACTGGCTTCTCTTCCTGAAGTCCAGACGTTTGTAAAGGGAGTGCTGCATATTCAGGCCCCTTTTGTGCCTCCAGTGGCACCTTGGGATCTTAACGTGGTGTTGAGTTTCCTGAAGTCACACTGGTTTGAGCCACTCAAAACCGTGGAGTTAAAATTTCTCACGTGGAAGGTGGTCATGCTATTAGCCTTGGCGTCAGCTAGGCGTGTGTCAGAATTAGCGGCTTTGTCACATAAAAGCCCCTATCTGGTTTTCCATATGGACAGGGCAGAATTGCGGACCCGTCCACAATTACTGCCAAAAGTGGTGTCATCCTTTCATACGAACCAACCTATTGTGGTGCCTTGGCTACTCGTGACTTGGAGGATTCCGAGTTACTAGATGTGGTCGGGGCTTTGAAGGTTTATGTAGCCAGAACGGCTAGAGTCAGGAAAACTGAGTCGCTGTTTATCCTGTATGCATCCAACAACCTGGGTGCTCCTGCTTCAAAGCAAACTATTGCTCGCTGGATCTGTAACACGATTCAGCAGGCTCATTCTGCGACTGGATTGCCGCTTCCAAAATCAGTAAAAGCCCACTCCACAAGGAAGGTGGGCTCTTCTTGGGCGGCTGCCCGAGGGGTCTCTGCATTACAGCTTTGCCGAGCAGCTACTTGGTCAGGTTCGAACACTTTTGCAAAGTTTTACAAGTTTGATACCCTGGCTGAGGAGGACCTTGTGTTTGCTCATTCGGTGCTGCAGAGTCATCCGCACTCTCCCGCCCGTTTGGGAGCTTTGGTATAATCCCCATGGTCCTTACGGGTTCCCCAGCATCCACTAGGACGTTAGCGAAAATAAGATTTTACTTACCGGTAAATCTATTTCTCGTAGTCCGTAGTGGATGCTGGGCGCCCGTCCCAAGTGCGGACTTCTTCTGCAATACTTGTATATAGTTATTGCTTAAATAAGGGTTATGTTTGGTTGCATCAGGGTTGATCTGATGCTCCGTTGTTGTTCATACTGTTAACTGGGTAAGTTTATCACAAGTTATACGGTGTGATTGGTGTGACTGGTATGAGTCTTGCCCTGGATTCCAAAATCCTTTCCTTGTACTGTCAGCTCTTCCGGGCACAGTTTCTCTAACTGAGGTCTGGAGGAGGTACATAGAGGGAGGAGCCAGAGCACACCAGTATCCAAATTCTTTCTTAAAGTGCCCTGTCTCCTGCGGAGCCCGTCTATTCCCCATGGTCCTTACGGAGTCCCCAGCATCCACTACGGACTACGAGAAATAGATTTACCGGTAAGTAAAATCTTATTTTTTTTCTTGTTTAAATAAACCTTGCCAGCACATTCTTACTAGTTTGGTAACTTATAGTGCAGCATGTGGTGGTTTTATTTTTTTATTTTTTTTTATATAGCCTATTTATGTGTTTCACTTGCCTATAGCAAGCTTTACGAGACTGAGAACCCAGAAGACTTGGTGACCTAAAACGTGATTCGCCTGCAGCGCCCTCTACTGAACACTCTACAGACAACAATCTGTGTATTACCCAGAACAAATGTGACATACAGATACAGTCGACAAACACCGTTCCACTGAAATCAGGTGGTGGAAGTAAACAGGAATTCTCTGTTTTGAGCCTGTATTAGTAAAAGATAACAATTGGATTTTCCCAGTTGTGAACTGAAATTTCCCAGCTCATGAATGTTACCATACATCGGTATTTGAATCAGAATTATTATCTTTACCTACATTGTTCACACATCAATTACCTTGATGTCACAGTCTCTGTTAGAGATCGCTCTATGGGGTTATTCAGAGTAAGTACTGGCTGCTTTATTTTTACACTGCAATTTATATTTCAGTTTGAACACACCCCACCCAAATATAACACTCTGCACATGTTATATCTGCCCCACCTGCAGTTCAATATGGTTTTGCTCAATTGCTATCAACTCTGAAAAAAAAACCTAAATGTACAGAGACCTATCAGCGATTGATAATTGCCCTAGCTAATATCATCGACCTTGTTACAAGGCATTCAAAGATATGGTATATCCTGAAATTCTTTTTGCAGTTTTATAACAAGTCAGTAAAATTATAGGAGTGATATAAAAGAAAGCTAAAAATGCTAAGGGTTGGTTGTGATGTGAACATGAGAATATCTATGTTGACATTCATCATGTAGACAATGTTGAAATGTCAACATTTCGTCCTGGTAACCCAGCAGTGATGGGTAACTGGTAACCCACCTCTGATGACTGCAACGGTTTCCGGGTCACGGAGGTCATGCAGACTGTCACTTGTGAGTCAGAATGGTGGTCTGGTGAGTATTACTCCGCTAACCAAACATCCTTCCTCCACAACCTAACCCTGATGTCAGTGATTATTTTGAGAATGTTGACATAACTGTAAACGTTGTCGACCTTTTGACCACATATATTAAGATGGCCTTCTGTGTTACATTTTTATTAAAAAGCATGTTAATCAGATTATTGAGAACCTTTTTTAATTGTGAAACATGAGGAGGTTTTGATGACATGTAAAAAAATACACTGGTTGTAAATTTTAGAGGAACCGTAACTTTAAAAGCCAAGTATGCTCACTAAGGGGTCTATTCATGCAGCAGAGAAAAGCCCTGTTTTGTGTTAAACAGGGCTTTTCTCTGCTTACCGCAATTCACAGAGCGGGTTACCGTGGAGAAGTCTCTGACTTCTCCAGCGGCACCCCCGCTCTGTGGCTGAATCGCATCACCATACCTTTGTATGGTGAGTGCGATTCATGAAGGTGCGGAAAGCTCTGCTTTCCGCTTCTCCATGGAGTTCAGGTTCACCATCTAAGGATGGCGTAACCTGAACTGTAGTGCAGAGACGTCAGGGAAGCTCAATGCTTCCCTGATCGCTGCTCTGCACCTCGCGCTGGCTCCGCCCCCGACCTCCCATCAACCACTGCGGCCGGCCGGGAGGTCAACACCCTGCGCATGCGCAAAGGGACCCGCCTCTGGACCCCGCGCATC